>NC_138027.1:22145497-22745497 GCF_964106645.2 Podarcis pityusensis | reverse complement strand
CTGCCCCCCATCCCACCCCACGGCAGCCGCCCCCCCCCCCAGCCAACCCCGCAGGCTGTTTCGCGAGGGGAGACCCTGAGGGGGTGAAAGGCAGAGGTGGGGTGGGGGGAGGTCCACCGGGAAGCGAACCCCGGCGAAAAAGAGACGTCGCCCCCTTCCCTTACCTGGGCCTCCGCTGCGGGGAGTTGTGCCCGGTCTGTGTGTCGCTGGCGAGGGAGCCCCCCGAGTGCACACAGGCTGCGGAAAGCGCTGAATGAAGCGGGCAGAGCCGCCGCCGCCGCCGCTTCGGAGAGCTCAGCGGCCAGCCTATAGCCAGCCCGGGCGGTGACGTCACGCAGCCGGGAGCCTCTGACTGGGCTCCGCTTCCCGCCGCTCCCCCTGTGCCTCGTCGTCGTCGTCGTCGCCGCCGCCTCACCGGCTTTTGTTTCTTCTCCCTCAGGCGGAGGGGCTGAGGCGCTCGGGAAAGAGGCCTGGCTCCCCCTCAGGCGACTCTCTCTCGGGTCTCCTCCTCCTCCTCATTGTTCCCATAGCACCTTATTTTGCTGCACCCCACCCCCCTCACACTCCCTTCATATGGTTAAAAATAAAAATAAAAATATAATAAATCGCGTTCTCCCTCCTCCCAAATCCATAATCGATTGAGCCAAACGAAGCTCCGCGACCGTTCAGAAGTTTCCCGCGCGCGTCCCTCCCCCCGTTATTATTTATTACCCTTCACTCTTTTAAGGTCCCAGGGCATGAAAACGCGACATTTGAAACAACTCGCAAGTGTAAAAATAAGGCGGGTCCTAAAAACACAACGCCTCAAGGGCATAGCTGCCAACGTTTCCCCTTTTTTAAGGGAAATTCCCTTATTCCGAATAGGATCCCTCACAAGAAAAAAGTTGACAGCTGTGCTCAAGGGTAGAAAAGAAAAATGCCAGAGTTTAGGATGGTTTATATTTATACTGCCATCCCTGCCTCGTCCACAAGCACCTCAGCCAAACAAGGCCATAAGTGAAGCCCAGTTATAATGCCCACCTTTGCCTAATCCATCACCACAAGCAAGCCTTAATGCTCCTTCAGAAATAAGAGAAATCCTATTTATAATACAGAGCAGTATAATGGAGGCCGCTCCATTAGAGTGAATGGGGTACCTGTCCCACCAACTTCAGTCTGCCCTCAGCCAGCTCCAAGCAACCTGCCTGCCTGCTTGCCTTTTAATTTACAGCCAATCCAGGTAGCATTACAGCATGAGACTCTTTTGATCTCAGGGTGGTGGGTTCAAGCCTCACGTTGGGCAAAAGATTCCTGCATTACAGGGGGTTGGACTAGATGACCCCCAGGGTCCCTTCCCACTCTACAGTTCTATGATTCCCCCACCTTAGTCCATATCCTCCAACATTTCTCTGATGAAAATAGGGACGTCCCATTCCATAATTATAATTTTACTATTTATACACCACACTTCTTACTGGGTTGCCCCAGCCACTCTGAGCAGCTTCCAACATACATAAAAACATTAAACATTAAAAAAAACCAACCCTTCCCTATACAGGATTGCCTTCAGAAGGCTCGGGGGTTGGATAACTCCATACCCTCCAGCGTTTCTCCAATGAAAATAGGGACATCCTAAAGAAAAGTGGGACATTCCGGGATCAAATCAGAAACTGGGATGGCTTCTCCAAATCAGGGTTGTTGTTGTTGTTGTTTAGTCGTGTCCGACTCTTCGTGACCCCATGGACCAGAGCACGCAAGGCACTCCTGTCTTCCACTGCCTCCCGCAGTGGAGGTCAAACTCATGCTGGTAGCTTCGAGAACACTGTCCAACCATGTCGTCCTCTGCCGTCCCCTTCTCCTTGTGCCCTCCATCTTTCTCAGCATCAGGGTCTTTTCCAGGGAGTCTTCTCTTCTCATGAGGTGGCCAAAGTATTGGAGCCTCAGCTTCACGATCTGTCCTTCCAGTGAGCACTCAGGGCTGATTTGCTTCAGAATGGAGAGGTTTGATCTTCTTGCAGTCCATGGGACTCTCAAGAGTCTCCTCCAGCACCATAATTCAAAAGCATCAATTCTTCGGCGATCAGCCTTCTTTATGGTCCAGCTCTCACTTCCATACATCGCTACTGGGAAAACCATAGCTTTAACTATACGGACCTTTGTCGGTAAGGTGATGTCTCTGCTTTTTAAGATGCTGTCTAGGTTTGTCATCGCTTTTCTCCCAAGAAGCAGGCGTCTTTTAATTTCATGACTGCTGTCACCATCTGAAGTGATCATGGAGCCCAAGAAAGTAAAATCTCTCACTTCCTCTATTTCCTCCCCTTTTACTTGCCAGGAGGTGATGGGACCAGTGGCCAAATCAGGGACACCCGTGGAAAGTAGGGACACTTGGAGGCTCTGTTAGTCTCAGTGTTGCCCTTGTTAATTCAGCAGAGAGAAAGATAGAGACAAAACTAGCCTTTGGAGGAGATATATGATACTTGTAGGAGACTTCAACAACTCTGGTATCAGTTGGAGCTCAAACCTGGTTGAGAACGTAAGATCCAACAGTTTGCTGACAATTTCATTTTCCAGAAGGTGGAAGAAGCAACAAGACAATCAATTATCTTGGACCTGATCATCACCAACAGGGAAAAACTGGTCAATGAGGAGGAAATGACCACTCCTTAGGGATTCATTATACCAAAGAAATGGAAAGGCATAATTCCAACAAGAAAGAAAAGTGGGGGGCATTTAAAGAAACTGGTGAGGAGCATTCAAATTAGCTGATGTTGAAAGGGAGCATGCATAAGAAATGGAAGAAAGGGCAGGTCACAAAGGAAGAGTATAAATGAGTAGTGAACACTAGGAGGGAGAAGGTCAGGTAGGCTAAAGCTCAGAATGAGCTCCGTCAGGCTTGCAAGAGAGTTCAAAAATAATAATGAAGGTTTTTTCAGCTATGTTTGAAGCAAGAGGAAGAACAAGGAAATAGGTGCTCACTGTGGAAAAGATGGAGAAATGCTCTTGGGTGACAGAGAGAAGGCGGAACTGCTCAACACCTACTTTGCCTCTTTCTACTCTGGAAAGGAAAACAGTGCCCAGCCTGGTGATAAGAGAATAAATGATGCAGAGAGAGAGCTGCAACACAAGATAGGAAGAGAAGTGGTAAGGGAACATGGAAGGAAAAAAAATGAGTAAAGCTGGAGTGGTCAGTGCCATTTTCCTCTCAGTATTCATATATCCCTGCTTTGCTTAGACATCTGCTATTGTTTAAAACTGCCATTTTTCTCTCAGTGTATTTCCATCCCTGCTTATTTTACTCAAACCTCAAAGTCCATTATTTTTGTACAGTGCAACAACAAATTTATAAGCTTTGTTTTGTTAGGAGAGCAGACCACATCACTGGGATGAACTATTTGTTTATCAGTTTTTGGGCTCCATCCCTTATCTGTGCAGTTATGGATTTTATTGGATATTTCTTTTTTTTTTTGAAAAATATTTATTGGGGTTTACAATAAAAGTGAACATAATGCACAGTATAACAAATCTTAACATAATTTCACATTTTCTTTGGACTTCCTCACATCTCCCGCTCCCACTTTCATCATTATAACTTTTTACCAGCAATTTATTATCTTATTTGCATTCTTATATCTCATTTGTGTCTTTATAATCTTATAATTCTCAATAAAGTTTATATTTTCTCAATCTCACTTATTATCTTAAATCATCTAGGTTAGTGGTGCTTCATATCTAGCATCCTGCTTAACATTCACTCAAATTACAATGCTTTTGTAAATAATTCTTAAATTTCTTCCAATCCTCCTCCATCTTCTCTTCTCCCAGGTCGCGAATTCTGCCGGTCATCTCAGCCAGTTCCATATAGTCTATCAGTTGCATCTGCCATTCTTCCAGTGTGGGTAGATCTTGAGCTTTCCAGTGCTTTGCAAGTAGTATCCTTGCTGCTGTTGTTGCATACATAAAAAATGTCCGGTCCTTCTTTACCACCCCTTGGCCGACAATACCCAAAAGAAAGGCCTCTGGTTTCTTAGTGAAGGTATATTTAAATACCTTTTTCAGTTCATTATAAATCATTTCCCAGAACGCCTTCACTTTAGGGCAAGTCCACCAGAGGTGGAAGAATGTTCCTTCACACTCTTTACATTTCCAACACTTATTGTCAGTCAGGTGGTAAATTTTTGCAAGTTTGACTGGGGTCATATACCATCTATATATCATTTTCATTACATTTTCTTTCAAAGCGTTACATGCAGTAAATTTCAATCCAGTACTCCACAACCTTTCCCAGTCTTCAAACATAATATTATACCCAATGTCCTGGGCCCACCTTATCATAGCCGATTTAACCATTTCATCTTGTGTGTTCCATTTTAACAGCAAGTTATACATCCTTGAAAGTACCTTAGTCTTTGGTTCTAACAATTCTGTTTCTAGTTTCGATTTCTCCACCTGGAACCCTAATTTCTTGTCATTTTTAAAAACTTCTTTAATCTGAGCGTAATGTAACCAGTCTCGCACTTTATCCTTCATTTTCTCCAAACTCTGCAATTTCCAATTGTCTCCATCTTTTTCTAGAATTTCCCAATATTTTGGCCATTTGGCCTCCATATTGGGTCTTTTTCGGGCCTTAGCTTCCAAAGGTGAAAGCCACCTTGGAGTTTTATTTTCCAGCAAGTCTTTATATTTTGTCCAGACATTAAACAGTGATTTTCTGACAATATGGTTCTTAAAGGCCTTATTTGCTTTAACCTTGTCATACCATAAGTATGCATGCCATCCAAAAGCGTTGTTAAACCCTTCCAAATCCAACACGTCAGTGTCTTCAAGAAGTAGCCAGTCTTTTAGCCAGCAGAACGCTGCGGCCTCATAATACAACTTTAAATCTGGCAGGGCAAAGCCTCCTCTTTCTTTCGCATCAGTTAATATCTTAAACTTAATTCTGGGCTTTTTGCCCTGCCAGACAAACTTAGAAATATCTCTCTGCCACTTCTGAAAGCACTCCGTCTTGTCCAAAACCTGAAGTGTTTGAAATAAAAACAACATCCTTGGCAATACATTCATCTTGATAGCAGCAATTCGGCCTAACAAAGAAAGTTTCAATTTTGACCAACTATCTAAGTCTCTCTTAATTTCTGCCCAGCATTTTTCATAATTATCCTTAAATAGGCTTAGATTTTTTGCTGTTATGTTTACCCCTAGGTATTTTACTTTTTTAACCACATTAAGTTCTGTCTCTTTCTGAAACCGTTCTGACTCTGTATCTGTCAAATTTTTTCCCAAAACTTTGGTTTTCTGTTTATTTAATTTAAATCCAGCCACCCGACCAAAGTCATTAATCAGTTGTAATACTCTTTTCGTACTAGACTCTGGCTCCTGCAGGGTCAAAACCAGGTCATCTGCAAAAGCTTTTATCTGCAAAAGCTTTTAGGATATTTCTCCCATATTTCTTGTGGCATCTGGATTTTGAAATATTTTTCCCATTACTTCCTAATTTCACCATGGTTTGTTTCTGCATTTATTAGCAACTGAAACAATTCTATAACCAACCCTCATGTATTAAATCTGAAGTTCTGCATTTATTTCTCAGATGGGGTTAATTCCCCAGCTATTTTTTCTCGAATAGCTTTGCTATTGAGGAAATAATGTACTTGCTGTAAAAATAGCCAGTTTGCATTCCGTGCCTGCAATCTGTCCTGTAATTACTGGGTTGTTATGGGAATCTTGTTTTCATAAAAGACAATTAGTCTATAAAGACCTTTACGGTATCCACAGTTTATATAGCACACGTTGATCTTCACTCGGAAATTAAGGATGCAACAACAGTGGCAAGAAAAGAGACATCCTTCATCAGTCTGTGTTTCAATTTCTTCCATATTCTGACAGTATTTAAGATGAAAGGATTTTCTATTCAACACTAGACTTTCTGTGAAAGGATTTTTGTTTCTTTAAAAACATCTTAGCGCCAAATTGGCCATGACATCAGCGCACATTTATTTTAACATGTCTGTCCTGTTCATTCCTCCCCCCCCCCCATACTTAGATCACATCTGGTCTAGATTTGGGGATGATTAAAAAAAAACTATTTGCATAGTTAATGGGAAGTTAAGTCCCATTGGCTTCAGTTTACTTGATTCTTAAGGAAATGTGCATAGGAAGGGCAATTTTGGTTAGCGAATGGATTTGTTTGGTGGACTGACAGCTATTAAGTTTTGGTCTTTCCTTGTCTTTTATTTCTTGAATGATTTAATATCACCAGGCTCATGACAGCTGTGTTCACAGTCTTCATGGCAAGCTGCAAATTTTAATTTCTGTGAGATGAAGGGGGCTTGTTGTCCTCATCCCACCGCCTTTCCCCTAAAGACAGACTTTTGGACTTTCACTCTGCTTTCAACATGCGTCTTAAAAGATCTAGAGAGTAATCTCTTCCTAATTTGATTCAAAAATTATGAATTGGTGGTGTAAGATAAACAAACTGAATTTGGCCCCGTACTTCTTTTTAATCATTTTTAATCTATCATAGCCATAAAGGTAAAGGTAAAGGGACCCCTGACCATTAGGTCCAGTCGTGGCCGACTCTGGGGTTGCGGCGCTCATCTCGCTTTATTGGCCAAGGGAGCCGGCGTACAACTTCCGGGTCATGTGGCCAGCATGACTAAGCCGCTTCTGGCGAACCAGAGCAGCGCACGGAAACACCGTTTACCTTCCCACCGGAGCAGTACCTATTTATCTACTTTAGCTTTGACGTGCTTTCAAACTGCTAGGTTGGCAGGAGCAGGGACCGAGCAACGGGAGCTCACCCCGTCACGGGGATTTGAACCGCCGACCTTCTGATCGGCAAGTCCTAGGCTCTGTGGTTTAACCCACAGCGCCACCCACGTCATAGCCATATTTGTTCTGAAGTAGCATTTAATGCATTTCCCTCCCACCTTATGTATTTTAATGAAAGTATATTTCGTGATGGTTTCTGTCTGGATTTAAGTTTGGGAAACAAAAATTCTAAAGGTAATGCTCATAAATGTGCAAAATGTGATTTAAAGGAGAGTGCCCATAGTTTTGTAGTAGTGGTAAAAGTTCTCTTAAACTGCTTTAGGAGTAAGCCTGCATGTTTTCAAGAAAATTAGAACAATTAGCATGTGGTGGTCCATGAATTTTTTTGAGGTGAAAGAGGGGTCTTCTTACCCATGAAGGTCGGGAACACTGATTTAGATAAAGACTCTGTTTGCATCCTTTAGAGGGCAGTGTGTGGGGACATCCAGCTTCAAGAGGATATGCTGAAATTTGCTGCTGCTGTGCTCTTTTTCTGTCGCTGTTTCCCACTCCTTTCCCACCCCCATGCTGTTCCTCTCCCTCTCATCTAAGTTAGAAAATTGTTTTGTTCAGAATCAAGGCAGCCTCCCTCCACTGCAACTTGCCTTCTCTTATTTGCTCCAGTTCAGTGGGAGCTCTTGTTATGCACCAGTGGGATCTTTCCGCCCCTTTACAACTCTCTCCTCCTCTCTCCCTCTGCTGTATGTGGCATGCACAGATTCTGAGCAATGAAACTCAGCGCTCCCAGATCTCTGCAGAGCCAGTGCTGCAAGCGGAATGCATCATTAGGAAGACAAAAATGTGGCAGCAGCACAATTTTCTAACTTTCTGTTAATATCTCTGTGCAGATCACTTCAGAGGGGCCAGGGGGTGCAGACATGTAAGCCTGTTGCAAAAAATAAGAACAAAAAGCTCCTGCGGCTTCTACATAACTAGCACATTTATTACAGCATCAGCTTTCATGGAATAGAGTCTACTTCATAAGGTACATGAAGCGTTATCCTTAATTGGCAGGCATATAGAGAGAGAGGGTGATAAAACTGGGAGCAAATAGCAATAAAATACAAACAAGTACTGTTTGTAACAATTCAGCTACCAAATCCCACCATCAGAAGCCCACACAAGGACTTCTGCTAGTACAATAGGGCTTTCACCCCATCTCCTTCCCCTGCCCTCTCCACATTGACTCAGGGAGAGATCAGGAGACCCTCTAGAATAATGCATGGGGGAGGAGAGGAAGATCATTATTTCTTCTGGCAAGCTCAAATGCTTGCACTGATGGAATGATTGTTATTTGCACTATGTTGGGTTTCTCCCCAGGTACGCAAAGTGCCTATTTGCAACAACAGTTGCTGGCCCATCAATTAAGTAGATTCAGGTAGCTACCTCAAGCAGCAGATGCTGGGAGTTGAGGAGCAGTAGGGTTCTGGATCTGTGTGCACCATGAAGCCTGCCCTGCATCCCTTAAGAGAGCCTGCTCCCATCAGGTAGGGCGGAAGGGGTTGCCAGTTCAGCTTCCTATCTGGACAGCTTCTATATGTGGAATGGGCTTGGGGATTGCCACCTTGTCCTTTGCCGCAGGCAATAAAATGTCTTGGAGTGGCCCTGAGCAAGTATGTAGGTCACTGAAGATATGCTTCAGCAACTCCTGTCTGGCATCTAAGATTTCATTAGGCACTTCCTGCTCATAGTCGTTGTCATAAGGGCAAGATACGGTAATTCCTCTCTTAAAACAAAAGCTAAGAATTCCACACTATATTCTGGCAGTGAGGTATGTGTGTGTTCTGCATGCCCATAGCACACACATAGACCTAGTTCTTTTCAGATACATTTCCTTTGTTAGCCTTTGTATGGCACAGAAAGACTGCACATACATTATGTTGAAGCTTCTGGAACTTTTGGTTTCCATATTTTAGAATTATGTTTATTTGTCTGCACACCCCATTCTTCAATACAAAAAAATTTCTGTAGGCCAGCTTACAAATATCATACAGAAAACAAAATAAAACAAAGAGCAGAAAACACGCTGCATTTAAACAATTCCACCACAGATTACAATTTCATTAACTTTTTTTTTTTAACCAAAGTTAAGTGTCTACAAAACATCACTTCCTAATGCTAAAAGGACATCAGAGTCAATACCAGTGAGACTCCCTATGGAAAACATTCCATAAGGCGCCACAACCAAGAAATACATTCTTCCAGTTGCCACCCATCGCACCTCACCTCAGAGGGTGGTGGCACTTAGGAGTGCCTCATGTCAGAGCAGAGGATCCTTCAGGCCCCAAGGCACTAGGTCTTTATAAATAAACAGAAGTGTACCTGGAAATGGACCAGGAGTCAGAACAGTTGTTTAAGACCTGGTTGAACACTTTCTCTATTCACTAATCTTAGTCAGCATCCAAGCAGTTGTATTTTGACCTGCAGTTTTCAAACAGTCTTCAAAGGCTGTGTAACACATTGCAGTAGTTTTGTCTTTAAATACACCACTATATTATTGCATGAGGCACGCGGGTGGTGCTGTGGGTTAAACCACAGAGCCTAGGACTTGCCAATCAGAAGGTCAGTGGTTCAAATCCCCGCGACGGGGTGAGCTCCCGTTGCTCGGTCCCTGCTCCTGCCAACTTAGCAGTTCGAAAGCACATCAAAGTGCAAGTAGATAAATAGGTACCACTCCGGCAGGAAGGTAAATGGCGTTTCTGTGCACTGCTCTGGTTCGCCAGAAGCAGCTTAGTCATGCTGGCCACATGACCCGGAAACTGTACGCCGGCTCCCTCGGCCAATAAAGTGAGATGAGTGCCACAACCCCATAGTCGGTCATGACTGGACCTAATGGTCAGGGGTCCCTTTACCTTTACCTTATATTATTGCATGGTGTTGTATGTAAAAAAAAAAAATAATAACAACAGCAACAACATAAAAGGTAAATGACCCCTGGACCGTTAAGTCCAGTCAAAGGCGACTATGGGGTTGCAACACTCATCTCGCTTTCAGGTCAAGGGAGCTGGCATTTGTCCACAGACAGCTTTCCAGGTCATGTGGCCAGTATGAGTAAACCGCTACTGGTGCAACAGAACACTGTGGCGGAAGCCAGAGCGCATGGAAATGCTATTTACCTTCCTGCCGCAGCGGTACCTATTTATCTACTTGCACTTGCGTGCTTTGAAACTGCTAGGTTGGCAGGAGCTGGGACAGAGCAACGGGAGCTCACTCCGTCACAGGGATTTAAACCGCTGACCTTCAGATCGGCAAAGCCCAAGGGGTTCAGTGGTTTAGACCATAGCGCCATCCGCACTGTGTTGTTTGTAGGATTGTGATGTCCTCCCTCTGAAGGCACTAAGGACCATTCTACCTTTTACTTATTTATCTGTGATTGGATTTTCACTGTTTGTTTTTGTTTTTTTACTAAGCTGCAACCACGGAACTGCCAGTTTAGCTAGAACAATGGTGCTGAGGGAGAAGATGCTTAACGTCTTCCCTCATTTCCCCAATCAGAATCAGCCCCTCACCAACCCAAATCTACTGCTTGTTCCACAAAGGAGGCAGGAGCACAGAGAAGAGGGGACCGTACACCTCTGAAGTATGAATGTAAGCCTAGGCATCAAAAACTGATCAATTTGCAGCTGCTTCAGTAACCATGCAGTTAACAACATGTCAAGGTAAAGGCTGTGAAGCATAGTGCTAATTTTAGTTACGCTGAACTTATTTTTATTTTATAAAACCATTAGTCTTGTGTAGTGCTGAAGGATAAATCTCCTTTGTGAGACAGTGGGCAAAGATTAATTAATCTGATAAACCAGGTGAAGAAGAGTTATGCTGGGGATGATACAGATACTGACTTTAGTAATGTTGTCCACTTGTGCAACTGGATGGAACATCCATTTAATAGCAGCAGAAACTAGACCTCAGAGGGATGATATACATTTTAACGCTCGTGGGGAATCACAAACCTGCAAGGTTTCATCTTTAGCATCCTGGAGTCAGCTCCATTGAAGAAAAAAAGCCTAGTTTCTGGCAAAGAAGCATAGAAAAATTGTTAACGTAGCAAAAAATGCATCTAAGATACCAATTTGATGTTAAGAGCAGGAGCGCTACTTGGAAGCTGTGCAGAGAAGTATTAACTCCCAGGTTTCAGACCACATGTGATTGTTTCTGAGGAGCACCTAGATCCTGGCTAATTCAATTGGTACTAGATGGTGAGTGGCTATTGTTATAAAGCAGAGTTAGGGAACTTTTGGGTCACCAAATGGTTTTGGACTTCAGCTTCTATCAGTCCCAGCCACTATGGTCAATGGTCAGGTATGAAGTTGGAGTTCAACAACATCTAGAGGCCACAAGTACCTCATCCCTCTTAAAAACAATAAAATGGGTCAGTTTACTGGGTATGCATGCAAAAGGTCCCCGCCCAATATACTTCGATGTATAAAAAATAGTGCCAACAAACTACACACACATACACAAACAAACATATATATTTTGTTGTTTAGTCATTTAGTCATGTCCGACTCTTCATGACCCCATGGACCAGAGCACGCCAGGCACTCCTGTCTTCCACTGCCTCCCGCAGTTTGGTCAAACTCATGCTGGTAGCTTCGAGAACACTATCCAACCATCTCGTCCTCTGTCGTCCCCTTCTCCTTGTGCCCTCCATCTTTCCCAGCATCAGGGTCTTTTCCAGGGAGTCTTCTCTTCTCATGAGGTAGCCAAAGTATTGGAGTCTCAGCTTCACGATCTGTCCTTCCAGTGAGCACTCAGGGCTGATTTCCTTCAGAATAGATAAGTCTGATCTTCTTGCAGTCCATGGAACTCTCAAGAGTCTCCTCCAGCACCATAATTCAAAAGCATCAATTCTTCTGTGATCAGCCTTCTTTATGGTCCAGCTCTCACTTCCATACATCACTACTGGGAAAACCATAGCTTTAACTATAATATATATATATAGTGGACATTTGTAGGGTTTCTTTGTTGTTGATCTGCAATTGAATATTTGGTTTGTTCAAGAGCAGGCATTTAAACCATGCTTAAAAAACATCCTGCCCTATCATACACACCCTTTGACCCCTCTACTAAAATTTGAAATTGTGCTCACTGGTTGAGGTCCCCTCCCCTATAATAAAAATACATTACAGCCAGCTAACTGTGCTAATAATGACATTTCAGATCTTCTTAAGCACCTACAGAATTTGATGAGCACTGTTGTGAGGCTTTTGGGGGGGGGTGGAGTTGGAGATTTGCAATAGTAAACCAAGGCTAAGAATAGAGGGGATAAAACAAACATCCAAAATACCTCACCTACACCTCAAAATGTCAGTATTTTTATTTTGCCACATGCCGCAGAGAAGTTGCAGCATAATGATCCATAATGTGAATTGGATTTGGTTAGCCGCCCTTCATCTGTTTCACATAATGCATTGGGGCTGCAGTTCAGAGATAATTTTGTATATCATTCACTATGACATTTTAAATTGGTAAATACTTGTTTGGGTCAAATTCTATTCTTGGACATGTGTGGGGAGTGCTCATTATCCTCCAACGGGAGAGTCATGCATGAATGGAAAGAGAAAATTTGTTATAAGACTATCCCAGAGCTCTACAGCATAACCTTGTTACGTGATTAGAGAAATAAAATACCTCAATAAAGTAATGTTGGGAGCTGTGCACACCTTCCAAAATACACACAGTACACTTGTCAAGCTGAGAACAAATGTTCATCCTATGAGAACTGCGATTGTCTTCATTAGCTGATGTCTTCAAAGAAAACATGTACATGAGTCAAACATTCAAATTCCTTCCATTTGCAGTGGGAGGATGCCTGTCACTGAATTTTTTTTATTTATTAAGTATTATTTTAAACATCACTTTCTATGAAAAAAATGGCGCAAATCATAAAAGAAGCCTTTGTTTATCCTCCTTGTGCTTGGTTGAGAAGGAATTTTGAATAGCAGTGTACTATTTCCCCTTCACTATTTTTCAGCTCTGCATATCTGGGGGAAATGTAGGAAGACAAACTGTAACCAGATGTTGACAACCGTCAGTCCTGACTAATTATCTTTACCATCTGCTTTTCTTTGGATGAGAGGTCTGCTGGTTGACCCTTCCATTCCCTTTATGGGACCATCCCCAGCCCACTCTCCCTAACCTTATTATGCCCCTTTCAATCACCCTTCTCTCTCCTTCCCTACTTCTCTAAAAGTGCCTGCTGGTCCCAATGAATCTTTTTGAGTCATCTTGTTGCCGGTCACTTCCCTTTTCTTTATTTACAGCTTTCACCCAAGGATCCTCGTTGCTGTTTTCTTCTGAACACGTAACCAACCTAAAGGCTGAGGTCAAATGGAAGCTGTGAGTAACCTGAGGTATTTTGCAACCTCAAGAGAGGAAAAGCAGAATGCCACTTCAAATTCTCCTTACTTCAGGTGCCAGGGGATCGTACTAATGGCCCAACACTTGAACAGCAAAGCCAGGAGAGAAATTCTCGGCCTCTACTGCACTCTCTGGAGCTGCCCAGCTGCAAAGCTGAGAGCATTTAGCAGCCTTCTCACCGATGTTACAAAGTACATGTGATGCTGCTTGAACATCCCAAGACGAAAGCTGATATTCAAGGAAAATGTTTCCCAGGGTCTCTTGTTTTGATACACATGCTCATCCCTATATTGCCTGTCTCTTTCTTTTTATACAGCACCTTTACCATTATTTTTTTTCTGATGTGTAGAAAAGCTACGCCCATTCTAATCTATTTAGCTTTGTGTACGATGTTTTCTTCTTGGAAGAAAAATCCTTGATATGAAACTGCTAGAAATGTTCTGGCAGTTACAGGAAGAAGCTTTATCTTTCTAAAAAGGGAGAGAGATTCTTTTGGCTCTGTTTTGCAGTTGGAATGCTGATAAGTGACAGGGTTCTATCCAAATCATCCAGCATAAATTTTAATGTATTATAAAATGTGAGCTTTCACTAGTGATAGCAACCAAAATCCACTTCCTTTTCCATTCTCCTCTATGAAAAATGAAGAGTGGTCGTAAATAACACAATGGAAGGCCTTTGGCTTTGCATACATATATAGCCCCGTGTTGAATAATAATAATAATAATAAATTTTATTTATATCCCGCCCTCCCCAGCTGAAGCCGGGCTCAGGACGGCTAACAACAATAAAATAATACAACATTCTAAAATCATTTCATTATAAAATTAATTCAAATCAAATTGATGGCAACCATTGGGCTAGAGTTCTGTGAAGATTGCCAAAGGAGGGAGTCAGGCTATGCCCTGGCCAAAGGCCTGGTGGAACATCTCTGTTTCGCAGGCCCTGCGGAAAGATGTCAAGTCCCGCAGGGCCCTAGTCTCTTGTGACAGAGCGTTCCACCAGATCGGAGCCACAGCCGAAAAAGCCCTGGCTCTAGTTGAGGCCAGCCTAACCTCTCTGTGGCCCGGTACCTTCAAGATGTTTTTGTTTGAAGACCGTAAGTTCCTCTGTGGGACATACCAGCTGAACCCTTGGCCTCTCCAATTGACAAGAGCTCATGTACCTGAGCTGAGAAGGGCTTTTATTTGAGACTTCAGCTAGCTGCTGCCACGCAGAAGATAGCTGTGGGACAGATCACAACAGTAGTGGGAGAGATCACTACTTCATAGAGATCTCTTGAGCCATAGGGTGTTGCAAGACACTCAATTGTCTGCAGTGCTATTGCGTGAAACCATTGGGAGTAGTCATTAGTTTTAGAACCAAGTGTCATCAGTGTGCCGATGGTACCTTGTAACATTTGGATTGATAATGGCTCAGAAGGCCCTGGACCCGTGTCTGGATGTGTTTATTAAAATGTGTTTCATTGTTTGGCTCTAAACCAAAGAATCAAGCAAACCCCTCTTAATTGAGCATAGCCCCTTCAATAATAAAACTGTATAAATGAAGTCAAGATTTCACGCAGGCCATTTGTCTATTCTGTGAAATGGAGTTGGAAACAAAGGCTTCTCTGATTATTTCATGAAATGCTTAACATTCTCTGGCCCGTTCCAATAGAAAAGTAAATATATATTGTGATCCATAGCATTTAAAATTATGCTTTAAATCAAATTACCTTATTGGGCTGAATGAGCGAACTCCATATGACTGGTAAAAACAGGTCTGAATTCTGAAAAACCATTGGCCACCCCACACATTACATGGTATAATCACCATCATTTATCAATCATTACATGGCTGCTGTTACATAGATCTGCTCCTGACGTAGCTTTCTAGCTGCCGTTGGTTATCTAATATTCATGACAATGTGTTTCCACTCGTTTGTCCCATTTCACATGATATATTTATATGTGTACAATTGTTAATACTAAAAAATGTAATGTCTGAAGCGTCTGACATTCTGCCTGTAGAACTAGTTATGAGCAGAACAAACTAGAAGTGGAACTTTTTTGGACGTGGCATTCTTCTGCACATACTTATGTTATGGAAGCTGTGTGGACGCCATTAGCTTGCATCACTAGCACGGAAAGGAACTACATCATTCACCCAATACACATAGTCCTAATTACTGGGATGTGGCAAGATCATCAGTTTGGGAACTTACGAACCAGCCTTTTTAATGGTTTGATGTCTAGTCTACACTGACTTCCACTAGCCTTCCAGACACAATTCAAGATGCTGATGATTATCTGTACAAGTTTAAATGCCTTAGGCCCTACACGAAGTGGAGATATATGCACATACATTTTCCCTTTATCATGAACCCTAAGTTCAACTGAGTGACCCTTCTAATGTTAATTTAGTGGAGTGAGAGACTGCTCTGTATGTTGTAACTGTGGAGGATGTGATGAACCAGTGACATGTAATTAATTGAGGCCCGGGTTCCTGTTTCACAAACTCACATCCTTCAAGTAACTGAGACAATTCCAGCATGAAAAGGAATCACAGCATTCTGAGTGCAATTCCAGGCACTAAGATAACTCAGTCCAATTTAACTTGCTGGGATATACTTTCCAGTGAATGTGCACAGGGGTCAAATGCCTCTCCTCAAGTAAGGGATCTTGCTTAGTGTCCTCTCACATGTATAGAGAAATAAAAAAAGAAATCCATTAATTTCACCATCAAGTCCATAACATACACTAAAGGGTTGCATTCAGCTTTAGTCATACTAAAAGTAGCCCTATTGAAATTAGTATTGGATTTAGTTGGATGCAACATGCCTAGCTTAGTTCCATTCATTTCAGGGCATCTACTCTGATCTACTCTGAGGAGATCTTGGTGGGATGCAATGCAAACTCTCTAAAAGCATGAGCCTATACATGTCTTTCTCATAGGTAAGCCCCACTGACTGCAATGGGGTTTACTCCCAGGTACATATGTACAAGACTGCAGCCTAACCATCTTATAATTATGTAATGAAAATGCCACCCAGATTGTATGAACAGATTTACATATAAGCTAAACAAGCTACAGTGGTACCTCGCAAGACGAATGCCTCGCAAGACAAAAAACTCGCTAGACGAAAGGGTTTTTTTGTTTTTTGAGCTGCATCGCAAGACGATTTTCCCTATGGGCTTGCTTCGCAAGACGGAAACGTCTTGCAAGTTTGTTTCCTTTTTCTTAACACCGTTAATACAGTTGCGACTTGACTTCGAGGAGCAACTCATAGAACGCGGTGTGGTAGCCTTTTTTGAGGTTTTTAATGACTTTGGTGATTTTTGAAGCTTTTCCAAAACTTTCCCGACACCGTGCTTCGCAAGACGAAAAAAATCGCAAGACGACAAAACTCGCGGAACAAATTAATTTCGTCTTGCGAGGCACCACTGTATAGCTTAGGGCCTTACTCTCTTGGGGACCCCCAAAAAATTTAAAGAAAACAACAACCTGGACGTACATTTCCAAAATATATGATGATGATAATGATAATGATAATTTATTTATACCTCGCCCATCTGGCTGGGTTTCCCCAGCCACTCTGGGCTGCTTCCAACAGAACACTAAAATACAATAACCTATTAAACATTAAAAGCTTCCCTAAACAGGGCTGCCTTCAGATGTCTTCTAAAAGTTTGGTAGTTATTTTTCTCTTTGACATCTGGAGGGAGGGCGCTCCACAGGGCGGGCACCACTACCGAGAAGGCCCTCTGCCGGGTTCACTGTAACTTGGCTTCTCGTAGAAGGCCCTCGGCACTGGACGGCAGTGTCCGGGCAGAACGATGGGGGGTGGAGACGCTCCTTCAGGTATACTGGACCGAGGCCATTTAGGACTTTAAAGGTCAGCACCAACACTTTGAATTGTGTTTGGAAATGTACTGGGAGCCAGTGTAGTTCTTTCAAGACCAGTGTTATATGGTCTCGGCGGCCGCTCCCAGTCACCAGTCTAGCTGCGGCATAGAAAACAAATAAAAACCAAATAAAATAAAACCTACATACAGCTACAGTGTTTTGTGTTGTGTAGGTTCCTATGATGTAAGTAATAGCCCCCGCCTGCTCACCTGCTCCCTAAAATATCACTGGTTTTCTCACTATTAATATACTTCTTCTTAATTGTATTTCATTATTAATATACTTCTTCTTAATTGTATTTCAGTTCAACAATTACTTTGATAAAATACGTATTTTGTTATGTGCAAATGGCTTTAGATACCTATTAGGTCCATAAATTACCATGTAGCATATAGTCAACACAAAAAACAGCGACAATTTGTTGTTGACAAAGGACAGCTGGACATATAAAGGGCCCCATTACCTTCAGTAGCTTAGGGCCTCATCAAACCTAAATCCAGCCCTGTGTATGAATATAGGTCTTGGGTTTTTGAGATAATATAAAGGTTCTATTTAGTTGTAAATCAATATGGTCTAATTGTTATAGCAACCAATTAATGAGCATGTTTGTGCAGGAAATATATTAATTAAATTACAAAATGGAAAATGATTTAAATTAGTGCCCCCAAAAATATTCTCTCCTGGCAGTTTGAATGATGATTTAAAGTAACCTGCCCTTGTTCATATGAAATAACTCCTCACTTAGCTGCATGTATTTTAACAACCCTGTGCAATTTCATTCCCCACAATTCAAGAGTCCCTCCCCCCCAAAAAAAGTACAAAGTGAGGCTATGAGAATCTGCACCATGGTACATCGCACTAAAACTCTTCCTAATGGGAACAGAGACAGGAAGGTAGCTGGTCATGCTACAGTTGGTTTGCTTTATAATAAAAGGGGGGAAATGTAACTTCTCTTTTTGGAAGCCCAAAGATCTAGCAGATGAGAACTTGGGCAGATAATTAAAGAAGCCGGAATTAAAGCTCAACCTGGAAAGTGCAGAGATGTCAAGAGAGCAATATTTTGAATTGTAGCCTCATTAGTGCAAGATAGAAAACTAATGAGATGGGCTGTATGACTGACATTATTCCCTCAAGCTTGTCAAATAGTTCTCTTTTGAGGAGAGAGAGAGAGAGAGAGAGAGAGAGAGAGAGAGAGAGAGAATACCTGGAAATTGATGCCTATGGTAAATAAAAAATAAAAAATTATCATTTTACTCCTTTTTAAAAGAAATAAAAAATAAAAACTTAGAAAGATTGGGGCTGGTTGAAACTGCATCAAAATTCTCCCAGGGTGTGTGTGTGAAGGTGAAAAGGTGGTTGGTATTGTAGGGAATTTTCTTTTCAGCTGCTGTGTTATTGTACAGGAGTCAGCCTTTGTGCTTCTGTTTTATTCTTTCTCATTTATTTCCACTATTTATAGCTATAACTAAATTCCCAGGGCAGCTTGCAGCAGCGTTAAAAACAAATTAACAGCGCAACCTTATACGTGTATACTCAGAAGTAATTCCCATTGATTTCAACAGGCCTTACTCTCACGAAAGCGGGCAGCCCAAAAACTCATATAGGAGAACTAAACTCAGCATGAAAACATGCAGCACAGATAAAAGAGTTTGGCACTGAAACAGATTGAAAGGCTGCGGTGGGTGGAGGTCTTATCGTTTTCCATTGTTTTTCAACATTTGATTTGATTTGATTTACATTTAGCATTCATATTAAAAATGTGATTGAAAAACACTTGCTTACTTTTATGGCTAAGAGTAATCAGAGGGAAAATAAGGAGAGATTCCAATTGAAAGTGAGGGGGTTAGCCAGATGTCAGGGACCGGTGGGATGATGAGGCATGGTACCAGCTGAAGAGTTTGGATTTGATATCCCACTTTATCACTGCCCTAAGGAGTCTCAAAGTGGCTAACAATCTCCTTTCCCTCCCTCCCCCACAACAAACACTCTGTGAGGTGAGTGGGGCTGAGAGACTTGAGAGAAGTATGACTAGCCCAAGGTCACCCAGCAGCTGCATGTGGAGGAGCGAGGAATCGAACCCGGTTCACCAGATTACGAATCCACCACTCTTAACCACCACACCAACACTGGCTCTCAAGCTGAGGAACCCCCTAGAGAAGCCTCGGAAGAGGAAGACTCAGAGCCTGGGAAGTAGTGGTGGGACACTGAGGACAGATCAGAGGGGACGGATGGTTGGAGGCCAAAGAAGCAACAGACTTTGGCATGCAGGAAGCAGGGCAGACTCCAGATGTGAATCAGGGGATGAGGAGGGCAGAGTCTGCAGAAGCAACCCAGGAGCTTGTCATTCCTACTGTACTAAACCTTCCTCCCCCCTTGCCTCCAAGGTCACTGATGGCTATGCATGTAGCAGGACAAAGGGCCAGTGGAGAAGTTGCATGCTCTGGCACTGGGGGTAGAGAAGAAGAAGAGGAGGAGTTTGGATTTGATATCCCGCTTTATCACTACCCTAAGGAGTCTCAAAGCGCCTAACATTCGTTCTGCACTGAGGTCCAGCACCGAGGGCCTTCTGGCGGTTCCCTCACTACGAGAAGCCAAGTTACAGGGAACCAGGCAGAGGGCCTTCTCGATAGTGGCACCCGCCCTGTGGAACGCCCTCCCATCAGATGTCAAAGAGAAAAATAACTACCAAACTTTTAGAAGACATCTGAAGGCAGCCCTGTTTAGGGAAGCTTTTAATGTGTAATAGGTTATTGTATTTTAGTGTTTTGTTGGAAGCCGCCCAGAGTGGCTGGGGAAACCCAGCCAGATGGGCGGGGTATAAATAATAAATTATTTATTATTATTATTTATTATTATTATTATTATTATTATTATTATTATTACATTCTCCTTTCCCTTCCTCCCCCACAACAAACACTCTGTGAGGTGAGTGGGGCTGAGAGACTTCAGAGAAGTGTGACTAGCCCAAGGTGAATGTGGAGGAGCGGGGAAGCAAACCCGGTTCCCCAGATTACGAGGCTACCACTCTTAACCACTACACCACACTGGAGCAGATGGGGGCATGGCTGGTGTACGTCCCAGGGGTGTCGTGTGCCGTCCATGGGGGCGTGGTGTGCATCCGTGGGCATGGCGTGCTGCCCGTGGGGGTATGGCACCCGGCATGGTGGGTGAGTGCACAGCGCGTGTCCAGGAGGGCGGTTGTGATGGTACCCCCCTCCCCAATGGTGCCTGGGGTGGTGCGCTCCCCCTGCCCACCCACCCCCGTTCCTCCGCCAGTGCAAAGGGCACAGATGCACACAAACTCCGCGTCATAGAAGTCAACTCCTAGGGGCCTGCCAATCAAATATTTGAGGGGGCCAGGGACCCCCAGAGTTGATGGGCATTGCCATTCAAATGGTGCGCGTGCACCATGTCATGCGATTGATTGTGCAGGACGGGGCTTACCTGGGCCTCCTTCAATATTTTATTCAAGTTGGCACTCCTGGCTGATGTACCGTATTTTTCGCTCTATAAACGCACCAGACCATAACACGCACGTAGTTTTTAGAGGAGGAAAACAAGAAAAAAAATATTCTAAACGAAATAGTGGATATATGATTTTTGTGGTTCATACTGTGGCTACAGACATGTGATCTGACGGTGAGTTTGGAGTAGCCCAATGCAAAAATCCTGAGGATCCATGTGGATCCATGCTTTGTAACCACGGAGGAGGGAAGGAAGGGGAACCATGAATCCTCTGCTCACGACTGCAGCAGATCCCCACCACCACCCACGTGCATTCGCTCCATAACACGCACAGACATTTCCCCTTACTTTCTAGGAGGAAAAAAGTGAGTGTTATGGTGCAAAAAATACGGTAGTTTAAGGTTGCTTGGGAAACATCTGGCTGAGGAGGCAGAGGAGACTTGGTAAAAGGTAAAGGTAAAGGACCTCTGGACGGTTAAGTCCAGTCAAAGGTGGTGCCCATCTCACTTTCAGGCCAAGGGAGCCCGCGTTTGTCTGCAGACAGCTTTCCGAGTCATGTGACCAGCATGACTAAACCACTTCTGGCACAACAGAACACCAAGATGGAAACCAGAGCGCACGGAAACGCCGTATACCTTCCCACCTCAACGGTACCTATTTATCTACTTGCACTGGCATGCTTTCGAACTGCTAGGTTGGCAGGAGCTGGGACAGGGCAACGGGAGCTCACCCCATTGCGGAGATTCGAACCACCAACTTTCTGATCGGCAAGCCCAAGAGGCTCATTGGTTTAGACTCACTTAGGTGACAGTAGACATAGCGGGGAGTAGAGGGCAGAGAACTTCAGTCCTGTAAACTGCTCGATGGGTGCTAGTTCAGCCAGGTAGTATTGCCAAGCTGTAATCCGTTTTTCTGAATAAAGAATTAAAACACACTGCTGCACTCTGAGTCTTGTGTGCTGAGCTACATAGGAGCCAGTGGCAACACCAAAGCAAATATCCTGGGCTGAACCTTCCTAGAAATTTTCTTGTACAAGCCCCACTGAAAGCATGCAGCTTTCCTTTATTTCAATGGGGTTCTGCTGGAGCCCTTTCCAAAAGTCTTTGCCCATTCACAATAATTATAGTCATTGTCCTTCGGAAAATCTGCTGCCTGACAAAAGTTCTCCATGGGTTGTCATTATTTTTATTATGCCTAGGCAAAAACATACTCTAAATATCTAATTATGTGCCAAACAAAGCTTCATGATTTGTGCTGTTCCATCTATTAACAAAGATGATTCATCCATTTGAGAAGGTAAACAATACTAGTTCTTGTTGGCTCCCTAATACATGTTTACCAATGCTGAAATAGCCGTCTGTTGATTCAGAAGACAGGCAAGCAAAGACACAACTCCAGTCTCCTCAAATAGAATCCTCAAATCCCTGCACTACATAATCCCAACCTTCCCAATTCTGTGCAAATTTTTAATGAATTGGTACAACTACTGAGCTATGCAGAAATAAGCTGACTTGTGTGCCTGACAAAAGCAGTCTTTGCATCAGATATTTTGACTTCAGGATGTTGGGGACTACATTACTTGTGTGTGTTAGGCTTTGCATGTGACCCAAGAGATTCATGACCACAAAATCTGTCTGTATTTCAAAACCTAAAACCAGGAAGACACTGTTATAATATACAGTTATTGATTCACATTTGCATGCATGAAAGGGTTAACCTGAGCTCAGGTTGCCATTGGGGGTGTGTACTTTAGCTGCCTTTGTTTCCTCTATCCCATTCTCCTTCAACCCTTTTTATTTGTGCTTCCTGGAACAAGCAAAGAAGGAGCCATGCAGCTTTGGCTCCCAACTCAGCAAATGCTGTAAGTTAACTGAACATCTCCAAAAGGGATATTTTATAGCCTGCATCTTTGCTAACCCAAAGACACAGCTTATGTTATTGTACTGTGGAGAGAGTATTAACTTATGGTCTGTGTGTGTGGTTTGGGAGCTGCACGGCCAGGGAAAAAGCAATGCTGTCCAGGGTTGTAAAGACTGCAGAGAGAATAACTGGGTGCACTCTTCCCACCTTGGATCAAATCTATGCTGTCAGGTGCCATAAGAAAGCTGCAGAGATAGCACAGGATAGTACGCACCCCAGAAATGATCTCTTTCAGCTTCTGCCTTCTGGAAGAAGGTATAGGGTTATAAAGACCAGGACTAGCCACCTGAGAAACAGTTTCTACGCAAATGCAGTTCTGGTTCTAAACGCAGCTTAAGAAGTCTCTATAGTATATTGTATTTTAAAATGGGGTTTCAGAGTTTTTAGGGGGTTTTGAATGTTTTATGTAGATTTTTTAATTTCATTGTTCTGTATGGGACAATGACAATAAAGATATTGTATCATATGTTATACATAACATGATATGGTTTGGTTTTTTTAATGTGATATGCTAACTTTAATTTTTCATCCCTGAAAAACTCCTCGAGCTGTAAAAACTCCATAACATCCAATTTTGCCAAATCAGAGCCTGTTCTATTTTATCCAGCTTTCCCAGTTATGCCAAACTAGTATTTAATTAATATGCAACATGATATTTCTACAGAGTCACATAGCACAGTAGTCAAAAGAAGAAGTAATGCAGTGCAAAACTAGCCATGCAGAAAATGATGGCTATGTTTAAGACTTCACAATGGGGTCTTCTTTTATCTTAGGTTATTTCCAGGCAACCTGCTTACTGAGAATTCATCCTGATTTGTTTGCACAAAGTATGTGGGGTGGTTAGACAATGTCAGCTCTTTACTGAGCATCCATTCTGGTTTGTTTGTGAAGAGGTCAGATGACATTGTGTGAAGAAAAGGTTATTGCTCGCTTTCCAGTATATTTCCCCATTGCTGCATGGGAGCTTCAAATCAACTCTAATTGCACAACCTGAATTTGCCAATATGTGATTGAATCTCACCTGAAAACAGTGCCGGTCTAGAGGTGTCCTTAGATTACCTAATGTGGAATAAATAGTAGTGCTTGGCCCCATTCGCAGAATCACCAACATCATTTTTGACTGCTGAACCACAGTTCTTGCCCCACTTCTGCCCCCCTGCACCCCAAAGCCTTGATTACTGGGGCCACATGGTGGTGGCAGGGGAGAGTGGGGCACCTGCCGGGGCACTGCCCCACAGGATTCTGTCACCCAAGGCAGCTGCTTCACCCCCTCCTCATGGGCAGGCCAGCCCTGGACAGGACATACATATAAAGATGTGGCTACAGTGGTACCTCGGGTTACAGATGCTTCAGGTTACAGACTCCGCTAACCCAGAAATAGTACCTCGGGTTAAGAATTTTGCTTCAGGATGAGAACAGAAATCGCACAACGGCGGCACTGCAGCAGCAGGAGGCCCCATTAGCTAAAATGGTGCTTCAGGATAAGAACAGTTTCAGGTTAAGAACAGACCTCCAGAACGAATTAAGTTCTTAACCCGAGGTACCACTGTATTTACCAAGAACAGAACAGAAAATAGACAGTGCAAAAGTAAGATAGCTCTATGGGGTTTACTTCCAATCCCAGATATGTGTGTATGGGATTGCAGACAAAGACTTCTAAATGTTGTGGTGGATAAACACACAGTTTTTGCAGGCAAGAGAATGAATTAAATTTCCCCATATATTTGTTTTGGAATGCAATTCAGCCCCACTTCCCAAAATCTTCATGTTATGTTCTGCTTGCAAGCCATAGTGCAATACAAAATATTCTAGTGAGGATTATAAACCATTTGAAAACAAAGCTTTGTTTTATAATGGGAAATCTGCCACAAAGAGCAAAAAGCATTCATTTCAGATTTTCTGAAAGGGAAAAAAAGACCACTCAGACAAAGATAACGTACATAAGGAAAATTATAATACTGTCAAAAGATCACAGCATGCCATTAAGAAGCAAATTAAAGTTGGGAGGGAGGAAATAAACTAATAATATGGTAAAAGCAAAAAACATCTCTTTATTTAGTATAGTCAACAGTTTAAAAATGAATGAAACTGTTCCAAAACAAACAGGCTGAAAGTAATGTGTGTGTGCAAACCAATGATTATCTTAGAGGAATGGCAGAAAAAGCAATCCAAACCATGATATACAAACAATTTGTTTGGGAAGAAAAATATTTAAGGCATTATACCAGTCTTGGAGACTATGACATGCTTATATTTATTTAGATTATTTTGATTCCCCACCCCAACAATATGAGGAATGAAATGGTTGAATAATATTCTTATTTAACATTGGAGTTGAGGTGAGCAGTGAGAAAGCAAAGTCTGTTGATGATACTAAATTGTTCAGGGTTCTTAAAACAAAAAGAAACTGTGAAGTGCTCCCAAAGGACCTCTCCAACCTGAGCGAAAAGGTGGTAAAATGGCAAAGGCAATTCAGGATAAACTAGTATAAAGCGATGCCTGTCAGGGCAAAAAAAAATCTTAATTTCACATATACGCTCATGGGGTCTGAATTGACAGTGATGTACCAGGAATGAGACCTTGGGGTCATAGTAGATAACTCAATGAAGATGTCAGCCCAGTGTGCAGCAGCGGTGAAAAGAGACAAATTCCATGCTAGGGTCCTTTGGAAATGAACCGAAAATTAAAACTGCCAATATCATAATACTGATATACAAATCTATGGTGCGGTTGTATTTGAAATACTGGGTATAATCTCTGGTCAAAAAGGATATTGTAGAGTTGGAGAAGGTTCAGAAAGGGGCAACCAATATGGCCAGAAGGGTCGAGCAATTTCCTTATGAGGAAAGGTTTCAGTATTTGGGACTTTAGGGGAAGAACAAGTAAGAGGTAGCCTGATAGAAGTTTATAAAATTCTGCATTGTGGATAGAGAAGTTTTCCTCCCTCTTTCGTGACACTAGAATTTGTGGGCACCTACTAATAAAGCTGAACGTTGGAAGTTTCAGGGCAGATATAAGAAAGTACTTTGCCCAATCATATAGTTAAACAATGAAACTCACTCCCACCAGAGGCAGTGATAGGCCCCAGATTTGATGGGCCTAGGACCCACGTACCTACGGGACCGCCTCTCCTGGTATGCCCCACGGAGGACCTTTAGGTCCACAAATGACAACACTTTGGAGGTCCCAAGTCGCAAGGTGGTTAGATTGGTCTCAACTAGGGCCAGGGCCTTTTCAGTACTGGCCCCAACGTGGTGGAACGCTCTGTCACAAGAGACTAGGGCCCTGCGGGACTTGACATCTTTCCGCAGGGTCTGCAAGACAGAGCTGTTCTGCCTGGCCTTTGGTTTGGACTCAGTCTGACCCTTATGTTTCCCTCCCCTTATGGTTTTGAACTATGGGCTACTATTAAAACGCGGCTGCATTTTAAATTGTATTTTAACCCGTATTTTAAATTGGGGTTTTTTTCTCCCCTATTATGTTTTTATTGTGATTTTACTGGTGTTAGCCGCCCTGAGTCCGGCTTTGGCCGAGGAGGGCGGGGTATAAATAAAATTTATTATTTTTATTTTTAAAAGAGGTTTAGACAGATTCATGGAGCATAACGTTATCAATGACTTCTAGACATTATTAATTATTATTATTATTATTATTATTATTATTATTTATTTGTACGCTGCCCATCTGGCTGGGTTTCCCCAGCCACTCTGGCTAGCTTCCAACAAAGATGAAAAATACATTAAAATGTCACATATTAAAAACTTCCCTGAACAGGGCTGCCTTCAGATGTCTTCTAAATGTTAGGTAGTTGTTTATCTCTTTGACATCTGATGGGAGGGCATTCCACAGGGTGGGTGCCACTACCGAGAAGGCCCTCTGCCTGGTTCCCTGTAGCTTTGCTTCTCGCAATGAGGGAAGCGCCAGAAGGCCCTTGGCGCTGGACCTCAGCGTCCAGGCAGAACGATGGGGGTGGAGACGCTCCTTCAGGTATACTGGGCCAAGGCCATTTAGGGCTTTAAAGGTCAACACCAACACTTTGAATTGTGCTCAGAAACGTACTGGGAGCCAATTATAGCGATGCTCTGTCTACACCGTTAGAGGCAGTCATGTTTTGGGGAAACTGGTTGCTTGAAACTGCAGGTGGGCAGACTGTTCTTACGCTTGGTTCCTGCTTGTGCATTTCCCACAAGCATCTGGTTGGCCACTGTGAGGGCAGGACGTTGGACAAGATGGGCCACTGGCCTAATCCAGGAGGATCACCGTATGTCCTCATGCACATGTGTGTCTAGGAAACTCCCCTTAAGGCTGGTTGAGAAGCTATTATAACTTGTGCACAATGCAGCAGTCCAGCTGTTGTCTGGAGGTTATCAATAGAATGTAGCACAGCTGCTGAAGTATCTACACGGGCTCCCAATGTGATACTGTGCCAATTTTAAGGTGTCAATGTATAAAGCCCTAAGCAACTTGGGACTAGCCTATCTGAAAGCCTTTAATGTATTTTTAATCTTTGTTGGAAGCCGCCCAGAGTGGCTAGGGAGACCCAGCCAGATGGGCAGGGTACAAATAAAATTATTATTATTTATTATTATTATTATTATTATTATTATTATTATTTCTCCATACCTTCCCATTTTTTGAGATCTGCTGAAGAAGCACTGTGAACTGTCCTTTTTGACACCTGTTTGGTGGCCTTGAAAATTCGGACACATGGTATAACAGCACCTGTGGATTTAATTGCCTTTGTACATTATGTAGGCATCTTCCGTGTTTAATTTTAGATACTATCTTTAAAAAGTTATTATTTACACAAGCTTACCCTGCCTTGTGACCCAGTTTTATGTTCCTCTGATCTTTGCCTTTTTATGTTTTTACCTTTGATTTTATGTGAGTTTTATGTATATTTCTTTGGGAATATTTCCCCCTAATGATTTAGTGGTATATAAATTGATGGAGGGGCTGTTTTCTTTGGGACTATAACACAGCAAAAAGGGATTTTTAAAAATCTGCCTAGGTCCTAGTTTCAATATCTCCCATCTGCAGCTGCTATTTTTAAGACAAAGAAAACATGTTAATTGCGGTCAGACAATTAACACACGCCTAGCATTTGTTTGTCATGGAAAATCATGGTTAATGGTTTACTGTAACACACAGTTTGCTCCTATTTTGCTCCTCCTCTAGTAGGAGCAGGAACAACAAACCATGAGCCTTGTCTTAGGGTGCAACACGAAAAAAGGAACCGAGTTTTTGTTTTGCTCCAAACAAACCATGGTTTGAAGCCAAGGTTTGATCATGGTGAATGACGCAAAACTCAATCTCTAGTCAGGACATAATGTAAAGCCAAAATTGTCCTCACTCAGAGCAAAGTGGGAGCTATCTGCTCATTCACAGTAATCTGCTAACTATGTCTTAACAATTATTTCGTATTTTTAAATAAGGTTTATATACCACTTGATTTATAAACTTCAGAGCAGAGTACAAAAAGAATAAAACAATTAAATTATTGGTAAAAGCAATTAAAACAACTATTTAAAACATTCAAAAAATTAACCTGAAAACACATCCGCATTCTAGATACCTGGGTAAGCTTGTCTAAGGAAAAATGCTTTTAGCAGGTGCCAAAAAGAGTATAGTTAAGGTACTTGTCTGATATCAATAGCCGGGGAGTTCCAAAGTGTAGGTGCTGCCAAACTAAAAGATCAATTTCTTACAAATGCAGAATGAGTATAATGTGGCACTGTAATGGTGCCAATTACCGGTCAAGTGGGCATATGTTGCATCTATTGTCCATTAGCCCACCCCACTCCCAAGTAAAAATGTCAAAAAGACACATCCAGAAGCACTGGAGACTTCCCATGACATTTATATATCAGGATCTCACAGGATTCTGTCTTATCCCCTATACGTCTTTGCCTGTGCGAAACAATCAAATGAAATAATTCAGAGATTTAGAGTGCATTACCGTCAGTTTGTTGACGAAGCACAACTTTCCATTTTTGTCTAGCTGAGTTGAAGCACCAGGAGGGCTAAATCAGGGCCTGACCTTGACAATGGAGTACAGGTGGGCCAATGAAAAATTCTGATGTGAAAGCTTCATATGAATAGTTTTTCCAAATGCTTAAAGGGCAAAAACAAAACAAAAAGCATAAATGTTATTACTATCACATTTCCAAATATGTAACCAGACACAGAACAACAATGAAATCTCTCAGTGAGTTGAACGTCTAATTGCAATGGCAAAGGGTTCGCAAAACATCAAAGCCTTTTTAGGCTGAACAGGCAAGCTACATGGAACGCGGGTGGCACTGTGGATTAAACCACAGAGCCTAGGACTTGCCAATCAGAAGGTCGGTGGTTCGAATCCCCGCGATGGGGTGAGCTCCCGTTGCTCGGTCCCTGCTCCTGCCAACCTAGCAGTTCGAAAACACGTCAAAGTGCAAGTAGATAAATAGGTACCGCTGTGGCGGGAAGGTGAACGGCGTTTCCGTGCGCTGCTCTGGTTCACCAGAAGCGGCTTAGTCATGCTGGCCACATGACCCGGAAGCTGTACGCCGGCTCCCTCGGCCAGTAAAGCGAGATGAGCGCCGCAACCCCAGAGTCGGCCACAACTGGACCTAATGATCAGGGGTCCCTTTACCTTTACCTTTATGCAAGCTACACATTCATGCACAGAGTTCTCAAACTTAAATCATTTCAGGTGTAAGAGTGAACTATCCCATTTAGTAGAGGGAAAAATTTAATCTCGGCTATCAGAAATATGAGAAACTGGCTTTATGTGAACCTACAATTGTACCACATCAGTCTTTCATCTTTCACCCTTTTTTTTGAAACTGACTGTTTGCTGTATAATGCAAAAAAAATCTAGATATTAGAGTGTGCCAAGCCTGAGTTCTTTATTCAGAAAATGAAGCATCTGCCTAGCACAAAAGGAGCTTGGTTGGATTTTTAGGACAGGGTCTGCTCAGGGTCAAACAATAGCTGCTTTGTTCCCTTTCAAACAACAGAACCAAATAATTTATTTTGGCCTTTTCCTGTGGGGATATATATATATCCCACATCAAGCATAGATTCTTTCTCTGCTGCTACAACACCCAAAACCAAAATTGCAGGTCTTATGTAACAGCCATGATGATAACAGGATGCTTATTCCTCCTTTAGTTATAACTGGCATTGTTCTGATCTATGAAGTCTCCCCTTGCTACTGCTGATTACAGGCAATTGATTGGCTTTCTCCAGCTGGATGCCCCTCATCTGGTTATTTCACTAGGGCTTGCCAAAGCAAGCGTCGACACCCATTCCAGTTACAGATCCTGCCCTGGCGACAGCTGAACCAATATTCCATTTGGTGCATCCCAATGGGAACTATCTGTGCCTCCCATTGCTGTTCCATGAAGATAGTAAAAAACATAGGGTTGGAAGATGACACGCCTTCCAACCATCACTGCTTGACAGATGCAGGTGTACTAAATTTGTACCTAGCACTGGATATTCCCTGCCAACATTATCCATTTGGCTGGCAGAATCCTATCTTTCTTCTTTGCAGGTGCATAACATTCTGAAATACTGATGTTAAAAATACTGATGCATGCGCGCGCTCTCTCTCTCTCTCTATATATATACAGTGGTACCTCAATTTAAGAACAGCCCTGTTAGAACTATTTGGTTTACGAATTCCACAAAACCGGAAGTAGTGTCCCAGTCTGCGAACTTTACCTCGGTCTAAGAACAGAATCCAAACAGCAGAAGGGCACCAGCGGCGGGAGGCCTCATTAGGGAAAGCACGCCTCTGTTTAAGAAGGGTTTTGGTTTAAGAACGGACTTCCGGAACGGATGTTACTATTATTATTAATTGAATTTGTTGGTTGCTTTTACTGGCCAAGGGAACACAAAGCAACTTACAACCAAAACCCCCAAAATAAACAAAACCCTGCATAGATATATTAAAATACATTAAAACACATAGCTTTTTTAAAAAATAAAATAATACATTAAATATATATTAAAAACACCTCACCCACTCTAAGAGGCCACAGATAGTTATTGATGTTTATTACTATTATTATTAATAATAATAATAATAATAATAATAATATACCACCCTATACCAGGAGGTCTCAGGGCAGTTCACAAAATAAAATCAAAATATAAAACCACAAAATGCATAATCAAAATAAAAACAACAACCCAATAACCCCCCCCCCAAAAAAACCCCACATTTTAAAATGGCAAAGGATGTCATTCAAATCAACCAAAATCCTGGGTAAAAAGGAATGTTTCTGCCTGGTGCCTAAAGGTGTATAATGAAGGTGCCAGGCGCACTTCCCTGGGGAGAGCATTCCACTGCAGAGAAGGCCCGTTCTCGGGTTGCCACCTTCCAGGCTTCTTGAGGAGGAGGCACATGTAGGAGGGCCTCAGAAGATGATATTTTGATGTTTTAGCTTTTGATGTTTTATTGTGTATGTTTTAATGCTTTCATAATTGGTTTTCACACTGGAAAACTGCTTAAAAGCTTAGTTTGGAATTAAGTGGTAAATAAATAAAGCGACCAATGAACACACACCCAAATTAAGGGAGGTCGAACTGTTCTCTCCAAATGATTCTGGTAGTCTAGCTGATTCTGAGCATCCACTGTCTGATTTTGTTGGGTAACTGTGTCTCGGGTATGTTGCTCAACCAGTTAGCAAGTGCCATCTGTCTTCTTATATGTTTAAACATTTCATTTTTAGAAAAAACAGCAACCTTGAAACTGCTCGATCCATCTGCAAACCCAAGGTGTCATTAAAAAGTTCAACATGTACAAGAAATGCAGCCAGGGTTGGCCCTAGCATTGCTCAGGGTGAAACAACCACCTCAGGGAGCTGATGTTATGTGAGGAAGCAGCACCTGTCTGGCCTGCCTGCACCCATAAATGCAGGGCTTTTTTTGCAGTTAGAACTCACTGGATTTCAGTTCCTGTACCTCTCAGGTGGGCACCATTGCCATTAACAGAGAGCAAGGGAGGCATTCATTGTGAGTTCACCGCATAAACTAGCCCACTTTTGGCATGCTATCCTGTTGCCAGCAAGTAAGATTCAACTCCCAGTCTAGTCCCTTTCCATATGGGAGGCAGGGCCAGCCCTGAATGTAATCTCACAGTTTAAATCTCCCAAGGCCATTGGCTGACCTGCTGTGATGTCACAGCAAGCTTGAATGCCAGGGATCTTAATGCTCACTTGCCTCACCCTGACAGTCTGAGAAGCTGTAGAAATCCCTGCCTACCCTGGCTTGCTATAACATCAGTTCCAAAAAGCGCCAAGAGAAGCAGAACCAAAAGAGATGCAGGTCAAGGAGGAATATATGTTTTTTAATGGGAGAACAAAAATAGCATCAATCATATTGACCGCCAGTTTGCTAGTTTGTAAATAAGGAGATAAAGTCATGCATATTATGTGTGTGCTGTTCATTTACAGCTTCCTCTGAACTTGCCACGGCTTGGAGAAGACTGTGTATTTGTAAAAAACACACAATATGAAACACTTTTTCGCTTAGGCTGCAACCCTGTGCAGGTTACTCTTACCTGAGAGTAAGCCCTACTGTGCTGGTCCCGGGGGGAGGTTACTGTGAGGCGTGGTCAGGGACCTGGGTCGAGGGTCTGTAGATGAAGCGGGGTCCAAAGCAAGGAGCCGGGCAAGGACGGGAACTCTGGAAGAACAGGTCTGGGTGCTGGCCGAAACAGGTCTTCAACGACGTTGCTCCCGCAACCTGGGACCGGGCTGACTGGCCTTTATCTTCTCTGAGGCCAGGGGCAGTCCTGGCCCCCAGGTGACCCGCCTCTCCTGGCCTTAAGGCGAGCACTCCTCCTGGGAGAAACCAGTTCCCTCCGCCTCTCTGCTCTGAGCCTCTGCAGCTCAGGAGAGGCTGGAGGGTTACTGGACCCAGGGGGAGACTCACCTTCCCCTGACAGGGCTGGGAGAGGTGCACCTGTAGGCAATGTGTCCTCAATCACCTCTGGAGCCAGAGTGGATTCACCTGGTGCCTGCTCCTGAGGATCCAGCACAGGTGCAGGCGCTTCAGATACAAGGCCCTGCCCCAGCTCAGCCGGCCCTGGAGGCAGGGACTGCTGTGCAGGCTGGGATCCCTCCAGTTCAGCCTCTGAATCGGATTCCCAGGCCATCACACCTACTGAATACAGTGGACAGGATTCACCTAACAAATCCCATCAGCAGAAGGCCTACACAAGTTCTGTTGGTGGAATGGGGCTTTCCTCCTCCTACCCCCTCTGCATGCCCCCACACTTTCCAAATGTGCTGTGGGGGGCTCAGGGGAACCCCCAGAACAGGGAGATCATTCTGCCCAGCGAATGGAAAAACTTGCACTGATGGAAGTTTCAACATAGCGCAATGCAGAATTCCTTCAGCGGAACCTCTGAGGAAACAGAAATACGACTGGCCTGTTTAAACGTATCTCTCCTGGAGGGTTAATGTTAGGGTATCACCAAGTGCTCAATTTCCTTTAATACAAGTAAGAAAATACAGTCCCCATTATTCCTAAACTCAAGAAGTAAACTCTGACCTTATTAAATCAGTAGAGCAACATAACGGTGTGCTGGTGGGAGACAGGCGCTCTTGACGTACTAGACTCTGAAAGAAACAATAAGCGCACAATTTCAGGTTCATATGCATTCTGAGCAAGGTATTGCTGTGGATCAATACCCGCCACGTTTAAGATGGCTATCCAAAGCACATACATCAATACAATAAAATGCCTAGTGCTACTGAGGCGGGATTTGCAGCTTTTCTCTTGTCATCTATATTCTTTCAAGGACTGATAAGATCTTAACAGGCACTGTGCTGTTCCTAAGCTTCTGTGCACTGCTGCTATATTTTTTTCTAATTGTAGCCTCCAGCGTAAGAGGAATATAGTAACATTTTCTTGAGGGTACATTATTTATCCTACCTTGATGTATTTTGCTGCATGATGCTATGTAGTCTTATAACAAGTTCTCCATCTCAGAGTCTGTCAGGCCATTTCCTCCTTGCAACACCTTGCACAAAGCCTCGGCTTAGTACACCTGGCTTCATCAGCCGTTTGGGGCCCATGGGCAAACTGCAGCAACTCTTGAATGCCCCGCACATGGAGACACCACAGTCAAGCACATGCTGCAACCTGTTCTTTGGACTACATAGGATGCTTCAAGCTTCATTCTATTGTGGGGAGAGGACAGTGTGGAGATGCCTGTGAGCACCATGTTGGCAACCCCTGCAGTACTCCCTGCCCCAAGCTCCCTTGTAATCATATGTAGGACTCAGTTTGTTTGTTACCCTACCAACATGGTTCATAAAGTCCGCGTGGCACCTCTGTAAGGTGAATATTCACATTATTCACACAGAAGGAGCGTCTCCACCCCCATCGTTCTGCCCGGACACTGAGGTCCAGCGTCGAGGGCCTTCTGGTGATTCCCTCACTGTGAGAAGCCAAGTCACAGGGAACCAGGCAGAGGGCCTTCTTGGTAGTGGCACCCACCCTGTAGAACGCACTCCCACCAGATGTCAAAGAGAAAAACAACTACCAGACTTTTAGAAGGCAGCCCTGTTTAGGGAAGCTTTTAAAGTTTGACAGACTATTGTATTTTAATATTTTGTTGGAAGCTGCCCCGAGTGGCTGGGGAAACCCAGCCAGATGGGTGGGGTATAAATAATAATAATAATAATAATAATAATAATAATAATAATGCTTAGATCTCTCTCTCTCTCTCTCTCTCTCTCTCTCTCTCTCTCGTGTGTGTGTAACATCACACACTATCTTGTGTGTGTGTGACATCAGGGACCCCTTCTGAATCAAAGTAACACACTTCTCAGTTTGTTAGGTGCTAAGGATTTGCACAACTGCAGAGCTTGAGTGCCAATGGGATCTTTTCAAGGGAGGTGGGTGGGGAGAAAACAAGACGAGCTAGACACACTCCTGCGACCTCACTGGCCACGCTCCCATGGCTCCTCAGCAGTCCTGCCACTTGGAATGAGCCCCAACCACCACGGCAGATGTCCCTGGCACTCGGGTAGAAATAATATCTGAAAGCTCATCTTCCTTGTTGTGCAAGCCATGCCAAATATTCAGGGTTTGCTGCAAGTTTGCTTTTGCTTTAGTTCCTTCACCGCTCTCCTTCCCTGTTGAATCTCATTATCTCTGCTGAAAGTAGGAGCTCGTGTACATATATTTAGAATATATGGGGGTGTAAGTAGTTTCAGATATTAATAGACATCTAAGGTCCGCACAGAACTGTTATGTTATCATTGTTCCAGCAAAGTCTCCTTCCTCTAATTTTGTACTCTATGCAGTAATGGCTACATGATGCTTTCTAACTTCAAAGAAACCTGGTTTTCATAAAATTCACTAAAATTCATAGACACAAGGCTTTGAATTAATGGTCCTCATTTGTAAGATTACAAAGATTCTGTGATAAATTTGGGAGAAACTATTGTAGGTGGGTGTTATTTGGATATATTTATACTGTTTGGTCAAAAAGCAATATAATGACACCTTTCTTATATACACAAGACGGGGAAAAAATGAAAAACCTTTATTTGTTTCCATTCTAACCCACCATATTAATGCAGCTACAGTAGTGGGAGTAGCGATATTTTATAATGGGCTTTAAAATTGCATCTGAGCGGAAAGAAATATATTTCCCCAAATATATATAGCAGAACTGTTGCTGATTTCTTGTTGTCTGATCTTGTGGTGTTTAATGTCACTGGCTTTGGCCGCAATAAAACTTGAATAAAACTTGACTTGAATAGCAGAACTGAAAAGTATGCTTGTTTTCAGGGATAAGTTTGACGGGGCAAAAATATTTGCCCATTCAGAGGGAAGAAAATGCTTCCTGAATTTGCCCTCAGTTAGGGATGGTGGATAAATTCAACTCACATTTAACAGGTGGGCTTTTCTAATTTGCAGTTTTTGAAACAATGCTGAAATTGCAACACAGCCATCCTTCAAAAATGCACTTCTCTAAATTTTGTAATGCAGTACTCCTGCAGTACTATAGGAAGTAATATGGTGTCAGTGCTGTACCAGAGAGACCTAGGGTTCAAATCCCCACTCAGCAAGGAAGGTCCCTGGATAACTTGAGACAATTCCTCTCTCTCTCTCAGCCGAACCTACATCACTTTGCTCTTGCAGCAAATAAATATGAGTTTAGATAAAATGAGTTTAGAGGAACCATGTACAGTGGAACATCGGTTGTCAAACACTTCAGAACCCGAACAATTTGGAACCCGAACACCAACAACCCAGAAGTGAATGCTCCCGTTTTCGAACATGCCTCAGAAGTCGAATGGCTTCTGAGGTGAGTTTCTCCATTTTTTCAATGGATTTTGCTGACCAGCAATTGCGCCTCGATTGTCAAATGGAAGTTGAAAAGTCTGCTGGAATGGATTATGTTCGACAACCGAGGTTCCACTGTATATGACCCCAAGTTACTTGGAAGAATGGGTGGAGGAAAGGAGGGATAAAAATGCATAAAGATATATAAACAAATGTAATGGTTTGATCTGTCCAAAGCATCCAACTGTCTATCTGTCTCTTGGTTCTTCTCATAATAATCCTATGAAATGTTTCACTATTCTTCCCCGTTTGTACAACTGAAGATGAGTGAGAGCAGTTACAGTAAAACATTTGCACCAACAAGAATTCCAGCAGCAATTATTCAGTTAGTGTTATTATTATTTGCCTGGCATTTATCTGGAATGCTCTCCTCAGGGCAGCTGACCTGGAGCTACCATTACATGTATTTAGGTGCCAGCCAAATACATTTCTCTTTACCGAGGCCTTTGTGGTATATGAAATAATCTATGGCCTGTTAAAGCTGTGGGGCAAAGAAAATTGTTGTTGTTATCTTTGGCTCCCAACAGAATATTAAAAAACGATAAAACATCAAACATTAAAAACTTCCTCTACACAGGGCTGCTTTCTGATGTCTAAAAGTCAGATAGTTGTTTATTTCCTTGACATCTGTTGGGAGGGCATTCCACAGGGCAGGCGCCACTACCAAGAAGGCCCTCTGCCTGGTTCCCTGTAACCTCGCTTCTCACAGTGAGGGAACCACCAAAAGGCCCTTGGAGCTGGAACTCAGTGTCTGGGCAGAACAATGGGGGTGGAGACGCTCCTTCAGGTATACTGGGCCGAGGCCATTTAGGGGTTTAAAGGTCAGCACCTGCACTTTGAATTGTGCTTGGAAACGTGCTGGGAGCCAATGTAGGTCTTATGATTATCTTATTATTGTTCTGTCTGCTAGGCTTTCATTATGTTTTTATTATTATTGATGCTCCCTGTAAAATGTGTTCTTAATGGGGTCATTTGATAAAGGGTGGTATATAAATCAAGCAAATAATTAGTAGTAGTAGTAATAGTAGTAGTAGTAAATCAGTATGTTGATAGCACCTCACTGCTTTGAATCTTTGCTTAATCATATCAAATAGCCCCATGTTCCCATTGTACAGGAGTGGAATATAAGCTGCACATACTTTTAAAGGGGGTGGAGGGAGGAGGGAGGGAGAGGTGGGAAGAGAACAGCTAAAGGGGATTGCGGCTAATCGCTGTGAACCCACAGTCATTTTCATTGCACATTATTTTCTGTGACCTGATTATGCCAAGTAAAACCAATCCACTCAGCCATGCTATGTGTTTTTAATAAATCAGCAACCTTATAAATTGTAACAAGCCAGCGCCTTATTCACAGAATTACCAATGCCTGTCAGAATTTATTGGGATCCCAAGCTCGTAAGAATTTAATCTTACTGAAAAATGCATGCGAAAGATGAACACGAACCAACAAATTCTGAAGGGTGTTTTCTAGTGCGTTGAGCAATCTAGACAGGAAGTTGATAGTGTAGCAAAAGCGAGGTTCTGACCGGTTGTAAAGAGTACAGCACTCCTGAAGTCAAGGAACTGGGCCAGGTGATACCAAATTTCTGGGCACCTTCCTGGGAGTAACAAAGGTAGTTGGGTTGAAATGTATTGAAGAACAGATTACAGTCATGGCAGCCAGGAGTGCCCTTTAACAATATTTAACATCTTTATTCTGTTGAGAAATACAACTTTCAAATTGTTACATTTAGAAATCAGTGGCTATTGACTTCTGAAATACAGTGGTACCTCGGGTTACATACACTTTAGGTTACATGCACTTCAGGCTACAGACTCTGCTAACCCAGAAATAGTGCTTCAGGTTAAGAACTTTGCTTCAGGGTGAGAACAGAAATCGTGCTCTGGCAGTGCGGCAGCAGCAGGAGGCCCCATTAGCTAAAGTGGTGCTTCAGGTTAAGAACAGTTTCAGGTTAAGAACGGACCTCCGGAACGAATTAAGTACTTAACCTGAGGTACCACTGTACTGTACAACTATGTATATCAAATTTTGTGACGCCCACAAAAGTTTAAAAATAGATACCTTGATATGTGAAAAAGAGGCAAACGGTAGACAAATTCCTGTTCACAATAAGCACCGAGTTATGACCAAAAAAAACCCAAATGTCCTTTGACCAAATGCTTGTCTTCTTCAATGGCACAATGACAAAACAATACAAATGGGGGGGGGCATGAATGGCTTTCTATGGGCAGGGAGGCAGTGGGGCTGAGCTGAGCTGCCCTGGGACCCATTGGTCCTATTTGATAGCCATGGTGTGGTTTACCCCTAGATAGAGGGTATCCTTAGATAGAATCTGCCTCCAGCAGAGGGGCTGGAGGCAATTAAACGGATTCAGCCTATGCCTATGCCTATGCCAAACCCTTCACATCTGTAACCAGTAAAGTTGTGGCCTAATTGAACCCCAAACTCTATATACTGCTATCTTGTCTGGCTATTTCATTACATAGGGAGTGACTGGGTCACAGGGCCTTCTCATCCAAGTGACATAATGTCTATTTCTGACCCCAGTCCTGATTTTATATATTCAGAATCTAAGTGCCAACTGTATACCAATCTGAAGCCCTCACAGCTATGAAGAAAGAGGGGTGCAATTTTTGCATGCATATATTGCATGCATATATATTGCATGCATATACATTGTTTTAGCACAGACATTTCTGCCCTTGTTTATGCCTGGAAAGAGTTGCCTTGATATGAATGTCAACAGTCACTTAATTTATGGCCACGATTGCTTTGAAGTTAGCTCCCGGTATTTGCAACCATTTGTTCGCCGTCATTTGCATCTGACCTCAAGGAGAGTTTCCTCCTGTTCACTTTACCCCGCAGTCTCGATCTGTAGTCACCACTTATGGCAAGTTTTTTTTTTTTTTTCCTGCACAGAAATGGCTTCCTCTCCCATCAAGGTCTTCATTACTTAACCACCAGCAATGTAATCTCTTTCTCCATTTTTTACTAATTACACTCTATTGCATCGCGCTCAACCTGGCTATTATGCTTTGTATGCCTGGCCTCATCCACCACCCTGCCCCACTGCCGTCTCCAAATCTTTTCAGACAATAAAATAAAGCGCTTTCTGTTAAGGTGCAACCAGCACTAGCAGGGATTAGGCGTGTGTGTGTGTGTTCACATTTTTATCCCACCTTTCTTCCAAAAAGCTCAGAGCAATAGTTCTCTCTCTTTATTTTATTTTCTTATCCCCACAAAAGCATATCAACAACATTAAAACTGCCAAATAAATAAGAGTCGGTTTTACAAAAAGAAAAACTTCTGCTTTTGTTTACTTATAAACCTCTGCATTATTGCACCCTTGCAGAATATGACCACAAAAGAAACCAGTCTAGACGGGCCCCAAGTCTCTCAGCAAGGTGCTATCTGGAATCTTATTTACAATCTAGCTTGTATCTGGGTCATTTGCCCCTATTCTCCACTCCAGTTACACTCCTGAAAGGGGGAGATTTCTACTCCAGCCCTGGTGGGGCACAGAACCTTAAAGGTACTATTTTTCAAATCAGGTGGACCAATTTCCTATCCACTCAGACAGATTTTCTTTTAATCTGCCAGCTTTCCTCATGGTCTCATGTTCACAGCTTTTCATTTAACTGTCTTTTAAGTTTCTCTTTCTTCTTAACAGCAAGGAATGAGGAGAAATGCTCTCTTTTTATCCTTAAGACTGCTGGGTTTCCGGAATTGTTTAATTGCCTCTGTCAATCCAAGCTGTCCTGATTTTCATTTTCTGGCAAGATCTATGAGAAACTATGCTGGGGTGGAGCGTGGGAAATGGGACTAATATCAATATGAGTGAATGATGGTGTGACATGGGATGCAATAGGTAGGCAAACTAAGGCCCGGGGACAGGATCCAGCCCAATTGCCTTCTAAATCCGGCCCGCAGACAGTCCAGGAACCAGCATGTTTTTACATTTTCCAAAATATAGTCCGGCCCCCAACAAGTTCTGAGGGACAGTGGACTGTCCCCCTGCTGAAAAAGTTTGCTGACCCCTGCAATAGACAATAATCAGTGTAGACAATACTGAGGAAGATGGACCAATGGTATGACTCAGTGTCAGCCAACTTCCTGCAAGTCCCATGATCATATAGGCCCTTCTCACTCCCATTCACCCAGCCAGCCATGAGTTTTATACTTTTCCAGTTCCTCCACAGTCCAACAGCTCTAGCAGGAAGGTCATTGCTAGCCAGTAATGCAGCGGAAAGGAAACACAGCAGACGTTTTCCAGAGCAGACAGCACGACATCCTCTGCTGAAGCAGCAACACAACCAATAAATCCTCCTTTCCTTTGTTGTGGTTCCTACTTCAAGGCATCTACATCGGTGTCTGCTTGGGGTGTGTGTGGACTATATTACTTTTAAAGTCCTTTCCAACTTTATGAGTCTTGAATACTTAACCTCTAAGCGCCTCTGCTGAACCCAGAAGAAAACTCAAGCAATTCTGTCATGGATGCTTTAGTTGAGATGCCTGCGTTGCAGAAGGTTGGACTAGATGCCCCTCGGGGTCCCTTCCAACTCTACAACTCTATGGTTCTGTGATACCAAGAAGGTTTTAACATGGCACCCCAAAGAGACAAAATAGGTAGTGGTGTACCAGACACAGGTGCCAGAAAAAAGGACAAGCCATTGTCATGTACAGTGGTACCTCAGGTTAAAAACTTACGTAATTCGTTCTGGAGGTCCGTTCTTAACCTGAAACTATTCTTAACCTGAGGTACCACTTTAGCTAATGGGGCCTCCCACTGCCACCATGTGATTTCTGTTCTCATCCTGAAGCAAAGTTCTTAACCCGATGTACTATTTCTGGGTTAGGAGAGTCTGTAACCTGAAGCGTCTGTAACCCGAGGTACCACTGTACAGCGATGCGTCTGGCCAAGTGATCAAAACAAAGAGTTTCCAAGTTGGTCCACAGTGTGAGCTGATATGCATATCTTTTCAGAAGTTTCACTGGGTTCAGTGAAACTTATTCCTGCCTAAGTCTGTAGCGGTTGCAGCCTTCACATTTTTAATTAGCCATCCCGCTGATGTTGATCACCTCTAATTTCACCCATGCGAACTGCCCCGTGAGGCAGAGCCATCTGCATTAGCGCAGATAGGATTTTGATAACATGCAGTTCCAGGAGTGGATTAAAACAGAGCATTTCAGATTATGCCTGCTAACACGCTGTTCAAAAGTTGCTTTGCTGCGCCTTCTTTTCTTAAGCACTTCTAAAAATTCCCCCCATTATTTAATAATTCAGATTATAGCACAATGAATTGATTGGCGGTGTTCGAAATAATTATAAGCCACCATTAAAGGAAATTGCACATAAATTTAAGGCCCTGGCAAGAGATGCAGCTTGCTCAACAGGAAGAATTAATTTGATTAAAATGGTTACATCACTAGAATGTTTGGCATCTCCAGATAAGGAATACTGTTATTCTTATTTTTTTGCTGTCTGCAGAATTTTTTTAATGAAAGGGTTGATTGCAAGCCAGTGCAGATTTATATAGAGAGAGAAGCAGCATCTAAACATCACTGTTGGTGCACCTAAGTGCTTCAAGAAGTAGGGCATCAGTAAAAGCTTATAGCATGTTTGAATATACCTCTGGAATGGAGACCAAGGAATTAAAAAAAAACAACTTGCAAAACTACAAGGCTGACCTGCTGGCATCTGCATTAACAAAAATGACAAAAAGCAGAAGGCTCCAACTCTTGGAATCAAAACACATGGCAGCTGGGTGGGGCGTAGAATGCAGTCTGTGTCCAAAGTCCAGGGTTCAAGCTCACTAGTTTTGGCAGGTCAGCATTAGAGCCCAGTGGGACCCAATAAATAGCTGAACTAGGCCTTGAATAAATAGCTGAACTAGGCTGAAGAATTGATGCTTTTGAATTACGGTGCTGGAGGAAACTCTTGAGAGTCCCATGGACTGCAAGAAGATCAAACCTCTCCATTCTGAAGGAAATCAGCCCTGAGTGCTCACTGTAAGGACAGATCGTGAAGCTGAGGCTCCAATACTTTGGCCACCTCATGAGAAGAGAAGACTCCCTGGAAAAGACCCTGATGTTGGGCAAGATTGAGAGCACAAGGAGAAGTGGACGACAGAGGACGAGATGGTTGGACAGTGTTCTGGAAGCTACGAACATGAGTTTGACCAGACTGCGGGAGGCAGTGGAAGACAGGAGGGCCTGGCATGCTCTGGTCCATGGGGTCATGAAGAGTCAGACACAACTAAGTGACTAAACAACAACAAGGCCTTGAAAGTCAAATTTAAACTATGCTGTCTATTGAAGTTGTGTATTCTTCCACAGTTCTAAATTCTTGTTTTATTTATCGTTCCTATATTACTTCATCGATTTGTTTTGTAAACTACCCAGGGATTCATGTGAATGAAGGGTGGGTTAGATGGATGGGGGCGGAATTTAAGTCCACACTTAAAAGCATACTCTCTAAATCTTGACTTTCTAAAACACACCATCCTTTGAAATTCAGCACTTTGCTGATTTGCTGGTTGCTCCAGCCCGGCTGGAGTTCCTCTACCAATAACTGAGGAACTTTCACCACTTTGGAACTAAACAAAGTTTTACGAATGTGCAACCTTTCTGACTGATGTATGGAAAAGCACATGAACCTGGTATTTGGAGAGTTTGTAAGTAAATCATTTTAAACTTATTACATCTGTGGTTTTTCATATACTGAGGGAAGAGGGGGCTGTATTGGAACTCCGTTGAAAGGGCATATTTTAAAGGTCTGACAGCCTATATTTCCATTCCTTACTTTGCTGCATATTTGTGATTTTAAATCTCTGCTGAGATTCTCTCTCCAAAGAGTACTTATCCCAAACTTGGATCTAAGCATCCAGGGAATTCTCCTTTCTTTGTTATTTTTTTTCTGCAACCAACAAAAATACCCTACAAAAGTACATTATACTGGGAGAAACTGCTTTTGTAAAAAATGTGTATATTAGGGGAAATTTGCACAAACTGATGTGGAAATATGGACAGCCAAAGACAAAAAGAAAAAGAAAAAGAAGAGAGAAACCAAAACTGATAGATTTGCCTATCCCTAGTTAGATGTGCAAGAAATAAATACATAGGACCGTATTTAAATAGCATATCCCATCAGCACAAGGATTTCTGCTTGCACAACTTTCCTTCCTCCCCTCCTGCTGCATGCTATGCCCTCCCCAAATCTCCTCTAGAGGGTTAAGAGAACCCCTAGAATAGATTTAGGGGGACAGAGTGGGACAAGAGGAGAGAACATTTGATTGCGTCTCGAGGCCCCAAGACCCACCCCCAAAATAAATACACACGGACACTTATATTAGTATAAGTTTTTTGGGCAAATTTTGGCCACAACTTTATTGAAATTCAATCACATGAGTAGTATTGGTATTGGCTTAGGCATTGACTCCCCACTATAACTGACTCCACCTCTCAGGGTGATCGTCCAATGGGGTAAACCAAACGAGGGAGCAAGGTCGATGAGGACCAACCGAAGCTCACCCCGGGGTTCCTGTGGTCCTGGCATGGCCCTAGCCCCTCAAGCGGGCTTTGGACAAGATCCAGGACCCCCAGATTCCTTTACCGGAATACCCAGTTCCTAGAGGGGCAGGTGATGGCTGCACCTCCCCTCCCCACAATCCAACTGAGCCAAAGCCTAACTGCCACCTTACAAGTTGTGACGATTTGCTAAGGGGTAGGCAAAAACCAAGTGGCTAAAGCCAATCTGCCAAATGGAAAAATTCCTACCCAGCCCCTGTTCCAAAACAGGCAACCCAAACCAAAGCAAGGCCAAGCCACTCCACCTAAACTAGGGAGGGTGGCTGGGTGTTCAACAGTGTGAAGCAAGTGCCCCTCCTTGTGTCACACTGCCATTTTTAAAGCCCCTGGGATCACGCCACCCACTGGCTATTGGCTAAAATCGCCTGGCGTGATCCCAGGGGAATGGCCAGGACATCTTGCTCCTCCCCCCCCCCCCATTTTAACCCTGTCAGGTGAGCTCTTGGGTCCCGTGTGCAACCAGGACCCTCTGTTATGGGGATCCCATTTGCAGAAGCAGAAATCCTTGCTCTTATGGCATGTTTATGCAGTGCTACATTGGCTGCAACCTATTGCCACAAAGCATGTTTCGGTACAAAATACCTTTTTCTGCTTTGAATTTGACTTTCACCATCCATTTCTTCCAGTTCCCTTAACTTTACAACAAAGACAGCTGTTAACAATTTATCCATACTAAATCTTGACATTTCGGGCTTTCACTTACGGGTACTTAATCCATTATTGCTAAAAAGTGGTTTCCGTCTGCCCAAGTTTATCGTTCATATCTTAGAAACCTCTGCCCGCAAGTCTCAGGTCATCCGTATATATCATTTCCTTAGCAGTATGCAGAATGGCTCGAATGGCACTCCAAATATAAAGGAGTTTAATGCATCATAAAAACCTTCACATTGAACAAGGTGATCAAAGTAGAGGATGCATAATTAAATGGCAAGGAGCCAAAAGAATGTTAATTGTGCCATAGCCCAGCTCTTCACTTTGCACATGACTTATTTGTACTGATCTAAATAGTTTAAAGTGACACATCCCCCCACCCCAAGGATGTACTTGACAATCACAGCTTAAAATCAAAGCACATAGAAGTTTAGCAGATATAGACCAGAATTTAAAGAGGAGGCACATGCAAATATAACTGTGATGTATAGCCCTTGAAGTGAAGAGGGCTGTGGTATTTTGATTTGCACATGCTCAGTGAGATGTTTTGTTTTGACTTCATATTGTGCAGAGATCAGGCCTACCTGTGGAAACAATCTGAATTTTAAAACTTGGTTGTTAAATATTTGTAAATTATGAGGGGCCTGATAATATTTATCTTGTGACTGGGCACATTCTGTCAAGTGTTTTTTTAATTGCTGCAGTTTCCTTTTCTCTGTCTCTCTCTGCCGCCTTGTGCTGTTTCTTTAATGTTTCCTTCCTCAACCATGTGCTGGGGCTAATGGGAGTTGTAGTTCACAACATCTGGAGGGCACCTACTGTAGTTGGGGAAGGCGGATTTATGGAATAAGGGGGAGTTATGTCTCGCCTTTATGGTGCCATCCAGAGCATATGAACGAGTCCTTCTGGCTAGTGGTTGCAAAATATAATAATAATAATAATAATAATAATAATAATAATAATAATAATGGTGCCTTATTATTACTGTATTGATGTTAAAAGAATAAAGGTCAAATAAATATGGGGACTTAAGGAATTTTCCAACCATGAGATATTCTTGCAAAGAGAGGTGCTTGGCAGCTCTTGTGTTGTTCTTTTTGTGCTAGGGAAAAGAGCTTTTTGTTTTGCTCAGTTTTCCAGATGTGCTTTTAATCCTGCTGATTTTTTCATGGTTTTTTTTATCTTATTTATTATTTTTTCACAAAGGGAGGAAAAAACTTTACAAATTTTAACATAAACCATAAGTTACTTTATCAATTGACTTCCTGTCCTCCCCTTCCATGGTTTCCATATTTACCCTTGAATGCTGTATATTTTACCCATACTATTTCTCATGCGGTTTTTATGATTTTGTGGGTTTTCAGCTTATTTATTTTTTTATTTGCACTTTAATTGTTGTATTCTTTTTGTAAACTGCCCTGGGAATATTATTGAAGGGTTATATAAAGAGTGTGTGTGTGTGTGTGTGTGTGAGAGAGAGAGAGAGAGAGAGAGAGAGAGAGAGAGTTCATATATAATAATTTTTTCCCCAAATTTTTTTATTGATTTTCCAAAAATTTTAACAAACAAACAAACATAAATCATAACTGAACTTAATCAAATCTTAGTAACATTGTTAGGTGACTTCTTTGAATCCCCCTAGCTGAATTTCAGTGTATATCATTGTAACATTTTCCAAAACCAATTTTTCTTGCAATATTAACTTAGTCACTTAACATCTTTCTTTCTTTCCATTTTAACTTTAAACATATTATTCTCTAAACATCATCTATTTAAATCCTAGGCCTACCTGGTATTTGCAAGTTTTTCCAATTCATATATAATAAATACTGTGCACTTCTGGTGTGTACTCTTACAAGCGTTCCTGTATTACATTGATTGTTAAGATAAATGTGAATACCTTTTAAAATGGCCTCAACTCTGCTTCTGCACATGTGTTTCTAGCTTGAATCCTGGGGAGCAATAAGATATTTTATAAGTATACAAAGTGGTTCGGTGAGGACCATGACACTGCACTGCCTGAGGCAAAGGACTAGATTGTACCCCCACATGCACAATCACATGTACAAAAGCTGACCCGACCGGCTATTGAATCTCACTTCGACAGTGGCGAGGGGACAGGATTCTCCATTGCACCCACAGGAAGCTTAGGGGTGTGGGGAGTCAGCCACTTGTCACAAACAACACTCCAACACTCTGCTGCTCCCAGCATCTCCCATTGGAGACATCCACCTCAACTTGTCTAATGGTAGGGCTGGCCCTGAACCCTGTTTGGGTTGCCAGTTTCCCCTTTCCCATATAGAATGGAGGCAGGATGATTGGAGACCTGGAAAAATCTGAAATTGCGTTCTTGGCAATATTGAATTTCTGCCATGTATTTGTAGTTTGCAACAAAGCTCCATAAAGGAAGAAGAGCACTGAAGACATTGTATAACCTTCTGACTATTGCTGTTCAGTCAGCTGCAGATGTGAGTGTGCTAAATTCCTTCTGTGCTATGGCTGACTCCTTGAGAATAAATTAGAATGCAAGACTCCTGTGTGATGGGAACATCCATCAATAGAGAGCTGAAGAACAGTTAAAAGTGGTACCCAATCCCGCCTCTATAAATGAAAGGTACCCCCTAGCTAGCAAACATCCTGAAGAGCACTGATGCCATGGGTGATTCATTGTCTATTCAAAAACCAGGGCTGTATATCTGGTGAAGATTTTATAAATTGATTATCTGTCATTTTAAAGGGGGAAAAAAACATTTTGTTTATTAAACTTATTAGAACACCCAGAGCGACTAACAGTTTCAAACCATAATATAATTGCAATATCCCTCCCCAACCCTTAATATTATTATATGTTCAGGTACCCGTTTTTAATTGGTAGCATTGAGCCAAACATTTCTCAGCATCACCCATTAAAACGAGGAAGTGAGGAAATATTTTTCCTGGGATCTTGAATGTGAGCAATCAAAAATCCTGGCTTCTCATATTATTCTTTATTACAGTCATACACTTGGGGGGGGGGGCAGGCAGACTGTCTCCTTAATTCTCAGGTAGAACATGATCCATCAGGATGAGGATCCTCATGAACACTGCCCAGGCTTGCACCCCAGGGAGCTAACATTGGTGCTGCTAACACAGTGGTTTGACTTCACCCCTGGAGGTGCACTCCATTGTCTCTCGAGACAGATGGAAGCCAACAGCAGCAGCCATTGATAGCCTTAGGTAAAGGTAAAGGGACCCCTCATTAGGTCCAGTCGCGGACGACTCTGGGGTTGCGGCGCTCATCTTGCTTTATTGGCCGAGGGAGCCGGCGTACAGCTTCCGGGTCATGTGGCCAGCATGACTAAGCCGCTTCTGGCGAACCAGAGCAGCGCACGGAAACTCCGTTTACCTTCCCGTCGGAGTGGTACCTATTTATCTACTTGCACTTTGATGTGCTTTCAAACTGCTAGGTTGGCAGGAGCAGGGACCAAGCAATGGGAGCTCACCACCGATTCGAACCACCAACCTTCTGATCGGCAAGCCCTAGGCTTTGTGGTTTAACCCACAGCGCCACTCGTGTCCCTATTGATAGCCTTACCCTCCATGAATTTGTCTAATCCCCTTTCAAAGCCATCAGAAAAGGTAGCCTTTATTACATCCTCTGGTAACAAATTCTATAGATCATGCGGTGTTTGAAGAACTGCATCCTTTTGTCTTTTCTATTCTATACCCCACCATGTTCCCCTTTGACAGTACAGATCTTTGCAAGTTAAGCATCATGCTCTTTGGGCATTAGGCTGCAGTCCTAACTATGTCTACTGAGATGTGAGTATTCAATGGGGATTTCTCCTAGGAAAATGGGTTTAGAATAGCAATATTTACGGTATGGTCTCCTATTGTCCTCAGTGATGGTAAATGTCCGCATCTTTGGACAGTTAGCAGATGACTATAATAAACAGCAAAGTCTCATTAGCTGCTGAAATCGTATAAAAAGAGTAGGACATTATGCAGGATTTAGGTGTGTTTGTGTGTAAAATTCCATACAATTTTGGCACCTCTATGACCTATATAGATCTGTTCCCTTGGGCAGGGAATGGGAGAACTGCCATTTAAAATGGCCAGTGTTATAAATTAAAACTGTCTACTCCCATTAGGTGTTGTCTGCTGTGCTCAGAAGCCCAGCTGAGTGGGTTGGAGACAACATTTGTGACAAAGCGCATCTGCCCAGTGAGGCCCCAGCTGATGGCTCTGCCAATAACCGGAGCCTAATTAATTCTGCTGAACCGTTAGGTGCCTCTTCATTTGCATTAAATTGAAATTAGGCTCTGAGAGGAATGCTGAGCTTTGCAAAGCAGAGTGCATCGTGAGGTATATAGGATGGAGGAAGCAAGATGAATAATTTGCTTATTTGTCTTTGTTGAAAACCTTAAGGAGGGAAAACATGCATCAAACAGTCTAAGGTGTTTATTGTTACTTCATGGATGGTGGTGGTAGATAGAGGGGACTGAGCTTCTCCTCAGGGAGAATGAATGAGGATGGATAGCAGCCTTCACAGCTATCGTTCTTATTTCCATTTATAGACCACTTTGGTGTCCCAAGATCTTGAAGTGGTTTATGTACAATTCACTTCCCCCCATCTTCCAGCAGCTGGAAGCACAGGAATATAGAAAAATTACCTCAGACCACTGGTCTACCCACCCCACACTTTCCACAAGGACTGGCAGCGTCATTCCACAGTTTCAAACAAGGGACTCTCCCAGCCCTACCTGGAAGTTCCACGGATTGAACCCAGGACATTCTGCAAGCAAAGTGGACACACTTTCTCTGAACTGTGGCCCATGGGTCATAGGGGGTATATGGGGATTTAGGGGGTGGGCAGATGGAGGACACGTTGTCCTCCTTCTGGGGTAGTTTGTCCACTTTTGGTCTCCACCCCATTCTCACCTCTCACCTGTGGCTCCTGGAAGCTGTCAGCATGTAACAGCAGCCACACCCCAGGAACAGCTTCGACTGGCCATTTAAATGAAGTGAGGGTAGTCAGTGGGTCTCAAACCCTCAATGATCTAGGGACAAGCTCTGGTGGATTGAGCGGACAAGACCAATAGTGGGCCCAAAGGTCAAGAAGGTGGTTTCTGCATATACTGTAGAGGGAAGTGAGGGGAAGATGGGGCTCATCAACATGGGGATGTAACCCATCTAGGAGAAGGAAATCTCTGATCCTAAACATCCACTGCCTTGCGGGATATATTCAAGAGAAAGAAAGGCTAAGGAGTAAACCACACACAAATCCTTAAGGCAGTTGGGTGGTGCCCTGTACGCCTCCTCCCAGCAACTCCTGCAGCCAAGCTGGTGCCAAATGTACTTGCTCTGTTTTCTTTCAGACCACATCAGCAAGGCCAAGAGGGGGGTTGTGTTGTCTGGGCAGACCAGGACCTCCATACACCTTGCCCAGACTTTTGCCCTGGGAAGGTCACTTTGGTGCTGCTAACACAGAGGTTTGATTTCACACACACACCCCCCCCCCGGGAGGTGCACTCCATTGTCTCTTGAGACAAACAGATGCCAACTAGTACAAGAAAACATCTAGAGTGCCATATTTTGCCTCGCCTACTCAGACTGGCAGCATCTCTCCAAGGTGTGAGGCTGAGAGAGCTCTTTTGCTCCCGAATATCCTTTTAACTGGATAAGCTAGAGACCGAACCTGACATTTTCTGCATGCAAAACATGCACTCTGCCACTGAGCTGTGGTCTCTCCTATAATTCTGGCAAGCAACCTGAAATGTTAGCAACTTTCCGTTCTGTTGTTTGAGCCGGCAGTCAGAAAACAGAGTAGGCTCACTTCTTTTCTGGTCAGGTGTTGGGAAAGGCTCAGACCCTAACTCAGCAGAAGCAGTCGTAAAATATATCAGGAGTTCTCCAGTGGAAAGGGACATAATTTCAAGAGTGGCAGCTCTGTGTGTCGTGCTGCTGCCAATCTCAAGGAGGAATGGCAGGCGGAAGATGCTGAGCAGCTCCCATCAATCCATCCACCTCAGAGGAAACGATGGTGCTCCTCCAGCCAGAGGAAGAATAATGAAAAACACACTTGCTACTGCAGGTGGGGGAGAAATTCAATTTGGTGCACAGTTAAAAGCAAACTCACCTAATTCTCAATTTCCAAAACAATCTGAGAACCGAAACGCAATCCTCCTTTGAAAATTGTAGTCCTCTGAATTTTGCAGTGCAAATTCCCAGCCAAGTAATGCGCTAAATGCACGAGAGTAAAACGCACGTGAAAAGGCAGGTGTTAGCATAAGCTGCTCTCCGTCTTGCTGTCGCTGCCTGTCCACCTGCCCCCTCAAAGGAAGGGAGTACCAGCAAGGATGAAGAGGGAAAGCAGTAGCATCCACTCATCCTGAAGTCTGTTTATTTTATTTATTTAAGACACCCCCTCGTGGCCTTTCCAAATATAAATATTTCCCCAAAGTGGCCTACAAATATAAAAGGAGAACTTTTAAAAACAAACACCAACATTCGCAATTCATATGATTAAACAGAAGGAGCAGCACAGCCATCTGCTCTCAGCTGAGCAACCCCATTATAAAATCCTAACTCGCAGCCTTTGGAAAGCAACGCATGTTTAAAAAGAAAAAGAACAATCCACTCCTAATTAAAGCAGCCTGAAAGAAAAACATCTTCAGGGCCTTCTTGAAAGGAAACGGAGAGGGAGCCAATTGCAGCTCTTGGGCAGGAGTGGACAGCATTGTGGGGAAGCAGCACTCGCCTGACCTCACCCCCAACAGCTGAGACACTGCTGTGTGCCAGGAGAAAAGGTGGCCAGGCGGCAGGGAGGTTGGTGCAGTGTGAACACACCAGCGGAGCCCTTCCTGTGCTGCTGTCGCTGTGCTTGCACCACACCGGAGGGAGGCAGCACGAGAAGGGCCTTTTCTGCAGTGGCTCCCCATTTGTGGGATGCTCTCTCTGGGAAGACTCACCTGGTGCCTTCACTACATCTCTTTGGGCACCAGGCGAACATGTTCCTCTTCAACCAGGCTGTTATGTACTGAGTTGAATAGGATCCAAAATGCAGCAGTCTGATTGGTCCACAGGAGCCACCCAATCCAGCTCCAGGTGGAAGTGAATCCGCAACCTAATTGGCCTATAGGAGAATCCCAGAATTAGCCAATCATGTGGGGCCCATTGTGTAAATAATGTATATAAAGCAGACATTCTGGGGGAACTTCCATTCCTCCTCACCACTATGAGCTGAATAAAGAGCATGAAATCCACTCTCCACTCTGAGTATATTCCACAGGCCTTTAACTGATTATGGCCTTTTAAACTGTGTTATGTATATTTGCATTTTTATACCGTAAACCACCCAGTGATCCTCGGATGAAGGGCAGCATGTAGTAAATTTAATAAATGATGAATGGCAGCAGCCTCCCCCCCTGTCCTTCTACTTCCCTGTAAGCAGCAGTGGCTGAACTGCGAGGTCAGGGGAGCACCACCTCCCCAACACACTGTCTGCTACTGCTCTTGTTGCGAGGGAGTTTCATCAAGCTGGGGCCACTACCCAAAAGTTCCTGTCTCTTGTGCATTTAACCACCCGTACTGGTTCAGTGCTCAGACAATTTCATACTGCAGACATGTTCAAATGGGTATAGTCCAGGGGTTGCCAAGGTCTTAGTAAACAAAAACAAAAAACAACCCTCAGAAATCCACAGTGCACAAGAGACTCCTGTTCCTGCTCACTTCCAGTTTGCACTGACTTGGCCTTTCCTCCATGGAACACACACTCTTAAACTTGCTCACATTTCATTGGATGCCGGAATTAGACACCCACACTCCATTCCGTTTGGAGTAGGGAAGAGGTGCAGTAAGGCAGCAGTGACTGGTATAGGTGCCTTTTCTTCTCCATTGATGAGGAGGGGGCTGAGTGGGAGCATGACCACCATTTGGTGGTCCTTTCTCCTTTTCTGCTCTTTAACATACGACAACCACCAGAGGCGGTTTTAGTGTAGCGTGACTTGTGCAGCTGCGCTGGGTGCCGCAACAATGCTGTAGAACGGAGTGCAAGAAGCAGGAGACAATGAATTTTAGTGCTGCACAAGACACTGCTGAAATTTAGAGAACCCCAAGTCCGCCACTGCAACCCTAAAATAGCCATTCTGCGCCGTGCACATGACTTTGGCCACTGGGGCCAAAAGGTTGCTGGTGTAGCTTCCCTTTAGATAATAACGTGAACCCAAACCACTAATGGCTTTAGAGGTCAGTACCAGCGCTTTGAATCGGGCTTGGAAACACCCAGGAAGTTGCCTTCTCCCTTTGGGCAGCTCTTTGGATTGGGCCCAGGAGAGAAAGGACAGTATCCGTGCAGCAGAAGTGAGGAAAAAGTGGTCCCCCTCAGGACACCCCAGTCCTGTGACTGCGGTCTGTTTCAGCTCTTTTTTATGTTGGATTTTAGATCAGTTTCACCTGCCCTGAGACTTTCTCAGGGCAGGTAACGAATTCTATCATTGTCATCATGACCAAGCGCTCCCCCAAACCTGGAGTATCCAACTGCAGTTTTACAGCCCTCTGCATGCTGAACATAATCAATCACCAACTCTCGGTGTCACCTTTACTTTCCACTCTTCTTGGTGCTCAGTTAACATATTCATCCTCAAACGGCTGGCTTACTAGTGTGCACATACTGCAATGGTAAAGAGAGAAATCAATGTCTCCCCAGAGGCCTCGCACGTACTCTTAAGACTTCAAGAGCATTTGTTTCATTGTGATGTCATGTGACACAAGAGCATCTCATTATGTAACCACAATTGACTACCATTCACTTAAGTTCCCATCCTTTAATTATACATTGCTGTTGCTTGCAGTCTGATTCTCTAGAGAGAGGGAGCCAGAGCAAAACTGAATGCTCCTTCGGAAGCTGTTAAGTATATACCAGAAATGTGCCTTCTGCAAGCATAAGGCTGGCCATTTGCTATACCTTCCCATCAGCTTTGCTTGCATTTCTGCCTCTGACTTGGAAATTACCATCATGAGGAACAGTTTATGTTGTAAGCAAACAAATAACCCTTTTGGCAGATTTCAAACGCAACATTTAAGACCATGTTATTCGCCGCAGCTCATTTGAAATGATGTTGGGAGATACGCTTTCTTTTAGCCGACGTGGTACCTAAAAGGATTTAGCTAAGAAGCAAAACTAAGAGATCAAACCTCTCCATTCTTAAGGAAATCATCCCTGAGTGCTCACTGGAAGGACAGATCGTGAAGCTGAGGCTCCAATACTTTGGCTACCTCATGAGAAGAGAAGACTCCCTGGAAAAGACCCTGATGTTGGGAAAGATGGAGGGCACAAGGAGAAGGGGACAACAGAGGACGAGATGGTTGGATAGTGTTCTCGAAGCTACCAGCATGAGTTTGACCAAAGTGTGGGAGGCAGTGGAAGACAGGAGTGCCTGGCATGCTCTGGTCCATGGGGTCACGAAGAGTCGGACACGACTAAACGACTAAACAACAACAACAAGAAGCAAAACAAAGTTCTGGTGCCTACTATAGTGCCAAGATGCAAAAGAAGAAAAGGCTATTGCACATTTAATTATTGTGCAGAAAAGAAAATGTCTCTTCTACACAACTAAAGATACAGGAGCCTTGTCCTCTTTTGCATCAGTCTGCACAATATGATTGATGATGAAATATGATAAACAAAACTTCTGGGTTGCTTGGGACTGTCTATCTATCTATCTATATCATCTATCTATCTATCATCTAAGCATTGTGGAAAACTGGAAGCATTGTGTGTTGCTAGCAGAGTTGAGGCAGACTCTGACTTTTCCAAGTGCTTTATTACAACTTACTCCTAAACAAGGCTGTCACCTCTTCATGACATCACCCAGCTCTGCTCTACTACACACAGAGGCACAATTTGATCTGCTTTACATACTATGCCCTTTTAAAATGTGTTTTTTTGTTTGGGGGGGTGGCTAGTGGGTTGTTGTTTTTATTTTTATTATGTATTTTGTGGTTCTATATTTTTATTTTATTCTGTGAACTGCCCTGAGACCTCCGGGTATAGGACAGAAGAAGAAGAAGAGGAAGAGGAAGAGGAAGAGGAGGAAGAAGAAGAAGAAGAAGAAGAAGAAGAAGAAGAAGAAGAAGAAGAAGAAGAAGAAGAAGAATCTTCTGGTATTTGCACAGAGACTCTTTTAAACAACAACACAACACACAATGACAAGTGACCTTCTTTAAAGATAACATTGAGAGAGACTGCATACATTCTGCCCCGGCAGGGATTTCTGCCTCAAGCATACAAATATAGTAGGGCATTTGATTTCTTTAATACATCATTCCTAGTAACTGCTGTTTAATTTTTAATAGCAGATAGGAAATGAGCCTGAGAACCTGAGAACTTAAGAGAGAAGTCTGTCTTGGTGCATGACCCCTTTCTTAGGTGGACTAGGCTTAGAAAGAGACTGGGCCAAGGTTGCCCAGTGAAGTCTGCCTACACCCCCCCCCCGGCTCTCTCACTATTCTATGATACTAATAAAATGGGTACCGTACCATGGCTTATATTGTACGTAATTCAGGAGAGTTATAAACCACTTAATCAAAGAGTTCACTAACTGCTTAATCAACCACTTACAGCACTTAAAGCACTTAATCAGAGAGCTCGCGAACAAATAAAACTACAGATAAAAAACACAGCTACAATCCACAAAACAATTAAAACCAAATCTACTGAAAACCATCAACATTAAACACGCAGATAAGATCAGCAAAACTTTCCTTCCTTTGGAAAAACGAGGAACTGAAATGGGCAGATTTGCCCATCCTTACTCAGAAGTCCTGTTGAGTACGGTAGGGCTTATTATCAGGTGAATAAGCTTGAGACCAAGCCAAACTTAATAGAGCTGTTTCATTTCCTTCCTTTGCAAAGCAACTTTAAAAAAAAAATCCCATTACAACTTGATTGTGCTTACAAGGCAGCAAGCCATTTAAAAGCATCATCTTATACTATCAGAAGTATGGGAAGGGGGTGGGGTGGGGAGCAGCTGCAGACTGCATTTTCAGCAACATTTTGTAGTCATTTTTCACATAGATGCATCTTATTTTGCATAGAAGAAGGGAACGCTTGCCATTTGAAAATGTGGATAGATGTTAAAGTCTAAAATAATGTTTGCAGGGGCAGCTCTGAAACTGATTTGCATCTTGTTTCGGTAAGTTGTGAATGGTGTCCAGTTAATAAAAAATGACATGGGGTGAGGGTGGTGGCGTAATGAGATACAACAGAAATGGCGGCACTGTGTCCTAAAGTGGGGACCTTTGATCTTGTTAGTTCGGCCTCTTAATTTGATTTGAATCAAACATGATGACAAAGACTGCAAGGAGCTCTTAATGAGCCAGCTATTCTTAAAATATCAAGGAATTTAACTGGATCTATCTATTATGGTAAGGGACACGGGTGGCGCTGTGGGTTAAAGCACAGAGCCTAGGGCTTGCCGATCAGAAGGTCAGCGGTTTGAATCCCCGCAACGGGGTGAGCTCCCGTTGTTTGGTCCCTGCTCCTGCCCACCTAGCAGTTTGAAAGCATGTCAAAGTGCAAGTAGATAAATAGGTACCTCTCCAGCGGGAAGGTAAACAGTGTTTCCGTGCGCTGCTCTGGTTCGCCTTAGTCATGCTGGCCACATGACCCAGAAGCTGTACTCCAGCTCCCTCGGCCAATAAAGTGAGATGAGAGCCGCAACCCCAGAGTCGGCCATGACTAGACCTAATGTCAGGGGTCCCTTTACCTTTTATCTATTATGGTGCCCTGGTTAGTTCTCTTTGAACTATTATTATTTACATTATGATACATCCTCTAAAACGGGGATCCTGTGGTGCTAGGCATGAAAACAAAGAGTGAACCAAAGCTGGAGACGCATATAATTTTTGCTGAGCAGCAAGTTTGGAAGTGTTTCCCCCTTGAATACAAACATACTTCATTCTCTCCAGAGTTGAGCTAGGGGGTGAGGAGTGGGAAGGTTTCTCACAAAACTGTCAGTGCCGCAATGCACCCACCAGGATGTCGCCCATCTTCCCCCATAATCTCCTGCATCCATCACATTAAATATCCATTTTGCTTTTAAGTGTATTTTTTATTGCTTTATTATATCTTACGTTGAATTTTATCACATTACAACTGAATTCCACAGCTTTTCAGTGTGTGGGGTGGCCACACCTACTTTTTGGCCACACCCTGCTCCTGGCTTTGGACTGGATCAAAACCAATCATCTTCCACCTCCTTTTTTCTTAAACAACCAACAAGCTAGAGGATGTACAAGAAGAGAACATTTAGTTATGTTTCTGCCCCCACTCTCTCAGTCTCTCTCCCTCTCATCCTTCCCCTTCCAGGCCAATGTTCCTCAAAGGAAAGTGCAAAAGTAGCACAGATCTTCAGCATCATCTGAAGAGGGATGGCAGCAGCAGCCCAAGTCCTCTCCTCCCCAACCTCCTTGTCCACTTTTCCTCATCTCCGCCTGCTCCAAACTCCTCTCTCCTCCACTTCTCCCTCCTTTGCAGGTCTCCCCACTTGCTTGCTCTCCATCACCCCTAGGAGCCAATCAGCAGGAAAGGGGAGGCGTTTGATTGGCCAACATAGGGAACCTGCCAGAGACCCAGCTTCAAAAAAGTTAAGGGCCTTAATGACTTGGATGTATGGAAGTGAGAGCTGGACCATAAAGAAGGCTGATCGCCGAAGAATTGATGCTTTTGAATTATGGTGCTGGAGGAGACTCTTGAGAGTCCCATGGACTGCAAGGAGATCAAACCTCTCCATTCTTAAGGAAATCAGCCCTGAGTGCTCACTGGAAGGGCAGATCCTGAAGCTGAGGCTCCAATGCTTTGGCCACCTCATGAGAAGAGAAGACTCCCTGGAAAAGACCCTGATGTTGGGAAAGATTGAGGGCACAAGGAGAAGGGGACGACAAAGGATGTGATGGTTGACAGTGTTCTTGAAGCTACCAGCATGAGTTTGACCAAACTGCGGGAGGCAGTGGAAGACAGGAGTGCCTGGGGTGCTCTGGTCCATGGGGTCACGAAGAGTCGGACACGACTAAACAACAACAAAATGACTTGGAGGACTACCTCTGAGGACACATCTGCAAAACTATAGTCTAGTGGAGTATTGGGAATTCTGTTAGCGATCTCTAGGCTAACCTCCTCATATGAGACGATGAGCATTACACAAGTGTTCGTTCTGCCCTGTAGCTGTTCCGTATGTGCTCATAGGATGAAAAGCACATCTGCAGCAACGGCTGCAATTCAGATTCCTAATGAAACTATTTCTTTTGTTCGCGGCCTTTAAAGATTTTTCAGTCCATTTCACAACAATCATATTGGAGAGGATCTGAATTAATTTTGAGTGTAATTTCATGTAAGCCAGTGCATCAAATTGCTTATTCAATGGGTTAGTTTCCCTTTGTCTATTAATTCTGTAATTCAATTTTAAAGCATAAATAATAACCAATACAGGCTGCTTGGAACACGCTATATCTAAAGGCTAAATAGGAAATCTCCACATTGCTCTTGCAATATTAAAACAAGGGGAACAAGATTTTGCCAGGCCCAGATACGTATTTCTCTTCTCATGTCAGCTCAGCACTCTACATGAATAATGTTATTACATGCATCCCTCTTCTCTGAGTTGAGAAATTCCAGAGGTGCAGCTCCTGGCACATTGGGTTCCCTTTGGAAAGAGGTCAGGGGAGAACTAGGGCTCTCCTAGTGTAAAAAGTCAGCATAAAGTTACACCAGACCCAACAGCGAGGCTGCTGTTGCTTTGCCTAAGCCCAGCAGAGGGAAATCAAGCCTTTAAAAGACTATTCTCTGCCAGGTTGCCAGGTCATATAATAGAGCCCTACCTCCAATAAACATCCAGAACATTCCTTTTGGGGGAGTTACGTTGGCCTTGGATCAGTCAGCTTTGGCTCAGCTGGGTGAGTCTGGTGTATCATCAGCTAAGCTGGGCTTGGGGACAATTCCAGCCAAGCCCAGTTGAGCCCAGGGCAACCAAGATAATCAAGGGTCTGGAAAACAAGCCCTATGATGAATGGTTGAAGTAGCTGGGTATGTGTAACCTGGAAAAGAGGAGAGTGCGGGGAGAAATGATAGCCATCTTCAAATATCTCAAGGGCTGTCACATGGAAGAGGGAACCAGCTTGTTTTCTCCTGCTCTGGAGGGTAGGACTCAAACCAATGGCTTCAGGTTTCAAGAAAGGAGATTCAGACTAAACATCAGGAAGAACTTTCTGATAGTAAGAGCTGCTCAGCAGTGGAACATACTCCCTCGGGAAGACCCTCCCTTGGGGTCCCGTCCAACTCTACAATTCTATGATTCCAAATCAACCCTCAACTGTGGCCTGTTGTCTTTCCAACTAATAGACAGTTGAAGGAGTGGGGACCACCCATTTGTCCTCTGGCATGGAGCCAAGCCCTTTGTTATCTTAATGACCCATAATCAGTGGGCCATTACCAGGCCTGGCTATTCCAAAAATTGAATCCACACTGGATCCAGGAATCAGAAGGGAGCTCAGGCATGCAGCCTGCATCCTCCCCAAACTCATAACAGTATTAAGTCCATTCTTAAATAAAGCTCAGTTCAGTATGTGGTCCTCCATAGAGCTATCACCTATGTTCACACCATACATGATAGGAGACCACTGGTCTAGCAATATGCAGGCACACCTAGGCTACAAATTTATATCAGTTTGAGACCTGTTTCTCTGCGGGGCTTCTCATAACAGAAACCCAGGGAATCTGTGGTTAAAATGCAGGCTCTGTTTGCTTGTATCCTCTCACAGAATTACAATTGCCAGGGCTCTCTGGGGAGAGGAAATTACTATTACATTAGATTAGGTCTGTAGTGCAGATATGCCCTCTGTCCAAGGATGAGACGGAAGGTTGCAATATATGAGCCAATCAGCCCGCATAGCTTACTCTATCATTCCCCCTATCAAGAGAAAAGAGGGTTAATTAATGTCAGCTATCCCCCCTGTCATGTTAGCCAGCGGCTATGTATAAATAGATTCTTCTGTTTCTTCAGAAACCCACCACAACCCGGAGTATTTATAAAGTGCATGCACACACACAAACGTTGTGGTTCTGCAACCTTCCCAAGATGACTCTGTTCAAATGAATGGTCCACTATTCAAAATGGAGAACTGGGCCCAAACTAACAGAATGAATTTCAATAGGGACAAGTGTCAGGTTCTGCACTTAGGCAGGAAGAACCAGCAACACAAATATAACATGGAGGATTCCTGGCTTACCAGTAGTACATGTGAGAAGGATCTAGGGGTCTTGGTGAACCCCAAGCTTAACACGAGTCAACAGTGATGCAGCAGCAAAAAAAAAAGTGAATGCCATTCTAGGCTGCATCAACAAAAGTATAGTGTCCAGTTCAAGGAACTAATAGTCCTGCTTTATTTTGCCTTGGTCAAACCAGACCTGGAATATTGTGTCCAGTTCAGGGCGCCACAATTTAAGAAGGATATTGACAAGCTGGAACGTGTGCACAGGAGGGCCACCAAGATGATCAAGGGTCTGGAAGCTAAGCCTTATGAATTGAAGCAGTTGGGTATGTTTAGCCTGGAAAAGAGGAGACTGAGAGGAGATACGACAGCCATATTCAAATATGTAAGGGGCTGTCACATGGAAAAGAGAATAATCTTGTTTTCTCCTGCTCTGGAGGGTAGGACTTGAAACAATGACTTCAAGTTATAGGAAAGTAAAGGTAAAGGGACCCCTGCCCATTAGGTCCAGTCGTGACCGACTCTGGGGTTGCGACGCTCATCTCGCTTTATTGGCCGAGGGAGCCGGCGTACAGCTTCTGGGTCCTGTGGCCAGCATGACTAAGCCGCTTCTGGCAAACCAGAGCAGTGCACGGAAACGCCGTTTACCTTCCCGCCGGAGCGGTACCTATTTATCTACTTGCACTTTGACGTGCTTTTGAACTGCTAGGTTGGCAGGAGCAGGGACCGAGCAATGGGAGCTCACCCCATCACAGGGATTCGAATCGCTGACCTTCTGATCGGCAAGTCCTAGGCTCTGTGGTTTAACCCACAGCGCCATCCGTGTCCCTATTATAAGAAAGTAGACTAAACAGGAAGAAGTTTCTGACAGGAAGATGATGATGATGATGATTTATTTCTACCCTGCCTATCTGGTTGTGTTTCCCCAGCCACTCTGGGCAGCTTTCAACAGAATATTAAAAACATCCCTAAACACTGTTGGGCAGTGGAACGGTCTCCCTCAGGAAATTGTGGACTCTCCTTCCTGGGAGGTTTTTAAGCAGAGTTTGGATGGCCACCTGTCATGGATGCTTTAGCTGAGATTCTTGCATTCCATGGGGTTGGACTAGATGACCCTTGGGGTCCTTCCCAACTCTACAGTTTTATGATTCTAAGTATGTTTCATTTGCATGGAAGCCGGTGATTTCCTGGATTAAAAAAAGAATAGCCTTCTTAGAATGATGAAGAGTGATTGTGAAAAACAAACTATGGGTTTGAGGACAAAACATTGCTTCCTTTCCTTTTTTTCTTTTTATAGAATTTTATTTATATGCAAAAGTTATAACACAATAGAAACACCATAAATAACAGGAAAAGGGGTATAAAAAAGTTCAGACCCTGCAGTTCTTGGATATGTTGCAGTAGTATAATAGTAGTAATATCATGCTGCTCATACGATGCTTATTTGTAATTCATATATATTTCTATCTGATATCACATGGAGACATTCTAAAAGAAATAAAAGCCGGCAGGACAAAAAGCCTTTATGATTAGGCTCATATCTTTAATGTGTTGGATGATGGAGGATAATTTATGTTAGATGAATTTGTAAATGAAAGGATTTTAAAATGCCAAAAAAAAAGAAAGAAAAAGATTCCGGTTTGCCTCTGGCCCTAATTACTCTTATTTGTTTATCCCAGTCTATGTTAATATTGGATTTGAAATGGTTTTGTACATATGAAAGTGTAAGATGGATACATATACAGATATACATAGTGTTTCTGTATGAAATGTTGTAACTATTTTTATTGCTGACTTTTAAAGTAGGAAACTGCTTCAAGAAATTTTATGGGAAACGAGTCAGAAATGGAATTAAATAATAAATAAATAGTCCCGTTGGATCCGCAGCTTTCCCAGTCTCACAATTCCAGTTCTCCAGACATTTTTGTACCAAAACGTAGCTTTCTATTCGCATCCTACACGAAGTGTCTTAGCTTCTGATTATGATATCTGTGAGATAGATAGATACTCATAAACTTGATCTCTCTCTCTCTCTCTCTCTCTCTCTCTCACACACACACACACACACACACACACACACACGGCACTCCAGGGCTCTGCGTTCAGCTGCCATTTCTGTTGTTAGACCCTGAGGAAAAGTTATGTTAATAACGTTATACACACAGACTTCTGACTGAAAAAGATGTTTTATGGAAAGAGCCGAACATCAGTAAGATAAATGAGACTTTTGTGGTCTGTAAACACATGATTTCCAGCTTCACCACGGGGCATAAAAAATATTGTGTCGAAGCAACGACTTGTTCAGGGGGCTTTGGGTTCTGCAGTTCTTTGGGATTGGAGCAATGGCTTTGGCTCTTTGCTGGTAAAATGCTGGCAAAACAGACCTACTCGGCTGTGAGGACACAAATGAGAGAGAGAGAGAGAGAGAGAGAATGAGAATGAATTTGTGAGATATGAAACAGGTGGTGGTCTCAAAATTAACCGTGCCTTCTGAAGGAATTCAAAAGAAAACCAGATTCTGCACACACAGAGACAGTCAGATCATTATATTGAATGGGACAGATCTTGCTTACTGAATTCCATTTTTATACAGAATTGTCCATATTTAGAAATATGCACCAAGCATATAACTGCCCCTTTCACCCTCTGGGATGCAGAAACTGGACTGAGCGTGCAAGGGCGGAGCCCAAGTGGCAGCTAAACTGCCAGGGGAAGGGGAAGGGCTTATACTGATCACTCCTTATAAAGCAGAGAGGCACCTGCAGAACTACTGGGCAGTTGAACCTGGACCATGAGGGCAAACAGGGCACTGCACCACCAACCTTAGCCAGCCCCCACCTGTTGACCTGCTTACTTACAATCAACCCAGGGTTTGGAACTGGCTGTCAGCTTCCTCCTCCTTTGTCTCAGTGTTGCCCTTGCAGAACTCAGCAGGGAGGAGCATAGGGACAATGTTAGAATTAGTTTGCTTTGCCCACCACTGGCTCTGGCGCCACCTACTGTTAGCCTCCCTGATTGCTGCCCTATCAGTTCCAATGGGCATCAACCTCTACTGCTGCGAGGGAAAGATGTGGTCTTACAAGGGGTGGTATTATCATCGGCCCCATTCCTGTCAGTTCTCCCTTCCGCTTCCTCCTCCTGATCATCTCCTCCGTTTATGCAAGCCCATCCCCTTTCCCATTCATCTAAGCCACAGCTCCACCTCCAGATCCACATCCCAGACTTAGGATGGCTATATATCATACTGTACAGAAGACAGTTCAAGGGCTATGCAGTCCAAGTGTGCTTGAAAGATTAAGAGCCATAGGGAGAGGCCTTGAAGCTGTCCATCAGCAATTAGCACCTGGTCAGCAGACTAAGGTCACCTGTTCACACCTTTCCCTACTATGGTGAGATGGATGGTGTTTGTATTTAAATTATAGCAACGTGTATCTGTGCATATAAACGAGTATCTGCAAATTATGTTCCCTGGAAGTCATTTGTTAGGTGAGCATTCACATAGCGGGTTGGCGATTTCCATTGATTCCTATGGGGAAATTTCTAATGTATTTCTGACCACAAAATTCCAACCCCAAAAAAGCTTTTTTTAAAAACCTAGGGAAATCCAGGAAAAATGTTCTCCAAATTGTCTGATCACCCCCTCCCTCCGTTCATCAGCCAAACAGCAAAAAGCAAACAAAGAAATAAAAAAGGTTCTGAATATCTGAATCTGTGGTGTGTATAGCAAGGGCTCGAATTCCTTGTGTTTGGATAAGTGAATTTTTGCACAGTGAACTTTCGTAAAGCGGGACCTGGGTCATATGAATTAACAAAAACAACAGCATTAACAAAACATTCGAAATAGTGTTTTATGTTTTGTAAACCACCTTGGGAAGTTTTTAATTTAACTGCCCTTCCTTTTCTCAACTTCATTCACACATTTGTTTGTTTTTTGCCTTTGGCAGATGTTTTCCTTTTCCAATATTCTCTTCAATGCAAGGCAATTAAAAATTTCAGCTTTGCACACAAATGCATGTATTTTTTCATAGACCTGGGTTCTCTTCCTTTGGGAAAGGTAGTACCCTAAGAAATTAAGAAAATCAAGTAAAGCAAGCAAAGCCCCCATAGAAGCAAATGCCGCCCACAGAGTCACCCCAACCAACTTGTCCCCCAGATGCACACAAGAAGAAGCTGGAGCACTCAGATCCAGCTGTCGCTTTCAGAAGGAATTTGAAAACAAAACAAAAAAACAGAAGCAAAACCCTCCAAGCCTTGATACTTGAGTCGAAGCACAAACAAACCAGATGCCAAATTGGATCTCAGTGGCTGGCTCAGATGCAGGAGAACAAAGAGCCGAAAGCAATTGGGAAACATCCATTCACTATCAAGAGTCCCCCTAATCTGCTATCAATCATGGAAGATCATCGCTGCTATTCTCACTGCCAGTTTATGCCTGGAACGGAATCAAAAGAACGCCAGCCATTTTGATAGGCTGCTGAAGAAAAAGGAGTGAGTCTGTTAAAATTTAACAAACTCCATTATTAAGACTCAGAAGGCAAGTGTCTATTCAGGGCAGCAGCAGTGGGAAGAATCTCATGGCGCTTTGAAGATGACTAAATACCCAACAGCATTAATTTTTGCAATGTGAAGCCTACATTAGCAAGCTGCATGGGTACAATTCCCGCTGCCGCACCCCCAGTTCCCAGATGGCTTTGCACTACTGTGGGGATATTTAACATGCAGTCAAACCAACAATTCATGTTTTGCTAGATAGGCACATGATAGGAGCTGAAGTTTACAAAGTTTTCCTGTAAGTTTGCTAGAGAGAACTCTGTGAGAGACACTCCCACTGGGCCCTGACATGGGGAGGGAGTGGCTAAATATATTCTCCTGTCTGCCTGAACAGACTCTCTTCCTCTTCCTGCTCTGCCGTCAATGGGAAAGCATCTAAAAGTCTGAGCTCGAAGTTTAGACTGCATTCAGCTTGTAGAGCATGAGACTCTTAATCTGAGGGTCAAGCTCCATAGTGGGCAAAAGATCCCTGCGCTGTAGGGAGTTGGACTAGATGATCCTGGGGTCCCTCCCAACTCTACAATTCTATGATTTTAAGCAAGACTTAAGTATGTCTTTGTAACTGAATTACCATTTTAAGCCTGCCTGAACAAAGCTGCTTGTGTCTGTTACTCTTCAACAGGCATTCTGTGCGAGTTAATGTTCTTACTGCCTTTTGCAAGACTGTTTGTGTGGTTATTGTTTTTCAGGGGCAGAAAAGGCAGAGATAGTAAGAAAATCCAGTCAGTGTTAAACATCCTGGAATACTAAAAAGCTAAAACTTCATTGGTGCATCATATTCAATACTGTCGTGCTGCCAAATACAGCAGTTCTTTCCAAGGATATCAGGACAAAAGGAATGAGGAAGTGGAAGGGGAACCAAAACAGTTTTATTAACAAATAAACAGCAGGCATGCAAAGCATAACATAAAACACACCCGACAGGGGCTACCCAATCTCCCCTTCAGCTGCCCGGAGCCCCAGCAGGAGAAAGACCCCAACTGTCAGTCTCCCAGCATCAGGTCCTTTGACCTGGTAGAAGCTCCCCGGGCCCCTCCACCTATGGCTTTTATAGCCTGCCTTGATGTAATCAAGTGCACCTGCCGTTACTCATGATTAGCCCAGGACCCTGAGATGGGATTAATACAGAGCGGCTGAGAGTCTCCCACTACCTGCAGCTGGGCATCCAGCCAGCACTTGCAACACAGAAGAACCCAAGAAACTCCCGGCAGGTGTGTGAAACACAAGAATCCAACAGACCTCAAACTGGGGTGTTAAAGGGAAAGGGACATGCCACCTAACTCCTCGAAATACAATTGTCTTCCGCATTTCCACTACATCTATGCTAGACTTACAGCAGGTTTTGCACAGAGGCCTTTCCCAGTCCTAACTGGAAATGTTGAAGAACGAACTTGGGACTTCCACGTGCAAAGGAGATGCTCGACTGTTGCAAGCATAACAGCATAACAAATTTATTGTGGGGCTGGCAGAGGTTTTCTTGGACTACAATATGCATGCAATTAAAAATGGGCCACGCCTCTTGTAAGATGGTCTCTGACATCTACCAGCGTGTTCTTTTTTAAGAGGATACTGCCTAATTAATTGGGGGTGCCTTTGTAGTAATTGAAAAGATTTGAACACGTTAATCGGGTTAATGGATCACACTTTGCAGCCCCAGCAGCAATGATTCCAAATGTGGCTGCCAAGGTGACAAGTAAGAACTAATCACGTGTGGCATCGCCTTCCTGAGAATGAGCCATTTTAGGACACAGGTGGGAGGTGGCGTATTTATATTGTTAAAGGTTGGGGAGTCAGTTTGAATTATGTCTGTGATTCCCTTCCAAGCCTGCGGTCCTGTATCTGTGATGCAGTTTCAGGCACCCATGAAGTCTCTCGCCTCTCAGAGATTGGGGAGCACACCACACTATGTTTCCTCATTCAAACAGTTAAGTGCACATAGGAGGCTAGCACATCACTAGTTTTAGGAAAGGATAAAAAAAAAAAAAGGTAAAGGACCCCTGACAGTTAAGTCCAGCCACAGACGACTCTGGGGTTGCGGTACTCATCTCGCTTTACAGGCCAAGGAAGCCAGCGTTTGTCCGCAGACAGTTTTTCTGGGTCATGTGGCCAGAATGACTAAGCCACTTCTGGCACAACGGAACAACAAAACCAGAGCAGTGCACGTAAACGCCATTTACCTTCCCGCCGGAGCAGTACCTGTTTATCTACTTGCACTGGTGTGCTTTCAAACTGCTAGGTTGGCAGGAGCTGGGACAGAGCAACATAAAAGGTTCTCCAATGGAGCCGGAAAACTACCGTAACATCAGCCTCCTCTCGATCATAGGGAAAATTTATGCCAGCTTTTTGCTGACTAAACTATCGCGATGGGTAGATGAGACTAACCAGATTGGCCATGAACAAGCAGGGTTCAGAACTAAACGTTCTACAACTGATCATGCGATAGTTCTTTACCATCTGGCACGGAAGTACTCCTCCCCTCCCCGGGGCTACCTTTGTGCTGCATTCTTAGATCTAAAGGCAGCCTTTGACAGCGTTCCTAGAAATATTCTTTGGGAGAAACTTGCGAAACAGGGCATCGATAGAAGACTCCTATGGCTTATAAGTCAGCTCCACGAAGGTACCCATGCCAGAGTGAGACTTACTCCTGCGGGCGACCTCACAAATTCGATACCAATAAACAAGGGAGTGCGCCAAGGATGTATATTGGCTCCCTGCCTATTCAACCTATTCATCAGCGACATGCGAGCACCCCTAGTCAACTCATCTCCAAGTACACACGCGCCTAGACTAGCAGATTACCGCTGTCCACTCCTTTTATATGCGGACGATGCGGTAATTCTATCTTATACACGTGTTGGACTAACCAGAGCTCTGAAGATCTTTGCCACGTATTGTCAACTCAACCAATTAACCATCAACCATGTTAAATCTAAGATTCTGATTTTCGCCAGAAGTCGGAGATTATACGAATGGAAGCTTGGCGGAGCAAAAATAGAGCAAGTCCTAAAATTTCAATACCTAGGAGTTATTTTTCAATACAATTTGGGGTGGAAAGCACAAATTCAACACCTACTTAATAAGGCCAAAACTCTGTCATATGCGCTCCTCCGATTTTTCTTTTCGGATGGAGCTTTGCATGTTCCCTCGGCCCTAAAGGTGTTCAAGGCAAAAGTGGTTACCGCGCTTGCCTATGCTGCCCCGCTCTGGGCCGTGATGACAGATCTTGCTCCTCTTGAGACTCTGCAAAACCAATTCCTACGTCGGATCCTAATGCTCCCCCTGTGCGTAAGTAACGCAGCCATGCGACTAGAATTGAAGATCGCATCCCTAGAAACTTGCCTGTGGAAGCAAGTCTTCAGTTATTGGTTATCATTGTGGCATAGATTACCAGACCATTACCTTGTCCAATGCTTATGGCGAGATGAATTCTCCAGCCTTTGGACTAGTAGAATTCATGCCAAACTCCTGAGTTATGGAATCTCTCCCTTAGATTTCCTAAAACTAGATCAAATCACTGCTCAAAGACTGATCCGCCAAAGACTGGATGACATCGATTTACAGCGAAATTATACGCTGGGGGGAGGTGTTTGTTCGCCCCAGAACATTGGTATTACTTTAACTTACTGCGTTCCATCATACCTCTCCTCCCTTTCAACTGTTGCCCATAGGCTGGCCTTCACCAAAGCGAGGTTTAACGTTTTTCCCTCCAATGTCCTGAGACATCGATTCTCAAAGGGCCAAGCCTCCGCCATGTGCGAATGTGATAAGGAGACGCCGGAGTCGCTTCAGCACATTATGTTCACTTGCCCCTTGTTCAACGTGCCACGGGCAAATTTGTTGGGATCAATCATGCAGAAACTAGAGGGTACCCCACCAAAATTCCACCTTGCCCAAATCTTGCAGGATAAGGATACCCATACGACCCTGAAAGTGGCTAGGTTTCTGGTCGCTGTCCTTACCAAAAGCGTTGCCAAGGAGCACTACAAGCTAATTAAGGCGCAGTATGTCATTCCATCTCATAGTATTTTATTGTTACAGTGGTGTTTTAGCGGCTGTTTTTACCCACGTGCACAAGCTGTTATTTATGTCTTGTTTTTATCTGTATGGGCCTATGGCCGTAATAAATATTATTATTATTATTAAACTGCTAGGTTGGCAGGAGCTGGGACAGAGCAACAGGAGTTCATGCCCTTGCAGGGATTCAAACCGCCGACCTTCTGATTGGCAAGCCCAAGAGGCTCAGTGGTTTAGACCGCAGCGCCACCCGCGTCCTTTAGGAAAGGATACTCTTTCCCAGTTCTCCTGCTTTTCACAAGTGGGGGTGCTTTGAGCATCAATTAAACCCACCACCTGAATACCTAAGTGGTATATCATCGCACAACTGTACCAGTTGATTCCCCGCCCCCAGAACATGTAGATTGCCTCTACGACTCCGATGCAATCTGAAACGGAATAATGGAAAGCAGCACAACACGAACACACACCTCCCCTGTGGAGTTGTGCCACGTTCTCGTTTCTTTGTTGTTTTGTTTTGTTTAGTTTAGTTTTCAACTTGAAACTACTGTTTCCTCCCGAGGATCAGCCTACTGGCAAAGAAACACTCATAATAAATGCATTTGGGCCACTGTCAGCTTTTGTTCTGTAAAGGAATTTAGTAGTGCTTGGAGGTCTTCATTGAAACAAATGGTTTTTCAGATTGTACGCAGGAGCCATCTTGGGCAAAAAATAAAAATCATAGCAGGTGGGAAATATGAAAATAGGATTTTAATCTTCTTCCCCCTTTGCTTTCAAAGACCTAGAATTTCCCAGGCTTGTATTTTGCTGCATATCTGCAGCAAAAAGTGATTAAGAAGTGGTGTATTGCGCTAAAAAGCATTGCCTTACATTAACCTTCTCCAAGATGTTGAAGTCTGCAACTCCCATCAGCCCCAGCCAGCGTGGCCAATGCCCAGGGATGATGAGAGCTATAGTTTGAAACCAGGTTGCAGAAGACTGTCAGATGCTGTTAATCCGAGGGTTGTGGGTTTGAGCCCCATGGTAGGTGAAAGATTTCTGCATTGCAGGGGACTGGACTCGATGATCCTCATGGTCTCTTCCAACTCTATGATTCTATGACCCCACTCTATTATTGTGACTGTAATTCATTTTAAACTGTTTTAAATATTGTATTTCAAACTGGTTTTTGCCTCTCTGGGACCTTATCAAGAAGGATAGGTAATAAATTGAGTAACAACAAAGTTTACTTTTAGTAAAACTGACTCAGAGCCAGTGTGGTGTAGTGGTTAAGAGGGGTGGACTCGTAATCTGGTGAACTGGGTTCGCTTCCCCGCTCTTCCACATGCAGCTGCTGGGTGACCTTGGGCCAGTCACATTTCTTTGAAGTCTCTCAGCCCCACTCACCTCACAGAGTGTTTGTTGTGGGGGAGGAAGGGAAAGGAGAATGTTAGCCGCTTTGAGACTCCTTTGGGTAGTGATAAAGCGGGATATCAAATCCAAACTCTTCTTCTACTGGAATTAATGGACCTGGCTTAGTAATGTTCACCAATTTCAGTGGGTCTACTCTGAGTAAAGCTTAGGTTGAATCCCACCCAATAACAATCACAACACCTGGAACACCACAGGTTCCCCACCCCTGATTTAACAGGACTGCTGTTACATCAGGGTTGGAAAACCTGTGGTGCAGAAATAACCAGGTGGAGCCTTTTCCAGGTGGTTGCTGAACAGGGAACACCCATCATTTCAGGAGATGAAGCAGCTCTTAAAGGGACAGGCATCTTACAAAAGGCAGTTTAAACACTGACAAACTTTCCTCCCTCTCCTTTGCCCCACCACCCATCATGATTTCTCATGGCATCCCCACTTGTCTCAAAATAGAACATCAATTTTTTGCAGAGCAGAGGGGGCTGCTTCAACAAGAACCCCCACCATTAGTCATGCTTGGACTTGCTGTGCCCTTTGTTTCTCCATTGCATAGCGGGGCTCAGATACGATACAAATATTAATATTTTATGTCCATTCACAGGCAGGTCTTTCTTCATCCCCTCCCTTTGTTAGCAGATGTTCCTTATCTCCTGTATTATAATGGATTGCTGGGACCGTTCTAAGCCACCGTTCAGTTGTCCTTGCATCTTTCCGATTACGAATTCACTAACAGTTATCTGGATAAAATGCGTTTTCTTCCAAATCCCTTTACAGTTGACTCTCCCTCCCATCTCACAATGCTGGAGTGTTTAACACATTTCCATGTGCTTTTAGAATGCAAATCCTGGCATCGTTTTCCCAAAAGGACTGCTGTTTCTAAAATTATAAGGCTGCCACCTCTTGTGGGTTTTTCTTTTTCTTTTTCCCTGGCTGAAGATCTATGCCTTTAACAGCTCCATGGCAGAGAGAAATTAAAGATGGCGTGATAAGAAACGTTATATCTTCTGAAATTCTACTCGCTGTGCAACTGCAAAAGGCACAGAGGCTCCGCCAGGAGAAGAAAAGACAGATGCTTTGTTAAATAACGTGGGTTAAGAAAGGTATTGTGGGGGGGAGGAAGAATATTGGCACAAAAATAAGTAACACAGAGTAAATACATAGAAGCACAGGATTCAACCTTCTACCACAGGAGTAGAGAACCTTAGACCTGGGGGAGTCAAATGCAGCCTTCCAGATTCGGACTGGCTCTTGGGACACCCCCCCCCCAACAACACCCTCTCTCCCCAAGCCACCACCTCCCCACACTGTCCTTGCCTCACATAAGAGCATAAGTCAAGAGAGCACTGGAAACACCATTTGATCACCATGATTTGGTCCCTGGGTGGAGGGATATAAAAAGCAAGAAGATGGGATGAAGGAGCTGTCCAGGAATTCAGCGGAAAGGAGTCTGAGAGTTGGAGCCGATGCTGAAATCAGTAATTAGGAAGGAGGGGTTTTGAGTGGGCATTTAATGACTTGAAGTGGCATCTGGAATGTCAGCAGCATCAGATTCTTTCTATGAGCTAGCAGAATAGATAGATATATCTGTATCTATATGCCCATCCTAGTTGCATGTAGCATATTTAAACTAAGCTAATATCTGCAGTTAATAATAATAATAATAAACCACCCAACAAGACCTTCCTTTCTGTCCCTATAGCCTAGCGAGGTTCCTTGTCAATCAAATGGGCTGCAGGCTCTAAAGGAGCAGCTTAAATGTGTAATTAATGAGTGGACAAACTGATGAGCTGAAGGGGCAAGTGATTGACAGCTCTTGCTATGCTCCAGAGCAGCAGGGGTGTTTGCATTTGCAATGTAAATAAGGGAAATCCACTGGGGGCTTTGCCTGGTGGAAGCAGTTACAAAGGGAGGGGGAAGACACTATAGCCTTAACATAAGGCAGGATCCATTGGTGGTGATCTACCAACTGTGGCTGCAATTCTCCAAGTGAGAAGCAAACCTCATTGCAGCTAAAGATCTGCAAAGTAAGAACTGCCCCCGTTGTATATTTGTGAATTTAAAGAGGAATGAATTCCTAAGCACTTGGCATCTGTTGTCTGTTGTGTACAAATTTTCTTCCTTGCCTTTTGGACACAGCCCCCAAAATAGATCATGATCCTCTTTGCTGTATGGCCACACTTATTATGTCTGATGCATCCTCCATCAGTTCGAAGAAGCCTTTTGCACCACTGTTGGGAAATTCCGTTGCTGAATTGCCCTTTGCCATGAAGCTATTAAAGGTAGGAGAGTCCTGCCAGAATACAGTGGTGCCTCGCAAGATGAAAAGAATCCGTTCCGCGAGTCTCTTCATCTTGCGGATTTTTTCATCTTGCGAAGCAAGCCCATTAGAGGTTTAGCGCTTAGCGCTACAGTATTAGCTGATAAGCGGCTTAGTATCAGCTGTTAAGCGGCTTAAAGATCAGCTGATAAGCGGCTTAGCATCAGCTGTTAAGCGGCTTAAAGATCAGCTGATAAGCAGCTTAAAGATCAGCTGATAAGCGGCTTAGCATCAGCTGATAAGCGGTTTAGCAGCTTGGGGAAAAGGGGGGGGGGGAGGAAAAAAACCCTGCAGGAACTCGCAAGACATTTTCGTCTTGCGAAGCAAGCACATAGGAAATTCGTTTTGCGAAGCACCTCCAAAACGGAAAACCCTTTCGTCTAGCGGGTTTTCCGTCTTGCGAGGCATTCGTCTTGTGGGGCACCACTGTAACGTATTTGCAATCCTAATGTGAGGTGGCTGAATGTGAGAGCCAGTGTAGTGTAGTGGTTAAGAGCAATAGATTCGTAATCTGGGGAACCGGGTTCGCGTATCTGCTCCTCCACATGCAGCTGCTGGGTGACCTTGGGCTAGTCACACTTCCCTGAAATCTCTCAGCCTCACTCACCTCACAGAGTGTTTGTTGTGGGGGAGAAAGGGAAAGGAGAATGTTAGCCGCTTTGAGACCCCTTAGGGTAGTGATAAAGCGGAATATCAAATCCAAACTCTTCTTCTTCTTCTTCTTCTTCTTCTTCTTCTTCTTCTTCTTCTTCTTCTTCTTCTTCTTCTTCTATAGGGTTTATGTGGCTCGCATCATTGTCTCTATATTCACTGGAAATTAGGCTTGAATAAAGAGATCTAGATACAAGGACAGCACATGGATCATTAGTGTGCTATTCAAGAAGAACTGCGAGGACAAATCACTTGAAATGCGTCATGTTGAATGAAGGGCATGCCTTTTCTGTCTCTCTGGCTACCACGTTTACAGAGCAATCCTATACACCAGCGATGGACAACCTGCAGCCCTCCAGGTGTTGCTGGACTCCCACACCCATCATCCATGACCACTGGCCATGTTGACTGGGACTGATGGAAGGCATAGCCCAATGCCATCTAGGGGGTCACCGGTTCTCTGCCCTTGCTGTATGTCAGATACGCTGCAGTAAGAAGAGATAATTGTAAATGACTTGGAGGGCTGTGTCTGTGGTTTTCTGTTTTCTGTGTCTGTGGTTTTGTTTTTGTTTTCAATCAAGCAGTGTATAAATTTTATGAAATAAAAATAAAAAAATGCTGCCACCTTTTATTCTGATTTTATATCTTTGTTCGCGCCAGTGCTATTACGAGCATGTTGACCCAAGCTCGGCTGCATTGCTAAACCTGGGATCAGGATGGTCAGATGATATCAAGATGGCATAGCCCCTATAGCAGGCATGTCGATCGCAATCTACCAGTTGATCGTGGGTCATCCCTGGTGAATCCTGGTTGATCGTGTGATCCTGATTGTTCACACACACCCCCAAAACACACACACACACACACACACACACACACAAAAGCTCAACAACGTTGGTCAATCCAAAGGGTAGATCACTGCTGGTTGTTTTTTTACAGTGTGAGTAGATCGCAGTCTCTTGGGAGTTGGACATCCCTGCCCTATAGGATACCTGTTATGCCTGTGCAATTTCCCAATATGCTATCAGTGCAAAGCAATGCAACATTCTGCACTGCAGAGGCTGAATTCTCTTTTCTGTCTGGGGGATAGTGGATAAAGCCAGTACAAATGTGAAGCCTCTCTGACCATAACCAAGCGTAGCAAAGAGAGAGATCCATGTCTGTGCCTCTCACAGTGATTGGAAGGTAGGCTCAATTAATTTAAATGGGGCTTGCTTCAAAAGAAGGGTGCTGAAGATTTCACAGCCCAACACATTTTCTGAGAGCGAGTGTGTTATCATGGTATAAACCTGGAAGACTGGGGTTCAAGCTCCCTCAGCCATGAAGATTACTGGGTGACCTTGGGCCTAGTCTCTTAACCTAACCTACCTGTTGTGAGAATGAAACAGGGAGGGTGTGGACCATTTACACCACCTTGAATTCCATAGAAGAAAAGTGAGATATGAATGTGATAAATAGATATAATTGCTTGTCCTGAGTGATCTTTACAGGAGTTCCACACTGAGTAAGAAGTCCAAAGAAGTCTCCATTGATAATGGAGAGATGCAGAAGAGGAAACCTAGAGTTTTGGGGTACATATCTGCACTACAGACTTAAATGGACCTAAAACTCATTCCCTAGCTAATCAAATTCTCAGTGCCCTCCTCAAACTCCAAGGATGCTTTGGAGGAAACCATGAAAATTAAACAGGCATAGAGCCAATCCGTTTCAGTACAGGCAGTGATCTTTTGGGGAGCATCTGATATGTGTGAGACCGTGCAGTGTAAATATACCCATACAGTAAACAGTATAAAGAGAAAGAACTGGTCTGGCCGTACCTGGCTGATAGCCGCTGGTGGTGGCAATGATAGGAAGCATTCGTCCATTGACCTTTGCAACCATTGCAGATACTTTCCGAAACATGACATCTTAAACACACAAGCTCCATGCAGTGATTTTACTACTCCACATGACCTTGACCTTGGAGCATAAAGAGTAAAAATTGGCATCTGAGAGTGCAGGTTTCATCAGGATGGGGGCATGTGGAACGGATCAGTGCAGCTTGTTTTCTCAGAAGCACCAACAGATTGCAGAAAACCATAACATTACCACAAATCATTTCCTATGGATAGGGAAAGGAACCATAAAAACGTATCTCAGAACTGGCCCAGAAAAATAGTGATGAGGTAGTTTTCAAACTTTGTATATAACATAAATGTTCAAGGTCCGGTCAGCAGCTGAAAAATGATGCTTATATACAGGCCGCAGGCAGAACACTTTGTTCTGCAAACGATTTGCTTGGAACTTTTCATCAGCAATAATATTTTTAGAAGAAGACTTACATTTGTCAAAAGCGAATTCCTAAACAATATTTGGAAGGACACGCTATTTATTTATTTTTAATCTTGTAGCTCCTTCTTATGCATTGGACTATGTCGAAGAAGGAAAACTATAATAATGCTAAAAACATTTTATGATAGACTGAAATGTTCAAATATCATGTTACCCTGCTTATTGCATGCTTGTACACTGACAATGTGGTTATGTGACCAATGCATTCTAGAGTCGGAGAATGTACAGTGCAATTTCATGCAAATTTGAGAATTATTGAAGAACAAGTGCGGTCCCTGCAGATTGGAGGTGGGCAAATGCTGGCCACATCTTCAAAACAGGGGAAACAGAAGACCCAGGTAGTTACCAAACAGTGAGCTTGGCAGCTACACCAGGAAAGGTCCTAGAACAGTTGGTCTATGAGCATTTAGAAAAGGATGCTGTGGTTAGTTACTAAAACCCAGTATGGGTTTCTCAAAAATAAGTCATGTCAAACAAATCTCATTTCTCTTTTTGATAGAGTTACAAGGTGGATCAGGGCAATGCTGTGGACATAGTGTATCTTGATTTCCGTAAGGCTCTTGACAAAGTCTCCCATGATATTGACAAGCTGGGACATGTGCAGAGGAGGGTGACCAAGATGATCAAGGGTCTGGAAACCAAGCCTTATGAAGAACAGCTGAGGGAATTGGGTATGTTTAGCTTGGGAAAGAGGAAAGTGAGAGGAGATGTGATAGCCACCTTCAAATATCTGAAGGGCTGTCACATGGAGGAAGGAGCAAGATGGTTTTCACCTGCTCTGGGAGGTAGGACTCAAACCGATGGCTTCAAGTTACAAGAAAGGATATTCCAGCTAAACATCAGGAAGAACTTTCTGACAGTAAGTGCCACTCAACAGTGGGAAAGACTCCTATGAGAGGTGGTGGACTCTCCTTCCTTGCAGGATTTTAAGCAGAGGTTGAGTGGCTATCTGTCTCGTATGATTTAGTTGGGATTCCTGGGGGTCCCTTTCAACTCTAAAATTCTATGATACAATACATAGAAGTCTCACTGCCCCTGAAATCAATGGGGCTTACTTCCTGGTAAGTATGGTTAATAAGGTGACAAGAAAAAGGATCTATGGAGAAAAAGGTGGTTATAAAATAAAGGAGGCAAAAACTTTTGGCAATCAGCATAAACAGAAAATAGGTTGTCATCAGAATATTTTATCAGATGGTTAAATGGACTGAACAATTCTTGTTTTGGACCCCTCATCAATTGCCAATGCTTTCTTGAGTGAAAAGGGATGCCCGTAATTCAAAAATTGTTGTCCTTTTGGGATAGAATTATCAGAACCATAGCTGTCAACGTTTCCCTTTTTTTAAGGGAAATTCCCTTCTTCCGAATAGGATTCCTTGCAAGAAAAGGGAAAAGTTGATAGCTGTGATCAGAACGTAGGAAGCTGGCTGATATTCATCCAGGCCATTGTTCTATCTAGCTCAGCGTTGTCTACCTTGAGTGGCAATGGCTCTCCATGACTTCAGTCAGGGGACATTCCCAGCACTACCTGCAGATGCCAGAAATTCAACCTGGGACTTTCTGCCTACAAACCAAATTCTTGACAGCTGAGCTACAGCTCTTCTCCCTTTCCAAATACTCTTTTAAAGAAATGTTAAAAATGCCCTTTAAGATTGTGCCCCCCGCCTTAAAAAGACCCACAATGTTTTCTTTAGCATGTCCTTTCACTCGACGAAACATTTCTACCCCATTTTATAGAGTGTCAAGAAAAAGAGCAGATGTACCAGGATGCAGAACCAGACACTAATTCCATAAATTCACTGAATGAGCATATAATGACAGGCTGCCAATTAACTGGATGTTTCTCATTGTTCGGATTTGTAAATGAGGAGAGGGGGAGAGGAGGAATGGGCGCAGGCATCTGCTGAAGTATATTAAATTCTCCTAAGGCTCACAGGTTGGCTTTCCCTCTAAGGACTGCAAACAATAGGAAGCTTGGAATTCATTAGCATTAGTTAGGGTGCTAAAGGTGTTGCATAAGCCACTCTTTCGTATTCCCAAAAAGTAAAGGGTGGCAAGAAAACAACCACTGCACAATCAGGAGCATTGTGAGAAGGCAGCCTGTGGAGCCCGATTCCTGAGTCTTTTGCACTAGGACCCTGTTCTGATGAATGACCCCAGAGCAGCCTAGTGAGGACTAGCCATGCAACTCTGACTGGTTGTTGCCAGGGGCAGCAGGAGAAGAAGAGGGGAGAGGGCAAATGGGATGGAGTGTCCTGGGAGAGGGTGCGGCCGGCTGAAACGCTGAATAGGAAGCACTCCACTCTGCAAGAGTTTGGTCTCGCTTGTCATTTCTATCAACTGTACTTTTTGTTCTTCTGTGTTGACGTGATGGGTTGAAGGGATGGCATGTGGAGGAGGGCTGTTCCCCTGATTCCAGCTGGAGCCATTCACAGGTGGGAAGTGTTGTGAGCCGGCGGCGGCAAGCTGCTAAGCGAGCACAGACTCAGCACAATACGATTGCACAGCCATCTGGGCAAACTAGGGGGGATGGATTGGCAGCAGCAAAACCCACCAGGGAAGATAAAGGCCTTGACCACATGCAAACCGGAGAATTGATGCACAACTAGTTCTGCACAGCTAGTGAGACCTTCGGCTATTTAAAAAAGAATCACAGAGAGAGAGAGATGTGAAGAATATGGAGGTCTCCCCTCAGTCACCTGGGTAAGTTTCAACCGACTTCCCGAATGTCTGCAAATGTGATATACAGTGATCCAAACCACTCTCAGGGTCCCTCCAGACCATGAAAGCTTGACCACTGTAGTTCAGGCACTGGTGACGTCAAGGCAAAAAGGTAAAAAGTAAAGGACCCCTGGATGGTTAAGTCCAGTCAAAGGCGACTATGGGGTTGCGGCGCTCATCTCGCTTTCAGGCCTTCGGAGTTGGTGTCGTGGCCAGCATGACTAAACCGCTTCTGGCGCAGCAGAACACCATGATGGAAGTCAGAGCACACAGAAACACCGTTTACATTCCCGCCACAGCGGTACCGATGTATCTACTTGCACTGGCGTGCTTTCGAACTGCTAGGTTGGCAGGAGCTGGGACAGAGCAACAGGAGCTCACTCTGTCGTGGGGATTCGAACCACCGACCTTCTGATTGGCAAGCCCAAGAGGCTCAGTGGTTTAGACCACAGCGCCACCCGTGTCCCAATGCACTCTCTGTGGGGCTTCCCTTGTGCTTGATGCAGGATGCTGACAAGGGTGAGACTCCTCACCATCAGCGTAAATCACCTCCGCTCAGAAATCTGCCCTGATTGCCAGTTTGTTACAGGCCAAATTCAAGGGGCTCCTGCTGGAATAGAAAGCTCTTAACAGATTGGGACAAGTGATGATGATGATGATAAATAATAATAACATTATTTATATGCTACGTATCTGACTGGGTTGCCCCAGCGACTCTAGGCAGCTTCCGGCAAAATATAAAAAACACAATAAAACCTCAGGCATTTAAAACTTCCCTATACAGGACTATATTGGAAGGATCCAACACAGATCTCTGGATTGCATGTAGTTTGGCCCTCATCTGATGGTTTTAATTGGTAGAACCAGGGCTTTTTCTCAGCCAGAATTTGCTGGAATTCAGTTCCAGCACCTATCAGGTGGGTGCTATTCAGTAGCAGAGGAAGGGGTGCCATGGGTTGCAGGAGGCCCTCCAGTGGGCAGGCCCAGCACTGCCTGCCCACTCAAATTCCCCACCCCCATAGTGGGTGGGGTGCATACGCACATAGCCCAACCCCAGGCACCAGCGAGGGTTGCTACTCCAGTGGTGCCACTGCCATTCTAAGAGAACAAGGGAGGTGTTCATGGTGAGTTCCGCCACCTTTTTTGTAGAAAAATAGCACCGGCTGGAACTGATTTTAGAAGTCATTCAGAATAGTCTCTTCTCCTATTCAAGCTTTAGTAATAAACCACAATGAACTGATCCAGCATACAGCACCTGCCAACTTCAGTGGGTCTTGGGCAGAAGGAGAGCTTGCTGGATCACATCCAAAGTTCTTAAGCGTTACAGCGAAGTTCACTTGGGTCAAAACATTAGAGAATACCAATTTAAATTATGATAATTATGACCTATAAAAGAATTAACGATAAAACTCCTAAATAGCCAGGTCAAAAGTTTTTGTTCTCCCTCTGCTAAGGGAAGAAAGTTGTAGCTCTTTCCAAAAAGTTAGAATACCCAGGCAGAAAAAGAGATATTTAATTCTGTCTATTTAAGGGAGCTGCCTGCCTATATGATCTTCTTTTCCAATTCAGGGGCATTAAGTAAGATTTTTCATGGTTTACTGGGTATCTCTGCGAGAGGCTTTCTATTACAGCTCGTACGAGGGAGCACTTACCTGTTGGAGGGAGGAAGTGACAGGAAAGGAGAATATTCTAAATGTTAAACACATTTTGTGACATTCTCTAATGACATTAATTCCTGCAGGAGATAGGATTACAAACCGTAGCCATGATGAGCCCTGGGAAATGAATGAAAGGCAGGCAGGACTTGCCAAATACTTAAACCCTGACACACAATTTGTTCACTAGTGTGGTACTTCTTTACAGAATGCATGGCTGGGTCTCCTTGCAATGGGCAAGATCCACTCCCTTCCTCACACACAGTTCAGAGCTGCTTATGAGGACTGCCTCTCCCCACAGGAATCTACATGTACATCTGAGGCCCTTTTTCGAGTGCCAACTCCATGGCCATGGCAACATGAGAAAGTGGTGTCGTGTAAATCTCCCGTAGGCCAAATCTCAATTTGCAACACCTGAGTGCAAACAGCGAGGGAGATGGAGAGCAAAGCCGTTCCATTTGTTTCCTTGGGGTTGAAGGAATGGGAGATAATAGAGTAGTTAGGAGGAATTGACACATTTTGCCCTCCTGCAAATTAAAAGCTGCCTCCTCAAACTGACGCTCCCACTGACTCATTGGTATGCAACAGGCAGCAAGCTATAACCGAGATCACAGAATAACACCAAGACGCAGAGCCAGTTTACATGGCGGCTGGCTGCAGACTTCTGCAACCACTTCAGACCCAAATGATAGAGAGAGAAGAGGAGAGAAAGAAGACAACTTTGCACACCACTGCTGACCAGATCCACCCCTAACAGACCCTCCAAGTGTCCCTAATTTCCAGAGACAGTCCCAGCTTTACAGAAGCCAGCCCAATTTCTGATTTGATCCTGGAATGTCCCACTTTTCCTTTGGACATCCTATTTACATCAGAGAAATGTTGGAGGGTGTGGAGTTATGCAACCCCCGAGCCAAGGAGATAAGTAACTATACAACATTTAGAAGACATCTGAAGGCAGCCATATATATGGATTTTTTTTAAAAAACGTTTAACAATTTATTATGTTTTTATATACAGTGGTACCTCTGGTTGCGAACAGGATCCATTCTGAAGGCCCGTTCACAACATGAAAAGAGCACAACCCGCAGCGGCACCTCTGCACACACACAGGTTGTGATTTGCCGCTTCTGTGCTTGCTCGTTTTGTGCTTCTGCACATGCGTGAGTGGCGAAACCTGGAAGTAACCCTTTCCGGTACTTCCGGGTCGCCGCAGGACATAACCTGAAAGAACGTAACATGAACCGGACGTAACATGAGGTATGACTGTATGTTGGAAGCTGCCCAGAATGGCTAGGGCAACACATTCAGATGGGAAGAAGAAGAAGAAGGGGGGGGGAATAGAGCGTCCCTATTTTAATCAGAGAAATATTGAAGGGCATGACATAATTACACACACACACAATTTACCATAGCATATACTTATGAGTATTGGATCCAGATTTAGCCATACATGAACTTTTAGACCCTCTGAAATCAATAGGACTCTAACTGCTCATCATGGCTAACGTAAATCCCATTGATTCCAAATGATCTCCGCTAAGTATGACTAAGTCTGATCCCATATATAAACATGTACATACCATTTCACTGCCCCGGCTTCATGGCCAGAGGAGTCCTGTGGATAATGGTTGGCAAGACAGCCGGCATGGTGTAGTAGTTAGAGTGTCAGACCAGGACCTGGGAGACCAGGGTTCAAATCCCCACTCAGCCATGAACCTCCCTGGGTTACCTTGGGCCAGTCCCTGCCTCTCAGCCTAAAACAGGGCTGTTTTGAGGATAAAATGAGGAGGAGGAGGAGGAGAATGCCACCTTTAGTCCTTGGAGGAACAAAGGTGAGATGCCAGTGCAATGAATAAATAAATAAGGATGCAGGCAAGCAAATAAATAAATAAGATTCAGTGGGACATTTCATTTGGTCAAGGGGCACAAGCATAATTCTGAATCTCCAAACAGAAGATGTTTTCCCGCAAGGACAAGGTCCTCTAGAAGTTCCTGGACTATGTTTCCCATCATCTCTTATCTTTGGCCATGACGGAAGTTGACCTTTGGCTGATGGAAGTTGAATCCCAGCAAAAGCTGGGGCATACCAGGTTCCCCTCCCTTCTTTTAAAGGGGAAATGTAATTATTCAAAGCCCACCAGAAGGAAGAAACACCAACCATTGTGCAGTACCAGATCTGTGTTCTGAATTTCCATAGATAGGGAGAAAGTGATTCAGGGCACTCTAAACGTGCAAGGGCCCTTTGGGGTTTGGGCACGAACTGTCACAACCCTCTGTTTCACCAGCAAACATGTGTCAGTGGACCATGCCAAACAGCAAAAAGAAGAAACCCACATCTCTTTGAAATTCAAAGCAGACACTTTTCCTCCCTCCACCCTCCTTTGAAGTCCTGGTTTTAACAAATGCTTATTTCCAGGCCTCGTTTTAATTAGCATGAAGATAAAATACCAATTTCCACAAAAACATAATACAAAAAAGGGAGGAGGGAATTAGCATGCCCTAAAGATAAGTCATTCTGTATTTGATTAGATCTTAGGTTTCAGAGTCTAAATCCTGGGGGATTTTCAACATGCTGTTCCAGTCAAGTCTCAGAGAGCTGGGCTGTTGTTCAGAAGAATCATAGAGTTGGAAGGCACCCAAGAGTCATCTAGTCCAACCCCCTGCAATGCAGGAATCTCAGATAAAGCATCCATGACAGATGGCCGATTAATGCAGGCTTTGCAGTGTGGAATATGTCAGTTGGTGGGAAAGTGTGGAACATGTCACCAGGTTAAAGGTCTCATTACAGAATGGAGGTTTGGTTGACATTTATTATTTGACTTTATGGATTGGTTCTGTGGGGTAGCTGCTAGTGAAAAAGTACGTCTCCGTGGACAGATGCCACGTCACATACAACCACATGAGATGTACGTCTGATCTCAAAGACATGCCTCTGGCATCTTCATTACACACTTTTCTGTTGAGATTAACTGGGCCAGTTACCTACTGAAGTCCAACCCCTAATTTTATATATATATATATATATATATATATATATATATATATATATTCATTCATACATACATACCCCGCCTATCTGGTGTAGTGTGGTGTAGTGGTTAAGAGTGGTAGTCTCGTAATCTGGGAAACCGGGTTCGCGTCTCCGCTCCTCCACATGCAGCTGCTGGGTGACCTTGGGCTAGTCACACTTCTCTGAAGTCTCTCAGCCCCACTCACCTCACAGAGTGTTTGTTGTGGGGGAGGAAGGGAAAGGAGAATGTTAGCCGCTTTGAGACTCCTTAAAGGGAGTGAAAGGTGGGATATCAAATCCAAACTCTTCTTCTTCTTCTTCTTCTTCTTCTTCTTCTTCTTCTTCTTCTGGGTTACCCCAGCCACTTGGGGCGGCTTCCAACCAAATATTAAAAACAGTACAGCGTCAGACATTAAAAACTTCCCTAAACAGGGCCGCCTTCAGTTGTCTTTTAAAAGTAAAATAGTTGTTTATTGCCTTGACATCTGGTGGGAGGGCGTTCCACAGAGCAGGCACCACTACCGAGAAGGCCCTCTGCCTGGTTCCCTGTAACCTCACTTCTTGCAGTGAGGGAACTGCCAGAAGGCCCTTGGAGCTGGACCTCAGTGTCCGGGCTGGATGTATACCTCCTTCAGGTATACTGGGCCGAGGCCGTTTAGGGCTTTAAAGGTCAGCACCAACACTTTGAATTGTGCTCGGAAATGTACTGGGAGCCAATGAAGATCTGTCAAGACCGGTGTTATATGGTCTCGGCTGCCACTCCCAGTCACCAGTCTAGCTGCCGCATTCTGGATTACAATGCAGGAATCTCAGCTAAAGCATCCATGACACATGGCCATCCAACCCCTGCTTCAAAACCTCCAAGGATAGAGAGTCCACACCCTCCCGAAGGAGACCGTTCCACTGTCAAACAGCTCTTACTAGCAGAAAGTTTCCCCTGATGCTTAGTCGGAATCTCATTTCTTGCAACTTGAAGCCATTGGTTTGAGTGCTACCCTCCAGAGCAGGAGAAAAGAAGCTTGTCCCCTCTTCCATGTAGCAACCCTTGAGATATTTGAAGACGTCTATCATATCACCTCTCAGTCTCTTCTTCTCCATGCTATATATACCCTGCTCCTTCAACCGTTGGTTTATATATAAGGCTTATATAAGGCTTGGTTTATATAAATTGGATATAAAAGTTTCTAGTTCTAACCTAACAAGCAGATCTATGAGGCAGCCAGGCTTGCTCCTCTCTGAAGATAGCTCCAAGGTGACCTCTCATCTCTCCAACAGTGGAGTTCTAAAAGCCGCCATGGCTTTGAAGGAAGTAAACCTATGGCTTCGAACAAGATAGCATCGCTGTGTCTTTGAAGGAAGCAGGAGACCTTTGGATGGAGGCTAATGGAACTGAAGAAGTGAAGTGCAACAACCAGAACATACTGGGATATAAGCATGGATTGATTAGCGAGGGATACTGAGATATGGATTTATTCCACTTTCATCCTGTTTCTTTTGCATAAAACTTACCTGGAGTTTCAACAATGTGCAATTTTTCTTGAGTATTCATCTTGATTTGCTTAGAGGGTGTTTGCACATCTCCCCCTTATTCATTTGTTTCATCTCATTTTACAGCCCTACTTTCCCTGTCACTTTCCTAACTGCAAAATGTATGGCTTGGCTTGGCTTTTTAAAATGGGTTTGTTATGGCAAGGCAACAGAGCATTTTCATCCACTCTAGTTGTGCAAACCTAAATTCCTAGTGTGCTCTTGAATCCCTGTAAAACACTGACAGTCTGGAAGCGACAACTGCTAGATTATGAGAAGGATTTGGCAGTGTGTGACATTTTACACTGTATTATGTTTTATTAGCTCATTTCAATTTACAGCCTCCTCTGCCTGTAAGTGCTGGTTCAAAAGTAGTTCCTTCAAGCATCCTGGCTCCAAAGATTTATAGCAGCTTTATAATCTCTCAATAAGCTGTTCACCTACAAGAGATAATTCTGCATATCCTATTCCCGTTTTTTTAAATTATTAAAAAGTGAATGCATAAGCAGGGCCAGAAAAGTAAAGTTTATAAGTTAATATAGCCTGAATGATTCATATTAGCATTTTATATGTAACTGATACGCTCTTGCTTTTTAATCAACATTGGGGAGGGGGGACCTTTTGTAAGCAAAGAAATAATAATTGAAAGCAGTTTGCTTTCAGACAAACACACACAGAACTTGCAATACCTTAAACATCAATCATTATTTTCCCCATCATATTAGCATCCCACCCATCCACCTAGCAGATTACTAGCCACAGTGGCTATGTTCTGCTTCCAATACTGTCTCTAAAAATATCAATTGCTGGAAACTTCTGGAGGGACAGAGTACTGTTTCACTCAGTGTTAGAATTCCTGCTCCATGATTGCAGTCATGGGATTTTTGTCTATCACATGACGATATATGTTTTGACTCCACAGAGTGGGAAGTGACGGAGACAGGATGTTTGTGTTACTGTGTTCCGTGAAGTGGGACTATTGTCCTTTGTTCTTTTCCTCTCTTTGCTGTCTGATGCTAGAGAGAGAGGGAGCCATGTTGCAGTGCTCTGTGTGTGTTTATATGTAAATAAAGTAGATTAGCCAAAATGCTGAGTTGCTGAGGTCTGTTACGCAAGCTGCGAAGACTCTGTGGGTCCCTCAGTGTGCCGGTGTCTGTTGGCATCGGTCGCTGTGATGTTCAGGCTAAAGAAAGCTTTTGAAGCTCCCGAACGATTGACCAGGAGGGAGAGAACATGCCAGTCGGGCATGTGTCTCTGCCAAGGTCCTACTCGAGTGTAGGACAAGCTCCTGACACTCAGGTCCTGCCTGCAGGCTTCCCATAGGCATCTGGTTGGCTGCTCTGAAAACAAGATGCTTGACTAGATAGGCCATTGGCCTGATTCTTCCTCTTAAACCCTTTAAGGAACTATGGCTGCAATCCTAACTCTAGTTATCTGGGAATAGGCACCACTCAATTCAGGTGGACTTACTTCTCAGTAGACATGGTTGAGACCTCAGCGTATATGGCGATTTTGTTTTTAAAAATCAGATTGATGCTCATTCTTATAATGGTTTTTGGCAACTGCTTTGTGAGATCTGCTTGAAAAGCGGTATATAAATGCCTTAACTAAATGAAGTTATATATATATTATTTCATCCCCATAGCAGTCCTGTGAGGTTTGGTTAGGCTTCATGGCTGAGCAGAAATAGGACCACAGATCTCCTCAGATCAATCCAACCTTCTGTCCATTCTAAACCAAATTGGGGCCACAGTCGAAGGCAGCATTGTGAAAGCTCTTCAGTCAGCTCTTTCACAGGTAGTATTGAACACCTAGTAAACTAGCAAAGTTGTACAAAACAAACTCAAATAAATGTTGGAGGCGTAAGCGGGTAGAAGGAACAATGTTACATATGTGGTGGGGATGTAAGAAAATTAGAAACTTTGGGGATATTTATGAAGAACTGAAAAAAAATGTTTAAATAAACTTGTCAAAAAGCCCGAAGCATTTCTCTTGGGTTTACTATCATCAGATATTCCAAGCAATAAAAGAAGGATATTTTTATATGCCACCTTAGCAGCAAGAATGCTTATTGCTAGAAAATGGAAGGGGAAAGAGATTTCAACAAAGGAAGAGTGGCAGACAAATTATTTGAATACAGTGAGCTGGCTAAAATGACAGAAATAATTAGGAACTGAACAAGCCAAAAGTTCAGTAAGGAATGGGAGTTTTATAAAAATTAGCTAGAAAAACATTGTTCTCAAATAAAACCTTTATTATGCTGTGATTAATTTTTGCAAAAGACAAAACAGTTACTATAATTAAATAAGTTAATACCAAGAAATGAAAAAACGTTTAAAGAATGCAGTTAAGGAAAGAAAAGTACGACTCAAATTGAGGTGGTGGATGGAAGTCAACTCAAAAGACTAGAGTGCTTAGATTTGATAATGCAGAATACTAATCATGGGTAACTGGTGGAGGGAAAGATATTTAGTTATTATGTATCTTTATGTATTCGTTTATTTTTATTTTTAGCTTGAACTTTGGATGGAATCTTTTTGTAAATGTATGTAAAGCAAAACTCAATAAAAAATTAATAATAATTAAAAAGAAAGCTCTTCAGTCTGGGCTGCATTGTGGTTCTTCTCTACCACGTGCAATGAGTCATTCCTTCAGTGTGGCAGCACTATACTGCTTTAGCTGCCTGCTGAAACCCTTTCTGCTTCAGAAAGCCTATCTGGGGCACATAATTTACTTTCATTTCTTTAAATGTTTGATTGGTTCTTTCATTGTTTTTCATGATGGTTTTATGCATATGTGTTTTTAATGCGTCTGTGAATTTTAGTCATGTTTTATATATAACTGAAACTGCACACCACTTAGAGGTTGTCATTGTTTTTTTGAGCGAACGGTCTATGAATTTTCTCACTAAAATGATTCTGAAATAAGGTGCCATTATTCTTCTTTATTTAGATTGCTAAGTCTCTGAGAGATGCCTGTTCCTTTGTTTTGCCCATAGTCCTGCAACGGACCTGAAGAAAGTGGCTTGTTATTCCCATTTTACAGATGGGATACTGTGACTAGCTCTTACTCATGATGCCAGCTCCGAACATGGATTAGAATTCTTGCCTTTTCATTGTACTATCCCAGGACCACATTGGCTTTCGGTTTGTATTGGTACTAGGCACCATAGGACTTGTCCAATGGGCCCATGGCAAATAAACAAATAAGTACTTAATTAGGGGTGACAACCTTCTCAGAGCCCCTTCAGTACAGTGAGAGGACATTCCTGAATAAATGGTACATCTGCTTCAGGTGAGAGACGTTCGTTTTAAACAAACCAATTTGCCCGTCTCTTCCGAGTACGTCTTTCATGTTACTTGTATAGCCGGGGAGGGTTAATAATGTTTTAATGACAGGGGTTGCAACTTAATTGGAAACCTCTAATTGAATGTCTTTAAATGGAGTAAACTAATTGCATCTATGAAAATTTGATAGGGCTCTGTCAGGAGTCCATCTGGATTGGAGTATTTCCCTGAAGCTGGAGAGTTAATAAGCTTCCTAATTTTGTTTCATTACCCTTCCTCGCCCTCTTCCGCAAGAGTCATTTAAGGACCTGATTACTCTCCTCTTTCCAACGTACTTGAGTCCACTGTCCCATACCTGACGTAGCTGAACCCAGACCAGATACCCCAAGGTAAACATCGCTGTGGAAGGGCACCTTGAAGAAACAAAGGACTTCTTCACCCAGAGCATAGTTAAAGCAATGGAATTCAGTTCCACAAGGCATGGTGATGACCACCAACTTAGCTTTAAAAGAGGAATAGACAAAATGGAGGAAAGAGAGATCAATGGCTACCAGTTGCAATGTCTATATGCTCCCTTCAGGATCACAGGCAGCATGCCAATGAATACCAGTCAATGGGGAACAACACTGAGAGGACAACATCCTGTTTGTGGGCCTTCCAAAGTCATCTGATTGGCCGCTGTGGAAAACAGGACGCTGGACTAGAAAGGCCTTCGTTCTTACATTTTTAAGTAGTCTTGGAAATTACTTTTTTTTTTTACTCTTTCCAGTATAAAAGTTTTTTCACAAATCTAATTTCCTGTCTCCCTGCACTGAGTATTTCAGTCACATGTTCCTCCAAAGAATAAGAGAAGTTTTTGAAGCTCAGTGTCATTCAGGTGCGCTCGCTTGGGCTTTCAGACTGTACCTAACCGGGGGGGGGGGGGATTCCATTCCACCTTTTGGTTCAGACATGGAACTGTTGCGTGTCACATGTCTGTTTACATTCCAGCACTGTTTGCCGGCGCAAGCAGAACTTCCGTTGTGTTGCTATTGCTTTTGCTTTTCACTCTCTCTTGGAAGACTCAGCAAGGAGAGACGAAATGTTTCTTTGTCCTGATTTATGTTTAATAAATCCGTAGTTTGTTTAGTATGTCTTCACATGCCTCAAGCCTCTTTCCTTGCACAGTTTTGCTCTGCTAAGTAAAGTGTGCCCATGTCAGCAGACTTGGGTCACTGATTTATGTTGCACCAGAGGTCAGAGGGTCTTTGCAGCGTGACGGCTGGAAGGAGACGATCCAGCTGGGGGCTAGCCAACTGGCCGTTCGACCCCCCCGGATGCCGACAGAATGCAGCTCAGAGTGGGATGATGAAGGAGGTGAATTTCAGGGCCTCTCAATAGGGTGAGCTGAGGTAAAACAATTTGATGACAGGTTCTGTGGTAGTGGGAGTTCATGGTTTGCAGCAGCAATCCTTTGGAGTATGCCATTGTGCGAATAGCAATTCAACACCAAGTACATAACTGACCACCCAATATCAGTTTTCTTTGGTGTGTATAAAGGAAACTCTTCGTCCTAGACAATACATCTCATTGATTTTGTGTGCTTGGACAAATCCTCTGCAGTAGAGCTCTCCCTAATTAATTTAATTTGGGTGAGGAATATTCTCAATTCTGAGCATTTTAGCTGTTATTATACTAAAATTATTGACTATTGTATCTATTGCAGAGAGGGCAAATTAATACTGATTGAGTCGCTTGGGTTGTAGCCAAGGCTCACTGCAGAAGCCAGGATTTTTGCCATTGACTAAACAAAGTAATAATTAGCACCATTAATACTGCAAAATAAGGGGAAGAGTATTTGAATGGACTTGTAAAATTATGGCTCTAAGGACAAATTTCAGGAAAACACGCAGCCCCATAGCTGAAGTCCTGTCTTTAGTACAGTAGAACATATTGATTAAAGAAATGTATGATTATCACATTACCATGTGATGTTATAAAGGCTCTCTTTATCTCTCACCCCCCCCCCCAATGCCCAGCTGTCTCCTGATCCCACTCGCTGGATCATCACCTTGTTGTGGTGAGTGGGCTTGCATGTTCAGCTTGCATGTTCCTATGACCCTTGTGAGTGAAGCCGTTGGGAATCTCGTATTCCCAGCAGGGTCACCCAAGGCGGTAAGGTCAAAGGGAAATGACAAAGAATGATCCAAGAAGTCCTCAAAGGCAGATGAAGGCTGCAGCAGATAGGAATCTTCCAGTTTGTTGTGACTACTTCATGCCATCAGAACAGAGCCCTACTGCGAAGACTGTGTGATGGTCAGCGTGCACTGATCTACACACATAAAACAAATTCATGGACAGGCGTCTTCCAAAAACCCAACCCAAACCCCAAAAGTCCCATGGCGATTGGCAAATGGTAACAGGGGCAGGATTGTGAAATCTGGAAGCCCCTAGTCATGAACCAGCACATGGGCTACAGATTCAGTCGTTCTGACTCAAGGAACGAGGTAGTTGAGCAGCTCGGCAGCTGTATTCATGACTGAGCAACACTTTGAAGACACTTGAACTCAGGATGCAAAGGAAAAACGTGCTAAGAGGAAGGCACACTTGGCAAATCCACACCGTGATCAACTCCCACCCGGAAACCAATGTCCGCACTGTGGAAGGACGTGTGGATCCAGAATTGGCCTCCACAGTCACTTACAGGCTCATTGTTAAAACTGTGTTTATGGAAGACAATCTTACTCGGCTACGATTGATCACCAAAGAAGAAGCTCTGATACTGAGCGCCGCTGAAATTTGAGACCCCACAATCCATCACTGGCCCAGTGCACCCCCCAGTGGTGTACAAAGAAACATGGACTCAGCTACATTGGCAAAGAAAAAGCACTTTATGTGCGTTGTTTATGCATTCTAACACTGTGACACCAGGTGGTGCTGTGGAGTTCCGTTTTTGCCAACCCGATTTCTCATGCAAAGTTTGCAACGTGCTTAACTGAAACGCTTCTTTGAAATGTCTAGAACCAGCTCAGGGCTGCTGCAGATGAGGTCCTTGGGGAAAATAGTACAGGGGTACTTTGGTTTAAGAACAGCTTAGTTTATGAACCACATGGATCAAGATCACTGCAAACCAAGAAAAAGGCGTTTTGGTTTGTGAACTTTGCCTTGGAAGCAGACTTGTTGAGTGTGTTCCATTTGTAAATTGAGTCCCCCGCTGCTATGGGAAAGAACGCCTTGGTTTAAGAAGGGACTTCCGGAACGGATTAAGTTCGTAAATCAAGGTACCACTGTACAGGCAATCCCTGTCGCTGTTACATTGATTTGGTGTAAATGTTAAATACCCCTATAATTTATGGGCTTCTTAGATTTTTATAAAGATTAACCATTTTAAAATATTAGCACCCAATGCCAGGGATAAAATAAATATTGCTTTATAAATCACTGCAATTAAATGGAGTTTTTTAAAAATAAAATAAAATAAAGGTCGGTGTCAGATTATCACATTGTGCCAAACCAATAACACTGAATAAACTATGAGTTATTTACAAAACTGCTTTTCCTGAAAGTCAATTTCTGAAGTAGCTGAGGAAAAAACTTTTTAGAAAAAAAAGGAAAGAAAAAGAATTTCAGGATAATTAATTTCCCTGGCATGGAAATGTAATATAATGGGAGATGTTCAATATATCCCTGACTTCTATTAAAACACATTAGATGCTGTCAAATTATTTTAAGATCTAAATTACAACCATGGTCCCTGAAAATAGTTAGAAAATTATGAGGCTTTTAAATCAAATCCCTGCATTGATCTTTGGGTTTGCAAAAGAACAGAGTTGAAATGGAAGGCAAGTTTCCACCAACATTTTTGCTCCCCTAGAAATAGCCCCCATGGGGTGATTTGTGGGGGGGGGGGTTAGTGCTCCTTACTTGCACTGCTCTGATTCACCATACAAGGCAGCAGAAAGGGAGGTCTCAGACCAGTTGTCTCAGCAGCGGGGCTCCATTTACCCACAATGCCACTGTCACAAGCCCATACCTGATTGGCTACAATGCACTGTGGCGTCTTCATATTCACCAAGTGACCCCTGATTGGCTGGGATCACACAATGAGGGAGGCAAGCTCTGAAATGGCAGCAAAGCAGCATTGTGTCAAGGCTATGAAAGGCAGAAAGGCTTCCAAGGGGGCTTTTGCACCCCTCAAAAGCCTGTTTTTTTTCACTATGAAAATACTCAGGTGCAAAACATTTGACACAGCCCTAAATTTGACACTAGTGTTGTTGTTTAGTCGTGTCCAACTATTTGTGACCCCATGGACCAGAGCATGCCAGGCACTTCTGTCTTCCACTGCCTCCTGCAGTTTGGTCAGACTCATGCTGGTAGCTTTGAGAACACTGTCCAACCATCTCGTCCTCTGCCGTCCCCTTCTCCTTGTGCCTTCCATCTTTCCCAACATCAGGGTCTTTTCCAGGGAGTCTTCTCTTCTCATCAGGTGGCCAAAGTATTGGAGCCTCAGCTTCAGGATCTGTCCTTCCAGTGAGCACTCAGGGCTGATTTCCTTCAGAATGGAGAGGTTTGATCTTCTTGCAGTCCATGGGACTCTCAAGAGTCTCCTCCAGCACCATAATTCAAAAGCATTCTTCAGCGATCAGCCTTCTTTATGGTCCAGCTCTCACTTTCATACATCACTACTGGGAAAACCATAGCTTTAACTATACGGACCTTTGTTGGCAAGGTGATGTCTCTGCTTAAGATGCTGTCTATGTTTGTCGTTGCTTTTCTCCCAAGAAGCAGGCGTCTTTTAATTTCACAACATCTGTCACCATCTGCAGTGATCATGGAACCCAAGAAAGTAAAATCTCTTACTGCCTCCATTTCTTCCCCTTCTATTTGCCAGGAGGTGATGGGACCAGTGGCCATGATCTTAGTTTTTTTGATGTTGAGCTTCAGACCATATTTTGCGCTCTCCTCTTTCACCTTCATTAAAAGGTTCTTTAATTCCTCCTCACTTTCTGCCGTCAAGGTTGTGTCATCTGCATATCTGAGGTTGTTGAAATTCTTCCGGCAATTCATCCAGCCCAGCCTTTCGCATGATGAATTCTGCATATAAGTTAAATAAGCAGGGAGACAATATACAGCCTTGTCGTACTCCTTTCCCAATTTTGAACCAATCAGTTATTCCATATCCAGTTCTAACTGTAGCTTCTTGTCCCACATAGAGATTTCTCAGGAGACAAATGAGGTGATCAGGCACTCCCATTTCTTTAAGAACTTGCCATAGTTTGCTGTGGTCGACACAGTCAAATGCTTTTGTGTAGTCGATGAAACAGAAGTAGATGTTTTTGTGGAACTCTCTAGCTTTCTCCATAATCCAGCGCATGTTTGCAATTTGGTCTCTGGTTCCTCTGCCCCTTCGAAATCTAGCTTGCACTTCTGGGAGTTCTCGGTCCACATACTGCTTAAGCCTGCCTTGTAGAATTTTAAGCATAACCTTGCTAGCATGTGAAATGAGTGCAATTGTGCGGTAGTTGGAGCATTCTTTGGCACTGCCCTTCTTTGGGATTGGGATGTAGACACTAGTAGAAGAACGTATATACATGGGTTCATGCATGCACAACACACTCACATTATGCTGTTCAAGGGAGTGGTTTTCTCACAGCAGAAAACATGTTTTCTGAATAGCAGCCACTTTCTACTTCCTTTGCCATCTTTAAGTTACTGGCCCCTTCCCCCGATAAGGTGGAGGAAATGTATTGGCTCCATCTCATTCCTGTCAGACCTAATGACAGCAATTCACGAAAAGCAATGGAAATGGAAGCAATGGAAGACTTCTAGAGGCATTTCCACAGTAAATAGGGTTCCTGAATGACAGGGGCGTCCTTTATTTTTTCGAAGGAAAGGGAAGCATGACCAAAATGGGGGGAGGTGCATTTAAAATTAGAGCTGTCACAAAACGAAGGGGGTCACTTATTGTGAAATGTATCACCCCTGAGAAAAAAATGTATAGAGTCATTGAAACATACATACATACACACACCCCTTGAGCTTGGAAAGGAAATCCACCTCTGTGTTCCCATGGCAACCAGGCAACACACCCCATTTTCTTACACTGTGCTGCAAAGGTGTTCCATTGGCCATTGCAGCATAACAGGGCAAGGCAGTGACTGTGTCTCCGTTTTGTGCAGTTGTTTGTTGGGCTGGCACTGTTCCAAAATAAGCTCTCTTTTTCTCCCTGAAGCTGTGATCCGCAGCAGTTTCTCTGCCACATTTTGTTTCGAAGATGCCTTTCCCACCTAGGAACAGTGACCCTGCCTCACAGATAGTCAAATGTGGTGACGTATGTCACAGATGGCAAACAGGTTTGATTTAGAGAGGGCAATGTGCTGGCAGCTCCCAAAAAAGGGGGTACAGTGGTATCTCGGGTTAAGAACTTAATTCGTTCTGGAGGTCCGTTCTTAACCTGAAACTGTTCTTAACCTGAGGTACCACTTTAGCTAATGGGGCCTCCCGCTGCCGCCACACCGCCACTGCATGATTTCTGTTCTCATCCTGAAGCAAAGTTCTTAACCCGAGGTACTACTTCCAGGTTAGCGGAGTCTGTAACCTGAAGCATCTGTAACCCGAGGTACCACTGTGTATGAAACTACAGTGCTATGAAAACAAAAGTTTAGTCTTCCTGGAGATTATTGCAGAGTTTGCCCCTTTGACATTCACCATGGGTGGGGGACCTGTTGACAAGGAAAGAAACTTAGCCACAAACCCTGGTTCGGATGACACACTAGCGCAGCACAGGAGTGTAAAAAAAAAAAACTGCAATGGAGCAATGTTCAATCCTCTCTGGGAATCCTCACAATTGACATGGTAAGCTTATCATGTTGTGCGAACCACACAATTGTCTTGAAAGGTCATACCCTCATTCATACTGATCAGCTATTTTAAATGTCCCCAGCAATGGAAGACGTCACTGCCCATAAACACCAATGAAGAAATTAAATAATTCAGTGTAGATGGGATAGGGAAAAACAGCCGACATCCCCCCTCCAAAAAGAGGATGGGGAAACCCCAAAAGTAGTATTGGTGGTGATGCATAGCCATATCCTCTGTTTACATTGGCCTAATGGAATTATCTATTGGGTGTGTTATCGTTATCTGTTGCGTTCAGAGAAGTGATGTTCTGTAATATTTTATTGAATTTTTAAATTTTTAAATAATATGTATGTCGGCAGTTGGTTACGCAATATGTAATGCCTATTTTTTAAATTTTAAAAAAAGCAAAAAGGGTCTCCTCCATAGCTGTCAACTTACAGATTTGAAAATAAGGGACCAGCAGCCTTGAAAATAAGGGACCAGCAGCCAAAATAAGGGACCTGCAGCCTCACCTGTTCCAGGCACTCAAGTCTTCCTGTCCTCCTGCAGTCTGGTCAAACTCATGCTGGTAGCTTCGAGAACACTGTCCAACCAACTTTGTAACCAGAGGTTCAACTGAATAGAATCTTAATCACATGAACCACAAGGCCTATGCAGCCTCAACTTAAGATGGCTCCCTGGCCTGGCTTTGCACTGCAAAGTTTGCAGCAGCACGTGCAACAAAATGGCGTCCAGCATTCAAAAACCCCCTCAGCTTGCATTAACTAGCCACACACAAGGCATGCAAGCTCCACCCCCCAGTCGTTCTTAGACTTCTTATTGGGTGAGCAACACAGCCAAGCAACACAGTTGGAGCCTCCCTCCTCCCCGGCCAGCAGGGAGAGGAACTGCTTCCTTTGAAATTTAAGGGACATCATTTAAGGGACATTTAAGGGACATCCATCAATAAGGGACAGCAGCGGGACATGGCGCTGGAATAAGGGACTGTCCCTTCAAATAAGGGACACTTGACAGCTATGGTCTCCTCAAAAACAGTTGAATGAGGGCTCAGTCATGGAATAGCGACTTACTGAACAGAAGCCCTTCGCTCTGCAACGTTTTGTTGAAAAGCCTCGCTTGTGTGCTTGCTTCTGTTGCCATTTGGGAACAGCAATAATCCTTTTACATTTTATTCATAACTTTCTTCACACCCTGCTTGAAGGTTGTTCTTGTTTAAAATAATTTCTCCCCTCTTCAATGCGCCTTTCATTTGAGCCTACGGAAGTAGCTAAGGAATGTACTGAAACATACTGTGCAAGTTTGGCAGAGGTACAATTTTTAATTGGTATCTGACAAAATGTTCTTTTTGATGCCATCCAAGTGCTCAGCAAAAAGACAATATCCACCAGGGTGCTGGCTCAGTGATGCCTCAGCGGGGAGCCTGCCACAGACTTGACTTCCTCCAGCGACTAGGTGCTCCTTGGAAGTGTCTCCATTCCAGCTGCACTTACCTTGATAAGGACAGAAAGATTTGGCAGACCAAAGATGCTATAGCTGCAGGCCACTGAAATGCTCTCTGGTCCTCTAAGCCGGTGACAAGCGCATTAATAACTCCATTACGTAATGCAATGTACTGTAAACGTTTCTGAAGCACTTTGTTGGTTATTGTTTTCAAAGTGCGTGAAGCTGTGCTATGGGGTTCAGGCGAGGGCTGGGCTGGGCAGGATAAAGAATAAACAAGAAACATCTTCTCTACCTCCAAGTCAGTAAAAGAAGAGGACTTAGCACAGGTCCAAACTAGGGGTGTTCGAGGGATTCGATTTTGGTGAACACTAAAGCGAACAGACCTGATCTATGCCTCCCAAACTAACATGCTGATCAGAATGTACTGATCCTATCAATTTCACGCTCCTTCAGATTTTTGGGATACAGTTTTCGGCTCAGAAAAAAGGAGCAAAACACATAATTCAGAATACAGTGAGTTTAGCAAATGCAGGATGAAATGGATGGACACCTGTGAGACAGATGAGACGTAGGTGGATTCAGTTACCCCTAACCTGAACAGGAGGGCTCGACACTGTGACCTTGTTTGCTGCAGGTCTCACTTCTATCCTCCACGCACAGATGTCTCAAAATCTACTACATATGCATCCAGATGTTAAAAAAAGAAACAAGGAGCCCAAAACCTAGATTTTCTAATTGGCTATATCATTCAAGTGCTCACTAAATTACTGAGGGTAATCTCCAATTTACTTTAATCAAGAGACAGCGGCTGGTAAGCCTCTGGATAATTTTCTTGAGCATGCTCTTGCTATAAAGGGCGCATCTCAATCTCTTTAAATTATTCCACTGCCACTTAATTTAGTCTGCAGGTTGTGAAATTTAACATGAACATTTCAGTTCCGTAAGATATACAACGGATCCAAGGTTCAAAAACAAACCTTATCAAGGACTTGAGCTGTACAGTGGTACCTTGGGTTACAGACGCTTCAGGTTACAGACTCCACTAACCCAGAAATAGTACCTCGGGTTAAGAACTTTGCTTCAGGATGAGAACAGAAATCACGCAGCGGTGGCGCAGCAGGCCCCATTAGCTAAAGTGGTACCTCAGATTAAGAACAGTTTCAGGTTAAGAACGGGGCTCAAGAACGAATTAAGTTCTTAACCCGAGGTACCGCTGTATTCAGTATTTTACCAGTTGCAACGAAGCAGGAAACGTAAATCATGAATCTGTGAGAGATTAATAATAGCCATTTCAGTGTCTGGTAATGCCGTTAAGCAGAGAATTGAGTAAATTTGTTTTGGATATTTATTTACTTTTTATCGAATTTGTAGGCCGCCCTTCATCCTAAGATCACAGGGCTGTTCACAACATAAAAATATGGAACGAAAACGCAAAATACATAACAAAACAAAAACAAATCAATAATTCCCCTCACACAAACACACCAGCTATTTATTTATTTATTTATCTATTTAATAAATATGAAACAGAGTTTTCCCACCAACTGTCATGGTGTTTTAGTTGAGATTCCTGCATTGAAGGGGGTTGGGCTAGATGACCTTTGGGATCCCTTCCAACTCTCCGATTCTGTGAATATATGTAAGCTAGAAACCTTGTGGCTTCAAAAAAGCTTCATTGCTCAACTACTTCAGGCAAACATTTTGGAGGCACATTAGCTTTACACCAAAGTCTATATTTATGTCTCTCATTTTGTAATCATGTTTCTCTGAACTACTAAACTCAGAATTGATTGTGGCTGGGAGGAAGGTGAAGACGTGAAACTGCCTCGAAGGGAAAGATGTAAATGAATAAATCCCAAATCAAGGAGATGCCAGGGCAGAAATGTCCTCAGCCCACAACAGCCTCCTTTTTCTTTGAAACACAAAGATGGGTGTCTGTTCCGATCTGCGCTTTTGCCGAAGTTTGTGAGGTGAGGTCCCTCGCCTCAAGCACACATGGCTAATCCACAATCAGAGGCATTGGCTCAATACTAGCACAGATCAAAGTGTTATAAAATGTTAACATATACATCTAATTGAAGAGACATGCTGCATTTCCAATATTTCTTGAGGTGATTCCCAACCCCAAAACAAAAGAGTGGAATAGAGCTTTTGGTGTGGAAGAAATCCATCAACGTTCTGACAGGAAATGAGATTCTTGTGCTGTTCAGACTTTCGGAGCCAACGCTGGAAATCTGGATTTCTATAGTTCTAAAGCAGAGACAGCTCACTATTTTTGCCTCCAGGGCCACATTCACCCTTGGTCAACACTTTGGAGGGCCGCATGTCAGCAGTGATAAGGCAGCCACCTCACACTCTCGCATTCACACACGGGCTGGCAGCTCTCCCCCCTGCAAACATTGGTGCAGAAAGATCTGCTGGAGGGTGTGGTGGATGACCCTTGCTCTCCGAAAAGCGAGGTCAAAATTAAAGGGTTCAGGAACTGAGACCAAACCAAATTTCATGAAATCATACACAGACTTCACTAAAAAAAACAAAACTCTATAGGAGAGAAAAGCTCCAAATAATGACACAGATTAAAATAGTTCAGGAGGCAGGAAAACAACAAAACACTAACTTCTCCAGCTAATTAACATAAACACTCACACTTAAATCTCAGTAGGCTGAGCAATGGGACAAGAGGCTGTCAAAAGCCCAAATAGATGCTGACCTCAGCTTGGCGGGCTGCCGAGAGCTCCCACCAATCCAGGTTTTATGGGAACTTAAACCATGGGTGTTTGTCTCTTGCACCCAAATACCTTGGGACACCGGCCTTGAAGCCTTAACGGGAGACAGCTGTATTTAAGCTCATTATTTCTGAGGTTGTAACCCATTCCCATAAACTAGTCTTAAAGGGATGATATCACCACAGAGGGGGCCAGAGCAGGCCCCTGGACTATTGTTTTCCCCCACAACATTCATATACTGCTTGACTGTAGTGAAATCTAAGCAGGTTTTTATTTTTTTTTAAAAAAAAGATGTTTTAAACATACAGTGGTACCTCGGGTTACATACGCTTCTGGTTACATGCGCCTCAGGTTACAGACTCCACTAACCCAGAAATAGTACCTCAGGTTAAGAACTTTGCTTCAGGATGAGAACAGAAATCGTGCGGCTGCAGCAGGAGGCCCCATTAGCTAAAGTTGTGCTTCAGGTTAAGAACAGTTTCAGGTTAAGAATGGACCTCCAGAACGAATTAAGTACTTAACCCGAGGTACCACTGTCCATTGAAACATTCAAAAATCATTAAAGTTCACAGTGAGCAAAAAAATTAAAACACATATGAGTATTCTACATGTCTGGGCAGGCTTACCTAAACAAAAATGTCTTCGGCAGACTGTGGCGATCACACAGGGCCCCCGGACGTTTCACGGTCTATTGACCCTGTGCCACCACTGCGGTTGCTTTCTTCGCTGCCACCACCCCGCTTCTCACGGGGACACACGGAGTCCAAACAGTTGTTAACATAAACAAATAATCAAGTTTATTTTTAAGTGCAGGAATAAGCGTATGGTTTCGGTTTATTTTTCTCTTGTCAGCTTCTTAAATCTTAGTTCCTACAACTTCAAACTGAATTATTCCCAACTATCTATCTAACTCCCTAACAATTCCTCTCACTCTCTCACAATACAACTCAACCAACCCACTGCGTATTCCACCCTCTTCCTTCTCCAACACCCAAGCCTCAACTCCCAACTGACAAACTGTGCTCTGATGGTGTTTCCTGCTTGGCAGGGGGTTGGACTCGATGGCCCTTGTGGTCTCTTACAACTCTATGATTCTATGATTCTATGAAACCTCAACTCCCAACCTCAACCATCAACCCCCAGACCTCAACTGACTTTTCAAAACCTCCCCACTCTATCTTTTACTCCCCCCTTGCATTCTCACTGGGCCAAATGGGCCAACAGCCTGACTCAGGAGAAGGCAACACCTTATGTTTCTGTGTGGTGCTCTGTTTGGCATCCTGTCTGCGAGTTTGTGCTGTGATAAATCCACTGAACCTTGGGATGTCGGAATGAAATGTGGTACACAAGTCACTGAGCTTTTGGGACACCTAGAGTCAGCTGTTCAGCATGACTAATGGTAGGGCCAGGCCCTGCTAATGGAATGTATCAACAGCAGATGCTTGGGCAAGTCAAGATTTCTATGGGAGGGATTTTGCATCTTTGGTTCCCCTGTGCAAAAGACAATTTCGTATGTTTGAGGAGCGGGGGGCTTTTTACATTACTAATAAGTGGCTTAAGCCCAATTAGAGACTTAATATAAACATGAAAAAAAGATCCCATTTCAGCCTCCTGCTGGATTATTTGCAAATGGGCTCCAACGGGGAAACTGGAGTCCCTTGTGTGTTTCCTGATAAAGATCTCAGGATAATAAGGCATGGAAAAGAAGCTTGTCTGTCTGAGCCCCTGAAGGTTTTCTTGTCATACCCTTGACATCATATGTCATCACACCTGGGGTACTGCGCCCAGTTCTGGGCACCACAGTTTAAGAAGGATGTTGACACCCTCCGGCCCTAGGAGTCCTCATAAGGGAGCTGTTTCTGGAGAAAGAACTGTGAGGGGAGAGACTCCATCAGGCAAGGCCTCCTTCCACCTGCCTTGCTCTACCCTCTGCTTCTCAATGTGTATTGTATTGTTTTATGTACTATGGCTTGCCGTTGTTTTACTGATTATAGTTTAGATACTGTTGTAACTGTTGAGTGGATTTCTGTTTAACTTTTATATGTTGATATTATTATTTTATACTATTCTAATGATTGTTGAATGTTACTTTTTTGATGGAGGTTGCCGATTTTAAAGTTATGTTTTATTATCACATTTTTGTATTGCATTAGATTGTTATAAGATGTACATTTTTTGTTTCTTCAGCTTGTAAACCGCCTTGAGTATTGTAAGATAGAAAGGCGGTATATAAATTAAAAATGATGGTGATGATGATGACAAGCTGGAACGTGTGCAGAGGACGGTGACCAAAAATGACCAAGGGTCTGGAAACCAAGCCTTATGAGTAACAGTTGGGGGAATTGAGTCTACTTAGCCTGGAAAAGAGAAGACTGAGAGAAGATATGACAGCCATATTCAAATATCTCAAGGGCTGTCGCATGGAAGATGGAGCAAGCTTGTTTTCTCCTGCTCTGGACGGTAGGACGTGAACCAGGGCTTCAAGTTACAATAAAAGAGATTCTGTTTAAATATCAGGAAGACCTTTCTGACAGTAAGAGCTGTTCGACAGTGGAACAGACACCCTTGGGAGGTTGTGGACTCTCATTTTTTGGAGGTTTTTAAGCAGAGGCTGGTGGCCATCTGTCATGGATGCTTTAACTGAGATTCTTGCTTTGCAGGGGGTTGATCCCAGAATGTTCTGCTTTTCCGCAGGACAGCCCTATTTTCACCGGAGAAATGTCGATGGGTATGATAGGACGTACCTATTTCTGTTGGAGAAAAGTTGGAGGGTATGGAGTTATGCGACCCTCGAGCCAAGGAGATAAAGTAACTATACAACCCTTAGAAGACATCTGAAGATAGCCCTGTATAGGGAAGTTTTTTGAAATGCTTAATGTTTTATTTTGTATATATGTATGTTAGAAGCCACCCAGAGTGACTGGGGCAACCCTGTCAGATGGGTGGAGTAGTAGTAGTAGTAGTAGTAATATGATGGTGGTGGTGATGGAATAGAACGTCTCTATTTTCATTGGGAAAATGTTGCAGGTTATGTTAGTGACATCATCAGGGCCCAACCCCATGACATCACCAAGGGACAGCCCAATAGAAATATATCCTTGAAGAACACAAGTAAACAACTGGGAAAGTCCTGCCAGCCAGAAAAGCAGCTATGGGCAAATTCCTTGGAGTGCAGGAATGGGCAAGCTGCAACAGCTAATTTAAAGGCAAAGATCAGAGCAGGAATCAATTATAGCAAACTAGATAGGGCTGGTACCTGCCGCCGATGAAAGAAAATGGAAAAGAAAGGTCAGGACCTTCAACGGTCATAAAGAACAGCCTTGTCAGACAGTAGCATATACAGCGCCAGAACAGAAAAAGAAAATCCTCTTGTGGAATGCTCAGAAAAGTCTTGGTGGTGAGGGAGAATTGCTTCTGTTAAAAGGAGAGCAGGAGTTGGAATGCAGAGAGATGAAGACACAGGGTTGTGTTTTATTTTTTTGCCAGGAACCACAGAAAGCTCTGGAGGGACCTTATACGTACATCAGCTCTTGATTTGTATGTCATCCATCAGAGCCTCTCCAGGGGCGGACATGTAAAAGATTAAGAGAGTAACTGCGTTTAAGAGAGACAAAGAGACACGTAACTGTGTTTGAGAGAGACAAAGGAGAGGGGTCTCTGCACAGAGATCTAGCCAGACTTTTGTCCAACAATCCTCTATGGACAGAATTCAAAAGCGGCAAAGCAGAAGAGAGAAGAACACACTTTACTTGATGGGAGGTCAAGAAAAGACTTTTGCAATATTGAGGGGGGAGTGGGGAGGGTTGGACCCATATAGGTTCTGAATCTTATCCAGAGGCTGTTTGTGAGATGAGTGCTTCTTTTTTCTAGATGCATGCATGCAAGGGTGGACTTTGGCAATCTTTGGTAACATGGCGCCTGGAGCAAAGCCAAAAACTTGGCAACCCCAAACGGATCCACACAATTATGGTTTTTCTCGATTTTGTGGCCCTTCTGCTCAGCAACGTGTGCAGAGGAACTGCCTGCAACACCCTAAACCTGAAGCTGATGTGCAGTAGGGGGTCAACACTTGGCATGTGTGTAATATATAAGAAAACACAAAATAAGAGTACTGGAACCCTTACTTCATAACTTCGTAAAGAAGTCACTTTGACTGATTTTGTACAAGGTGGGGGGCTGGGAGAGAGCCTGACCAGGGAACAACAACTACTACTACTACTACTACTACTAAAGGTAAAGGTAAAGGGACCCCTGACCATTAGGTCCAGTCGTGGCCGACTCTGGGGTTGCAGCGCTCATCTCGCGTTATTGGCCGAGGGAGCCGGCGTACAGCTTCCCGGTCATGTGGCCAGCGTGACTAAGCCGCTTCTGGTGAACCAGAGCAGCACACAGAAATGCCATTTACCTTCCCGCCAGAGTGGTACCTATTTATCTACTTGGACTTTGACGTGCTTTTGAACTGCTAGGCTGGCAGGAGCAGGGACCAAGCAACGGGAGCTCACCCCGTTGCAGGGATTCGAACAACCGACCTTCTGATCGGCAAGCCCTAGGCTCTGTGGTTTAACCCACAGCGCCACCCGCATCCACTACTACTACTACTTTGTTATTTACACTGGTACCTTGGTTTTCGAACTTAATCCGTTCCGGGAGTCCGTTCGACTCCTGAAATGGTTCGAAAACCAAGGCACAGCTTCTGATTGGCTATAGGAGCTTCCTGAACTCAATCGGAAGCCGTGGAAGCCGTGCCAGATGTTTGGCTTCCGAAAAACATTCGCAAACCGGAACACTCACTTCCAGGTTTGCGGCATTTGGGAGCCAATTTGTTAGGGAGCCAAGCCATTCAACTACCAAGGTACCACTGTATATGCCACCCACTCTGGGTGGCTCCCAACAAAAAAAACTAGCCTAGTCTACCACTGTGTCTATAACAGTAACATTGTGCTTCTATTCATTCCCTCTCCTTCCTCTAAATTTTATGGCTGCTGGCCATGCTCAGTCCTCACTGGGCGGTTTCGGCTGGCTTTGTTTATTTAGTACTTCTGCAGATCTTAAGGTTCCCTTGAGCACGCTCATGCTGCTTTCTTGTTCCCCAGTGGCCCCAATTTGCTTGCAATCCTCCTGGCACTCACCTTCTGTGTTTGCTATCCTAAGAAGTGACACATCTATCAATGCTTTTCCAAAGCATTCACAGCTGCAGAGGCCGTACTTGAGTGCATGCTGGTTAAACAGCTATATGATAAACTTTCTGGAGTTTGGAAAGAGTTTCACAAAAAGTTTCCTGGAGACGGCAGCGGTGACCTTACAATTTTGTATTTTGTTGCTGGGTAGATTTAATGAAGGAAATCACAAAGGTCTGACAGATCGCTGAAGTAGGGGGCTCTTTCTTCCTCCCCCCAACTTTGAAACATTCACAACTATATTTCTTTGTATTCTGGAGCGCTCATCAACAACAAAAAGAAATATTGCCCCCTCAAGCAACCCAACAGCTCTATAATTAAATTACAGATTATATCAATTAAAGTATAAACACACTATCTTGTGATGAAAGCATCCATCTCATCAACGTCCGTGGAATCAATAGGCTTGTATCATGCAGGCCTCTGACCAATTTATTTTCCTGACACAGGGATCGATACAGCAATTTTAATGGCATTAATGATTAGATAGCTTTTATCAGCTCTGAAAAAAAAAATCTTCTGCAAATGTTCATCATGCTCCAAAACCCTTTTTGCTGAGGTTTTTTATTGCTGTACAAATACTGGATGTTAGAATAATAAACTGGTGGCACCGACCACTGTAGGGAGTTATCACCAAGAAATGTTAGTAGGGAGGCTACATCAAGATGTCATAAAGGACAAGGCAGGGGTGGTGTGTCCCATTTCATCATCTGAGGTGAAACAGGAATATGCTGCATCCCCAACCGTCACCAAAGCCTCCCTTATTTGGGATGTGTGGTGGCAGCTGCAAAGCAGTGGCAGCAACAGTGGGTTCCACTGAGATCTCATGAGATTTCATGAGGAAGAAAGCTCAGAGGAGGCTAGGGGCGAGAGAGTTCAAGTACAGTGGTACCTCGGTTTAAGAACAGCCCTGTTTACAAACTATTCGGTATACGAAGTCCGCAAAACTGGAAGTAGGGTTCCAGTTAGCGAACTTTACCTCAGTCTACAAAAGGAAGCCAAACGGTGGAAGGGCACCGGTGACGGGAGGCCTCATTAGGGAAAGTGCGCCTCGGTTTAAGAATGGCTTTGGTTTAAGAATGGACTTCCAGAACGGATTAAGTTCGTAAACCAAGGTACCACTGTAGAAGAAGAAGAGGAGTTTGGATTTGATATCCCGCTTTATCACTACCCGAAGGAGTCTCAAAGCGGCTAACATTCTCCTTTCTCTTCCTCCCCCACAACAAACACTCTGTGAGGTGAGTGGGGCTGAGAGACTTCAGAGAAGTGTGACTAGCCCAAGGTCACCCAGCAGCTGCATGTGGAGGAGCAGGGACGTGAACCCGGTTCCCCAGGTTACAAGTCTACCGCTCTTAAATACACCACCACACTGGCTCACTAATGCTGATATGAAACAACTCTCTTATAAGAAAAGGTTGCAGCATTTGGGACTTTTTAGTTATGAGAGAAGGCAAGGAAGAGATGACATGAAGGAAGTTTATAACATTATGCAAAACTTTTCTCCATCTCTCACAACACCAGAACTCACAGACAGCCAATGAAGTTGAATGTTGGAAGACCCAAGACTGAGGAAAAATAAACTTAACGCAGCGCATAGTTAAAGTATGGCACTCACTCTGACAGGATGCAGCGATGGCCACAAACTCTGATGGCTTTAAAAGAGCATTAAACCAATTCATGGATGAGGGGGCTATCAAAGGCTACTAGCCATAATGGCTATGCTCTGCCTCCTCAGTTGGAGGTAGCTATGCCTCTGAATTCAAACCATGGGATGGGAGAGGCCCCTTGTGCTCAGGCCATGCTTGTGGTTTTCCCAGAAGAGGCATCTGGTTGGCCTCTGCAGTGCCACAAATCCAACTCAATGGTGAAACATTGGAAAATGTTGATCACTTCTCCTACCTGGGCAGTTATCTTTCCACAAGGGCTGACATTGATGCCAAAATCCAGCATCGCCTGAGCTCTGCGAGTGCAGCTTTCTCCCGATTGAAGTGCACAGTGTTTGAGAACCGGTACATTCGTGTTGGTTTCTATTTCCCTCACTGAGCAGCAACTGCATGTCACAAGACGTTGTTTACATTCCACAGTCAGAGTTACTGTTGGGTTCCACGGGAATGGGAGACCGGATGTGATGTACACTGGTTTCCTGTTTTTCACTGTTTTCTCGGTTCTTTGTTTTCGAGAGGAGTTGCTTCTCTGCTCTCACAGAGGCAAGATGTTTGTCTGTATGCTCTCAGCATAGCTTGTAAATAAACTTCAGCATGTAGCACATTACCTGCTTATCCTTTTGTCTGCGGGACTACACTCTGCTTGGGCTCAAGATAAGGCGAGCCTGTACCAGCTCCAGATGGGCCGGAGCTGGTCAAATCTCACAATTCGCAGGGAAGCCAGAATGCTTGTTTACAAAGCTATTGTACAAACAACCTTACTGTAAGCTAGTGAAACACAGACCACTTATAAACACAATCTCCAACTTCTCGAAAGATTCCATCAGCAGTGTCCCTGAAAATTTTTACACATCACTTGGGAAGACAGGCAAACTAATGCCACTGGTAGGTCCCACCCAGCAACAACCTTACCCAGGCCCCAACCCATATTGCAAATAGTGGCTCCACTCTCTGGTGAAGCCAGAGCAGCCACGGCTGGTCTTTTGCTCTGGGCCAGCTGGCTGGCACACCCAGGGGTAGCAGTGCTGGTATGTCATGACCTAGCAGGACAACGGGGAGGGGGAAGAGGATTCTGGCAAAGGGTGTAGCCACGACTGGTACATAGCGGGGCAAGCTGGGATGGAGAAGGGGAGGTTGAGGGCTTAGGAGGTACTCACAGAACAGCAGGGAACAGCGGTGGCCAGTTCGCAGGAACCTCCGTCTCCGCAAACATGGTGGGCATCAGGAACAGCAGGAGGTGCACTCTAGGAGCACTCTGAGGCAGGGAAGCTCACTAGTGGACCAGCTTGAGATAATGGGACTCATTAGGTCCGGGAGGAGGTTTGAGATCCCTCAGGTGGATTAAGCTCAAGGCAGGTGAAGGTCACATGTCTCGTCAAGTGGAGCAACATGGCTGCTCAGCTGGAGCAAACCCAGATGCATCAACTCAAGGTGTAAAAGGGAAGTTTGCTCAACTTTCCACATTGATGGAACATGACTTGGGTGTTCCAGGAGCTCCACATGCTGGGGGGTTTTGGGGGGGGAGGACTCCCCTCCAGGTTCCCTGACCCTGGATTGGCTGCAGTGGCAGGCGCCCAGCCTGTTGGACTTTGGGCTTGGCTTACTTCCCTGTTTAGGGAAGCTTTTAATGTTTGATGTATTACTGTATTTTAATATTCGGTTGGAAGCCGCCCAGAGTGGCTGGGGAGGCCCAGCCAGATGGGTGGGGTATAAATAAATTATTATTATTATTATTATTATTATTATTATTATTATTATACCTGGATTGTTTCTCTTGACCTGTTGAACTGCCAAACTACTTGCTAACACATTTGCCCTTGGGACTGTGTACACCAGTGGGACTTGCTGCCAGGTATGCTGGGGTTCAAGACATGGCATCAGAAAATGGAGCCAGACAGCTGTTGGGTTCTACTCAACTGTGATTTTTTCTTTTTCTTTTGTGCGCCGCAATGCAATGCCTAGCAAGAGGGAAATAGGCAGAGAGGAGGTTAACGTGACTAGGAAGCTTCAGGAGTGGGAAAGAATGACATTCACTAGCCATTTTTATGCCTGGCAAATTGAATTTGTATAGCCAATTGTGAACCAGTGCTGTGTGTGCATAAAATGCCAGATGGAACGAAGGGTTGTGTTCAGAATGAACTGTTCAAAATAGTAACTGCTTGTACCTGATGGTGAATCATTTTTTCTGTCCTGCGTATAAACCAAGTTCTGTCATTTGAAAGGTAAGCCTCATTATACCAGCAAAAGAGTGTTTTCAGCCAATATATCCATTGGCTGCTTTATATATCCAGAAGCTGCTTTATTTATCACTAGATCATAGTATTTGGGCTCGGCTGGGCGAGCAGTCAATGATCACGCTGTTAATTTATAGATTAGTTTATTTCTGCCTTTGGCTGGTTCTTGCTGTTGTTGTCAAGGATTGCAGCGTGCTTTCATCATCCTGGCAACCCTACCCAGTTTGAAGGGACTTAAATCCCAGAAGATCGATTGAGGAAGAGCATCAGTTACCCCCACCCATCCCACCCTGTCCAGCTCTCGTCCACATTGTTGTCATCTGTCAAATCACCCTTGAAGGAAACCTATTAAATGGAGAAAAATTATAAGAGTGTTCAGCTCTCTACTATGTTTGTATGTATGTAGATCGTTTTGCAAGCCAGAGGGGATTTTTGTTTTTTTAAAGAACACTCAATAGCTAACAAAAGAAGAATTTCTACTGCAGTCACTCATGCAGTGTCCCTTGATATCAGACGCTAGCAGGATAAAGGCATAGTTGAGCTGTAATCCAAAAATGGCAAACAGCGGGTTGAAATGAAGTAAACAGTCTATATGGAGTAGCAAAGCATAGTATTCCTGGAAAATAGGCTCAGTGGTAGAGCGCATGCTTTGAATGCAGAAGGGTCTGGGTTCAATCCTGGGGAAAGATCCAGGTGTGTGTGTGTGTGTGTGTGTGTGTGTGAGAGAGAGAGAGAGAGAGAGAGAGAGAGATTTATATACTGCCCTTCACTTTACACAAGGCAGTGTGCAGAAATAAAGCAAATACAAATTAGATTTTCCAGTTAGCTCAGTTGGTTAAAGAATGGTGCTGATAATGCCCAAGGTCACAGGTTTGCTCCCCTTATGGGCCACCTACATATTTCCACATTGCAGGGTGTTAGATTAGCTGAACCTTGGGGTCCCTTCCGACTCTACAATTTCATGATTAATAATACTTTTTAAAAATCTATACCAAATTACAATCGCAACAACATATGCTGTAGTGGTTAAAGTGTTGGAGCAGGACCTGGGAAACCAAGATTCAAATCCTGCCCCTCAGCCATGAAGCTCACTGGGTGACCTTGGGTCTGTCACTGTTTCTGTCTGACCTACCTCACTGGGTTATTGTAAGCAGGGAGTGGGTGGTGCTGTGGTCTAAACCACTGAGCCTCTTGGGCTTGCTGATCAGAAGGTCGGCAGTTCGAATCCACGTGATGAGGTGAGCTCCTGTTGCTCAGTCCCAGCTCCTGCCAACCTAGCAGTTTGAAAGCACGCCAGTGCAAGTAGATAAATAGGTACCACTGTGGCAGGAAGGTAAACAGCGGTTTTGTGCGCTCTGGCGATCGTCATGGAGTTCTGTTGCACAAGAAGCGGTTTAGTCATGCTGGCCACATGACCCAGAAAGCTGTCTGTGGACAAATGCCAGCTTCCTTGGCCTGAAAGTGAGACGAGTGCCGCACCCCATAGTCGCCTTTGACTGGACTTAACCATTCAGGGTTCCTTTATCTTTCTTTCTTTTTTACCAAGCAGGGCATTTTTTTCAGCTGGAATTCAGTTCCAGCACCTCTCAGGTAGGCACCATTGCCATTTTAAGAGTACAAGGAAGGTGTTTCTAGAAAAACATCAAATTGGGGATGGTTTTTTAATAAAATATTTACAGCAAAGGGGAACTTGCATCCTTACTTCAGACACTTTTCCCAATAGCACAACTCCAAAACGATTGCAGGAACTGAGATCAGGGAAGTTGTTGTTGTTGTTACTAATAATGGGTTTTCCCAGCCACTCTGGGCGGCTTCCAACAAAAGATTAAAAATACATTAAAACATCAGTCATTAAAAACTTCCCTAAACAGGACTGCCTTCATATGTCTTCTAAACGTCAGATAGTTGTTTATTTCTTTGACATCTGAAGGGAGGGCTTTCCACAGGGCGGGTGCCACTACCGAGAAGGCTCTCTCTGCCTGTCTTCCCGTAAGGGGAGACAGGGTTGGGTTCAGTTCACTTTGCTCAAGTGCTTCATTGGTTTGAAGTCTATCCCCAACACCTCCTGTTTTATAAGTGAATGGGCAGATATGTAAAACAAAGATGAGAGAGTGCACCTGACCAACCCATGTTTGCAAACAGTTATGCAGGGCCACCTTGGGTTTCAGGATACCCTGAAGGGGTATAATTTCTTCCTTAGCCTGTATTGTCAAAACAATAAAAAAGAAAAGAAAAGTTGACAAAGTACCCTATTGCACCGTTCATGACAATACTGAGCAGAGAAGCACTAAAGGGGTCTTCATAAATCATGTCTCAGAATGTAGTCTGTTGATATAACCCTTCCACATCATGGCTTGCTGGAGGCAGCAACAGCATCCCATCTTTGTTGACACAGGATATGAAAGGCTCAAATTCATCCCTTTTAGCAATCCCTCTTACAACATGGAATTGATAGGCTTTGGGATGTTTTTGTTAAGCAGCCCCTTGTTATTTGCGGGGGTAGAATAGCTGGCGCATATTTGGATGCTGTGGTACGGTGGCGAGGGTGTTGAATTAGAGCAGGTTTGAAACCCCAGTCCTCCATGAAACTCACTGCGTGACCTTGAGGCAGACACACACTCTCCGCCAAACCTCCCTTAACAGCTTTGTCGTGAGGAGCTCCTTGCCAGAAAGGCAGGATATATATGTAAATGATAAATACATTCTAAGCTCCATCTTCCTCCAAATTTGCAAATTTGCTCCCTTATCATCAGCAGCCAATTTTCTGAGGAAAGGCTCCAGAAGACTCTTTTATTTTTAACCAGTAAGAAAAATGATGTACTGTAGAGGTGAGAAATGGAATAGGATGGTAATTTTCATTCCCTCCACCAGCAAGTCCTTGCACCTACGACCTCCTTACTGTTTGCATTTCCTTCCTTCCTTTTTCTGGTCGCATCTTCTGTGCTCACAGAAGTGTAGCGGGCAGCAGCTTGATTCAGAGAGACAGCAGCTGTTCGTGTTCATGGTGTGGATCATCAAACCTAATAGGGCTTGTTAAAAGTGCGACAGACCAGGGATAAGCTCACCAGCTCACTCCAATCAACAGGGTGTCAAGCCAGGGCTCCAAAATGCCACCTTAGGATGCTGTTAACACTTGCATCCCTGCTTCCAGATCCCTAACTTTTAAGGACTTCAGGAGGCTTGCAGGTAAATATAAGCTTCAGTAGAAAATCACCAAGGCTGTCACCACTATTCAAATACACCTGCTTGTCCTCTACCTGGATTTCAAATGCTCTAATTAAGAAGGTTAAGTCCTCTAGGCAGGATGAGAACAGGACAAACTACAGTGATTCTGGAAGTTTCTGATCTTTGTTAACACAACCCCAACCTTTCAGCCAGGTGGCTGAGAGGGATTAGTCAGGGCTATCAAAATTCAATCTCTACTCTCTACTGTTTTTAAAATTTTGCACCTGAATATCTCTCTCTCTCTCTCTCTCTCTCTCTCTCTCACACACACACACACAGAGAGAGAGAGAGAGAGAGAGAGAGAGAGAGAGAGAGAGAGAGTTTGCAATGTATATTTGACAAGAAGCAAAGTGGCAAGAGGACTGCACTGTAAAAAGATGCATACAAGCAGGAACTTTGGCATGCAAATACCCTTGTAGTTTCCCAACCCACCATCTATGTTTACCTCTGAGAATGTAGAGATATTTGCACACCAGTGAATGAACAGAGCCTGTTGCCACATACAAGCATCTATGGACTGGAGAACTATTCCCAACAGTGGCACTAGAAAAAGAATAGGGGAAAAAATCACACACAGGGAAACATTATTAGGAGAAACCGGCAGGACTTTCTCGAGCTTCCTTTCTTCCAAAAAAACTTTGGGATAAATGGGACGGTGCCACTGTGCCCACAACCACCAAATCCAAGGTGGATGAGTGAAGACCCTCTAATGGGGCATTCTAACCACCCAGATATTGACATGGCCTTCCTCGGGATTCCTTGGAACTTCTAACATACAACTTTTCCAGGTGGCCCATGCCACTGTGAAAGGGTCCACACCCCACAGTTTAAGATGCAATGTCTTAAAATGATGGAGAATATTAAATAGAGTGAAGAGAGTGAAAACAGGCATACATTATTCCAAAGTTTCAGAATTTCAAATCAAAGGCTTATAAGGCAAATCAGTGCATGGAACCCATACCTGGTTTTATTTTGCAAAAGAACAAACAGTACTGCTCATTACAATTAAAATTTTACAAAAATATTTGCTCGTTCATGAAGCCCTTTTTGGTCTCTCTACCTTCTGAAAAAGCTGTCTGGCACGGAGCAGCCTTCTTATTCTGATAGGCACCGAAGCCTCCATGTGCAAACCAGTATTGCACTTCATCATCCCCCAAGCTGACATGCCCAGATGTTTTGGACTACAACTCCCATCAGCTGCAGCCAGCACAGTTGGGGATAATGGACACTGGCTGGACCCAAGAAGAATTGTAGTCCGAAACATCTGGCGGCCACCAGGTTAGGGGAAAGCTGTTTTGCAATGATGTCCCTCTCATCTTTGAAGTGCCATGCATGTTTGTTTAGGAAATATCAGAAGATCCTCATTATTATTATTATTATCAGAATTTATATACCGCCCTATACCTGGAGGTCTCAGGGCGGTTCACAGAATAAAACCAAAATAGAAAACCACAAAATACATAATCAAAATAAAAACAACCCAATAACCCCCCCCCCAAAAAAAAACATTTTAAAAGGGGAAAGGATCCTCACAACATTTAAAGTAAGACAATTAAGAAACCTGGACAAGAGCCACTCGCTGGAAAGACCATTATCTCAGAAATGTTTGCAGCAATATTTATTTATTGGCAACCAAATTGGCCAGGTGCCTTTCTGATACAAAGACAAAAATAGCTTTGAAATAAAGGGGGGGGGATTAGTTTTGGCTGTTGAGCAGATGTAATACTAGCGCTTCATCTTCCGCAAGGGAAAGGCCTGTATCTAATGTTGCAAACGAGTCTTCTTTGCTGAGTTTGATCTTCTTTCTTCTTGGCACTGTTTCTACCGCTGATGCGCTTCCACCAGAACGTTGTTTGTCCATCCCAGGGCCACTGCAGAAACAAATAAATCACCCTTTTAATAAGTGCATTTAAGCCAATTAAGCATCATGCAAGCACACAATTCATTTTTAACAAAGGCAGGTTTATGCACAGATAAGGGACAAGCACGTTGATGGCTGTAAAAAGAGGAACTATAGATTGAAGAGCTCAAAAGTTGAGACCAATTCTGCTGACCAAGGAAAATGTGTAATTAGTTGGAAGAAACACAGATTTACCATTGCTTTAGATTAATTTACTGTTTGTTGATGGCAAGCAACAAATATGAGCACGTGTAAATTTAAACGCTCGCTAATATTGTGGACTAAGCATGTCTTGCTCCTCGTAATCAGATATGCGTTGTGACTCGTGTGGCTTCAACTAAGAGGAGCTCTGGTCAATCACAGCAAAGCAGCATCTAGTCCACAGTAGACAACCAGGTGCCCTCAAGAAATCCATAAGTAGGGCTAAAATGTAGTAGTCCTTGGCCACTCTTGCTCCTCTAAGCAACCAGTAGCTAGGTGATACACCATTTTCAAACATACAGGTTCCACACAACCATCACAGCTATCACCCAGTGATAGAACTATCCTCTGAATTTGTCTATTCCCAACTTTCCAAATTTAAATTTCTCCAAATTAACAAAATTAACAAATTGGCAATAACCTTGTCAAACACTTTTTTGGCATCAAGGGAGATGTTTGCAGCCGAATCTCTCTCTCTCTCTCCTATTCCAAGCAAGCAAATTGGCAACCAATCTTAAATGATCCACTCCTTGTGAATAAAAACCCCTTGGTCCAGATGGACTATTGTTGCTGGCCCTGCCTGGATTCTATTGGCAAACACAGCTGTTAATATTTTAACATCTATATTAGGGAACATATTCTGCTGTAACAATTCAGTAAGCACAGTGGTGGGGGACAGCAATCAGTTAATGGGAAGCCGGTCAAATTTGCTCTGGATTTTTGGAGGGCAACTGTCTATCATGGGTTGGTAATTTTTCCAAAAAAAAAATGGTCTGGTTATGATATCAGCATGGGCAATTCACTCCCAGTCTGATCTGAAAATCATTCATTGGTGTATAGGTAGGCTTTTGTTTTTAAGAGGAGCATCCTCCTCCTGCCTTATAAAACCAAAATTTAAAATGTGTTTCGTTTAGGTCAGCACTGTTTATACTGACTTTATTGCAAGCACAAATAATTGCAGGGGCAACATAGTGCCCACTATTATGAAACACCTAGCAGGGCTTTAAAAATAATAACACAGCATATTAAAATGTGAATTTGCGAAGCAATAGCAGCACAGTAAAACTTCCCATTCCCCAAATAAACAAAATTGGAATTTTTTTTTTTTCATTTTTGCTGTCTCTGTCAAAAAAGATAAAATTAGACCTATCTGTTTTGCAGTGGGATTGCAGGTGCGCATTCCATATGCTCTGCCTACCTGAGCTGTTTTTGTCGACAAGACCACATCGTAAGTATCATATTCTATTAAACTAAAGAAAGATCTCTGTGCAAGCCCAGAACCTCATCTTTGCGGAGGATGGGTGGCAAAATGATGAGAAGATTGTTATTAATATATCACTGATCTAACGTTGACATTTTTTGAAGAGGAAAAACTGAGACATGCAGACTTTTTACAGCCAGGTCTTGAGACTGTCTGCACATCAATCAAGGTATCTGCTATCCCAACATTACTGCTAGGACTCTGGGGTTGAGAGGTTCACATAATGAAGCTGCGTGAAGACCAGACATTAGTGGCAGCTATTGTGGCAACTGCTACAGTTCCTACCGCTGGGTGCTGCTGATGAGTAGGTGAGGATGAAGCTGTACCCTTGTTGGAGAGTATCAGGAGAGGGTGGAAGGGCCAGCTGAAGACATTTTGCTGCCTGAGACAAAGGACAAGGTGGCACCCCTCTCCATTCCAGGTACAGAAGCCACATGGAATTGCAGATGAACCTTCCTTGAACACAGGTGATGTGACAGCATCCTCCACTGCACCTAAGGCAGGGGAGGATTGCCAGGACAGGTTGTGCGGCAACAGAATAAAATGCCTAGGAGATTCGGGAGTAACAGTGTGAGGTGGTTGCCTCTCTGTGTCTAATGGTAGGGCCGGCCCTGAGTGGCAACAGAAGCAACCTGGCTGCTACTCTAGCACCATGCATTCAGACAGAATACTTACTTATTGGTCCAGGCCAGGCACTCAAACGGCAGTTTGCAGAGTATGACATGCCCCCCTCTTGCCAATAGAATGGGAGGATCACAACAGGCTCCTCCTATGGCTGCTATAGCCACTTTTTGAAAAGGAAACAATCCTCCACAAGATGGGAAGCCTGATTCCCTTCCCTACTTGTGCCAAGTTGCTGCTGCAGCAGCCACTTGCAAGAGAGAGTCAAACTGTAGTCATTTGCGGAGCCCAGGGAGCAGTGAATCCGACTAGTCCCAGGGCAAGGTCCAACCAGATGAACCAGACATTGTGGTTTATAAAAGGAGGTTATTGTCCTCGCCCATAGCTTGGCTTGTTTAGAAAATGACCAGGGCTCGTTATCTCTGCCATCAGTCAGGGGACCAAGGACCACTGGGAGTCAGCTCCCATCCCATCCAGCCTATCTCCCATCCAAAAGCCAAAGGAGGAGCCACAGGGAACTAGCTTCTCGCATGCCCTGCCTAAAAGAACACTCCTTTCCAATGGACAGTTGCTTTGGGGCTGCAGAAGGAAGAGGGCATTTGGCTGTAGTAACAAGCAGAAGCACCAGCAAAGGAAAGATGAAGCAGGCCTGAACTGGGAATCAATGCCCTCCTACGGCTCACTGCTTTGTTCTGGCCTTGAAGAACTGCTCTCTCTCTCCTCTGCCTTTCCCCTCCCCTCTCCAATCACTGCCTGAAAAGCGGGATGAAAATATAGTGAATGAATAGCAAGTCCGTCTACTTTTCTGGCACGTCTCAGAACAGGCGTGCTTTGAGAAGTCCTGGGCCCAGAGCACAGTGCTTAGCATTTGAAGTGAAAAAGAGGTAGATGGAGGAATCTGGAAGAAAAGATTTTAAGGGCTAGCAAGATGACAGAATCATAGAGCGAGGGAAAAGAGCTTTCAAGGCTGTGTAGTGAACACGGGAGCCGCCAAATCCACGAGCACAGACCATCCTCAACTGCATAGTTTGGAGCAGCCGTTCTCAGCCTGGTTCCTTCCAGAAGTTTTAGGCTACAACTCCCATCAGGTCCATCCAGCAAATCTCTGCCCTGGAGCCCAGGTCCTGCTTTTCCTTGCTCTTCCTGCCTGTCCACCTGCTGTCCTCCTCCAAGTGTGTGAGCAGTGGCAAGCATGAGGAGAATGAGGAGACACCACTTAGGGTTTGTAAACCTGACGGCAGGGTCCATTTCTCTCTCTCTCTTCTCTCTTTCTTGTAACTGATGTGAGCTTTGGGAGACAATTGTTGTCTGCCAAGCAGGGTGAAAATATAGGCATCACCAGTGAAGCTTTGACCTCTTCCTGAGCTGTGTGGTGGAACTGAAATATCTTTCCAGCACATATATAGATAATGGATAATAGTCCCTCAAACTTTCCTCCTGGATTTGTGGGGCAGATTTAAAAAAACACACAAACCAAATAAATAAAAGAAAACAGTAAAAGGCAGAATTGCAAAAGGAGCCTTGTTTATGTGTAACGCTAGCCATGCACTTCCCGGCCTGATATCCCTAGTTTCAGAAGTAACATGGAGTCTTGTGGCACCTTAAAGAATAATTGATCTATTATTTGTGAGCTTTCTTGGACAAGTCCGCTTATCCTACTTTTCCAATAAGACGAGGTTTTTAAAGTAAAAAATAAGGTTAAAATTTGGGGGCGTCTTATACACGGACAGTGCATATGCAGGACAGGCGATTGGTTGCAGCCACGAGCAGGAGCTTTTCAACGGCGACTGGGTGTGTGATTTGTGGCTGTGTCAAGGGCTGCTGTGGATTGGCTGCCACTGCGGCAATTGTGTGTGTGACTGGCAGCTATTGGGCAGACGCTTGTTTTCTTCTGTGACGCACGTAATCGGCAGCATATGCGAGTTGGGTGAGTGATTTTCAGGGTGTTCCCCTCCAAAAAAAGCTGAACAAATCTGGGCAATCCTCCCCGCATTTTCTTAAACTGGAGTCCCCAAAAGTAGGGGGTGTCTTATACATGGGAGCTAATAAAATGCATGAAATGATATCCTGAACTGCAGGTATGCATACACATGGGGGAGGTGTATGTGTGTGGATTGCAAAAAGTGAAATGAAATGCATTCTCCGCTCCCTTTTGTGCATTTCATTTCCCTCTGACCTCACTCTTTACATCCCAACTCAGGATAACGCTTCATGCATCTGATGAGATGGGCTGTAATCAACAAAAGATAATGCCATAATACTTTTACTAGTTTCTTAGGTGCCACAAGAGTCTCCGTTGTTTCTCGCTGCAAAAGGCTAACATGGCTACTCCTCTAGAAATAAGTTTCTTAAGGAAGCTGATCTGCCAGCAGCATGCAGAGCAGGGAGTTTAGGGATAGCTGGTCCCTTAAGAACTGCCGTTTTGCTAATCAAGGACACTGGGCGGCAAGCCACACACATACATTTTAATTTGTAAGGCCACGGCGAGAATTCTAATGAAGATTAATTAATGCAGACCCTTCTACAGAGCCCCTGCGCTGCTTCTTCCTCACTCAGTGTCAGAATGTTGACTGCACACAGCGGTAGTAATGAAAATACATTGTGTACTGTGTTATTCTCCTTTTTTCCCCAGCCATTCTTCCTAATGCACACTGAAAAAGTTCTAAAATGAGGTTTATGAAGGAAGCAAGGAATAAGGTTGATCTTGCCTGTGATTCATTATAGGTTCAAGTGCCCCCGAATTCAGAAGACTCAATGAGGCTGTTTTGGGCAAACCAAGTAGCAAGAACACAGGATGAGCCAAAGACAATTAAAATGGAAATTAAATTAAATTAATCTGGGCAAAGTGAAGGTTGTTTCTCCTTTAATGGATTAAACGGCCAACAAAAAATTCTACTCGTCTACCAGTATGATTAAGTTGCATGCGTGATGTCACATTATTACACCCTTATTATCGGTGACTGTTTAAAATAGTTTGCAATGCTTATTGCATCAGAATGGCATGTTAAAATGGATTTAATGGGCACAATCTGACAAATTAAGCCCACTGAGAATCAATGGGTATTTGAGCACCTAGATTGTGCTAGGCTGTGGCTGTTTTATGTCTGCTTTCACTCTAGCTGCTCTCAAATGGGCTCCTCTGCAATACCAAACCTAGTTATTTCAGCATCAGCAATCTTGTTTTCAGTTGCACAGTGTCAACTGCCAGCTTGCATTGTTTGTCCCAGGCAAAAGTCAAAGTAAGATTCCTAAAGTTGTGCTTCGTTCTCTCCTTCCCTCGTTCCTGCTTGGTGGCAAGTTCAGGGCAGCCTTTACAAGATTAGTTTCCTTTGGAGGAAAGCATCGGAGATGTGAAGTGTATTTGCAATCATTTGTTCATTTGCACAGGATCAGCAGATATTGCAGGAGTGCAGGAGCAAGCACACAATCATCACTGATAATGTATAAAGTCTTTCAGCCTCAAAGCCAAGCAAGAATGGATCAGAAGCAAATTCAACTACTTGCTTCTCAGCCATCTCAAGTATACTCTCTTAGCACTCTGAGGCCAGGGAAACTGGCTTCAACATCTACCGCTTAATGGAGGGCAACCTCACTTAATTCTAAACTAGAATTAGACAAAGAATAGCCATATACAACATGGCAGGTATGTACAAGTCAGGTCCATAAAGCTCATGTTGATTCTGACCTGCTTGGTTAGTTTGGACAGTTAGGGTTAGCTCAGAACCCCCCAAATTTAGATGTTACTGGAAATTCTACTGGGTTTAAAAGAAAGTGCTTCTTATGTCCTCTTCACAGAAGCAAAGTTCTCTTTCTCTTCACCCACCTGTACGCTCTCTGAGGGTCCTCCTAAATAATGTGGGTTGAGGGGTGGGAGAGGAGAAGATGGGAAGAAGAAGAAGATGAAGAAGAAGAAGAAGAAGAGTTTGGATTTGATATCCCGCCTTTCACTCCCCTTCAGGAGTACTCAAAGCGGCTAACATTCTCCTTTCCCTTCCTCCCCCACAACAAACACTCTGTGAGGTGAGTGGGGCTGAGAGACTTCAAAGAAGTGTGGCTGGCCCAAGGTCACCCAGCAGCTGCATGTGGAGGAGCGGAGACGCGAACCCGGTTCCCCAGATTACAAGACTACCGCTCTTAACCACTACACCACACTGGGAAACTTACCTTTCATGAACTTCCAGGTGTTAACTTACTTACACCAATACTTACTAAATAACCATGCTCCTCACCCTTCGATAATCTCTTCCAGGAACAGATCTCATTACAGTATTTTAGAAACTAAAGGTATACCTGGTTTTAAACCTTTAAAACTAGCAAAGCTCACATATAGTATATGTTCAAAACGAAGGCTGAATAAAAACAATGGCCCACAAAAAAAGCAGCAAACATACTAAAACCTAAACCATAACGTGCCACTAGCTCATAATGAGGCTGGCAACCAATCATCTCCTACTTTGGTCACCCAAACCTTCATCTCTCAATTCCTTCAGGCGCTGAACTTCATCTTTAGTCCACTGAAACTGCAGCTGCCAAAACTGTCTTTGTTCTCCATCATTCACTGCTACACAGCTTGTGCCCTCTCCACCGCACTGCACACAAGATTAAAACGTCCTTCAGCAGCCTATGCTTTAAAGCCCTCAAACCACCTCTAGCCATTCCTAGGACCCACCCTCCTCCTCCTGTCTTCTCTGCTACGTCTCTTGTTTTTCTTCCCTCCTTCCTCCCTGCCTTCTTCTGAACCATCACAGAGCATTTTCTTTATTTATTTAAACAGATAGATCTGTGTCACTTCTCTGAAGCTCAAAGTGGCTTGCAACAGGACCCTATTAAAACAAAAGAGCAATACTAGTAACATTTGCAAAATGGGAAGTAAGTAAGTAAGTAAATGAAAGAAGGCCTTTACATCCTCTCTGAAAGGCTATCAGAAAGGATCTCGGTATCTCAGGTAAAGCTCATTATCCGTTCCTTAGGGCATTCATGTATTTGGCTATGCTCAATCTAGGCAGCAAAACTGGTCTTTGCTTCTTTTGGAGCAGTGCATACTTCTGGGCTAAGCACACTTAAAAAACCTGGGCCACAACCACAAAAAGCACTAGAGGTACGTGAAGTGCTATGTGAACTGCCCTGAGACCTGTGGGAATAGGGCGGCATACAAGTTTAATAAATAAAAATAATATACTCCATAGCAAGGCCTCTGCATTGGGTGTAGAGCATGGGGCTCAATCCGCAGTCCTCATATGCTTTTATTCACACATTTGCTGGAAAATGTTGCTGGACATGGCTTGGAAGCAGGTTTGCCTTCACCTTCCTTCTTAATCACTGCAGCTAGAGGAAGGCAGATATACTGGGATGGCTCAGTTGGTAGAGCATAGAATCATAGAATTGTAGAGTTGGAAGGGACCCTGCTTCAAGGTGTTAGGATGGAGGCCATGTTTGAGACCAACTTGTAACGAGGCCAGGGCATTTCTAAGACTGGCCTCCTGAGCCTCTGCTCCCTTGCACCTTGCCCACGTCACCATAAATAAACAAAGCAACAGACAAGAAATGGGATAAATGGAGAAAACAAAGAAGCTCAGTGTTCTGCCTCCCACTCAGACCACAATGAGAGTAAGGAAGAGGTCCTTATTGAGGCAGATTAAAAGTATTGGGTAGAGAGTCAGAGCAGCCCCAAAGCTCAGACTAACCAACAGGAAAGGTCGGACTAGCTAGATTAGGAGCAGCTGTCCAATATTAGGGAAAAGAGTTCAGAACTGTTTGCTAGCAATGGAGCAGTCCCAACAGGTTGACACACCTACCTGCCTGCCAAGCTTTGAAAGGCAAGGTGAAGCAAGTTTCCTTTGTGAATCTCCTGTGCTTTACAGGAACGCTTAGCATTCAGAAATGCATTATGTTGAGGAAATTGGGCCTACTCCCAATGGCAGAAGAGCTGCAGAGTCTAGGGTGGTTTGGCTGCACTCTGTCCTTCTGACTTTGCTTCTTACACCCCCAGCAGTTGGGTCAACGCCCTCCCTGGACTCTACAGATGCTCCCTGAGGTGTCCTGTCAGAGAAGGCCACCCAGAGCTTCCAGATTCTAGGAGAAGGGAGCACCTACCTCCTCTAGCCTTCACTCCCTGCTTTCAGGCCCTACCTTCTGGAGCAAGTGGAAGAAGCAATTTAGGGGAGGAAATCCTCCACTGTAGGGAAACAGCCAGTCCATTCTGAGAATGAACAGGGATTATGGAGCAATCTGCATATGAGTGCCATAGAAGAACAGCTCTCAAACTGTAGCTTGTAAAATAATAATAATCCAGGTTTATATTATAACTCCTCTAACTTCTCATAATTAAAACCACATAGTTAGTGGTAGTCAGGGATGAGAATTCACCCTAAAAGAACTGACAAATCTGAGGCCTAGACCAGGGGTCGGCAAGGTTTACCTTGCCGGGGCCAGTTCACTCCAGCACAGATCACTCCGTGGACCGGATTGCACACACGCCTGCAATTTCTGGCATCTGCGTCTGTGCAGACGCGATTTCCGGCGCCATGAAAGTGAGTCCCCATGCCACGCTGCGCTGGTTTAGTGCAGTGCGCGGGGACTCACCAAGCAAGTGGCTTGGGGCCGGGTAAACAGCCCCCGTAGGCCGCTTGTGGCCCATGGGCCTTAGGTTGCCTACCCCTGGCCTATACCATGGCAGTCACATGTAAAAGTGAATGCTGAGATGAATAGTCCTATATGTAAGAGATTAACTGGAGGTGGTGCAAAGTCCAATCACAACTTTGTTCTAATTCAAAATTTCTTTTCAAAAATGGCTGAGGAACTGGATCTATTAAGAATTCAATCTGGCTGCCTAATGAATATTTAGGGCACTCACCTGCTGCTTCCATACCCTACCCGGCCCCCGACAAATGCTTTGTCTCATTAACTATTTAACATTATGATAGCCTTAAACAGAAATATGATAAATGTTCCTAGATATACCAAAAATTCATCTTGCATTACATGCTTGGATTCTTTAATTACTCATCTGGTGGAGGGGATAGCTCGAAGCCGTTTTCATTTAAAGGCAAATTTAAGAGAGTGGGTTGTGTATAGCTTCCCTCACAGGAGGTGGTGGTGCGGAGATGAGTATGGCTGAAAAAATTAGCAATTTAAAGAAAAGAACAGAAAGCTTTCCACAACCAGAGACAGATCATTTACCTTTTGCTATTTCCTTCGATATAAAGATTCTAAGGGAGCAATCCAAGATCTCCAAGGGTGAGCAAGTTAGGATCCAGTTGATTTCTGGCTCAACCAGATGATTCCTGATGCAGCTGGACTATGCTGACATAAGCCCCATGTCCCAGTTCAGCCAGGGATATGACAGTGCAATTTCCTCATCCCACCACAGCTGGCTCAGTTAAGATCAGTGGATCTTATACTGGCATAAGCCCTGCATACAGGTGTTTCAGGGGAGTGACAGGGCAGGGCAGGGAGGACTTCTGCTGGATCCAAACTCTGTTCAGCTTGGTCTCATGACCTGGCAGCATGACAAAACTTGGGTCAAGGAAAAGGGTGGCATAAGTCAAATTCTATTTTCAAGGGTTGTTTTCCTCCTCTCTTCTGGTAGCAGCCTTGCTCCTGAGCAGAGTACGGAATAGGGGAAATTTAAGTGATCCTAATTTAACATAAAGGTAAAGGGACCCCTGACAATTAAGTCCGGTCACGAACGACTCTGGGGTTGCGGTGCTCATCTCGCTTTACTGGCCAAGGGAGCCGGCGTTTGTCCACTTCTGCAGACAGTTTTTGCAGGTCATGTGGCCAGCATGACTAAGCCGCTTCTGGCAAAACCAGAGCAGCGCATGGAAACACTGTTTACCTTCCCATGTGCTTTCGAACTGCTAGGTTGGCAGGAGCTGGGACTGAACAACAGGAGCTCACCCCGTCGCAGGGATTCGAACCGCCAACCTTTCGATCGGCAAGCCCAAGCGGCACAGTGGTTTAACCCACAGCGCCACCCGCGTCCCTAATTTAACATAAGCCAGTGTAAATTCCACTGGCTTCCTATACTTAAGATTGCTCTGTAAGCCTGGTTGTATTTTTTTTTTTTAAAATGAGGGTACATTCTTCCTTTACAAAGAAACAATCTCTAACACATTTAAGTCCTAGAATTGCAAAACCAACATGTATATCGCTGTTATTAAAGTATTGGAAAAACAAACAGTCTGGGTATGGGATACCGTAAAGACTGCATTCTCTCAGAGGATCCTTTCCTGTCCAAAGTACGATGGGCAGTGACCCAATGCAGGGACATCATGTCAGTGACACCAAGATTAACCTCCTTCTGTGGGGGAAGTCAGCTCCTCTGCCTCCTCCTGGTTTTTAGAGAGCTGGTTCTCTTTCAATAATGTTTGGCTCTAGAAAGCTTTACCCATTTAAGGCAGATTATTTATGAACATTTGGACGTATTTACAAGAAGCAGCAGTGGCAAGGAGTCTGAAAACAGAAGTAGGGTTCAGATGTAGGAGGCCACCAGCTCCTAACCAATCAGGTCAGATCTAGACAGACTGAGAGTCACCACTAACCAACCAGCCTCCCACCATCCCAGTCTGGGGTGAATGGAAGTTGGAGTCCAACAACTATTGAAAGGTGTCACGTTGGCTACTGCTGGCATAGATATTGTTGTGACCATGTGCAGCAGCATCCATGAACACCAGGAGCCATTGGGATCCATGCGAAATGTTCATGGAGCCCTGGGATGCTAGCCCTTGGGGATGACCTTCCCACCTGTGCAGATATTGCTATGCATACTTCTTCTATATAGGAGATTACTTATTGCTTATTTACTATCAAGCAGAAGCTATTTTTACTAATAATGGTCCGTAGAAACTGCCCAGCTGCTGCTTGGGAGGGCAGAGGGCCGCATGGAGGACTCTCAGAATAGGAGGAAGCTGGGCAAAAACAGATCCAATTAGGTTTGGCTTGGATTCAGGCATTTGTATGCAGGAAATTATATTACTTTTCTTTGACCAGGGCAGGAGGGAGGAAACCATGGCGGCAGTAGTACCATGGGGGGGAGGGGGAGGCTAGATGCATCAAGACTGCTGGTGTGCTTGTATCTTATATCTTAGTTCAATTGCGAAGATGGACAAGCAGTGAATACATTGTAATCTCCCCTTTTTTACTACATATGTGCATTCTCCTAACCAGGAGGCAAACCCTTTCCAAGAGTGGGTACTCAAGCTTTGCGAAAATGACGACAAACTGGATATCTCGAATATTTCCAATCAAGCTTCCACACAAATGATTCGGTGCAACGTGGTGTGTCCTGGCTCACAAAAGGAAATGTGTGACCCAATTATATTTCATACAGAAGCACAGAAGAGAAGAAGCACTTGAGGTGGACTTCCTTCCCCTTATTCTACAGTTAATCAATAGCCCAGCCAGCCACAAGGCTTTTATGCTGTGCCATGAAGCCTGCCAACAGACTCCACTGGGTTCCTAGTAGCAGCAAATTCATGAACCGTGCAAGGTCCACTTGTACTCCCTTGTTCCCACAGCTACAGAAAGCAGACAGCCTCAGAAATGACAGCACGCCACTGGCCTGCAGGTCTTTCTCGATCTTCATGGTATGGTAATGAACAAAAAATACGGGCAAAAATGACACTGTAAGCTTTTTCTGAAGGATTTGGCAGGGGGTGGGGGAGAGCCCAAACCAGCAGTCTGTAATGTGGTACTCAATATGATGAGAGTTAACTAAACTAAGCTGAAAAGTGTATTGGCTTTTTCACCATCCAGAGGACTTCATTGAATGGGCAGCACTGTATAGAAATGTCATAAATAAATATAAATAAATAAACAAACAAATCCTTACCAAGACCATGAAAGCGCTGCTATGCTGCAGGGATTTCAAATCTGACTTGCTTACTAAACAGCTAGGAACTTGGTAGGAAAGAACGTAGAGGCCAACTGATACATTGCATGGTTTAAGGATGGAAATGACAATGGACCTGGTTGAGCAAAATTTCTGTTCTTTAGGGACACGCAAGATGGACAGGAAAACATGCTTTTGTGGAACAATGGACAGACAAGCTATGCTGCTCAGCTTATTTTTCAAGCTAGGCTACTCGGCACGAAACAATTTTTATAAGCTGCTCTAAGAAAAGAGTGGGACATAAGCAAATAAATAACAGTTAGCATAAGGTGCCAATTGGGATTTTCCAAACCTGATCCCCAAATACATGGTAAATTGCCATAGCAGCGCATAAACCAAATGAACCAATATTGAGGCTGAAGACATCATCATGATTAGTCAAGCAAGGTGCACAATTTAGGTTCCACAACCTCTTCAAGGGTCCAACACCACAAAATTGCTCTCTGCCATTTTCATATTCTCATGAAGGTACATGAATGAAAGCAGCTGAACATCCAAACATCAGCAAACCGGAAGGAACTTCAGATCATTGGTTTATTTGACTGTGGCAGAATAGTTATTTGCCACGGGTAGTTTTTGATTGGTTAAAGGTTTTGATAATATGGAAGGTGAAGACAAAGGGAGGGAGAGAGAGAGACCGTACTATCAAGATGCAACACATACCCATGGCTTTCTGGATCAGCCTCTTGGTCCGAGTCTGTATATCTGTCAGGGTCTGGAAGGATGCTTGGATCAAAGTCGTCATCACTTTCACTGCGATCCAGAAAGGCGACACATTCCTCTTCCACCTGAGTGAAACAAACAAAATACAGAATTAGACACCTCCATATTTCATGTTCCTTCAATAATGTGTGTCGGTGTGTTTCTTCTTTCCTGGTCATTTTAGTCCAGTCCAGCAATTAAGCCAAGATTTGCGTACAGCTGGTGATGCATCAGAGGAGAGTTTAACCACCAGTCCGGGTGTGGTTGACAGGCTCAGCCAAACCTTGACTTAGTTGCTGTGTTGAGCTAAAAGGACCGAAGAGGAGCAAAGTGGCTATAGGCTCTTCCCCAAGAGACCTCACGTTTGCACCAAGCCATGGTTTGGTTTGGTGCTACAGCCTCCATCCTGCTCATTCACATAGCACTAAACCATGGTTTAGCACTATGTGCAAACCAGCCCATTATGTACTCATTGCTACTCCCCTCGGGAATCCTTGAAAAAGACAAGATGCTTGTCCAAATCTACCACTGATAGTTATGATGGGCACTTTGCTAGCATACTCTAATGTTAAAAAGAAGAGTGTTTCACTAACATCTCTTAATATTTAAAGAACTTTTTTTTTTTTTACAATAGCTATCTCTTTCCAGTGGCCTTAATCTCTGATTACAAGATCCTTTTTAGAAAACTTCATTTCAATCAACTGGTTTTTATTTACTAGTTTTCCATCCCTCCAAAGCAGCCCAATAAAACAGCAAGACAGTACAATAAAAACACATTCTTCCCTCTGTTAACTGCTTTTATATTACTATGAACAAGCAGAGCCAACAACACAGTAATTTTGTGCTTTTCTTGCAAAGTTCCTCTGGTTGACCTTTGGAGTCAGGGAGAGCGCAAGGGGACATGGAGGTGAATTATGGTTTTGACACCCCTGCAAGAGTCCTTTACTGCTTCCCAAAAAAACCTCTCTTGTGCTATTTTAAAGGTCACAGAGAAAGAGGAGAAGGAGGAGGAAATCAGATTTATTATAAAAAGCCAATATATAAAGTTGGGTGGGGGGCAGTTAAGCCTGGAATATTCACTCTCAACAAACAACAGTAAACCATGGCTCATAATGATCAATAAAACCAAGAGATAGATTCACTTTACACAGCAAACTACCAAAAAGAGAGGGAGGGAGGAGTGGGGGCAGGGGAGCAAAACAGACAGATGCCTTGCTGAGGGCAGCTTGACAGATTGGTTGCTTGGTCTTTTTCCTTCTTCCCTACCAACCGTAGAGATGCATGTGTGAAGTACAACACCACAGCTAATTTTGTCACCCAGCATTCTGGTTACAGTGCAGGTGCAAAGCAAGCGAAGGCATCTGCTTTCTCACTGGTGTGATGAAGTGTCACGCTTCCTACGTCCACCTCACCACAAAACGCAGAGAGAGTTTAAAAAGAAAAGAGGAATGTGCAAAGAGGGAAATGCACCCAAGACAGAACTCTGCAGACAAAATGACAAAGATTTATAGAGATGAGATATTCGTTCACCTCAAAGTCACTTCTGTTGAATGAATCGTTTGCCAAAGAGAACACAACAAGAACACAACTGCTTGAAATATGGCAGGTTTAGTATGGCGGGTTCATTATGGCTATATAAGCTATAGTTCAGCCTTCGCTAACATATGCTCACCAGACATTTGGGAGTAAAACTCCCATCAGGCCCAGCCAGGACGGTCCTACTGTGTTGGCAGAGGCTACTATAGTAGAAAAAGACTTTTGTATTTATTCTGTTTTTCTCCATATTGCTGTTTCTTTACATCTGATGATGATGACCATCATCTGTATGGCATAAGCCCCCTGCCCCCATGGTTTTTCAAGATCGCTCTGAGTAGGTTTTAGTTGCCCTCTGTGATGCTATCACAATATCACTACATGACCCTTAACCTTTGTGACTAGACCAGGAAGCATTGATCTTGCTCTAAATCAGTGTTTCTCAAACATGGAGCTCCAGCTGTTTTTGAACTTCAATTCCCATCATCCCTGACCACTGGTCCTGCTAGCTGGGGATGATGGGAGTTGTAGTCCAAAAACAGCTAGCTGGGAAACACTGCTCTAAATAATCTTTGCTTGCCCTCAGCGACATTAGCAACAGCAAACTGCGATGGGCTCTGCAGCATGTCACCAAATAATTCCTGACTGGCTGGGGTCACCGCTGGAAGACAAAAGAACCCCTAAAGCTGATAGGGGGAACGGGCAGGAATGATGTGTGTAAGCATTTACCTATTTTAAGGTTTTGCTTTTTAAAAAAAATTGGAGAAAATATTCTGGTATCTTCAGGAAGCATTGCTTTCAATCAAAAAATTAAGATAGCTGAAAAGCCATTGCAGGTCTCTTCAATAAAGAGTTGACAAAATACTTTTATCGTGCAATTTAGAACCTTTGCAACGTTGACATCCTGTTTTGAAAACTAATTTGCACTGACTTCAGTGGAATCTACGTTCAGATAAACATGATCAGAGTAATAAGTCTAAGCTTTATGAGGACCTTCCCAATCTATTGTATAACAAAATACAGGATGCTGAAAAACAAAGCTCTTTCTTCTCTAATGCCTCATTCTGATGAGATTCAGTAAGATTAGGGAAACACAAAATATGACAAAACTGACAAGTAAAGACATGGAAACAAAATGCAGAGAGAAATTATCTTCCTTTTAAGGCAGAAAAGCATAACCACCCAGAGCCTAAATCTTTCTTACTTTTCTTCCACATTACACAAAATGTACTTGACGTGCCTACATTCTCTTATCTCACACACCCTTTTGTCACTTTCAAGGTTCACGGCAGTCACGGCTGTCAGCCCATGTACAGAACGTAATTCTCAAAAGTAGTCTCTTGTGTTCAAACATTTCAACACATCAGCCTCCTTCAGGGAGCTCAATATCTGCCCCTTGGGGAAATGTGTGCACAAGAGAAATGGGTTTATATAACTTTTATGGAACTTCTCAGTAACTTTGCTTACATTGCAGTTGGAAGGAAAATGATGCAGAAAATGCTACATTTTCCTCTCTTTTTCAGTGCTAGGAAAACCCATTAAGGAATACTGTATGGATAAACAATATCTGGGAAGAGTTACTTGTAAAAGGACTTATGTTAACTGGTGGATTGTTTTTTTAAACTGCTTTGTTTCTTTATACAACAAATTCCCTATGCCATATGACAAACTTATAGCTCTCATCAATTGTAAAAGGTGATGTGTATCTTTAAAACCCTAAACAGTTTGCATCCCAAACACCTGCAGTAGTGCCTATTCCCAAATCAACTTGCTTATATTCTAATATATTCTGCCAGGGCCCTTCTCCATGTACCTTTTTCATCAGATTGATTTGTGCCCTGATCATTCCCCAAAGAGGTTTATTTAGCACCAATGTTGCAATAGTTTAGATACAGGGCAAAACATTTTCCTTTATCTGGATATTTCAATAGATTTTAATTCACTGCATCTGACAAAATCTTAATCTGCTTTAAGATTTTATTCTCTTTCTTTTATCCTTGTTTTTTGTGTATTACTTTACTCAGTGTGAGGCACATTAATCAACTTTCTTGTGTTTATACAGCTGAGTTTTATTTTCAACAGATATGTAGTTTTCTGACCCCTTGTGACTTGGAAAATACACTTGACTTTTCAAAGTCCTTAAACCAAGGAAAATAAATTCAATTAAAAAAAACCCTCAACAACATAAAGTTTAACTATCTAATTTCACACTATGGTTTTGACCTTTGGGATTAAAAAAGGAGGGTTCTCCCCCTCTCCGCCCGCACTCCTCCTATGTTGGCTCTGAACATAAAATAAGGATGGCTCATCACAGATACTGAAAATGTCACACGCAACATGAAATTTAAAGTTTAGTGTGGCAAGCTATGTGTTATATACTGGAGGTCCCAAAACATTTTTTCCCAAGAGAGTTTGGAAGTAATAAACTAAGCTCCTGAATATTCAAACAGCACACTTCCAGATACTGATTCATTATGGGCCAGTGTCATGGCACCTAACCTCAGTAGGGGCTGCAATACCACAAGGTTATAGGGTAGAGGCTACTCCGTACAGGGGAGAACCTTCAGTATGTTCTCCCATATCCTTACCCTTGTCCTTGGACTCAGAATACGAGTCCCCAACAGCACCTGAGCCTCTCCAACCTTGCAGGGGCTGATGGGTACAAAACCAGGTACGTGTGACTTAAAAACACACAACTGGTTCCTGCAACAAGGCAAGGTCAAAGACAACACATCCCTTGTCGGTTTAATAAGACTTCAAGCTCTTTGCTGAAGCAACATCTCTTTACAGCTGCACTGGGGAAAGGCCTTAGAACAGCTTTGCCTCCAACAGTCCCAGGTTTAGCCCCTGACATCTTCACGTAGGGCTGGGAACAAACTTTTCTCTGCAGAGCTGCTACCAGTCAGTCTGGACAGTCCTGAGCTGTATGGGCCAAAGGCCTAACTCAATGTAAAGCAACTTCCTATGTTTGCAGGAGAAAGGGTTCCAGCCAGCAGGACCAACAAGGAACTTCCGCTGGTTTTGACTTAATAAGACATATACTTAAAAAGATGTGATCTGATAGGTAACCCTGCCTGCCCAGGAGACATTCAACAGGAGTGCGTCCACTTCCCCTGCAACCTTCAAACCTCAGCAGAACAAAATCTTCAAAAATTGAGCCAAAGGTTTCTGGAGGATATAGTAATTTATAATTCTGAATATACAGGCGTTCCCCCCATTTACACGCGCACACAACCGTGTATATGCACAGCACCAGGAAATAAATTGTTACACGCCTGTATAACAAGAATATCTGTTTTACCATGGAGAAAAACAAGCTGACAAGATCAACCCTCAGAACATATTTGGACAAGAATTCCTTTATCTGAAATATGTGTGAGATCAAAGTCTTTGGTTTGTGTGTGACCTTCCTGAATCCCCAACAAGAAATGTATGAGCAGGAAGCATTGCTCACAGGGTTCCCTAAATGTTTCCATGGAATGCACTTGCCTGGACCACTTTAGCTTGAAAACCAAGCCCTCCATGGTTGTTCACAGCCACCATTGAAACGTCCCATTTGTGATTCCTCTAACAACCATAGTAAACTCTCATTTAGAGGTCATGTTGCATTTTTTCAGCCAGTATACAAACTGCTGCCAGAAAGCTGTTTTTGTACATAGCATAGTCCACATATTACAGTTCTCCATGTAAATATGACCCTCTTGTAATGTGTGACCCGTCCCCACATTTACAGAAGGTCACTTTCATCTCTCTCTTTTTAATGCAGGTATTAAAGTTGTCTCTACAGAATACGGTAGTCTATGAAACACCAATTTTTCATCTGCTAGCACATTACGTTTCCAAGCTGCTCATTCATTTGTCTCTTTATTACAGGAATACTTGACAAATCCTTATACTGTGTAAAGAGTGTAACTTATCTACAGCAAGCAAGATGAAATACATTCTGTGATTGATGACTTGTGTCTAGCTTTCATAAAAATAGGAAACAAGGCTTCTCAACTCCTAGAAGATTACATTTGGGGACAATGCGGATAAGAGTGATCAAACCAAAGGGCTGTTGAGGCTGCAGTTATTAATGCTATATATTATTCTTCAAGTGTTATGCAATTGAAACATCTTAAATTAATTTAGTGAAAAGTAATGATATCTGATACAAGACTTTGTTTGTTTTATTGTTCATATACCTTCCCTGTAGTTATCTGTCAAGTGTGCCAAGGAAATCTGTCACAGATGGAAAACAAGTAAATATTTGTCTCAATTTGGTAGGGGAAATGGAAAATGCAAACTATTATGTACCGGTCTGGCCTCTACCATTCTTTGGCCATCTGGACTATTTTCTCAGGTAGGTCTTGGAGAATACATTACATTGGTGCTCCACCATCTCCTTTGTACCATCACAACATCTAGGATGACCTGAAAGGTGCCTTCTTCACTATACAGTAGACCAGTGTTTCCCAACCATGGGCCTCCAGCTGTTTTAGACTACAACTCCCATCATCCCTAGCTACCAAGACCAGTGGTCAGGGATGATGGGTATTGTAGTCTGAAAGCAGCTGGAGACCCAAAATTAGGAAACACTGCCATAGACACATCCATTCTGAACAGCAAGGGCACTTAAGTATGTATTTTCAGTAACTGTCCCACAACCTATGAGGCCACCTTATTCTACACTCAACCGCTTTGGTCGGTGGAATTGGCACTACTAAAGGTGGCCACATAAGATCTGTTTCACATTTGTAAGATCGCGATCATTTAGGCTGACAGCACTTACACTAGGGAACTTAGACTGCCTATTGAGATCAAGCAGCTGCCTTCACTGTGCTCTTTTTAGAATAGGATGAACATCCAACAAATCAAATAAATACGCACATGTCCTTGCACATGCAAACAGAACAAATATGAGACACTAAGGCAGGACCCACTTGCGGAACGCAACTCAGACCAGAGATCCAGTGAGTGTGATGTGTGTTAAACCAGCAGAGGTGCCATTTATTTTCAGGTTGGAATTATGCTTACTCCAACAGAATCCCGCACCGGGAATGCGGAAGAGCCAGGAGTGAAACTCACTTGTTTTTCTTTAGAGTCAGTTTATGAACACCATCCCAATGTAACTAGGCTTGCATTTGTTTGTGCTCAGCCGAGAATGGTAACACAGATAAGTATGATAACATGTGTAAAGCTTGGTTTCTGGAGATAAGCTCCATCTCGCAAACGCGTCTAAATGAGATGTCTCCAACCTGTTTGTTGTTTTTGTTTTTGTTGCTTTTAAAAATCTCAGTCATTTCTTGAAATATCTAAGTTGGACTACTTGTATAAGTGTACGCATTACTAGCTAACAAGTAGCTTTGTTCTGAGTAATTGAGCTCAGAATTCTTTTCTTTTCTTATTTTACCAAAATGAAATAGTGTTCCCAAAAAGTTATTATCCATGCAGGAAAGAAAATACTGAGGTAAAAAACCTAACCATTTGTGGTTTACATGAGAACTCAATTGTAATCTCCAAAAGGCAGGAGGGTAGCATGAAATTATGATGTATTTCCACCTAATTAATTTTCAGTATTAATCTGGATTTTACCATTAACTCAGATCTTATTATGTAGTGACTCTTTACTGCAGTTGAAAAGTGGGAGGCAGCCGAAACTGGTAAAAGACCAAACAAAATCCATCCTGAACGTTATCTTGTATCACTTTTTACTGTTGTTGTTCAACCCAAAGAAACAGTGTAGAGATTCAGCGACAGCTGGGGAAAAAAGGACAATTTAATAAGTGTCTGGGAGATTTAGATTTCCCAACAGAAAGTCACTTGGGAATTGAACCACATTTCAACATTGACTTGTTAAAGTCATCTCAAACATTTCTTACTTGAAAAGGGTATATGTGGGCTGGTACAGGACTGTCAAAAAAAGAAAAGGATGCCCAAGTGGAAGTAAACAACAGCTTGGTTCTCTTGAGTGTGGGATGAAATGATCATGGAATAGCTAACACCAGTGCTATTTTTCTAGAAAAAGAGGTGCTGGAGCTCACCATGAACTTCTCCCTTGTTCTCTTAGAGTGGCAATAGCGCCCACCTGAGAGGTGTTGGAGCTGAGCTCTGGTGAGCTAAGCTGGAAAAAAGCCTATTTAAGTTAACAAAAAAAAAAGTTAAGCAAGCGAAAAACTCTCCTCCTCCTCAAAATGGGAAATATTCAGTATGGATCTTCTGAAGAATCCAATACAGTGGTACCTCAGGTTAAGTACTTAATTCGTTCCAGAGGTCCGTACTTAACCTGAAACTGTTCTTAACCTGAAGCACCACTTTAGCTAATGGAGCCTCCTGCTACCGCCGCACCGCTGGAGCACGATTTCTGTTCTCATCCTGAAGCAAAGTTCTTAACCTGAAGCACTATTCTGGGTTAGCGGCGTCTGTAACCTGAAGCGTATGTAACCTGAAGCGTATGTAACCTGAGGTACCACTGTACCTACCCAAAGCAATGTTTATATATTCTGACAAAGTAAAGAGGTGAGGCAGAGCTTTCTTTTGAGTTGTGTTTTCATCATCAGTTACTGAATGCCTATAATTTTGTTAATAACTATTTACCGAAAAAAATATCTTTTTTTCTCCTTTAAAAAATGAAATTAACTTTCTAAAACTGGGTGATGAACTGAAATTTATCTTGGAACTGCATGGACAAACACACTTGGGTGCTTAAACTAGACCGGGGTCGTCAAACTTTTTCAGCAGGGGGCTGGTCCACTGTCCCTTAGACCTTGTGGGGGGCTGGCCTATATTTTAGGGGGGGAAATGAACACATTCCTATGCCCCACAAATAACCCAGAGATGCATTTTAAATAAAAGCACACATTCTACTCATGTAAAAACACGCTGATTCCCGGACTGTCCGCAGGCCAGATTTAGAAGGCAATTGGGCCAGATCCGGCCCCTGGGCCTTAGTTTGCCTATCCATGAACTAGACTATCAACTTGTGCTCCGGGGTCCTGCCCTTGTGCTCCAGTCCTGCTTATGGGTTTCCTACAGGCATCTAATTGGCCACAGGCTGCTGGACTAGATGGGCCAATGGCCTGATCCAGCAGCCTCTCCTTATGTTCTTAACTAGTTACAAGAACAGATACTGTTGTATGAACAACAGACTTGGCTTCGACAGATACGGTGCTTCTAGAGGGATGTTTCCGCAGGTTTAGCATGCCTGATACATTGGGCTCATTAAAATAATAATAATAATAATAATAATAATAATAATAATAAAAATTCTTGTGCACCTGGAGGTCTCCCTCAACTCAATGGCTCTATTTGCATGCACTGCAAAGCCAAGGTGAATGGTTTAATTAAACTGTAATGTGGCACAAACCACAAGTACATGCAACAAAAGTGCTTCCATTTTGCTCCTCCCTTCATTCAACCAGCAACAACAAACCATGTGTCTTAGCCAGCACTCCTGGTTTGTTTCTTTCCAAACAAACCACAATGCAAAGCCCAGGTGCGTTCTTGGCTTCCTGCATACAGCTTGGGCACGTTATGGCTGCAACAGACCACATTAAACTTACGTGCAAATGTGATTATCATCTTAAGGTCCCAGGGCTGGTTACAACAATATAAAATACAACATTAAAAAGAGTTTTAAGAAACGCAACATTACAAAATATGTGATTGTGAGAAACTGGGAGAGTCCTGAAAATATACAGCTCAGGTTTAATGACCAGGGTAAAGAGATATGTTTTCAGCATTTTCTGAAAACTGTACAGTGGTACCTCTGGTTACGTACTTAATTCGTTCCGGAGGTCCGTTCTTAACCTGAAACTGTTCTTAACCTGAGACACCACTTTAGCTAATGGGGCCTCCCGCTGCCGCCGCACAATTTCTGTTCTCATCCTGAGGTAAAGTTCTTAACCTGATGTACTATTTCTGGGTTAGCGAAGTCTGTAACCTGAAGCGTATGTAAACCGTGGTACCACTGTATAGTGAAGTTGCCAGTTGCACCTCTGTGGGGAGGAAGTTCTACAACTTAGGGGCAGCCACAGAGAATGTTTCTGTGGGGGTGCAACTACCAAGAGAACTCCCTCTGTCAATCTTAGCACCCAAGTGAAAAATAGGGCCAAAGTACCGTGCTGATTGCTACCAGCTGAGAAAGACTGGTGGAGTCAACAAGATGGCATGGCAGCAGAAGTCCCCTTCATGCATTAATCATACGCTGAAAGAGGCTGCAGGGTTACACTGAATATGCACCTTTCCAGCTAATAAGGATAACCTACAAACCTACAGGCATTTGGCAGACTCCTCCATATATATATATATATATATATATATATATATATATATATATATATGAGAGATAGCGCGCACATATGTGAACAGCATGGATTTGTCAAGGGATGCTACAGCTCTTCATAAAATCATATAATTTTAGAGTTGAAAGGGACCACAAGAGTCATTTAGTCCAACCCTCTACAATTCAGGAATCTTTTGCCCTAAGTGGGGCCTGGGTCCATGGCCGTGAGATTAAGAGTCTCATGCTCTTCTGACTGAACTATCCCAGCAGCCTTCATATTATGCTGCACTGGGATAAATAGTAAATAGGAACTTATAGCTCCTCTATCTATACTTTCCTAAGACGTCCTGCCTTATTGCTACATACAAGAAGCTTGATAAAGACACAGCACTGTGGTCAGATCTCATTTTCCCTGCATTATTTTTCAAACTGGATTTTTTTATATATATAGCACTGTTAAGAATGTGGTATGTTTGTATTTGGAGAATATGCAACTTTCCCTCTCCAGGATAATCATTATGTCAATTTCTCATACTCCCTCTCTATCCCCCAACCTTTTTCAATCCCCAAACTTGCATTAGTTTGCATAAGAAATACTGGGGAAGATTTTGATTTGCCAAAGGATGTTTTATTTGGCAGCTACATATACAAATTGCAGACTGTAAGGTTTGGAAATAATGAGAACTGAAACGAAATAACCTTCCTGCATTTTAAGCATGGCCACTGAACTTAAGCAAAAACTAAATCTGGGGTAAACATTTATCTCTGGCACTGCCTCCTTTTACATAGCAGCAATTCCGATGTCTGGAATAAAGTTGAGAACATTTTAAAGAGGAGAATGTTTTAAAGATAACTTGTAACTTTATAAAGATCTGCATTATGCAAAAATAAACACCCTGGAATAAATCTGCTGAGCTTTTATCACCTAACCAGTCTTAAATCTCTTCTTCAGGCATTGAAGAAACCAAACAGCAAGCCCTTGCCCTTGAAAATCTCAGCTTCATTTAAAAAGGAAAAGGGGGAGGAATGTCTCTCATATATCATAGAATCATAGAATCATAGAGTTGGAAGAGACCACAAGGGCCATCGAGTCCAACCCCCTGCGAAGCAGGAAACACCATCAGAGCACTCCTGACATATGGTTGCCAAGCCTCTGCTTAAAGACCTCCAAAGAAGGAGACTCCACCACACTCCTTGGCAGCAAATTCCACTGTCGAACAGCTCTTACTGTCAGGAAGTTCTTCCTAATGTTTAGGTGGAATTTTCTTTCTTGTAGTTTGGATCCATTGCTCCGTGTCCGCTTCTCTGGAGCAGCAGAAAACAACCTTTCTCCCTCCTCTATGTGACATCCTTTTATATATTTGAACATGGCTATCATATCACCCCTTAACCTCCTCTTCTCCAGGCTAAACATGCCCAGCTCCCCACTTCCGGGGTGGCGCCATCGGCAATGGCGGATTCCCTCTGAACTGGAGGGACCAGCTCTACGGGAAACGGGTCTTTTCCGCCACGGCGAAGCGGGGACCCTTTCAAAAATCACAGGCGGATGAAGCCTGTGACCATGGGACTCGGCGGGCACCTTTAGCGCCCCCCCAACCCGCAAAGGAACCCACTAACGGGCTCCGGAGCGAAGAGGGGGAAGTGGCGCAGTGCTGAGAGTCAACTGCTTCTTCCGTGGAGCGAAGCCGCACAGCCGTTGCCGGAGAGCGCTGCCTTTTTCCTGGGACAATTTGGCTTTTAAAACAAGCACCCGTGAGTACTTAAGTTTCGGACAATTGGACTCTAAATAAGGATTTGCGAGCAGAAAGGAAAATTGGACTTAAAAGTTTAATTTAATTTGGCACTGAAACGGGAAGGTCTAAACAGGAAGTCAGCCTTCCGTTTCTTTGTAGATAGATTAAAGCAAAGACACGGCAAACTAGAGTTCTGAAAATCGCTTCTAAAGGATTAACTTTCATCATTTAAAACTGTTGAACCCCCTTTGGAAGCAGGAGGAGGGGGGGGATTTTTTCCGGACTGTTGAAACCTGCAGAAGTGAGTGTAAAGTAAAGTAACTTTCCACCGTCTTGATCCTGGAGCGGGGTGTCAGGACTGACGTTTTTTGAAGCTCATTGACCAGAGACAAACGTTTCTGACAGATAGCTAAAGGAAGAGATACATAGTGATTCCATTGTTCCCCTTCGCATTTTAAAGGAACAAATATTGACAAAATATCTGAAAAAGGAAACTTTGTTGTTAGATCTGCCTTTAAAAGAAAAGAACAAGCAGAAGTTCTTCCCCTAGAGGGAGCCTGTGAAACTGTAACCAATTTTGAATCGGGGAGCTCGCAGCTGTTACAGATTACGATCGTGGGAATAGACTTCTGACCTTGCAGGACAATGTATTCAGAAGCTCTGTTGAGTGCTTTCTGTAAAACAAGTGCTCTACTGGAACAGCTACATGAGAAGACGGATTTTATGACTGATGTGATTAGAAATTTTGGACAGGCAGTGGGATATTATATACAGCCCACCCAGGAATTAGATCAGGAGTGTGCCCTGAAAGAACAGATGAGGGAAGAGGATGCTGCTGAATCCTGGGCGCCAGAGATGGAGGGAGCTGCGGCCCAGCAGGAACATGAATTTTTGGATTTGACAAATGAACTTGGAAAAGGCCAGATTTGGAAAGATAAAGTTTGGTTTGGTTTGGAAATGGGGGGGTTGGATAGACCCCCCTATGCAGGGAGGTTTGGACTTTTCGAGTCTGGCAAAGGGCCGTGAGATGTTTGGGGTTGTGGGGGCTCTCAATTTTGGAGGGACTTTGAAACATGTTCTTAAATACCACATGGAGCTTAGTGTGGACTATGGAAAAGGGGCTGATTTGTCGAGAAGGGTCAAAAGCATTGTCAAGCTGGAGTTCCCAAGAGTGAAAGAAGTAGGAGATAAAGGAAAATACAGCTATAAATATGAAGAAGAGCTGCGGAAGGGACATGGAAGGGACTTAAGGGCCTCGGACATAAGGTTACCAGGTTAATGCGCTAGATTGACGGGATAGAAAAGACTGACAAAACCCGGGTCCAGGAGGAAGAGACGCTGGATGAAGATTGGATTATTTCTTTTATTATGATTGTTTTATCAAACTGATGAATGTTAGAAAAATGTTGGAACGAAATTATTTGGCTTTAGCAAAAATGTTTTAAGAATTATGTAAGAATATTATGGGTATGAGAAATCGGTAAAAATAAGTTTTAAGTTTTAAGTTTTAAGGTTTTCATAGTAAGATAAGATTAAAATAGATTAAGGTAAAGTAATGACAGAATATTATGAAATATGGAAAGGATTTGCTGCGACAATTAATAACCAGGATACAAAAAAGGGAGGAGGAGGAGGTCAAAGAAAGAAGGTAATGACAGTTAAAAGTTTTGAGAATATTGGATTTGAAGGTGATCGACTACATGGAACTGGCGGAAATGACTGGCAGAATCCGAGACCAGAGAGAAGAGTCGGTGAAAGAAGACTGGAAGAAATTTAAAGACTATTTACAGAAATATTGTAAAATTAAGGAATCTTAGAAGGATGTTGGATAGAAACTAAGAGGTTTTTAGCTGTAATGCCTTAAGAGACATGAAAAAAGGTTTGCAATTGGGTAAAAGCTTAATGGTAAGGATTTGCTGAACTAACAAACTGAACTGGAATACAAAAAAGGGAGGTATGAGGAGGTCCGGGGAAATAAGTGTAGGGAAGATAGGTTATGGAAAATTAATGTTTTCTTTTAACTGTCTTATTTGGTATCTTTCTTTTTATTTTTTACTTTTTTGGTTATATTTTAAAAACTTTATTCTTTTTCTTTCTCTATTCTGTATTTTTTGTATTTTTTGAAACTCTAATAAATATCATTTTTTAAAAAAGAGAGAATATTGGATTTGTTTTTAAATGTTTGTGGTATATTTTTGTTTTTAATAGTGTCGTGTTATTTTTTGATTTTGATTGTTATTAATCTGTATTGTTTGATTGTGGTTTGTCTTTTCTTTGTTTTTTCTTTATTTTTTTCTTCTTTGTTTTCTTTTGTAATTCTAAAATTTTCAATAAATATCATTAAAAAAAATAATAATAAAACATGCCCAGCTCCCTTAGCCGTTCCTCATAAGGCATCGTTTCCAGGCCTTTGACCATTTTGGTTGCCCTCCTCTGGACACGTTCCAGTTTGTCAGTGTCCTTCTTGAACTGTGGTGCCCAGAACTGGACACAGTACTCCAGGTGAGGTCTGACCAGAGCAGAATACTGTGGCACTATTACTTCCCTTGATCTAGATACTCCTATTGATGAGGCGCAGAATTGCATTGGCTTTTTTAGCTGCCACGTCACACTGTTGGCTCATGTCAAGTTTGTGGTCAACCAAGACTCCTAGATCCTTTTCACATGTACTGCTCTCAAGCCAGGTGTCCCCCATCTTGTATTTGTGCCTCTCATTTTTTTTGCCCAAGTGCAATACTTTACATTTCTCCCTGTTAAAATTCATCTTGTTTGTTTTGGCCCAGTTCTCTAATCTGTCAAGGTCGTTTTGAAGTGTGATCCTGTCCTCTGGGGTGTTAGCCACCCCTCCCAGTTTGGTGTCATCTGCAAATTTGATCAGGATGCCCTTGAGTCCATCATCCAAGTCGTTGATAAAGATGTTGAATAAGACTGGGCCCAAGACAGAACCCTGTGGCACCCCACTAGTCACTCTTCTCCAGGATGAAGAGGAACCATTGATGAGCACCCTTTGGGTTCGGTCAGTCAGCCAGTTACAAATCCACTGAGTGGTAGCATAGTCAAGACCGCATTTTACCAGCTTCTTTACAAGAATATCATGGGGCACCTTGTCAAATGCCTTGCTGAAATCAAGGTAGGCTACATCCACTGCGTTCCCTTCATCTACCAGGCTTGTAATTCTGTCAAAAAACGAGATCAGGTTAGTCTAACATGACTTATTTTTCAGAAATCCATGCTGACTATTGGTGATCACAGCATTCCTTTCTAGGTGCTCACAGACTGTTTGCTTAATGATCTGCTCCAGAATCTTCCCTGGTATTGATGTCAGACTGACTGGGCGGTAATTATTTGGGTCCTCTCTTTCCCCCTTTTTGAAAATAGGGACAACATTTGCCCTCCTCCAGTCTGCTGGGACTTCGCCTGTTCTCCAGGAATTCTCAAAGATGACTGCCAGTGGTTCTGAGATCACATCTGCCAGTTCTTTTAATACTCTTGGATGCAGTTCATCTGACCCTGGTGACTTGAATACATCTAAACTAGCCAAGTATTCTTGTACTATCTCCTTAGTTATTCTGGGCTGTGTTTCCTTTGCTGAATCATTTGCTCCAATTCTTCAGGTCGGGCATTGTTTTCTTTATCGGAGAAGACCGAGGCAAAGAAGGCATTGAGGAGTTCAGCCCTTTCTGTGTCCCCTGTTTGCATTTCACCATCTTCTCCTCTGAGTGACCCCACTCTTTCTTTGTTCTTCCTTTTGCTACGAACATACCCATAAAAGCCTTTTTTGTTGCTTTTAACCTCTCTAGCAAGCCTGAGTTCATTCTGTGCTTTAGCTTTTCTGACTTTGTGTCTACACGTGCTGGCTATTTGTTTGAATTCCTCTTTGGTGGTTTCCCCCCTTTTCTATTTTTTGTACACATCCTTTTTTAATCTTAACTCAGTTAAAAGTTCTTTAGATAGCCACCCTGGCTTCTTTAGGCACCTTCCATGTTTCCGTCTCATTGGTATTGCCTGACGTGCTTTTACTATCTCCCTCTTAACAAACTCCCAGCCATCATGAACTCCCTTTCCTTTTAGTATTACTGTCCATGGGATCTCACCCAGCACTTCCCTAAGTTTTATGAAGTCGGCTTTCTTAAAGTCAAGAAATTGAGTCCTAGTATGCTTGGCTGCTCCTTTCCGCTGTATAGTAAACTTCAGAAGAGCATGATCACTCGTGCCTAATGATCCTTCCACTTCTACCCCACTAACCAGGTCATCAACATTGGTTAGGACCAGATCTAAAATGGCTGTTCCTCTTGTTGCTTCTCCCACTTTCTGGACAATGAAGTTGTCTGCAAGGCCAGTGAGGAATCTGTTGGACCTTATGCTCTTGGCTGAGTTTGACATCCAACAAATATCCGGGTAATTGAAGTCCCCCATTACTACTATCTCCCTTCCTTTTGCATGCTTGGCCATCTGTTCCAGGAAGGCATCATCTATGTCCTCCGTTTGGCTTGGGGATCTATAGTAAACTCCCACAATGAGGTCACTGTTATTCTTCTCTCCCTTAATATATGGTTATTCAATGATCATTATAACTGCTGTGTGTACCAATAATTAATTCCTCCCCTCAAATCACGCTTGAAGCATATAACATATTTAGGCCATACGCCCAAATTTTCACAGACATTACTGGGATTTCAAAGGCAGAATTGACATCCAGGTGGAATTTCAGAAAGGTGGCACCTTGTCCTGGATCTTAGGCAAGTCAATCAAAAAACTGTGGGGGTTTTTTTTGGGGGGGGGGCAAAGCTCAACTATTTTGGTGGTTTCCTTTAAAAAAAACCAACATATGACTTTTTGAAATATGGCAACCCTAACTTACTGGGCTCAATTTCATGTGTAAGGTTTTTTTCCCATAATTTTGTTTGATTTGCATTTGGTATAATGTTCATGAAATGAAGGAGTAACAAGAATTCATTCAAAGCAATAGCAAGCTATTACTCGACTTTGGAACACACTTTTAAAATAAAAGCCTGACTAGCTTTTCAGACCCCCTTTAATTGAATAATTTTCTAAAGAAATGCCTGAAGGAACTGATATTATAGTCAAAGTCTTGGGTGTTCTGTTATCTTTTACTCCATGAAGACCCATTTATCCTAAATAGAACCCAGTAAGGCAGACATGTATGTATAAAATAATTTTTTTTAATGTGATCCTATTGAGATCCTATGATGAAATTTTGGAGGTAGCTCTTAGAAATATTAAATAATACAATTTTTGGATTTTTAATCATATTAATTTTTGATCACTATTTAAATTTTTAAATTTTATAACTTAAATTTAAAATTTAGTGTAAGTTCATTATGTGACATATCATATGGCAATGAAGTCCTAAAGAGATTGGTGCTTTTAGTTTTGACGTATCCTAATCCTGGGCTGAGCTTGTAAGGTTTTTGCTTAGTCTGTCAAGACCAAAATTGTCATTAAAAAAAAAAATCAAACCCTCATAACTCAAAAATGGATTGAGATAAAAAATTTAAAATTTTAGATTTGAACTTAGCTTTGATCATTCAACACGTGTACAGAATATTAAGAAAATTGGATGACGTGAAGTAAAAAAAAGTTGGATCACTTGATATAGAAAAACTGAATAGAAAAAATGGCAAGGACTGTACTTGTGAGAAAAAACTCCCTTTCCCCCAATATGCTAGGCAACCCAGTCTTCATTGAAAGGTATTCCCTCCCCACTGTGAGGATATCATTGTGCTACTGTTACATAAAAAGACAGAGTACTCTATGAAGCAAAACAAAAAAAATCTCGTTACCATTATGATCCATCAGTAATTTGTAATAAAACATTCTATGTCCAGTCTTTACCAATCTGCTGCCCTTCAGATGTTTTGGACTACAACTCTTTATTGGCACTAGTCAGTATAGCCTTGCTACAAAATCCTTAAAGTACATAATATGTTTAGAAGGAATCCCCCTGCCCCCCGGAAAACTACTGGAAATACATCAAGTCGCTGGAGTCAATTTGACGGCAAAAATAACTTGTGTACCTTTCTCCTTGTTCAGAATATCTTCGTGGCAAAACGAACACTTTAAGTGATCAGTCGTAAGAAAAAAAAGAACCAGTCAGTTTTCTCACACATGAAAAATGGTCTCTTGCTGTAATCTAATGAACATCTATCTCCGCTACCCCTGAACGCATGAAACTCATCCCAGCGCCACACAATTTTTATTTCAGCAACTCAGAGACTTGCAATTAAAACAGAGATGAGGTTTTAATAGCAATTTCTCTCAATGGTAATTTTATTCTAGTAGATATGCTCAGACAGACTGACCCAAGTACCCATCTTGTATAAAATTAACTAATATGGTGCGCTCAATCAGAAGAATTAACCATCATGGTGCAGTAAATTAGAAGAGGTTTTATAGCAGTGTAACTAGATTTGATCTACGGCATTTACCTGTTGGAATCAAATCATTTTTGCCAGGAGCTGTGTTTCCTTATTGTTTTTAATTAACTGTTATTTTATTATTCAACTTGCTTGGGTGCTTTCTATTAGTGTCTGCATAACAAAAGTCACACATTTATTTTGTCAGGAGGACAGTTTGCTATTTTTTAGTTGCACTTTCCTTAATTATGTGCTAACAACATTGCATAGGAAGATGGAAAGATTTTAAAGTATATTCTCTTCATTGGAAATGCATGATTTTCAGAGAGAGGTGAAAACACCTCCTATGTTGATACAGAAAAGTCTAGTTTTACAATTACTATTCATACCAAGCAATGATTTTTCTTAAGCTGATATTTAGACTTAAGGACAATCACAAAATGATAAGAGAAAAACCTTGGAAATCTCACTCCAACGTGAGCACTTTCATATTCCATCTATTTTTTCTTTAGGAGGTGGTTCAACTGCTCTGTACCATTTTAACACTCCACACACCCAAATCTCCACTCTTATTGGTCGTTTTCACTAAAATGGCATTTGAGGTCAATTAGATGTCAATGAAAGTGCATAGGGGGGAAATTAGAACAGAAAACAACCTAGGCAAGGTTTCATTGAAAGGGTCTAAATAATTTCAGCCTACAACACAGCAGCTCATAAAAACACAAGAAGCTGCCATCATTATACTGAGTAAGACCACTGAGTGAATAGGCAATCACTGCAAGTTCAGACAACATGAGCATATATATAAAATTTGGGTTTCTGTTCCCAATATGCATCACATTACACTTGCTTAAACTGAATTGCATTTGCCATTTTACTGCACGTTTACCATTTTTTGGAAAGAGCCTTTTGATGCGCCTCATTATCTTTTCCCTTTTTTAAAACCACCACAAACAACCATCTCACTGCTTACCCCTAACTCTAGATCATTTATGAAAAAGTTAGAATGGATAGATCCCAATGCTGATTCTTGGGATCTATCCATTCTACTTCCTGCTTCCCTGCATTGGGAGAGATGCCCCAACACCTGTGGACGCAGATGGCTGTAAAACTGGCAAAGCCAGGTATCCCAGGTATTATTTAGTTCTACAATTATATAGGAAATGGAATGGATGCCTGTGATCAAATATTCTCCCACATACGCCAAAGAAATGGGCAGAAATCCCTGATATATAAACCAGTCACTTCAGTGGGCAGAGAAAGAAAGTTTGCAAAGGTAATCAGCGTCTGAGGTTTCAATATATATTTTTTTTACTTTTAGCAATTAGACTTTATAAAATTACAGTGGAGTAGAAAGGCCCATCTAGAATTATGTCAAATATAGTTTCTGGGAAAGAAGCCAAGGCTACCCCTGAGCAAAGGCAGTGTTGCCGCTACTTACCATTTTGGTTTAATTGCATTGTAATGCTAGATTCAACAATAAGATTGGGGGCCATTTTAATTTAATGCACATGAAACTGTTAGTACCAATTTTATCTGTAACAATTGCCAGAATTACAAAAACATTATTATTCTAGCACGGAAACAAAACCCTCAAGTTGACACACGGCATCATTTATGCATTGCGAATCTACTGGGAGCTACTTTACAAATATTTTTATGCTTTTGCCAAAGGTGACACAAAGCCACAGACATACTATTTCAGGAAGGGGCCTGCTTTATCAAAGGGGAAAGCCCAGCAGAAGTTCAGAGTACACAAGTGGAGAGTGATATACCTTAGTCCAGGGGACCAAATCAAGGCCTAGCCTGCCTATACCATTAGACAACCATAATTTTATTTTATGTTGTGTTTGTGTGTGCAGAGGACAGTCCTGTGCAGGAGACAGATGGTCGGCTGTTATTGTACAATGCCTTGAGTCTTCCACAGGCAGAAAGGCAATAAATAAGCTTTGTAAGTAAATAAATAATACACAGAGTGAAACACGGAGAGTAATTCTGGTAGGTCAATTTGTATCATTGTTGTCTGACCATATTAAATTGATTGGTTTAACTGAAACGCTTGCCATAACTGAAGGCTCTGTGTAGATTTCCGATAATGAAACAAAATTGGCAGATGGAGAAAACAGCCCTGAACTTCTCTTCATGAGAGGAATTTTTTCAGTTAGCACTGAGTCACAGTGAACATACAAGTTTTTTGGTTTCCACATGCAACTCGGAGACATAAACCTCTTAAGGAGGGCCCAAATTACTGTGTTGAGCAGAGAAAGAGACCTATTAAAGACGTGCCTTTTCTCTGACATGTGCTGAGTGAAGCCATTGTAGAAAAGAACATTATTAAGGTACATACATCATAAGTTATGTGCAGTCATACCTTGGATCCCGAACGCCTTGCAAGTCTAACATTTTGGCTCTCAGACGCCACAAACTCAGAAATGAGTGTTCCGGTTTGCGAACGTTCTTTGGAACCTGAATGTCTGATGCAGCTTCTGATTGGCAGCAGGAGCTCCTTCAGCCAATCGGAAGCCACACCTTGGTTTCTGAATGTTTTGGAAGTTGGACAGACTTCCAGAATGGATTCCGTTCGACTTCTGAGGTACCACTGTGCTACATTTTGCATCGTTCAGTTGCAATTCCCTCAATAAACCCTGGGGTCTTTATAAGTTCTGTTTCCATCTGTATATTGATTTCCATGAAATCTGAACCCCCAAAGGCTTGGAAACATGACCACTCAAAGTAATATCCAACCCACAGCTCCAACAAACACTACAATGATTTTTTCATATGCTATTAGAGCTGCATCCAGGGCCGTCTTAACCGTTGGTGCTAGGGGTGCACGGCACCCGGGCGCCAGGCTCTCAGGGGTGCCAGGCTGAGAGTCCGGGGCCAAGCATTGGAGTCTGGGAAAGAGCCGCCGACAGCTGAGCGGAACAGAGCCCATTGGAGCACCACAGGCTCTTCCCTGGACTCCAACGCTCGCCCCCAAACTCGCGCCGAGCCGCCTGCGGCACTCTGACAGGCTTGGCTTGGCGGTCAGCTCTTGCCCCAGCTGCATGGCAGCTAACTGTTTCAGTGCCACGCCGGAGCGCTGTGTAATGCTGTGGGTGCTGCACGACACATCCTGTTGCGTGTGCCAAGCTGTGGGATCCTTTGCTGGTTTTTCCGCTGTCATTTTTTTTTTTTTTTTTTTTTATATAATCTTTATTAATTTTCCAAAAAAGATTACATTAAGAATCAAAGCTCAGGAACATAGAAACATATATCCAAAAAAAAAAAAAAAAAAAAAAAAAAGGAAAAAGAAAAGGAAAAAGAAAAAGAGGTTCACCTCTTTACACTTATTTTCAGTAACTTCTTTTCAGGACTTCCCCACGTCTCCTCCTATTGTTTCCCAACTCCAGTTTATTTATTCTAGCAAGTTTTTCCCCTAAACATCCTGTACCTTATTTTATTAAAATTACTTAACCCTAGTTTGATTAAATTCATTTTAATTATAAAATTATACTTTAATTCATTTGTTGTGCTAACATTTTATTAACGTATACCCCTTAATCCTCTGTATAAGAGTAAAAGAACAGAAAAAAGATATAAGCATGTTTCTAAAAAAGAAAAAAGATACCTTTCCTAAAATTGCCACCCTTTCCCCCCCACGGATTCCCCATTCTTATAAAATATTCTTTATTCTATAAAAATTAAAAGGTAGGAAAAAAAAAAAAAAGCTTCAACCCCCTTCGGACTGTTAAGTCCCGCCCTTCTCCACCGGCTTCAATCCTTAATCAAAGTACATTTAGTCCATCTTTCTAGCCTGGTGATCTCACGTCCGAGGCACGCAAGTCTCTCACAGTTCCTTTCAGCCGATTCCTTCGAAAGTCTCTCATGCTTAACTCCCAGGATCGAAGACTTATTTTCTCAATGTTGGCGATGATTCTTTCAGTTAAACCTGTTTGCTTGTGTCCCATATTCCAACATTGTTTCATAAATCTATATGTCCCAAATAGTCCTGTTTTCACCTTAGTCAGTTTAGATTTCTTCTTAGCAGATCTTGGTCTCTCCTCTCCTTTATGTGGTGTCTCAGCCTTCCCTTCCTTCAGCTCCTTTTGCTTGGCAGGTGTCTTTTCCTCCTCAATCTTGGGTTCTTTCCCTTGTCCAGCTGCCTGTGTTTCAAACAATGAGTCCCTTTCCAAATCAGTTAGTGTATTTTCAGATAGCTTCGGGTCTGGTGGGCTCGTAGACAAAACAAGGCCTTTCTCATTCCTCTGTATCAAATTTCCCACAAGAGAGATCAGCTCTTTCAAACCAGCACGTATTTCCTGTATTCCTTGTTTTAGTTCCATTCTTGCAATGTCCAAGAGTCCCCTCTAGAGGGATTCTGGTTTTAATGATCTTTCCCTCTCCGATCCAAAAGTCAGACTTGTTTGTGTCGATCTTTCCTTATTTGTAATAATTTGTAGCAATTTAATCGGTTAAAGTTTCAATTTTCAGTTCTTTCAACTTTGACAGCTAATTTGACAGCTGTCAAAAGTATCTATGTCTCAGCAGGCTCTTAGCTCGGATTGCTCCCGGGCTTGAGTAGGGTGATACTTAATTTCAAACAAAATAATCTCTTGTCCTCCAGCACCTTAGCTTAGGTCTTTTAAATCCGTGAGGTCTGTATTTTTTATCCAATCTCACAAGTTTTCCCGCAACTTTAGTTGTCAAATCCTTGCTTGCACTGTTAACAATATGGAGGAGGCGGATTTCCCTTTTTTTTCATCTCCTCCGTTCGTACCAAATCCAATCCGAAAAATTTATAATCCAATTTTCAAATTACTCACGGGTTGTTGCTCTTAGTTTTGAGTCCAAATTTAGCAGGAAGAAGTTAGCGCTGACTGAAGAATGGCATGCGGCTTTGCTCGGCAGGGGTAGCAGAAGACTCACAGCACCACGCCGCTCCCAGGCACCCGATCCTTAGCCTTTAAAAAGGCTCTCTCACGGGTCGGGGGGGCGCTTACGATGCCCGCCGAGTCACCATGTCCACGTACCCCGTGTACGTGGTTTGTGAGGGTCCCCGTGTCGCCGGCACGGTAAGACCCGATCCCCTGCTGAGCCGATTCCCTCCGGAGCTCGGAGGGAATCCGCCATTAGACAGACGCGCCAACCCGGAAGTCCTCTGGTTTTTCCGCTGTCAGCCCACACTCCCAGCGCCACCCAATATGGGGTGCCAGCGCAGAACGACGGGGAATGCAAGCGGCAGCAGAGGAAACATCTCTGGACGGGATCCGCCACACGCCAACAGTGCCTACGGCAGCAACAAATACAGCTGAATATGAGCACACGGATACTGTCTGGAGATCTTTCCTCCGCTGCTGCTTGCACTCCACGTCGTTCCCTGGGCACTGCGCACACAGCCGAAACAGTTAGCCACCATGCAACGGGAGGGCGGAGGCAGCGGGCAGACAGCACGGCAACTGTGCCACCCGACATTTTGCCCCCCCCAACATGGAACCTGCACCCACCTTCATACGCCCCTGTGTGGGGCGCTGGCACCCCCGTTGGTTGGCGCTGCTAGTCCCTGCATCCCGCAACTATTTCCTTAAAAAAAAGGTCAACAACTTTGCCCCCCCCCAAAGGTCGACACCTCTGGGCAACCTAGGGGCGCCGGGCGGATCTTTGCACCCCGGAGCCGCATATGCTTAAAACAGCCCTAGCTGCATCATTTCACAATGTCTGCAGTTTGCTTAAAAGGTGAATTGCTGCACGAGGAGCATGAAATGCAGAGGAAATCTTAGTTGTCATTGTGAACAATATGTCATTTTTATTCTCACATATATATATGAATGTAACTGCTAGAATAAGGAAATCCCATGTTAGAAAAATCCCATCTATTTGAATGGAATCTATTTTCATACAATTATGCTTAGATTTACATCCTCAATCTAATCATTTTTGTCCTACTAAGGCTTGCTCATAGATAGCTAAGAAGCATTTATTTCTTCTTAGTTCTTCTTTTTTTGCAGCTGTGAGATGGGTCTTCATCCTTTCACTAAAATTTGAAAGATGTGATTGATCTCTCCATACCCATGCTTCAGCATCAAACAGCTGTTTAGAAGTAACAGAAGATATAAGAATCAATAGGGGAAACTCAACCATACTTCTGTGGGTCAACTGTAAGTTGGAATGAATAAACTTGCCTGGTGCAGGTCAGTTTCACACACTAAATCAGAGCTTTCCAAATTTTTCATGCTGATGACACACTTTTTAGACATGCATCATTTCGTGACACAGTAATTCAGTTTCACTAGCAAACCAGAGGTAGAACTAAGCCATTTCCAGCCCCAGGAGCAGTGCGGGGAGCATTCGCGTGACACACTTACACACTGTAGCCGACACACTAACGTGTCGTGACACACAGTTTGGAAAGCTCTCCACTAAATCATCAGTAATTCAAGGAGAAGAGAAACAGATTCAATAAGAACAGTGAGATGCGTGACTGTTCTAGTACACGTGAACGTACTGAACATACAGTGTGCACAAATAAACAAAGATTTGCAGACCTAATCAGCAAAGCAGTCGGTCATGTTTACTGAACATCACCAGCACCAAACTTTATTAACCGTGCCACACTCTCCCTTAGAGGTTTAGCAAACAGAAATGTATGTTGGTAAAAGTACTGTCAGGCATCACCTCTCATATTCTGAAAACACCAAAGCCCAAAGTTCCCAAGGACCCAGTGACATTGAAAACTATAATATGTGGATTAATCACGTCAGAGATTCAGCCCGAGCTTCCTAGGGATGGGTTCCCACAATAACCACTGCTCATTTTTCAAGCTCCATTAACATGCTATAGCAATTGATGTGAACACAACCTGCCCCCTCAAAATGTGTTGCCAGGTTGCATTTTTAGCACCATTTTGTGATTTGTGAAATAGGAATCTATAGCACATGTATATATGGGAAGACTCCATATTGTCATGCCATTAAAAAAATGACCTCTCCTTGCACCCCCTCTCCCATCCAGTTGCTTAGCAGATAAAATGCAAGCCTGGGGTGCAGCGAGAGAGACACCTTATAGTTCAACTAGGCTATTAGTTGGTTTGATGTAGCAGACAGGAGTTGCATCAGTATAGAGGTGAGAATTGCCTTTCCGCTCCATTCCTTCCTTCCCATTTCATTGTCAATAGCACGCAACTCAAACATGGTAATTAAACCCACAGAAGTTGGTCTAGTAAAAAGTTGCTATCACATTAGCTATACTTTTCTTCATGAACAGCAAAACATTAAAGCCAAACACAGCACATTTTTAAAAGGTTTCTGAATAGATTTTATGAGCAGTAACATTTGTAATTGGACAGACTGTCTGAGTTTTTGCTGGATAGATTTTTGTTTTTTTTTAAAATCACAATGCAGTCATCAGCAGAGTAGCCAACACTGCCTGGCTAGCTACCAACATCCATATTTTAATATGAATGGTTTATGACTCAGCTACACTGGCTAATTGTTTTATTTTTATATTTATTTTTAGACCTGCAGGATTATGCAAGATGGTGTATTTCACCCTTTATTAGTTACAGTAAAAAGTGACAAATATTAACAGCTTACACAATAGCAGTCTCCATTCATAACTTATCCTAATTTTCATATGGTGACATAGCCAGTATTGTGTAGCAATTACCTAGTCAGTCTAAGACTAGGAAAAGAGGTGGTCCAGACAAAGGACAAGATGGTGTGTGTGGGTGTGTGGGTGTACACGCGCGCGCGCGCACACACACACACACAAATCTATGTACAGAAATTGACAAGACTTGCAGTTAATCCTTATTTCAGCACTGGAGATATGATAGATCTTTCATTGCACTCGAAAGAGATTACCTCCTTAGCTTGGGGCAGGGGCATGGACCCTCAAGTCTGAGGGACAAATATGGCCCCTCCAGGTCTATCTGGCCCTCACCACTTTTCCTAGATTACCATTCCTCTCCCCAGGCTCTGTGGGGGTTGAAGGGGACCGGAGTCTAACAGTACCTGGAGGGCCATAGGTTCCTCATGCCTGGCTTAGGTGATAAATTATGACCAAGTTGGATAGGAACATTGGGAGAGAATTATCTCTGGTTAAACATTGCATTAGTCTGTAACAGTGCTCATTTGTCTTTTTATCTCCTATATGCAGATAATAATCTTCTGTCAAATTTACTAGTTGGCCTATATGAAGAGATATCATGCCAAGAATTTTGAATTATTTTGATACCGTCTCAGACCATTCTAACATTTATACAGGTTTACATTTATCTTCTTAATTCCCTTTTGTATTCCTACCAAGATGGCTTTCAGAAACTTAATTCACCAGAAAGACTGACAGTCAGATGCAATTAGCAATGTGCAAGAATATGAAAAATATTAAGTGAAGGTTACTTGGAAAGGCAATGTTTAATTAATGGCACTGGGAATTGTCTTTCAAATGCATATGAAAAAATACAATATAGCATATTTTCCTGAGCAGACTTGGAACTATACGGCCTTTTCATGCATTTCTTATAAAGAAGTCATATCTCAGACCCTTTGAATCTTAGTTGATTAACTCTGCAGGGTGGACTTTCAGTTAGGACAAAACTCTTTTAAGCAGAACATTGCAAATAAAATAAAACAGATCTTTAAATCATTTTCAACCACCAACAGTACATGTACGTACAGAGAACTACCCAAACTCTGCCACCGCCATTAGGCCATATTTCTTTAACTTCAAAAATATTCTGTTTTATGCCCCAAAACAACTTCAGTGGCAGCAGATCAACCTGGCAGGGGGAAGGGGGTTGGGGGTTATAGCTCAATCCCTGTCATCTCTAGGAAATGCTGGGGTAAGTCCCTGCTGAAAACCCCGGAGACCTGCTGCTCATCAGTGTAGATCTTACTAAATTAGATCTCCCAATGGACTGACTTCATATAAGGCAGCTTCCTATACCCTTAAGGGCAATAAAGATGGCTCAGGACAGCATTCATTGCAGCTCTGTGTATCAAGAGGGAACTGGGCAGATAAGAACCAGAAAAGCCAAAGTATTTATCTGCCTCAAACCATGAATCTCTCTCCAACCAATTTTATTTCATACATTTCACTTTTCCCTCCCTCATTCAAGGTTTTTTAAACAAAGGTTGGACGGGCATCTGTCAGGGATGTTGGACTGGATGAGCCTTTGTGTCCCTTCCGATGCTATAATTCTATGATTCTATGATGCTACATATGGGGTATCCATTCTATGAAAAGCAGCAGAAATGGTTACAATAGTTTAAACTTGTAAAATATGTGTTAGTGAGTCATAGGCATCACCTGACAAAACTAAGTTCTACGCAAATACTTATTTTTAGTTTTGAGTAGCATTAGCAATTTCAAATAATGGAAACCAGGGAACTTTGCATTTTTATTTTTAGTCGTTTCCTATCGTGACGGTATGTGACTCTATTTAAGGATATTGCTCACCTCAAGGGAAGGTGCCTCCACCAAGCTGCATGCGTGTTATGTTGCTAGTGCACGTTGCCTTAGTGAACTTAGGAACACCAGAAAGGAGAAATGTTCTCCTTGGCGACTCTCATCTTTTGAGTGGGATGATATTGTGAAAGGTCTACCTATGTTGAGTGCTGAAACAGACTCTATATGGAAAATATTTCAAAGGCATCTCCTCTATATGTAAAAAAGAAAGCACTCAAAATATATATATTACATGACAAAGAGGTGCAAGGGGGGCTGGTTTTAAGAATGAAACAACAGTGTAAGTGACACTCTATACAGCTGGTTCAGTGGTCACATTTGCACCACTGCTTAGGAACGATATTAAGAAGCATTAGTGGGAGACATTATTTTTGTCCCGGGCTGAGCATGTGCTCATCAGTACCTGTATAACTATAACAACAACAACAACAACAACAACAACAGCGGGCAGTATTCAACTAAATAACTGTGTGAGTGGGACCTGAAAACAACTCAGATGCCCAAGGCAAGGGTAAACAGGTGCATCTTCACCTTAAGGTGGAAACTATATAATGAAGGTGCTAGACATATGTACCATTGTGGGGAAGGAATTCCAGAACCTAGGAGATTCCATTCCCCGGCTGCCGCCATTCCTGAACTTCTGGTGGTGGTGGAACTGCCAAGAGAGCTCCCTCTACTAATATTAGGGTAATCTTCACCTTCCTGAAGGTGCCCTTGGCTCTGACTGGTGGATCTCAGGATCCGATTGGTTTTTTTAAAAAGTAGATCCCGCAAGCCCAAAGTCTGCCTACTCGTGTTTTAGAATGCAGGAACCACCATGATGTGCTGAGTAGAGGCTCCTCCACAGAACGGTTAACTCAGAATGTGTGCCCTGAATACAGTATGTTTGAAGAGCCCCAGCCAAATTCAACAGACCTTCCTCTGCCTGCATATCTTATTTTTATTTACGTGGCCCTGACATGGAGATGACAGCAAAAGCTGCCAGCCAAACAGCCCAGTGGGTAGGTGGGTGGGGCTTAATTACTGTGGGGGTGATCAGTCTCAGAAAGAGCCAACTTAAGATCCATTTTCTCCAATCTTGAACTGATGCAGGTTTCAGCCACATATCATAAGCCAGAAGGCACCCCAGCTGCGTAAAATCTGCAGGCTTAGGAAGAGAGCAATCAAAAGCATATCTTCAGAGAGGAGAAATACAAAACATGCGAGTGACACATTATCTTTAGAAATTCTAATCGTAAGTCAAGAAAAACATGACAGGGCAGCAGAACTCTTCCATCTGTTCCCTCCTAAAAGGGCTGATGGGGGGATGCGAGGTAATTGAGTTTTGTAAGGTAGCGAGTCATCTACAAATTTAATATAACAACTGAGACTGTTCCATTCGGAAGCATATGGCTGTTTAATCAAAAACAAAAAAAGTTGTGACTCAAAGCAGTTTAGCTGCTTAGAAATGTATTTGAAGGAAACCAAACAGCCAGGGGTATTATGTTTCCAAATAAGCAGATGCCACTTTTCCATTGAAAAACAAATAGTACGTCAGTGAACTCTGCCATATATTCTGACTCCGAGGGAAAACCAAGGGGGTGGGGGTTCCCTGCTAAGATTGCTTATGAACTACATTCATTACCCTCCCCAGCAAAAAAAATGAAAAATGATGGTGGAGGTTTGGATTACAGGTTACTGGTTGTAGACTGGCAGGTATTATGTTTTGGCCTACCCTCAAAATTTGTCTACTATTACTACTACCCAAATGCCTAGTGGTCAGTGTGTGGAAGATGGGCCTGTACATTGGGTTGTAGGCGTTTGTGGCAATTCCTTGCAGAATCTGGACTGGGGGTGGGGGGGACACATGACCAAAACAACTAATGTCAAGGGTGAACAGCAAAAATTGCCCTCACTGCAAATGCCTCCCATTTAAAAGACTCAGAAAGGGGTATTTAAAGACAAATATTGTACGTTCCTCCCCCCTCCCGGTATCGCACAATCAACATTCATTACTGAGCTAATGATACTGTGTGAGAGCTTTTAGAAAGAAACTTAATGTTCTTTATGGATTTCCATCTCAAAGAGCAGCTAAATGGTAAATCAATTGTATAAGCATGAGTTGACTCAGGCTACAATTAGTGATCATTCTTTCTTGTCTATAGGTGATCTGCTTTGCTGACACAACTTCAAATGGTCCTGCACAAACAACCAGTCATTTATGTCAAAGAAGCTCACAAGAGTACCCGTATTTAATGATGCTGCAGTACAGATATGCAAACAACTTCGCCATTCATAAGGAAAGGAGATGGGCAGGAAGACCACTGAAAACAGAATGTGTTATATTAACAATGGAACTCCCAGCGAAAAGCTCACAAACGGCAGAAAGAGGGGTCAAGGACAGGTCTTACCTCAATCCCACTTCATATTTCATGCTTACACCCATTACAGCTTAAGATGATTTACCTCTTTAAGGAGCTCTGCACCAAGCAGTGAGAACCACAGCCTTAGAAGAACATGAAAAAAATTATTCAGCTGTTTATACCAACTAGAAGAAGGGAGGCGATGGCTGGTTTTACTGGGTACTAATTATAATTGTAACAGTTTCTTTTTTGTTACAAAAACACTGCTTTAAAAATCTGCCTTCATCACAATTTGTAGTTTATTAAGGAGTCATTTTATGCCCTAGACACTTTTATGGGGGGGGGGAGCTCCCACCCCACTTTACAAGCTGAAGCAGGACAGTCTAGAAAGAGCTCGCCATATAATTCTGCTGATTGTATAGCTCACCTCTGAAAGGAAAGAACGTCTCAAGAAAAAGCATTATCCAGAGAGAGGGGGGGAGGGAGGGAGAGAGAGAACACTGATGGATAGGACAAAAGAGGTCCAAAAACCAAAAAGGTTTTGGTTAATGTTACCTAATGTAGGTGAAATGGAAGTTTTGAGTAACAGGTTACAGTTACCTAACCGTAACTACTCAGAAGTAACTCCTACTGAATTCAATGGGGCTTACTCCCAGGTACCGTAAGTGGTGTTAAGACTGCAAGCTTAATAAATCTTCTACAAAATCTTCTCAGGGTTTCCCAAGTTCTGGTTCTCTTGTTCTATACTTAGGCACTAAACCGCTGTGATTAAACCACCAAGCAGTTGTGTACCAATTCTTCTTGAATGGGGCATAATGGTGAAGAAACGAGAGTGTTTTGTGCTTTAAAAATCTTTTAAACAACCCTAACATGTTTCAAAAGGAGAAGCTTGAAGGTTCAGCAGCAAACCCTTCCAGCAGCTGGAATCTTAATGATCCTCACAGCCTCAATTAAATTGAATAATCGTTCCTAAAATAATTAACCAACACAGAGACAATGTTTTTCTGATTGCTGATTGTAACTATTATTATTTTTTTCTGAGGCATCGATGATGGCATAGGGAGGCGTGCTGGTAGTAGGTCACATAGAAATGTAAGCCACAAACAACTTTGGGGTAGGAGGAAAAAGAGCAGTAAGCAGAGTGTTCTGCTTTAAAACTTGAAGGCTCTTTGATCTACAAAACTGCTGAACACAGCCAAAGAAAAATAGCTAGAGAGGAGAGATAGTGAGGCTCATTCAAGGCGAGTTAATTCTCAAATCCTCTCTTGGACTTCACTGAAAGATTTAGAGCTCGGATTCTTAAAGGCTGCTAAATAAAGCTCCTCCAAATACTGCTTTGCTCAACAGCCACAGATCTGACCAGCAGCTGGAGAGAGCGGAGGAGAAGGGTCTTGCTCTTTCAAGGACAAGACCACTTGCAGCCCTTTTCAGACAACCTTAATTGGGAGTACTGAACTATGGCAACCATCATGTTGTCTCCCAATTCTTTGTACATCATGGCAACCAGACTCACCAACAACCTACATGCATTCAGCTATCTGTGTAAACTAGGAATGGGAAATCTGTGCCTCTGTCACCCCCCCCCCAATGTTGCTGGACTCAGTACTTGACCAATGGCTATGTACTTGCTGTGGCTGATGCAAGTTGGAGGTCACAGGTCTCCCATCCTCATAAACAGAATCTACATATGCATACACAGATAGAATCAGCTGGGCCATTTCAATAGATGCTTGTTGGTCAGGGCTAACAGCCATGATAATCACACTCACCCACATTAGTCATCTGAAATGGGCTAATGACAACTAGGACCACTCTCCCTTCGTTCCAGTAGATTTGCCTCAATTTTCTGGGGGCCAGTGTCATTAAGATAATCCCCCACCCCAAGCAAAATGGAAGATAATGGGTTTAGAGTTGTGGCATGGTGAGACTCCCCTTTTCTTCCAACTCTTTTTTCATAAAATAATAAAATAAAATAAAATCATTTTCAAAGCTGCTGGATTTGTATCCAAAGTACTACTATTTCAATGCTTTGCCAAAGCAAGGATTTTTGCTTGCACAATGGAATGTTCTTCCCCTTTCCTTCCTTCAAATTTTCCAACCCTCTGGAACAGATTTGGAGCGGGTGCAGGGCATGCACAAGGGTTATGTGAACTGTCCTGTTACACAAGTGGAAATCCTTGTACTGACAGGACATGCTGATACCACACATGACTGCCACTGTGAAGCTTTGGTCACTATCAATATTTCTGGATGCTAGAACCTTCCCATCCAAAACAATTTCAGAACATGAATTGTGAGCCCCTGGAGCAGAATCAAAATGGCTTCCCCCAGTTTTCCACCTGTAAACTGATGGTGATCATTTTGACCCAAGCCAACCTCCTTCCCATTCATTCCTCGGATCCTTGAGCAGAAGTGGGTAGGGGCAGTGAAGACTATGTCCAAACAGAACTTGTTATGATCAGAGAAGAAGACCTTACACCTTCTATGTGAGAGATGGACTACTACAAAGTAGTCCTGAAGGTTGGTAGCCAATGCTGGAAGCCTTTGACTTGGGAGTTTGATTAACTTTTAGCACACACATACACACAGTAGTTTCTCAGGCCAACTGAAAATTTTTTAAAAAACAGAAGCCACTTGAGACAGTTGCGTCCTCCTAAATTAATGAGATAACCAAACAAGAACCAGGAATATTGATTTGCATGGATAAACCGTGAACACTAAGTGGCAGGTAATAAATTAAGAAATGCTTTTGAAATGTAACAAAGAGCATGGGGGGGAATAGTAACAGCTTGATGAAAAGGGACATAATAATATTTGAAAGACCTGGAATATAAGATTAGGTCACTCCATTCATATTCTACCAAATGAAAAAGGGGCTGAAGAAAGTCATTGTTTTCAGTGGTGAGAGCTGCTGGTGTAGGACAATGGCTTGGTTTTGAAATCACCGCTTCCATTAACTCATTCAGCATCAAGCCTAACTCAGGCTCATACTTTCAATGAGAACCCCAATTACACAACACTAAGGTTTGGGCAACTAAGGAATGCAACATGATAATGAATGCAAAATGCTTTGAATATCTGGAAGTGTTATATAACTACTGAAAGTTTTTGAGCATCAGGGAGAAGCCCTATTGCATATCCCAGCAATATCAAAGAACCAAGCTAAGTTTGATGTCAATTGTGTGAGTGCAATTATTGTGACTGGTTTTTAAACTTTAAATAGCAGCTGCAGGGGCAGAAAGGTTAAGCTTTTCCCTACCCTTTTCCCACTCCCATTCATCTTTATTGTGTTGCCCTAATGCAATTTCCACAAATCTGTCCTCTTTCAAAAGGTATAACAGGACTGGGCCAACTTGATTTCCCCCCAATATATTTTTGCATTTCTCCCTTGTGGTATATCAACACATACACCAAATAGGTAATGTGGAACATTTCAGAGTCATGAGCCTGAAAGGAAAATTTAAAGTCATGATCATTTATGAAGTCAATGCGGATTAAGCACAATTTTTATACACACAGTGGCACAAAAATAGACTCTGAGATCTCTATTATTTCTCTTTGTTGGCTTGAACCTAATATAACTTTTCGCCTCCGGTTTCACACTGAGCTGGGATAATCTTTCCTCTTTATTATACCCACCAACTCTAATAAGACCGCCATGATTTGTATTCTGTGTGCAATGTTATCTTTCGTGATATGCAAAATTTCTGAAAGAAGTTCAAGATAAGGGCATGGATCCTAGCCCTAACTGTGCATGCTTTCACAAATCACAAAGTGGTGATAAGCAGCCCTACAGAGCCAGCTATTCACAGAAGCCATTTCAAAAACATCTTGTAATGGTGTGGTGCTTTATGCCTAAATATGTTTCCATCCAGATAAGGATTCCTGGATGCAGAAGACACTCTGCAGTCCACTAGGGTACCAAAGAAAGGAAATGGTACCTAGGACACATTTTGGCTCTTAGGCAAGACTCCCTCATTGCTGCAAAATTGAAATTGCACTAAACTCGACTTAAGCCTGCCTGTGCCTAGTCTGCAGTTGATGAAAATATAACAAAAGATGTGTATGGACTCTGGGTGTCACATTGCTAGTAATGTTGTACCGACACACACTGCCTTGCTGAGTCAGACTGAAGCTGCATCTAGTCCACTATTCTGTCTTGAAGAATGGCCAGCCAGGAAGTCTGTTTGCTAGCACGAGGGAGCATTAATAACACAGCCTGCTGCTTCTCAAATCCCTCTTTAAAATGTAGGAAAGGGCCTGCTCTTTCCAATTGCAAAATAAAACACCACATCCCCATATTCTAATAGCAATTTATTTTCCAAAATGGCACCACCTATGCACAAGAGAAGGCTGGAGAGAACTCAAGGTTTGCAGAAGTTGTTGTTGTTATTCTAATTTCCCTTAAGGGGCAACCTTCCATTCCAATAACCTCAAAACAACCCAAATGAAACACTGAACATGATCAGCAGCTATAGAATATTGACTGACTGTTGAGGCGGGGGGAAGAGGAACAGGAAACCAGTGGGAGGAACAGAATGGAATGGATTATCCTGAACCAAGGGCACAAGCTGGCATTTTGAACAGGAGCACTCCGCACTGCAAGATTTTGTTACAGGACCCACTTACACCCACTAATAAGGTTGTAAACTGCTTTATATTTTTTCCTTAAAAATATGAAATGGTGTAGAAATGAAATAAATATTAATAATTGTAATTGTAATAATCCAGATCCACAAAAACACACCCAACCTCAAGCCTTATGGGCACTGTTTACAAGCAAAATACACTGCTGCTTTCATTGTTGTTTTTTTAAAAAGTTGATAAATAAAAATAGCAAAATCCTGAAATCCTTTTCAGATTCAATTGATTCTTTAGATAGTTCCTTCCTGATTTTGTCTTGTCAAGAATAACCAGCTTTTTAACCCACATACACCTACGTGAACCTTAAGACCCTCTTCAGAGGCCCTGCTCTGTGGGCCCCACCCAAGTGAGGTGAGACAGGTGGTTACAAAGGAGTGGCGATGATCGGTGGTGGCTTAAGAAATGCTCTCCTCATAGAAGTTTGTTTCCTCCCTTCTTGATGGTCTTTTTGGCACGAGCTGAAGGCCATTTTACACTTGTGTCTCCAAACAAACCCTAGGCTTATTTTCTGTTTTAATCTGTTTTCAGATTTAAAACTTTACGCTTTCACTCATTTAGCATAGTTTTAAGCAGAGCTGCAAATTCTTTATGTCTCAATTAGGGAATTTTGCTATGTTGTTACATTATTTTTTTGTTTCAATTATTGTAGTTTTAAACACTTCATAAATGTTTATTTTTATTGTGTAAGCTGCCTAGAGAATTTGATTGATGGACGGCCATGTAAACTTAAAAAATTACTCAAGCATCCTTCCTTTGAAATTGTTCCAAATGAACAAATTACACAGAATGGGATGTGTGCCCACAACCTTATACAGCAGTGATTGCTTAATCATTTGCACTAACCAATGTTTTATTGTTTGTGGATATTATTATTAATAATAATTCTTATTCTTATTATTTTTCTATACCACCCTTCATCCAAAGATCACAGGGCGTTTTACAATATAAAAACACAAAAATGTGTAACATAGTAACAAACAAAACAATACTGCCCTCTGCTCCCCAGTTTAATAATAATAATAATAATAATAAATTTTATTTATATCCCGCCCTCCCCAGCCAAAGCCAGGCTCAGGGCGGCTAACAACAAACAAATAATCAAACAATCAAATAATCCAACATTCTAAAACATTTCATTATAAAAATTAATTAAAATCAAATTAATGGCAACCGTTAAGCAAAGTTCTGTGCAGGTTGCCGGAGGTGGGAGTCAGGCTGGGCCCTGACCAAAGGCCTGGCGGAACAACTCTGTCTTGCAGGCCCTGCGGAAAGATGTCAGGTCCCGCAGGGCCCTAGTCTCTTGTGACAGAGCGTTCCACCAGATTGGAGCCGCAGCTGAGAAAGCCCTGGCTCTAGTTGAGGCCAGCCTAACCTCTCTGAGGCCTGGGACCTTCAGGATGTTTTTATTTGCAGACCGTAGGTTCCTCTGTGGGGCATACCAGGAGAGGCGGTCCCGTAGGTACGAGGGTCCTAGGCCGTATAGGGCTTTAAAGGTTTAAAAGTTTAATTAGCCAAAGGCTTGGGAGAAGAGGATTTATTTATTTTTGCCCGGTGCCTAAAGATATGTAACAAAGGTTCAGAGTTCTGAGGTGCAAAGAGAAAACCTTTATTTTTGATTCAGCAGCAGCAGTTTCTTTTGTAATAGTCAGTGCTGGTTTTATAGCTTCTTTCCGGAGCGTTAAATATGAAAGCCCACATGGGACTCCTTGATCCTGACCCTGGGTGAACTTGTGAAAGTCTTCAGGCGCTGGTGCTGAAACTAGACTGATTTCTGATGCAAGGATAAGCTCGAAAAGAATCCCTCGGGCTCCTGTCAGTTTGGGACTGCCTTCTCTACACATCACTGTTGGCTCCCCAGGAATCTCACAAGAATTTGACTCCTGGTTCCAAGCTGTCAAAATCTCTTGACTAGGGGCTGACCATTCTTGAGCTCTCTCTTTCACGCCTAACCAAAGATGAAGGTGTTTTTGGGGTTTTTTAGGGCTCAGCAGGGAGTGGGAAACGCCTCAAAAAACAACATACCATGAACCACTGCTAAACAGTCTTTGTTAAGCTAAAGGTAGGAATTGGGATCTAATCAAGGCAAGGTAAGGAAGAAGTGCTCCTGAGGCATTTCTGGAACTTGGCCACAGTGAGGTCAACTTCCCAGCAAGTGACCTGACCCCATTCCATCAACATTCCAACCGGAGAAAAAGAAATATAAACTGACAATATATAAATGATAAAAACTGACCTTGTAGGCTACACTCTTCGTCTATTGACATCAGACAGGCCCCCTCGCAGTTCAATACTGTGTTCAATGTGCGTTTATAACAAGCATATTGAGACATGCAGAAGTTACACGTGTTTTAACCTGTGCATGGTTTACTGTTCATTTTAATTAATAATGGAATGGAATACCTGCTTTAACTGTCTTTTATCGATAATTTTAATGGGTTGTTTTTTAATACTGCTTGAAGGTTTTAGTAAAGGTTTTACTAAAATCAGATGGTATTTAAGTTATAATGAGAAAAATCTTAATAATTATTCATAAAGGAAACAGCTTATAAGAAGTAAATAAGGAGGCCAGGATAATGGTTGTTTGTATTGTTGTATGTTATGCTCATTGTATGTTATGTTCATGTTTAATGAGGGTGGATTTCTGTATGGGTGGGTTATGTTGTAAATAAAATTTCCAATAAAAATTTAAAAATAAAATCAGATAGTATATAAATACTAGGAAAAAATGGTGCTGACAGAAGATGCCAACAGAGGAACAGTTCCCAAAGAGAGGGTCATGAGAGGGGAACTTGTGCTCCTTCAGACGTTGGTGAACAGCAACTCCCCATAATCCCTGACTGTCCATCATCCTAGCTAGGGCTGATGGGAGTTGTAGTTCAGCAACCCCTGGAGACCACAGATTCCTGAACCCTGTGTGAGGGATTCAGAATGATCTGGGAAGGGGTGGGGAATTGCCTTAGGTCAAACTTTTTCAAGATTTCATGTTTCTCTCTACCTAACTTTTTCTCAAATGTTATTTATTTGTTTATAAAATATGTTAATTGCCTTTCTGCCTGAAATGCACTTAATATACAACTGTCTTATGAAATATATATACCAGTATGGTATAGTGTAGTGGTTGGATGAAGGATTCTCCAGCTGATCTCAGAGAGGTCCATATAAGAGATGTTCCCAAGACATTCTAGGCTCTGCCATTGCAGGGGGTTGGACTAGAGGTCTCTTGGGTCCCTTCCAACTCTATGATTCTATGATTGTAGTCATAACCAAAATCTTGAAGTGGGCCTAATAGACTAAAGGCAGCTAATGCAGGTGAGCTAGGAACATATGAAACTGTATTCTACAGTCAGATCAATGGTCCATCTAAATCACTACTGTCAATAACAGGGGTCGGCGAGGTTTACCTCGCCTGGGCCGGTTAACTCCAGCGGAGATACCTCCGTGGGCCGGATTGTGTGGGCCTGTGATTTCCGGTGTCTGTGGAGACACAATTTTCGGTACCGCGGAAGCAGGGGCAGCTTGTGGGCCGGTTAAACGACCCCCGTGGGCTGCTTGTGGCCCATGGGCCTTAGGTTGCCTACTCCTGGTCTATAAGAAGGGTAGGGAACCTCGAGTCCTTGGGCCAATCTTTGCCAATCAGGGGCTTCCAAGTTGGCCCATGAGGACAGTTTCCCATACACATCCACTTGCGACATCAGCTGATGGGCAAGAGGGTTAAATCAAAGCATCTTGCACCTGATGTCACTTGGCCAGCAAGGCCAATCCTGATAAGAATCTGGTCCATCGAGTCAAGGACATTCCCCATCCCTGGTGTACACTAAATGTCAATAGCTCTTTGGGATTTCAGTCAAGAGCCTTTCCCAGTCCTACCTAGAGTTGCCAGAGATTAAATCTGGGACCTTTGCCCAGCAAACCATGTGATCTATGGCCCTTCCCTAGCATAGGTTTTGAAGGCCCTCTGTGGCTGGTCCCTGTTACTATTCTGCACTACCTGAAGTGCTTGAATTGGCCAGGTGAAGAGCAAATTCTATAAGTGTGGCCTTCTGCCCATTCCTGGTCAGCACAGAGAAACGTCTTGTTAATAATCAGGCTTCAGTTCCTGACTGTGAGGACCCTGGGCTGGACAATAGAAATCTAGCTTATAGGACCAGTACCAGTACTGAGATCTAGCTTATAGGACCAGTACCCACAACCCCAGACATGATTTGTACGTCATGCTGCAATATGATATTTCTGAAAGCTACGTTTTAATAAAGAGTTGCTCATCACAACCGGTCTTTGTTTCTTGAAGAAGAGCACTGGTGTCTCAACTTCCAGACTACAATGCGAGTCATTTTCCCAGTCCAGTTCTCCAAGTTCCACTGACAATATGAAGAGAATGCAGAAAGGGGATTAGCACAGCAGCACCTTGAGTTTGCTCTCAAAGGAAACCAATCTTTGCTAAGTGTCAAGTACAAATCATGGTTATTCAGGTAAACGAAATGGCTCACACAATTGGACCTTTGTCCTGGAAAAAATCAGCATGTCTCTTGAACAGGATGAACATCTTGCCACAATAAATATGCCAATGCAAAATTACAGCTAAACATGCGATTTGCATTCACATCTTCTTTGGAAGGCTGGCTCCTGGGAATTATGTGTGGCATAAGGATTCCAAACTTCAGGTAGAAGAAAACTCTTCCTGAACACTAAATCAGTAAAGTTGCACTGCAGTTCCTTTAGTCGTGGCTACATTACATTCAAATGCGTTCATACATAATCCAAGGGAAATGAAAATTTACATTATGGGGGGGAAAGACAAAACCCCTGTTGTGTAAAAAACATAGAAATAATGTACAAAGGAAGATAGAAATAATGAAGCAGTACTAATGGCAAAATAACAAAAAAAATAAACATAAATGCCCTAACAGAGTTCTGTCTGTCTGTCTGTCTGTCTGTCTGTCTGTCTGTCTCCCCTTGACACAAGGGTGGTGGAACTACAAAGAGGGCCCCCTCTGTCAATCTTAACACCTGAAAGGGTCTGAGGAGGTCTTTTAGATATTTGGGGGCCTAAGCAATTTAGGACTTTCAACATTCATGTGAACAACTCGGTTTGGGCTTGCAAATGAACTGGTAACCAGTGCAGCTGGTTCCAGAGTTCTAAATGGAACACTGGCCACTGCATTTTAGACCAGGTAAAGTTACCGAGTTGTCTTGAAGGTTCTCAATCGGGGAACACTACCTAGCTTCAAAACCAGGTTAAGAGGAAACTTTCATTAGTGGTGGCTTCAGTTAATATAGAGGCCAATGTAAGGCTTAAACACACTTATGATTGGCGGGGAAGGATGGGAGATCTTCATATGCTGGTTCATATGAGAGCCAGTATGGTGTAGTGGTTAAGAGCGGTAGTCACGTAATCTGGGGAACCAGGTTCGCGTCTCCGCTCCTCCACATGCAGCTGCTGGGTGACCTTGGGCCAGTCACACTTCTCTGAAGTCTCTCAGCCCCACTCACCTCACAGAGTGTTTGTTGTGGGGGAGGAAGGGGAAAGGAGAATGTTAGCCGCTTTGAGACTCCTTAAAGGGAGTGAAAGGCGGGATATCAAATCCAAACTCTTCTTCTCTTCTTCTTCTTCTAACAGTGTATTACCATGCAGTTTTGTATTGTTCTGTATAATTTTATTGCCGTGAGTCACCCTGGGATCCCCTTTTGCCAGTTCATATACAGCTGTTATTATATCTGCTGTTTTGCTTCCAACACCTTCTCCAGCAATTCTCAGCATTGAATTTCTCCCGCTTTCACCATGACAGACATCCTCAGTGAACTTTCTACCATGATCTCTTTTCCAAGATACATAAAGCCTATTTCGATTCCTAAAATAAAATAGTTCCCTCTTGCACTTCATAGTATGCAGAGGCCATAAAATTTCTGTGAAAGAATGAAAAATAGGCTTACTTTTGCATTTTTCTTTCTGGCTTCTCTTCTTGCTGCCTTTTCTTTCAGTCGTTTTTCCTGCGGGTGAAAAATTAAATATGATTATGATTATTACCTATAGTTATTAGTTGCTTTCCTCACAAAAGTGACCCAAAGTGATTGATGAACACTAAAACCAATAACAAACAGAAACTTTTAAAACATTTTTTTTAAAAAAAACATTATTCAGCCCTGACATTGAGATCGAGCACTGAGGGCCTTCTGGTGGTTCCCTCATTGCGATAAGTGAGGTTACAGGGAACCAGGCACAGGGCCTTCTCAGTAGTTGCACCCACCTTGTGGAACACCCTCCCATCAGATGTCAAGGAAATGAACAACTATAATGACTTTTAGAAGACATCTGAAGGCAGCCTTGTTTAGGGAAGTTTTAATGTTTGATGTTTTATCATGTTTTTAATATTCTGTTGGGAGCCGCCCAGAGTGGCTACGGCAACCTAGTCAGATGGGCGGCATAGAGTAATAATAATAATAATAATAATAATAATAATAATAATAATAGAGATAAAAGGCAAGTCTTGCACATCCTGCCACTCTAAAAGGCCAGAAGTACTGGAAACCCTTCAAATTTAGGCCAAATAAAAATTCAAATAAAATGAAAATTTGTTGCCAGGCACTTAAAAATTGATAAAGATAATGCCAGGCAAATCTTCCTGGGGGGAACATTTGATGAGCAGGGAGCCACCACTGAAAAGGCCTGTTCTTGTGTTTCTACCCTCCAGAACATCTGTGGGGGGGGGGGGACACAGAGAAGGGCCTCAGATGGGCCTTCAGGCTCCAAGTTGGTTTGTGTGGGGAAGTGTAAGTGTATAACTGAGCAGCTTAAGGGGTTTCAACATCAGCAAGTATGTCTTGTAGAGCACATTACACATTCAACTTTTAAAATGGAAGAACAGTCACTATGGAACTGCAAAACCTCCTGTGTTTATATAAAAATTACACTCTACAATTGATTTAGCCAGATTGATGCTTTATGAGCAATTCAGTTCCTCCCATCAACTCAGCTTTGTCGTCTCTGATATTTTCACCTTCACAAAATCTCACTTTTCCCGAACAGTGCAGTTGTCCTGCCTTCTCAACACAGTCGTCCACTACCATACGCAACCAACAGCAACTTAGTATGTCTGTGAGCCGGGATAGCTCAGTCAGTAGAGCATGAGCCTCTTAAAGCTCAGGGTCATGAGTTTGTTGCGTGGAGGAGTCCTGCATTGCAGAGGTTTGGACCAGATGACCATCGTGGTCTCTTCCAACTCTACAATTCTATGATCTCGCAGCAGCAATGATTCCAAAGCCTACATGAGGTCCAACTAAGGCATTTAAACAAGACTCTCCCATCCCAATGCCAACTTTTCTTTTTATAAACAAGCTCTCCATGTGCTGCTTCTATTGGTAATGGAATTTTCACTCGCGCACCTGTTCAGCTGACAAACCCGCAGATGAAAAAGACCCCCTGCACCATTGCTCAGCAAGGGATGCCAAAATATGTGCATCAAGAGATTATAAAGTCAAGTTAGACACTGGGGGGACAAGAGGATAGGGATGAGATTTTCATGGATACTTCAATGCATATCACCAAGCAAGGTTGAATTGGGGGGAAATCTTCTTCAATGTTCTCCTATTAGTTTATTCAGCTACAGAGGTTTAAACTGATATGCTGCAGCTCTAGCAGGGCAGATACCATATTTGACATCTTGGAAAGTCTACAGCTGAGTCATCTGAAAAGTCTACAGCAGTCTATTATTAACCTCTGCTTACTAAGTGTGACAGTGACGGGGACCCTGACATATTCCCACTTATGCATCCATTCTGGCTAGGAACAGGCCGTATTGCTGATGTTCCTTACTCCAATGCAACACAATTAAACTCATTAAAATGGAAATAAAAGTCGTATTTCTATTTCTGTAATGTCCTTCAGAGACAGGACAGACCTGCATACCAGACTAGTACATCACGACTCTCCGTTCCCTATCTTGCTTCTGTTGCCTTTTATAAAAAGAAAACCTTGAATTTGCCTGGCTTAATCAATCCACCTTTATAGGTTGGTTAAAAAAGTGGTGTTCAAGGCGTATGCTATTTTAAAACATTTATACTTGAAGTATGCGCAGATGGGAGCCCAACGCATCCTTGTATAACTCATCTTTTGATAACATGTCTGTGTAACTTCTACCCAGGTAGGTTTTTAAAAAACAGAAATTGTCTGCAATTGATGTAGTTTTATAAGATGTTGCTGAAATTATTTTGCTTTGATGACAGTAAATTATGTTTAATCAAAATTATTGCAGAAGTTGCAGTGTATGTATTTTGGGAATCTCATTTACCACATCCTTTCATGAAGTTGGATATTTTGTGAAATGTAGTCTTGGTTTTCTTTGATAACTGAGAAAGGTTAGAAAAGTATCTCTCTCCCAAAGGAAAAACTGGGTATAAATATCCCTTTCTCTCAGTGTATATCACCTTTCATATCACCTTTTGCTTGCAGCCCAATTTTAGTGTTGCTGATTCAAATAATTATGATTTAATTAGAGCTTCTCAGCTCTATATCAATAATCAGTATTTTAGATTTGCAATACTAGCATTAGCAATGACAAACCTAGACAGAATCTTAAAAAGCAGAGACATCACCTTGCCAACAAAGGTCCGTATAGTTAAAGCTGTGGTTTTCCCAGTGGTGATGTATGGAAGTGAGAGCTGGACCATAAAGAAGGCTGATCGCCGAAGAATCGATGCTTTTGAAATATGGTGCTGGAGGAGACTCTTGAGAGTCCCATGGACTGCAAGAAGATCAAACGCATCCATTCTGAAGGAAATCAGCCCTGAGTGTTCACTGGAAGGACAGATCCTGAAGCTGAGGCTCCAATACTTTGGCCACCTCATGAGAAGAGAAGACTCCCTGGAAAAGACCCTGATGTTGGGAAAGATGGAGGGCACAAGGAGAAGGGGACGGCAGAGGACGAGATGGTTGGACAGTGTTCTCGAAGCTACTAACATGAGTTTGACCAAACTGCGGGAGGCAGTGGAAGACAGGAGTGCCTGGCATGCTCTGGTCCATGGGGTCACGAAGAGTCAGACACGACTAAACGACTAATCGACAACAATACCAGCATTTTATAAGGTTTTTATGTTATTCACCTTATTTATCTTCTTTTTGGTAATGCTTAAGTTACTTTTAAGTTAAGTAAAGGAAATGTATATGCTATATGCCCGAAGACTCATCCTTGAACACTAAATTCTCATCCACCCCAGACATGGCAGTCGTTGAAGGGAAACTAAGGTGCAAAACTTAACTGCCGGACTTAGTTTCCGCTACATAGAAATCAGGCGTAGATTTGTCCTCTGAAAAGAGCAAAGTTGTCACAATTTGTAACCGTGCAAATATTGCTGGACTCCAACTCCCATCAACTCCCAGCCAGAGTGCCCAATGATCAGAGTTGACAGGAGCCATGATCCAACAACATATGGAGGGCCATAGGTTCCCTATCCTTGATCTACAGCAAGTGTGGGGAACCTTTGGCCCTCTAGGTGTTGCCGAACTACAATTCCTATCAACCTCTGCCAGCAAGGCCACTGGACTGAGTTGAGAGCAGCTGCAGAACCATAGGTTCCCCATCCTTGGTCTGCAAAATGCTGCCTATTGTGAGCCAGAGATAACGCTGTGGAACTCAATAAGGTAACTGCAAAACCCCCTCTTCTGTGGCTGTGCAATGAAGAACAGACATTATACATGTCTAATGTATATGGACCGTATAGTTAAAGCTATGGTTTTCCCAGTAGTGATGTATGGAAGTAAGAGCTGGACCATAAAGAAGGCTGATCGCCAAAGAATTGATGCTTTTGAATTGTGCTGGAGGAGACTCCTGAGAGTCCCATGGATTGCAAGAAGATCAAATCATGAGAAGAGAAGACTCCCTGGAAAAGACCCTGATGTTGGGAAAGATTGAGGGCACAAGGAGAAGGGGACGACAGAGGACGAGATGGTTGGACAGTGTTCTCAAAGCTACCAGCATGAGTTTGACTAAACTGCGGGAGGCAGTGGAAGACAGAAGTGACTGGCGTGCTCTGGTCCATGGGGTCACGAAGAGTCGGACACGACTAAACGACTAAACAACAACAATGTATATGGACACATCCATGCATACGCATAAGCGATCACTGCCTGGGACACCCACAACCCAATTTGTCTAAGTTATTCTAAGAAGATTGTGATTGTTTTGATAACACAGCAGGAGGATGAAACAAACCGAGAATGAATGGCAAACCCACTCACTCCTCCCTGCCTCTCCACCAATGTGTTCCCATGATGTAGGTCATGTCTTACTGCCCCAACAACCCAACTGTGACTTGTTCAATTCTGGTGCATTTTGTGCAAGATCCTGGCCCCTCTAAGGCAGGACTCAATTTTCTACCTCCTGCAATCCAATTTCCAAACTACTTTGTCGTGACCTGCTTTGCTGTAGCTTGTCAACCTGTGTCACTTGCCCATTTCTCTGAAAAACCACCTGCTCTCTTTTCAAGTGCTACCTTTGAAAAAGGAGTTGGGGGGGGGGAGTCAAGCTACATTAACAGTGACCTGGGAGGAATGGAGTGCGGGGGGGGGGGGAGGAAGAAGAAAAGCTCAGACAGCTGACAAACCAGAACAAGCTGAAAACAGATTTGAAAGAGGACAACATGAAAAATTCAACAGAGGAAAGATTCCTCTAGGCACCAGGTTATTTTGTTACCCTTTGCTATTTTGGCGACACTCATTTGTCTCCCATTTCATGTCAACCAAATATAATTGAGTCATATGGAAATGGCAGGGTGCAAGTTACCAGGCATTGCTCCTCTGCAAGCTCACTTAGTTTTAATAGGGCTTCCAAGGGAAGCAGGTGCAAATCCCAATGAATTGTGTGGAAGTTACAAAGCAGGAGCCTCTTGTAGATTTTATCCATCAAGATGCAATACTAGCCAGAGAAGATGGTTGGTGGGGAAAGGGAGTGGGGGGGGGGGCAGGCAGATGGAATCACATTTCATGGAAGAGTGGTAGCAACACATGCAGAACCAGGGCAATGTATTAGATAGGAGGACAGATGGCAACATAATATATGGAATAATTTATAGGGGGGAAAGATTGGGAGACACAAAAGGATGATGCAGGCTTAATAGAAATCTGGTTATGTGCCTGCTTGTAAGGGAGTAGAAGGCTTTTTGAATAAACTTATAGCAAGTGGAATTTCAGCGGAAAGGTTTATGCAAGGACAGGCACTGCCACCAGGTCCCTGTTCGTGTGAGACTGATGTAATTTGTGGGACAAAAGGTAAAGAATGAGTAACGCTCCGAAACAGAAAATAGCATGGCTTTCTTTTATTTAGCTTCCTTATTCAAGGGAGCACCCATGAAATCCGCCTCGGCAAGATTGGACTCCAAGCAACTGAAACTGCAATTTGTGTGATGGAAGTTATGCAGAAGCTTCTAAGTGGAAATCAGAGCTGTGCCGTGCCAGAAACAAAAATGGGGAAGAAACAATGAAGAAACACACAAATCATAATCATACTATTTTTGCTTCAATGGGTAGCTCTTATTTTACGACTGGGCTTTTATCTGCAGGCTTTCACAATGCTCGATATCACTCAGATTTTCAGATTTTGCTAAACCGTCATCACTTATTCAAGAGGCAGTGCTTTCTGGGAGGCTGCATGTCCATATTTCACATTAAGAATATGAGATTGTATCATTTGCTTTTGCTTCACCATAAGCCATTTACATGGAAAGAATTGGTGATTAAAATCAAATGACTTGTACGCTTGAAAAATAGAGCTATTGTGCCTTAAAGGGAAGCACTGTGTTTTATTCTGAAACACCGCCAGGCATGTTAATGTCCTCTAATATGCAGTTCTACTTTTCATATGTGTTACACATCTCTAATGGAAAAAAGCAACAACAACAAAGTCCCTGTAAGGTAATTCATTTTGGGGGGCACTGCATGCACGTTGCAAATATGTTACAATGTCAAAATGCAAACAGTAAATTTTATAAACACCACGTTTTCGGTTGGTTATTAAAATCTTGTTATGTTTCACAATTTACAAAAAGTAACCCAAATTATATTTCCCCCCTCCATTATATTGCAGCTAATGAAATGTCCTCTCAGTAAAATGGATTGGTGTGATGGGTAATCTCTGCCACTTCTGCTCATTCTTGAAAGCTCTTTTTTACCTCATTCACAACTTACCCTTTACTCACCACAAGCTCTGCCTGTTTTCATTTCCACACCCGTCCCCATTGTAAGTCCGTAACCCTCAATAGACTGTGTGCATAATGGAGCCCCTCTCTCTGTCTCTCTCTCCTGTCTTTCTGGGGAACCAGGAACTACTGATCCCCCCTTGCTTGGGCCATCAACTCTTTTCCGTGAGGGGCCTCCCCACGGATCACTTCTTCCATGTTCACATTTGCATTCATTCTGGGCTTTCAATGAGCACACAACACATGACCAAATTGCACCAAAACCCACCTGGCCAAACAGCAGAAGCAAGGAGGTGGCTTCTAAACCCACAATGCTCTTTTCTTTTTTGGCCAGGTATTATATTTTGCTTTTAAAGGCTGTAATCAGACTGATGTCTTCACAACTGATGACAACTAATTAGCCACCAAGAAGTTGCTTCGTTCCTATGACCGTTAAGAAGAAACCACTCAGCTCAAAATCAGGGAAGCCCATCCGAACAGCTGAACTAGATATTTTTCTACAGCTAAAATGTTAGCTAGGTACTTAACAGAACATGAATATGGCAGAAGACTGTGAAATTTCTGGCCGGGAGCCAAGTAAGACCGGCAAGACAAATGTGAAGCAGCATCAGTGCGACATAGGTGAAATTGTGGCAGTGCCAAATGAAGGTCGGTTTTGAGGAAAGATTCAAAGCAGCAGCTATCCTGATGGGCATGAACAGGTCGGTAGCCTTAGCATGTTATCACAGGATAAAATCACAATATAAAAAACAGAATACATAATCAAAATAAAAATAGAAACAACAGAATAACACCCCCCCCCAAAAAGAACACATTTTAAAAGAGCATTGAATGACAATCAGCCAAAGGGTTTGTTAAAGAGGAACATTTTTGCCTGGGGCCTAAAGGTATACAGTGGTACCTCAGGTTAAGTACTTAATTCGTTCCGGAGGTCCGTTCTTAACCTGAAACTGTTCTTAACCTGAAGCACCACTTTAGCTTTAGCCTCCTGCTGCCGCCACGCCGCCAGAGCCCGATTTCTATTCTTATCCTGAAGCAAAGTTCTTAACCTGAAGCACTATTTCTAGGTTAGAGGAATGTGTAACCTGAAGCATATGTAACCCGAGGTACCACTGTATAATGAAGGCACCAGGCAAACCTCCCTGGGGAGAGCATTCTACAAATGGGGAGCCACTGCAGATAAGGCCTGTTCTCGTGTTGCCACCCTCCGGACCTCTCAAGGAGGAGGCACACGAAAAAGGACCTCAGAAGATGTTCTCAGGGTCCTGGTAGGTTCATATGGAAAGAGGTGGTCCTTTAGGTATTGCAGTCCTGAGATGTTTTAAGGCTTTATAGGTCAAAACCAGCACTTTGAATTGGGTCCAGAAACTAGTTGGTAACCAGTGTAGTTGGATAGGCTAGAATCCAGCCTTGGATCTCAAAGTTTAAGCTTTATATATACAAACACAGGTGCTGATTCCATGATCAGAATGGCATAGCATTTTGCCTAAGAATGAGTTCCACAAATCCAAACTAGCAGGCATTGGAATTGCAGGGCGTGGGGATTATAGAGGTACTACAGGGAACAAGCTACTGCTTCTAGGTCCACCTTTCGTTCTCAGAGTAACATTCTGCACTGAATTGGCTGAGCATTTCAGCTGCAGCATTCTCTAGAGTGACTTTCACACATTACATAACTAGCTCTGTATCAACTCACATGGGGAATGACTTGCAGAACCTTTTCCATTATATGTAGACGTTGTAGCCTAAGGGCAAATTGGTGGATGTTTGCGCTGCAAAATTAATTACCCATCCACTGAATTTTTCAAAAAATAAATGTTCTCCTGTATGCACATAGTAAATTTTCACTATTTGAAGAGAGGGAAAATGTAATTTTCTAATCATAATTAATACATGACCTTACTGTTTGCCTGGGGATATTTGTCAGACCATACCTGCAAATTAGGCAGCCTACAGATTTCTCAACCTTAGCTTTCCAAAAAAAAGAGGGAGGGGAGAATCTTAAAAATCTCTGTGTGAAATAAGGTATGTTCGTGTGGGGGAACAGTATTACTTTTAAAATGTGTTTAATTTTCTTGTCATAAGGGGGCGGGGAGAAAAGGCCAAAGTCTCCTCCTAAATAAAGAGTATTAGATTTATTCACCGAAAGGCTGCTGTAGGTTGGGACATTTATCATAATGTCAAAACTCTACAGGCAAGTGGGATTCAGATAAACCTCCAGACTCTTGACAGTCAATACTTTGAAGACATACTGTACTTCCTAAGTATTTTAATATGCCTGCCAAGGTGTCACATTTGGGGCACTGTCAAAAGCGGGGGGGGGGGGGGACACCTTAAGACGACAGAGGAAGAAATACCCAGAGTAAGTGGGTGAAAAGTATTACAGATTATGAATATGTGCATGAGGAGATGAAAATTACAGCTGCTCCTGCATTGTTTGGGGGGGAAGACATCTTGACAGATTTGAAGGAAGTTATTCTATTTACTGCAGTAATGAACAACAGCGCGAAAGTTCTGCTCTGAGTATTTTGCACCCATTAGTATGCAAGAGCTACACCTGTTTTTTGGCCAACTTACTCAGAAGAATTAAGTTCAGCTATGTCTAATGGGGCCTACTACTCCAAAGTAAGTGCATGTAGGACTGCTGCCTAGAACGGCAGCATTTTTCAGCCAAACATATATCCTTGCATCACTGCATGCCAGCCACCCACAACCTCATGTCCTCCAGATTTTTTGGACCAGAACTCACCTGTGACTATTGGCCATCCTGGCTAAGGGTGATAGGAGTCATAGTCCAAAATGTCTGGAAGATCTCAGGAAGGAGAATGCAGCTGTACATTATCACTCTATATGCTATATACTGTTTAAGACAGATCTTCCAAAACAGTGGTTTTTGCAAGTTCTTGTTGAGTAAAAGTGTTTGTTTTTAATTAATCCCAGTTTGAATTTATATCCAAATCAGTCAAATACTTAAAGGAGACCAAGAGAAAAATCCATCGAACTACTGGACCATTTTAAGTTCTAAGGGAGTAATTTAGAAGCAAGTGGTTGGCAAAGCAATTCTAATGAGTAACTTCTATATAAAAACTTCCAATGATTCAGAAGGAAAAATCTCACTTCCCCCAATTTAACTATACCTTTACCTTTACCTACTTTAAATGAGGAACATTTCTGTCTTCAGGGGATCCACCAACATTAGGGTGGGATCAGAATGGTACTATAAATGCATATTACCTGCATTAGAAACCTGCGTTAGAACCGCAAAGCAACTCTGCCATCAAATTGCAGCCTCTGCCCTCACTCCCCATCTGCAATAATGGGGAATTAATACTGACCTACTTCGCAAGGTTGTTGTAAGGATTAATGAGGTGTGTGCGAAGTACTCTGGGCACTTAGAAAGGTATCATATATACCGTTAATCTTTTAAAAACCATTCCTGTTGTTTGTAAGCCTGGTAAGGGTGTTGTAAACTCACAACTGCATAATATTAAAAAGTCAACCACCCCCCATTGCAGACAGTGTCCTGCTGGGTAAAATAGTTCCATCCTTCCCTTTTGATACAAGGCATTTGCCATTAACTTTCAGCTCCCTCTTGTTTGAATGCTGTGAAAGTACGGAAAGCAAGATCGATCTGCGTTTTATTATGCTCTTCATAATTTTAAGTACCTAAGTCAAATCTATTAACTCTTCTTTCAAGGTTAAGTAATTTGAGACATCAGATTTGCATACAAGTTCCATTTTCCTTCTCTTCAGAGCTTGGTAAAAGAGCTGCTTGTTTTCCCCCAACTTTATATAAAGGATAAAGGGACCCCTGACCATTAGGTCCCATCGTGACCGACTCTGGGGTTGCGGCGCTCATCTCGCTGTATTGGCCGAGGGAGCCGGCGTACAGCTCCCGGGTTATGTGGCCAGCATGACTAAGCCGCTTCTGGCAAACCAGAGCAGTGCACGGAGACGCCGTTTACCTTCCCGCCGGAAGGTACTACTTGCACTTTGACGTGCTTTCGAACTGCTAGGTGGGCAGGAACAGGGACCGAGCAATGGGAGCTCACCCCGTCACGGGGATTCAAACCGCCGACCTTCTGATCGGCAAGTCCTAGGCTCTGTGGTTTAACCCACAGCAGGTATAAAACCAGGAAATTCAGTATTTGACTCCTTTCTGTTTACCATCTACTATTTAGGGGCAATTTTGAAGGATTTCTATTGCACACACTTGAATGCCTCCTACACAGTGTAACTTTCTCTTAATTTCTATCACTTTGGTATGTCAAGTATTAGTTTGCTCAGATTATCATAGCTTTATGCATGCAGCTGTGGTATGGGAAATGGGCCAATTATGAAGTTTTCCAAGCATGGGGAATCCGAGAACAATATAATTCATTAAAATACAAACCCCAAATTAATAAAAAAAATTGAAAATGCAAGTAAAGCAATTAAATTCCAAGGATAAGAGGTAATGAAGAAGTGTGAGGTGAATGATTGCAGTATTATAAATCAATGAACCAGTTCACTGACAAATTCATGAACTCTGAAAATTAGGTTTTTGTACTTTTATTGCCAAGTTACAAAATACTTTATCAGTCACTCCTTCAGACTTTTAAAAATGCGTAAGTGAACAACCCACATTAATCTGACATTTATTTTAAAAAATAAAATCAGCTAATAGTTACATTGGAAGAATGGTTTTATAGTACATTCTTCGCAATGAAAAGCATTTTTTTTTTTAAAAAAAAAATCAAATTTATTAGCACCCTTATTATTGGATTCAAAGGGATTTATTTTTATACAATGGACTTCATTATCCTTCATGAAATGAAAGGAACTTGAAACGGTAATGAAATAGTATTAGCAGGAGTATTGACAAAAGAATCTAAGTGACTCTTGATTTAGAATACGACTGCAATTTTTATACTGCATTTGAGGATTCCTGTATAATTGCAGCTTTTACATACAGATCAGACAATTTACTTCTGTTTCAAAGAGATGCAGAAGTATTCCTTCTGGAGAACTTGTGGGCTGCATTTTCATGTTCCCATCTGACAATTCTGCTAAGCAATTTTGTGATTCATTATGAAATCTTACATATGTACCTGGGAGTCTCACAAAAGTCCAAGGAACTTGTTTCTGAGAAAGTGATCACTAAGTCCTAGGGAAATGTGTCATAAGCCCCCACCCAATTAGTCTGCAGGTAAAGGGGGAAAGACATGAGGCGGTACTAAGACCCAACAGCAGAGGCAGCCAAAATGGTATCCTTTAGATGTGCCTGGACTTCAACTCCCATCAACTCCAAAGATACAGTCAATGGTCAGAGATGATGGGAGATATTGTTCACCTATAAAGGGCACATCATCTCTGCCAGCAGAGATTACCAGGATTCTAGACAGCAATACATGAGGTTGCTGCCAAGAATGGCAACTTCATGTCAAATTCTCCTCCTGTTCCCCTAATGTATAATTATGGAGATAGGCCACCATCACATTCTCAGTTTTCCTACTACCACCCCACATTACTAACTGCCTCTACAGGGGCAGAGGGGAAAAGGAACATAAAATGAGGTGATCTCATCATACATTTCTATGAAGGTACACTGTGGGAGAGAGTAAATCCATTTTTGGGAGAGAGTGCAAGGAGGAGCCTGGCTCCTGATATGATAAAACTGTAGTCAACAAGGATCCCAACACAGAATGTGCACTGGCCCATGGCTACTTAGGGAGCAGAGGCGAGCAGAAAGATGTGAGTAAAATAAATGAGAAAGCAAGGAAAATAAAAACTAGGAATGCTCCATGAGTGGATGAGACCTTAAGGAGAAGGAAAAGGAAATGATGGAAGATTATGGAAACAGAATTTTTCTACAGAGATGGCTCCACTTGCTGTTTGCAACATGGTGGTTTGAAGAATATACCCAAGGAGTCGTCTCACCAGAAGGAATGGGGTGAGCAGCAATTTCTGGACTACAGCTCTAGAACAGGAGTGGTGATCCTTCCCCTCACCCCCTTAGGATGGACTGATGACCCACAGGAAAAGTCTATCATGGTCTGCTGCTGTCGGTGGACACAGCCAAACCCAACCAAGAGCTGGAAGTGGGAGGGGCTTACAGGATTGCTTAACACTCTCTCTGTTCCCCAGCCTTCACACACATGCACACACCACAGGAAGCATTTTCCAGAACGGCCGTCTAGAGAGCCTCTGCAGACCCAGATGCTGCTGTGGGCCACGTAAAAGTTCTCCATCCCAGTTCTAGAGCGTTCAGAAACCCCCTCCGTGCAGGTGAAAATCCGTATGTGGGGCTGCCCAGAGACTGCACATAGGAAGTAGGAATCAAAAAGGATGAGGGCCAGAACACTGTTAGCTCGGCAGTTCAAGAGCTTGGAGTCTGGGGCTAGCTTGAGCAAAAAAAAAGATGATATACTGTATTAGTATTAAGCCCCACATGCACAACACCAACATGCAATGTTAAATTACAGCTGATGTTCCTGGCTAATTACAGAAGACAAAAGTAGACATGCTATTTCCACCCCTGCCAAATAATAAAACATTCTGCTACCATCTCTTCAGCCTCTCCTTGTCAGGAACCTTTCAGTAAACTTTTAATAGTTCCTTAGATTCTTTGAAACATGGATTATTTCTTCTTGTATCTATCTAGAACAGGGCTCTGACCTGCTATAGATTTTTAGGCCCTATCAACAGAAATGCTATAAATAACAATAATGAGGAGAATGATCAATGAGCATTATAGAGATAGAGTAACCTTTGTAACTATTCTCTGCTGTCAAGTTCACAAACTTTCAGCTCTGGTTTATGACAAATAAATGGCCCAGAAACAATCTTTGCATTTTTATGGCCTACAATTTACTTTTTTTTTTAATGCCAAAAAGGGAGTTTAAAGTACCGACATTAAAGCTTTACATTATAGCTGAAATCAATCACATTATAGCTATGACACTTCCTGAATAATTCATTAGAGTTTCAATCACATCTATGAAAAATGTAGGCATTTAAATAAAATGTATTATGCCGAAGGCCTCATTGATACAGGACTCTCTAGTGGTCTCTTCTTGGTGGTTTACAATATCATGTCCTCTGCTATAATGACCCTTCAAACATTGCCCTGCTTTCTGCCTATGAGCATCAAGAAACCAACATTTAACACTGTCACAATACGGAACGAGGAAACTTTGGCTCTCTAGAATTTGTTGGACTACAACTCTCCTCAGCCTCAGCCAGTATGGATATGGGAGTTGTAGCTCAATGACAACTGGAGGGGACACAGTTTCCTCATTTCTGAAATAGAGTAAGGGTCTGTTAGGCAACTAACCAGTGTGGTTGGGTTGCATATTGGCTTCCATGTCACTTGTAATAATTGAAGCTAGAAGGTCACATGGGAGCGGCAGGCCAACACAGTCACTTGTCAGCCACGGTTGCCTGTCCCCAGGGAATAGCAATGGTGATGTGAGAGGCAGTCATGTTGTCCACTTCTACTGCCTCATCTCCCCAGTTCATACAGTGGAGAAGAACAGGAAAACATCATCCAGACTCTATAAAATGCTTTAAAAAATCCAAATGTTTTGGAATGGATAAATGTTATGCAAAATCCTTTATTCCCCAGGGTACACATGTCAGCATTTCACAGCGTTTTGTCTCCAATATTCTGACAAATGGAGGGAAATCAACTTACCCTGTGTTTTTCTTTAATCTTCTTCCTATATTCTTCTTTGTCAAATTTGTCCTCTTCCTGCAGCCTCTCTTTTGCTTTGTTGAGACTGATTCCACCACTGTCGTCGTCATCTTCTGCTTCGTCGTGAACAGATTTTTGTGCGGGTGGCCACTGCTGAATTAGCTGGATTTAAAAAGAACAATGAAAAATATCACTGCATCACCCTACATTCTAATTCTGATTCAAGAGTTGAATCAGACTTGAAGTACATGACTTGAAGTGCTGTCACTTATGTAGCCAAAACAGGAACAGCCACAAGACAGCAAGAGAGGTGTCAACAGAGCTGGAGTAACCTCAAGGTCTGCAGAAGTACAAAAAAAAAAAAAGGAAATCTAACTTGGGGGCCCCTGAAAATAGCCCTGTGAGCACTGAGTGTCCTCAATCGCCACAGAATAATGACCAAATGCCCCCCCCCCAAAAAACCCTAGATAGTTGGGGCAGTGGAATAGAGTATGTCTGCCCGATGATAACAATGGACAGGAGCACACCATACTGCAAGTTTGTTGCGGGTCCCACTGGTAAATTCAATTCAATGTAATTGAACATTTAATTGCAAATAATTAGTTGTCACAATGTTTTATTTGAAGGCAACAACTGGGTAACTCAAAATCTTACACAGAACCAATAAGAGCTGCTTCAAGGAAAAGCAAGCACCCTAAGCTAACATTTGAAATTAAGTGAAAAGAAAGGTAGAGGGTAGCAGCAAGGCGTTTGGGATCCAAATAAAAGGATTTTGCAGTGTGGAAGGATGGCAAAGCGGCACAGCAGGATGATGAGCTTCTTGGAATTATTGGGAAATGGGGAGTTAGTGTGTTTGGAGACTCAAAAGTCTCAAGGTCTGCTGCATGGAGAGAGAGAGGGGAAGGAAGAACCAATGGATGTGCAATGGTGAATGCAAGGTCTCAGGCACATTGGAACGACAGGATTATAGACCTGGAAGAGTCATTGAAAATCAGCTAGTCCAGCCCTCTCCTCAGTGCAGGATCTGCAATGCAGCATGCACTGAGCTGGCAGGCAGAAATGCACACATGGACATAAGATTTCTCATACTGTACTTCCTAAGCACCTACAACTAGGTGCTGCATATAGTATGTGTTGTCTAAAATATGTGTTGAGTTATACAAGTATTATACAAACTGATATTGTCAAATGCAGAGGCTTCGGAAAAGGCCACCCTTGTGTCTTTAAAGTCTTGTTTTCATATTTCTGTCCCTCTGAGATCAGCTGAGAATATATCACCAAAGCCCATATTGCTACTTCACATTCTGAACGCAGCGCTGCATCCAACATGATCATTCCTCACACAAATTCATAAAAACCACTCTTAATACATCGACCTAATTATAGAAACTGACAGTTCAGCATCCATGGCTGCCACAGAAACACATTATAGGGCTTCCTAAAAAGAAGGAAAAAACCATGGCAACTTTTTATCAAGCTACTATACTCACTTATCCATCTTCTGCAGTTTCAAATTAGCCTTTGAAACAGCAATGCGCTGTATTTATTTTAAGAAGCAAAGCATTACGACTTCGGCTTAATCAGAGCGTTTGTCGTAGCCTTCTGTGCAGCCAAACTAAATGCTTCGTTTTCAGACAAGAAATCATGGGCCATTGTAATCTGCTTGTGATGCATTTCCATAGAAATTTAGTACCACAAACATGGCCACAGTGATAATCATCAGTCAGTGTAGTCTCAAAGACTGCATTTGGCCTACTGTGCCCTTGAGACTATAGAAGGGGGTCAAAAGCTGTTGCATGCAGGAAGGGAGAGGTGGGCCTCTGTTCCAAACCATACTGTGAATAACCAGTATTTCACTGGTAAAGAGCATGTGCAAATTCAGCAACACCTTACCTGCAACCTGGCAACACTTCCTCTTTTCTTCCACCCTGCATGTTACTGTACAGTCACATTAGATTGCAGAAGGAATTGAAACTGACAATTGTCACCATCTGCTATGGAAAAGGCCACCAGTAGTTCTTCCTCTTAGTTTTATTGTGGTTTTGCAGACCCCCGAAAAGCACATTCCTGGTAATTAGCATTTTGCAAATCACACATCTAAGTGCCTGATAATGAAGACTAGGAGATAATTTTTATATTTTCAGTGAAAACACAGTGGTGCTCAGGCTTATGAAGAACAATGGATATTTTTTGCTTGACTGGTAGTTTTCAAAACCGTGATGAACTCTGGGCTTCCTCTTGGCAACTTCTTTGGGGGTGTTCAACAAGATCAGTAATGACAAATATATCTGAAAAAGAGCCTGACAACCATTATCCATCTTCCCTACAGTGTGCAGGGAGTACTGGTGGAATTCTAATCGGCCAGGACAGTATCAACTGAATATGACAAAAATCCTTTGCAAGGTCTCGGTATTCCAAAGCCACTTCATAATTTATTGGCACACCCCAATGTGGGAAGTGTGTGCCAAAATTTGAAAATTTGAAAGCTTGTGTTCTAGGCCCAACACCAACACACACACACTTCTTAGTATAAGCCAGCCAGTTTTCTTAGATCTTACCTCTCCATCTTCAGTAAACACAATTTTTGTGTTTACTTTAAATTTTCTCTTCAATACTTTTTTAGCTTCTTTTGTTTTAGTTATTTTCTTCTTCGGCTTTGAATTCGATGTACTCTATAAAAGAAGAGCAGAAGACAGACAGCATGGTTAACTTTTAGCAAAGAGGGATTCCAGGACAAGGATGAAAATACTCCACTGCCATCAACCAAAAGGCACATCTGTGCTACAAAGAGCACATGTGGTGTTGTTGTATTAAAAGTTATTAAATTTTTATACCACCCTTCATCCAAAGATCACAGTGGTTCACAACATAAAAATACAAGTTGAGAACACAAAATGCATAATAAGACAAAAACAAACACAAACCAATAGCTCCCCTCCCACAAATACATTTAAAAACTGCAGCAAAAATAAGTCTAAATTTATTCCCACCAGCTGATGCCCAACCCATAAAACAAGAAGCTACATTGCTTTCAGAAGACGCTCAGGCTCAGCCTTTAGTGAACCTTGTAGGGGAAAAGGAATTCGGAATACATCTTCAGAAGCATAAAAGAATTAATACGTAAACCAAGAATAGATTGCCACGACTTATATGTTTGGGTTTGGGATTTCACAACTGGACACAGCTTCCAAAGGTGTTGATGTGCAGACATCTGAATCACCTTCAGAGTAAAATTTTATTACCTTGTCAAGCAGCCCTCTGTTGCCAAACGAACAGTGAAAAACTGCCTCCACATTCAAGTAGCAGCTCCACTACTGAAATGTGAAGAAAAGTTTGTGATATGGGACACCTGTATGGCCTGGAAAGTGTCCACTCTTTTAAAGTTTCTTACAAACATAATACATAATATTCAAAGTAAAACTGAGAAGATGAAAGACGAAGAAGAATTTAGCACTACAAGGTACCAAACAAACTTAGCTCAGGTATCTTGCATGCCAAGCCCTTTTTTGCTGGAATCATTTGAAATAGATGCATAGCATGCCCCCAGGCCAAGAGCAATGAAATTAAACAAGGAGAGAAAATTGTTCCTTATTTCCTGTTCTATTGCTTCCATCTTAGTAAGCAAGAAATGGATATCGTTAAGTGTGCTCTCCACAATGATTTCCATCCAGAATAAGGGGCAAAGAGAAATGAAGGCACGAATATACATTTCCTTGTGGGCTTTAATGAAAATTACATAGTCAATCATATCTTGCCCTCTGGAATCCAATTTTTAACCTGCCACTTTCAATAACTACCTCTAACATTAGGAAAACAGGCAGCCGGAGGCAATTCGGCAGGGAGGGCTTAAAACTGATTCAGATTTCATCCAGGTCTCCAGCAATGGCAATATTGATTCCGTTTTGAACATTTTGGAAGAGACTCTGCCGCCTTCCAGAAACAGGTGAGCAGGGAACCAGGGGCTTATTTCAACTGTTCCAGGAACATTTCAGCATCTACTGCACTTTACATCCTAGTAGAGTCCTGCTGTGTTGGATGAGTTTCAGTTGGTAAGACCTGAGGATGTGGACAGGGTGCTTGGATTGGTCAGGACAACCACTTGCACTCTTGCCCCTCGTGGCTGAAAAAAACTTGCAGGGAGGCGACAGCTGGCTGGGCCAGGGAGGTGATCAACACCTCCTTACAAAAGGCGGTGGTTCCTGCCTGTTTGAAGGAGGCAGGGGTAAAACCACTCCTTAAGAAACCCTCCATGGACTCAAAAAACTTAAGTAACTACTGGCCAGTTGCTCATCTCCCCTTCTTGGGCAAGGTTCTTGGGTGGGTGGTTATGGACCAGACCTAGGTGCTCTTGGAGGAAACTGATTCTCTAGATCCATTTCAATTGGGGTTTAGGCTCGGTTTTGGTACAGAAACTGCTTTGGTCACCCTGTATGATGACATTCATTAAGAGAGAGATGGGGGAAATATATCCCTGTTAATTCTCCTCAGCCACTCAGCAGCTTTTGATACCATCAACCATGGTATCCTTCTGGAGCAGCTTTCTGAGTTTGGGGTTGGTGGCACTACTTTGTTGTGGTTCTGGTCCTACTTGGATGGCCACTCCCAGAGGGTGATGCTTGGGGAGTCTTTTTCAGCCTTCAATGTGGAGCCTTCAGGGTTCAATTTTATCCCTTATGCCAGAGGTTTTCAACCTTTTTGGGTCCACGGTTCCCTTGTGAAGCTCAGGAGCCCAGTTATGTCACACCTTGCCTGCAGAGCCGGCAGCTCTTCATCCCTTTTTGAACCCCCTCCCTTGTGGAGTGTTTCTCCCCTCTCCTTGGGAGTCCTTTCGGCTGCCACCCCTGATCTCTGAGCTGCCCTCCCCCCCACCCCCGAGAGGTGCCTTCCCACACTGCTCCACAGCGGCCCCAGATGCACCATTTGCCTGGGAAGCTTGTAGCCAGGGCTGCTGCAACAAACAGCTGTGCAAACCTTTGGGAGGCAGAGATGCAAGAGAACATCAGAGGAAGGGAGAGCAGAAGAAGGGAGAGAAGGAGAGTTGCCTGCGGCACCCCTATCCATCATTCAAGGCACCCTAGGGTGCCATGGGTGCCCTCTTGAGAGTCCCATGAACTGCAAGATCAAACCTATCCATTCTGAAGGAAATCAGCCCTGAGTGCTCACTGGAAGGACAGATCCTGAAGCCGAGGCTCCAATACTTTGGCCACCTCATGAGAAGAGAAGACTCCCTGGAAAAGACCCTGATGTTGGGAAAGATGAAGGGCACAAGGAGAAGGGGACGACAGAGGATGAGATGACTGGACAGTGTTCTCGAAGCTACCAGCATGAGTTTGACTAAATTGCGGGAGGCAGTGGAAGACAGAAGTGCCTGGCGTGCTCTAGTCCATGGGGTCACGAAGAGTCGGAAACGACTAAACAACAACAACAACAAGGGTGCCATGGCACACTAGTTGAAAACCACTGCCTTATGCTATTTAACATCTACATGAAACTGCAGAGTGGTGTCATCTGGAGTTTTGGAGTACAATGTCAGCAATATGCTGACGACACACAGGTCTACTTTTCCTTTACATCTGCAGGTGAGGCAGTGGATGTGCTGGACCAATGTCTTACCTTGGTAATGGTTCCTTCATCCGCTTCACACCTACACAAAACAGCCTCTGTGAGGGGTAATACTGCAGAAAAATCTGTTTTAGGGTCTGTGTTTCCAGTACGTGTGATGTAAAAGAGGCTGGGAGAAAAAATATGAAGTAGCTGTTTTGATGTTTCATCTTCTTTTTCTTTCTTTTTTTAAAGAGTTGTGCCTCCAGTTAAAAGAAGAAAAGCGTTTACCAAGGGCAGGTATGAGCTTTGATGCTGAACTAAGAACATTATTTTGCTGACATTAACAAAATGTTTCTTTCTGCCCCACAACACTCAGAAACCTTTGCTTTCGAAGTTGTGGAAAGTACTTTTGATGGAGGAAAGGGCAACATTCTATGATGAGATGAAAAGCTGCAAGCTATACATAGTGCCAATTAATGCTGACAAGTTCATTTCCACTCACAAAATGAGCGGAACTGTGATATATACATACACACACACGGCATGCAGAAGAATTTGCCTGAAGATGTGAAGGTTCACAGTGGGGGAAGACAACAGGGGTAACTCCAGCAAGTGCCGCTCCCCTAGGCCCTCATAGATATCCCACACACCCTTGGCCCCCAATCTCCCCCACTGTGGTTCAGAAGGTACATAATCTTACATAGTAGGTAAGATGGTAGATCTCAAGAGAAGGTTTCATGGAGCAGATGCCCCCCAAGGATAAGGGGAGAACTTCAAAAAGCATGATGCAACCAGGAAACCTAGATGAAAGTGAGTACGGATGGTGGCATGCGGATGAAATACATGGGACGACATTGCCAAGAAGGGTTTAATTGAATAGTTTGAATTGCTGTACAACTGCTATTAGTTTGACAAAGGCGGCCTGCTAGGTTTTTAGTTTATTACACTGTGGAGCTGACAAATGCAAATTGTGAATTATGAAAAACAACAGGCAGGAGAAATAATTATCTATACAGTCCCAAATGCAAATGTATGCCTTTTTGAATTAAGTTACATTGAAGTAAGCAGAGCTGCTAACATTTCGGCTTGCGTATGTGCCAGACTGGTATTAAAGCACACCTGAATGGTGTCACATCATTAATTCAGAAAAATCGCACTACTTCACACTTCCTCATTATCCTTCTTCCAGAGGCTGTACAATGGCATACCTGGAAATGGAGATTCTGAGAGAATTTGATTTCTCAAATAAATGCAAGAGCAAAACAGGGGTGTTGTTGCAGAAGACAAAGCTTCTCCAGCCCAAACAAGCAAAGAGTTGCTAATTTTAAAGAGCTCCAGTGCCAGATGGCAGCTGCAATCGCCAACCTGGTGCTCCCCAGGTGTTCTGGACTACAACTCTCATCAGCCCCTGTCAGCATGCTGCCCATGATTTTCAGTTTTGACCTTTGTCATGGAAGGAAGATGGGACAGGAACACGAGCAAAGCAATGCCCATGCATTGAGAGGGTTTCTGGTGGGCCCATATATTTCGTATTCCAATCAACATGCCTTCACTTCCTCCTCTACCAAACCAGCCTATGCCACAGACTCCAGGTTCTCTAAAAATCTGAACCTTGGAAGCAAGATAGAGTACGCTAAATAAAGAGACAAAGTAACGAGATGCAAATGTGCATAATTTATGACAGCACAATTTGAGTTTCCTTGGCACGGAGTACACACAGCCTTGGGTACAGCTGGCAGTAAAAGGTCTTTTAGTCAAGGGCTTTATTGTGAGATTTCATAGCATGTAACTATGCAATTAACTTTGTCACTGTGGCATTTAATGGACTCTTTAAGCAAAGAATATATCAGCGTATTAGCTGATTTGGTAAAATAATTGACATAAAATTGCTTTGTAAGCAGTCTAAATCTTCCACATAAGGTAAAAGGGAAATCTGCAGTTAGCCTTCGATTTGATTGCCCTGGGAATTCTGCACGAAGGATCTTAAGAGTGTATTTACTTTGGTTAACATATACACACTGAGCATATTTATGCAGAAAACAATCTTCTGTTTCACCAAGACGCTTTGTTAGTCCTGGAAAGGCTGAGCACATTGTTTTGTTTCACCTGCATTTAGAGATGCTTGTTTCTTAAAACTGAGGGTGGGTGATTCTTAAAAGAACAGCTTTCTGAAAGCCAAAGCAAGAAGTGCATTGGCAATGTTTGGACAATTCCCCCCACCCATGAAAAAACCATGGTAGGCTCAAACTTGATTGGTTCCTTCCTGTCCTCTTAATCTGCAGGGAATCTATAGCCCTCCAGATTTGTCTGAAATCCAAGAGAGCTGCTACTGGCCTGTGTAGATGATACTATTTCTAAGAGAGGCTCAGTGGAAACTGGGCAGGCTGAGGCTGCACACAGCCTATAAGAAAGCACTGTGCAGTTAATAATAATAATAAATTATTTGTATATATGCAGATGACGCATTGTCTCCAGGACTAATTACCATGCACGCGCTGGGAAGTATATCTGCACAGAGCAGAGCTTTCCAAACTTTTCGTGTTGATGACACACTTTTCAGACTTGCATCATTTCGCGACACAGTAATTCAGTTTTACTAGCAAACCAAAGATTAAACTAACCCCTTTCCAGCGTTCACGCAACACACCTACACACTGCAGCCGACACACTTAATGTGTCGCAACACACAGTTTGGAAAGCTCTGGCATAGGGGGCTGAGTCGCTGCTGCATATTAGGAAACTGAATGGGACAGACAAGGTGGTTGCAAAGTTGGCACTGTGCAAACGCATCAGCAGATACAACTAACTGGGTGCTCCTACCAGCACGTTCATCTTACTCCATCCTCTCAATGTCCCAATATGTAGCAGCAACTCAGGTAGAGGAAGGTCAGGTGGGCAGCACAGCCCCAGCACACTGTCCACTACTGACAGGGACCTGCATTGACAGACCTCAACCATCATAAGCAGTTTGTGCCTATTTGATACAGACAGTGAACAAGACAGAATCTAAAACACACACTTTAACCCTGGCTTGTTTGAACTAACTAGACTGTAAAGCAACCAGAGCTCCCCAAGTTCAGATGCATCAAGGAAGTCTGGTTAGTTTAAATATTAAAAATGGAGGTTTTTCATCTCCTTGTCTTGTGTGCACAAGGGAAGAGAAGTGGTAGTGTCCAAACCTTGTGTGTATAACACTAAGCTGTGATTGAGTGGTGTGTCCAAACCAAGCAAATGGGATGAAGTTTAATAATAATATAAAAGTTCCCGTCAAACGTGAAAAAAGTAATTTCTCTTGAATTTAATAAGCCATCGCAGTTAATTAACTGCATCCTCCTGCTGTCTACCTCTAAGAGCAGCCTTTAACACAGCCAATTCCAATTTGACCTTAAAATTACATTAATCATCTTCAAGTTTCTCAGCTAGGCTATGATATTGATTCGAACGGTAACTGGACAAGAAGCTTTCAAAAATGTTAAGTGAAAATTTCTTTTGAGGAAAGAGCATAATCTGGAAGGCAAATCGTTCGTAATTAGCCATACACAATTCAAGAATATGATCCGTGTCACCCAGCTGTCACATGGAGGATGGAGCAAGCTTGCTTTCTCCTGCTCTGGAGGGCAGCGCCCATGCCAATGGATTCAAGTTACAAGAAAGGAGATTCTAATTTAATACCAAGAAAAACATTCTGACAGTAAGAGCTATTTGACAGAGGAACAGACTCCATCAGAAGGTGGTGGATTCTCCTTGGAGGTTTTTAAGCAACAGTTGGATGACCATCTGTCATGGATGCTTTAGCTGAGATTCCTGCATGACCCTTGAGGTCCCTTCCAACTCTACAATTCTATACAAAGAAATCTCACTTCCCATCACTGACATGCAGCCCCTGACAAATTACCCCCTCGGCAGATAAAAGGTTGTCCATTTTTGAGTAGCCCTTGCAATAATGCAAGCTTTCCAAACTATTTGTCATAAAGAGTTGCAAAGGGCAGATCTACTGAGGTAAGAGTTTGGAATCTTACATCCCATGACAGTTTGCTTTACACTTTTGCTCTGTAAGCATTGGATTTGCTTGCTTGAGTCACCTGGAACTACTTGCTCTGCAAGCACATCTGAAGTATTGCCACCTTCTTTGGGCCAGCCTGTAAAAGGCCCCATACAACCCAGAAAAGCTCTGCCGGATGACATAATGAGGATGCAATGGAGGCAGCAATGTATGCCTCCTTTGCTGCCTTCAGTGCTACTAGGTAGACTCAATAAGGAGCCCTTACCAGTGTTCTGTTGCATTCATTCAGATCTTTCCTCCACTTGCGTTCAAGCGGTCTCCCAGCTTGCTTCCTCACCCTAAACTCCAGAGTACACCAGGGGGCCAAACAGGCTCCACAAAGTGGGAGAGGGCACTCAAGGGTGATTGTGTCAATAGCCCAAGCCATTCAGGCCTTCCAGAGGTCGGTCAGGGCTTCGACAGGGACACCATCATATCAGCCGGAACCCCCACCCACCCAGAGCTATTTGGCATCCCACTGGATCCAACAACCTCCAAGGGTGGACCTTCCTAATAGGTCCCCCACCTCTGTGGAGGGGGAAAGGTGCCAACAGCCTAAATCTCAACAGAAAGTGATCTGACCATGACAGCGAACTAATGTCAATGTCCCCCACCTTCAAATCACCCTCTTTCTGCTCAGTTGAGAAAACAAGGTCCAGAGCATGGCCTGCCATGTGCGTTGGGCCAGTGACATGTTGGGACAGCCCCATGGTTGTCATGGCGGCCATGAAGTCCTGAGCCGCCCCCAGAGCCAGCTGCCTCAGCATAGATGTCGAAGTCTCCCAGAACACTGCCTCCACGACCAGCTCTGCCACCTGGGCAGCGAGGTGGGTAGTAAACCAGTAGAATTCCTAGCCTGTCCCGATTGCCCAACGCCAGGAACATACATTCTAGATTCCCTTCCACCTGCCGACTAGACAGAGAGCCTGAAGATAGAATCTCTATAGACTACAGCAGCTCTCCCTCCCTAACCCTCGAGTCTTGCCTGATGCTGCACTGAGTACCCAGGCAGCACAGCTGGGTGAGAACAACACCACCCTGTTCACCCACCTAGGTTTCAGTGATACATGCCAGATCAGCCTCCTCATCCATAATCAGATCATGGATGAGGCAGATTTTATTCTGGGCCGACCTGGCATTTAACAGCAGCAGTACACAGACCAAAGGGCAGCCCCCAGGTTGGAGGAGGGGCTAGCACACGACACAGTCACTAACTGCCAGTGTCATGTGCCCCTTGCCTAGTCTGCCCCACCTCCCACACCATCCCTACCCAGAACCACTGTAATTGGGTCTCCCCTGCTATCCCACACTCCTCTCCTCCCAGGCACATCCCACAAAGTGCCCTTACAACCCAGATAAAAACAGTTAAAACACTAAAAAATAAAAGGATATGAAAAACAATGTCTTTCATTCCAGAATGGTTATACTGTACAGAAATCATCATCCATTCACACAGCTAGTCAGGCTGTCGAGCATGTCAGAAGTGAGAAAAATATGGAGTGGGGGCAGGGAGACTTGAAGGAAGCAAAGGAGGGAACACTGATCATTGCTGTCTGCAACCAAGATATAAAGAGAAGGAATGTTCATGCAGAAAATTCTGCATAGGAAGACGATAATGAGAAATGCGGATACTCTTGAGTTTGGTTTTTGAAATAAGCTGGTTTTACACATTTTTATCATTTTGGTTTTGTCAGCTGCTAAGAGAGGAACAAAAGGCATTAAATGAAAACAAATAAAAGCACAAGGAGTTGTGCCAGGAGGCGGGGAGTTCAAAAGGCATCCTCCAAAACCTTTTCACGATTTAATAGCAATCTGCCCATCATCCTGACAGGTGGGAAATGTGTTGAAGAAGAGCTACTGATCGTGAAACACCAGTCCAAAGAACAATCTTGTAGCATGAGTATTTGAATCCTGGCCTTTGGCATTACCCTATCATTTCATCAATAACTTTCATTGCTAAAATGCTTAGCTAGTGGGAAAAAGAAAATGAGCAATAAAACTCATGCAGTAATACTAGCTCTGCTGTTGTAATGTTCTATAAAGCCTTAGGAACATCTACTCAGCTTTTCACTGTGGCCTCTTAAAGCAAGCAAACTGCTGCCCTATGTCAAGCATTTAAATCAAGCACTTAACCTTGGAAGCTCAATTTACTTTACCTACCTGAGCATTATTCAATTAGAGGGGTAATATTTATTATTTAAGAATTCTGATTTCTTGCCCAGCCGCAGATACACTACACAAAATGAATTTCCTATTATTACGGATATGAAATCTCAATGCATTTCAGCTTCACAGCAGAAGCTTGTAAAATATAAATATTTCAAAACAAAAACTGAAGGCTATTTCATATATTTTCTGTTCTCCTGAGATTACTACCAATTAAATATACAAGCTTACTACCCCAACCCAGAAGTTTCAAGATGTGGAAGTAACTTGAATTTTGAAAATTCTTCATCAAGTACATACAATTTATATGAAAGGTTCATGGGGCAAAAACTGAAGTACAAGTTCAAGGAAATAAATCAGATATAAAACTTCTAAAGGCACCTGAATATACAGAAATTGCAAATTACTTTTTCATAATCACCTCTTTTACATTATCAATTTACTTAAAGTTCCCAGGTTATTGCTACTTTCAGCTATTTTATCCCCATTTCTTAAAAGCAAAAGATATATTCATTGTCCCCCGGGCTCATTCCACTGAGCACAAAGAAGTTATTTTGGAACAATCTATGCCCATATGTGAATAGAAGGCCAGTCAGATATGACAACACTGTCATGATAAAGAGCCCAGTGTCTCTAAAGAAAGCACAACTATGTTCCCAATTGGTTATGGGTATTGTTACTCTCTACTGTTATCAAAAAAAGGAATACAATTAAAAAGTTTGAAGCAAAGTGTGTGTGGGGTGGGGAGAAACAGCCATCTGTACAGACCTCCTAGGACTGTACTGCTTCAGAATTCAGATGTGAGTGTACATGCTTGAAAGCTCCCCAATGGATATAGGAACATAAGAAACTGCCTTATATTAAGTCAGAACATTGGTCCATCTAGCTCAGTTCTGCCTACACCTTGGATAGCCAACAGAGTGCCCTCCTTATGTTGTTGGACTACTACCACCCTCAGCTCTAGCCAGCAAGGTATGCTGGGACAAGCCATCCAAAAACATCTGGAGGGCTCCACTAGGGCTGGACAATATACTGATATATCGTCCCAAACTGGTTTGAAGTCCATATTGTGGTATCAGTTTCATAGTTTTTGACCTGGCAATACATTGCGAATCATGGTGTGTGTTAGGGCTGGGTGATATATCATCCAAAACTGGTTTCATTACATATCATGATATTGGTTTCATAATTTTTGACCTGGCAATATATTGTGAATCATGATGTGTCTCTGTGTATGCTATGCAAAAATCACAATGTGGGGAAAACCATGAAGCCAGCCAATACCTCAACATAGCTCCATCCTTATTTCAAACATTGTAATATATTATTATTATATATTGCAATGTTTAGCTGGTGATATATCACAATGTTGAAAAGCAGATATCGGCCAGCCCTGGGCACCACATTAGCTATCCCTGGTCTACACTGGCAGGCAGTAGCTCTCCAGTGTTTGAGAAGGGAGTCTCTATCAGCTATACCTGTAGATGCCAGGGATTCAACATGGAACCATCTACCTGAAAAAATATAATGCTACATGCAAAATATAACCGAGCTATAGCCTTTTGAGCCCCAATGATAGGAAGCATTTCACACAGGAAGCAGCACATCACGGAGAAGGTTACACTCAACCCTTTCTGCCTCACATACAAGCCAAACGCCTTGCGAGTCGAACGTTTTGGCTCCCGAACGCCACAAACCCGGAATTGAGTGTTCCGGTTTGCGAACGTTCTTTGGAAGCCAAACGTACAGCCAATCGGAAGCCACGCCTTGCTTGTCAAAAGCACTTCTGGAACAGATTTTGTTCGGCTTCCAAGGTACGACTGTATTCTAAAAGAAGGGAGCTTTTCACACAGCAGAGAATCCCTACTGCGGGGATGGTGAACCTGTACCCCCTCCAGCCATTGTTGGACTACAAAGCCAACAATTCCTTGCCATTAGCTATACTGGCTGCGGCTTATGGGAGTTGGGAGTCCAACAAACTCCACCTGCAGGGTCACAGGTTTCCTATTGCTGCTCTATAGGATTGAGGGTCGGGGCTAAATTTCACTTTTTGGTGTGAATTAATCAGGCAGATGCTGGACAGAAAATCCTGTCTTATGATCCAAGTAACAAACTCAAGTGCATAGCTGTTTTCCACACAAAGAGATGTACACACACACACACACACACACACACACACAATTCGATATTCATTCAACCGCAGTTTCACACTCTTTCATTAAAAACCAGATGAATAGGCAGCAAGTTCAAAACCCTGAGAAAATTAACACACTGATCTTTTTCTCATTTCAAGCGAGTTATCCTAGCATGTTAAAGCTGCCATAAGCAGATCCAGAGGAATGCGTTTTTACAGAAATTCCTGCTTGTTCAACACAATGCTAAACAATTGTGATAATTTGAAAACATCTGTAAGTGTCAACGCCACTGTTTCAGCAAATGCTTCAGAAGGAATCGGTTGTGTGCAGCAGATATAAGTGCTAGATTTATTTTTTTAAATCCATCTTCAAGGCAATGTGGCAAAGATCTGAAAAACCATACCCTTGGAAATCAGGATGAGGATTTTCACAACGTATTATTGAAGCAAAAATCAAGAAAATGATAAATTGCTATGTTATCCAAACAATGAAAGCAGTATTAAAGAGTAGAGGTAAAAGCAGGGTGGCACAAACATTTTGCATTAGGACTTAAGACAGATAAGGAATGAGCTTTTCTAAAGTGAGGGACGAGGGTTTAAGACTCTACTATCAGCTCAATACCAGGACAGACAGGATGAGTGTGTAGGCAGGAAGGTGAGTGTTTGTGTGAATGAAAAGGAGCTGAGGAATGAGTTGTGCAGAGATTGAAAGAACCAGGCAGAAGTGCCCACAATTTATTTTCTGTGTTTGGGGTTGGAGCTGCACCTCAACATATCTCCTTGTTCTTTCCCATAACTTGCAAAACCAGAAAGATACAAAACAGCAAAATGTTTTGCAATGAATTATGCAAAGCAACATGAATCATGCAGAAGAACATGATAGCAGCCCTGCTGGATCAGACCAAAGTCCCACCTAGTCCAACATCCTGTTCTCACGGTGGCCAACCAGATGCCAGCAGGAATCCTGCAAGCAGGACCCAAGTGCAACAGCGCTCTTCCTTCACTTGGCATTCCCAGCAATTGGGAATACATATCTGCATAATTTTTGTTGTTGTTGTTTAGTCATTTAGTCGTGTCCGACTCTTCGTGACCCCATGGACCAGAGCACCCCAGGCACTCCTGTCTTCCACTGCCTCCTGCAGTTTGGTCAAACTCATGCTGGTAGCTTCAAGAACACTGTCCAACCATCTCGTCCTCTGTCGTCCCCTTCTCCTTGTGCCCTCCATCTTTCCCAACATCAGGGTCTTTTCCAGGGAGTCTTCTCTTCTCATGAGGTGGCCAAAGTATTGGAGCCTCAGCTTCAGGATCTGTCCTTCCAGTGAGCACTCAGGGCTGATTTCCTTAGGAATGGATAGGTGTGATCTTCTTGTAAGACTTCCGGGTTGGCGCCTCTGGCAATGGCGGATTTCCTCCGATCGGGAGGAACCCGCTCCGTGAAAAACAGGGTCTGAACCGCCACGGTGAGGCGGAGACCCATTAAAAACCACAGGCGGGAGAAGCCTGTGGACGTGGGATTCGGCTGGCACCTTCACGCCTCCCCTACTCGCGGGGAAACCCTGTTTTGGGGATCCGGAGCGACGTGGGGTGAGTGGCACGGTGCTTTGAATCGACTGCTTTTTTCACGGAGTGAAGCCGCACTGCGGTTGCCGGAGAGCGCTGACTTTTTCCTGTGGACAATTGGATTTAAAACAACTACTCGTGAGTAAAACGGAAAATTGGATTTTTAAATACTTTAATTTGGCACTGAAACGGGAAGGTTATAAACAGGAAGTCCGCCTCCCGTTTTTGTAAATAGACTGAAGTAAAGACATTACAAGTAAAGCCTTTGAAAGCTTTTGGCAAAGGATCAAATTTCCACCGGTTTAAAGTTACAAAACCCCCTTTGGAAGCAGGAGAAGAGGGGGAAATTTTGGATCTAGTGAGCCTGCAGGAGAGAGTGAAAAAATCAAATTACCACTGCTCTGAACCTGGGAACGGGCTGCCAGATGACGTTTGGAGAGAGTGCTTTTGACAGAACGGATTTGACAGCTAGCTAAACAAGAGTAAGATACTGTTTCCATTGTCCCTTTCTGCGTTTAAAAAAAAAGAGGAAAAGTAACTGAAATTTTATCTTTAATGTTTGAAATTGTGCTTGAAAGAACTGATACAAGTGGAGACTGTTTCCCTCTAGAGGGAGCTTTTGAAACTGTAACAGGACTGTAACTGGGGAATTTCCAGCTGCAGAAAAGGAGTTTGGGAACCAGAGAGCGACCTTGGACTATTTAAAAATGTTGACAGGAGAGGCCATTGTGACTGTTTTATGTAAGATAAGCTGTTCGCTGGGACAGCTTCACAAGAAGATGGATGATATGACTCTCAAAGTTGATAATTTGGAACAGAAAGTGACCAACCTGAGTCAAAAAGCAAACACTAACACAGAAATAATTCAGGACTTGGTACAGGAACCCATTTTCGCAGGACAAATGGTGGAGGAGGAGGAGGAGAAGGAGAATGCAGCTGTTGTTGAACATAAAATAATACAAGTGAGATCTGTGGATTTACAGAAGCAAATTGGAGATTATAAATTGAGGCCTTCTATGATTGAATCTAGGAAAAGCCAGACTCCGAGGAATGGATCCCGGTTTGGATTAAAGAAGGAAAGTTGGAAAGAGCCCTCTATGCAGGGATTAACTGACTTTTGGGACATGGACTCGGGCCTGGAGGAGATTGAAGTTTTGGGGGCCTTTGGAATTGGAGGAATTTTGAAATATACCCGGAAATACTTTATGGACTGTAGTTTTAACTATGGAAATTCAGCTGATCTGTTCAGAAGGAAGAAAAGGATTGACAGGTTGGAATTTCCCCGAGATTGGCTCTTTAGCATTAAAGAAAATGAAGAAAACCTGCAGAAGGGACTTGGAAAAGAGTTAAGAGCCTTGGACATAAGATCACCAGGTTGATGGACTTTATGGAATTGACGGAAAGGACTGGCAGAATCTGAAACCTGAGAGAGGAGATGGTGGAAGAAGATTGGAAAATTTAAAGTTTTTGTATAGACTTATGGTAAAACTAATGAGTGATAGAAAAATGGTGGAATGATTTTTTATTTTTTATGGGCTTAACAGAAATGTTATAAGGAGTTAAGCACATATAAGTAATTTAGTTTTAATGGAAAATAAGGTTAAAATAATACGTTATTTACAATATCACAGAAAATGGAGAAAGATGGAAAGGATTTGCTGAAACAATTAATAGAAGTGGAACACAAAAAGGGAGGTGTGAGGAGGTCGAGGAAACAAGGGAACGAAAGATAGAGTACGGAAAAGAGAGGATGTATGTTTTTAAATTGTTTTTGTTTTGGGAGTGGGGTTTGTTTAGTTTAGCTTAATGTGTTTAGTTTTGAGTTTAGGTTGTGTTTTGTATTGTTTATATATTGTATTGTATTTGTGTTTTTCTCTCTCTTTGTTCCTTTTCTTTGTTTTTTCTTCTGTTTTTTCTCTTTTGCTTTTTTCTCTTTTTGTAATCTATAAAAGTAATAAATATTATTTTTTTAAAAAAGGTGTGATCTTTTGTAGTCCATGGGACTCTCAAGAGTCTCCTCCAACACCATAATTCAAAAGCATCGATTCTTTGGCGATCAGCCTTCATTATGGTCTCACTTCCATACATCACTACTGGGAAAACCATAGCTTTAACTATACGGACCTTTGTTGGCAAGGTGATGTCTCTTAGCCCCATTTTAAAATGCTGCAGAATTCGCACTGCCTGTGTACGCAAGCTTCACTGCAGATTACACATAACCCTGTGTAAATCCTTTATTTTTAAAATATATTTTTGCTACTTTTAAGTATATGCCGTTCTTAGCTGTTGCTTTTCCTGAAAGGTTAGAGGTATTCATTCAAGCGATATGAAATAACTCTTCCTCCAGAACTATTCCCTTGCCTCTGCTCTAGTTTTCATTTGCAATTCTCACTTCTCTGAAACAATATTTTAAGTGTTATGCAATCATTTGTATTCATCGCACAGCACCATTCCAACAATATTCTCAACCCGCCCACAAAAAAACCTAACCCCAGTTGCAAATGAGGTTTTATATTTTTAAACATCTAATAAATTTTTCATAGCCTATATGAAGATTTTTTTTGTTTGTATTTTGTTTGTTCTGGTTTCTCTTATTCCTCCTAGGCTTTCGGTTTTCATGTATCATTTACTAAGGGTGCATATATCATGTCCTAAGACCACAGTCCTATACACATTTAATGGGAGGAAGTCCCATTGATATCTGCGTCAACAAAGATTAATTCTGAGTAAACATGTATAGGATTGCACTGTAAAATGCACATTCTGTGGTTAAACCAGTTTACTTCTAAACACTCTCACACAGACCCATTCAGTCCATCTTTGGGTTTGGGGAGTAAGACAGCCTTGGTCATCTTATTAGCTGGCCTAAGCCAGAAACTGGAGTTGTGGAACATGATCCCTTGGTCCTGCTGCACCTCCGATAAGTACATGATACCATCTGACAAAGGCATCCTTCTGAACCACCTGCCAGGGATAGCTTTAGAATCTTAGAATAATAGAATCACAGAATCAGAATTGTAGAGTTGGAAGGGACCCAAGGATCATCTAGGTCCAGTGCCAAGGGCCTTCTGGTGGTTCCCTCGCTGCGAGAAGCCAAGTTACAGAGAACCAGGCAGAGGGCCTTCTTGGTAGTGGCACCCGCCCTGTGGAATGCCCTCCTACCAGATGTCAAAGAGAAGAACAACTACCAGACTTTTAGAAGACATCTGAAGGCAGCCCTGTTTAGAGAAGCTTTTAATGTTTAACAGACCACTGTATTTCAATATTTTGTTGGAAGTTGCCCAGAGTGCCCAGATGGGCAGGGTATAAATAATAAATTACTATTATTACTATTATTTTATAGTACAGGGGTAGCCAATTCCCAAGAGACTATCTACTCACATAGTTAAAAACTGGCAATGATCTACCATGTCAAAGTTGTTGAGCTTTTTCTGGGAAAGAAAGCCCTGTTTTGGGGGGTTCATGTCAAAGCTGTTGTTGAGCTCTTTTTTAGGAGGGGTTGGGTCAAAAGCCCCGTTTTTGAGTGGGGTGCACGGTGAAAATGTTGAGCAAGAGCCAAAGTTGTACAGCTTCTTTGCGCGGAGCCAGTGATCAAGCATAGACATTCACTGATCTAACAGTAGATCGCGATCTACCTGTTGGACGTGCCTGGTCTAGTACAAACTCTTGTGATACAGGAATCTCAACTAAAGCATTATTGACATGTGGCCATCCAACCACTGCTTCAAACGTGCCAAGGAATGAGAGTCCACCACTTTCCAAAGCAGTTCACTTTGTTGTTGAACAGCTCTTACCATCAGAAACTTCTTCCTGATGTTTAGTCTCTTCCTCCTCTGGGGAGTGGCAGGAATCATTCTGTACACTGCACCTTCCACAACAACCTCAGTGTGTTCTGAGGTCTGCAACTGTCGTCCTTGCTTTTCTGGACAATAATCTGTGTCTAGGGTAAGGGCATGGAATCAATTTTGCAGCTCCAGCAACACAGCATGGCTCCTGACAGTCCTGCTTCTGTGCCTCACGTTCCTCCAGGGATTTGTCTCCTGCACTGGGCAAGCTTCTGGTTAGAACCTTGGCCACTGGCCTGCAGTGTTTTGCAGGATGAGTCCTGCCCCACTACACTGACCCTCTGGTACAAATCATCTGCATATTTGGAGTACATTGTCATCCATATTCTAAGGATACTTAATTCTCCTTTTCATCTCATACCTGTTGGTATTCGGAATCAAAGACGGGAAGTGGCAACAGGCTAACTGAGGGCTAACTATTCTGCTCTGGTCCTGAGAAAGAGCCCAGGAGACGGAGACCATGGACAGCTCCAAGTGAAGCCTGTCCGGAGTTCTTATGTACCCTAGAGATAGACCTCATACGGAAATGGCGCTGCAATGATAACAACTTTGCACAATCTCATGCACAGTGTCAAAGTCTTCACAGCCAGCGTGGCTCTACATTAGGTTGCTGGTAACAAAAGCGGTTCTTCTCTCTTGCCTTGAGTGAGATGTAAGTTGCCCAGAGTGGCTGGGAAAACCCAGCCAGATAGGGAGGGTATAAATAATAAAATTGTTGTTGTTGTTGTTGTTCTGGCAAGGACTGGAAGATTTGGTTCAGCCACCTCCTACCTGCTAACAGCACACCCTGATCACCAGTATCAGGCATCATCACAGTTCAAGCGTACATTCTAGCTAGTCAGAATCAGAGGGTGCAGGGCAAGGTCAGCATTTGGGGGGGCAGCAGCGGGGGGAGATCTTTTTTGTGTGCATTGGGACCACCTTTCTTTTCTTTTGCAAAGTAAATAAGAATGGATAAAACACATCAAAACTCCTTGCAGAGGTGCATTCAAACAATTTTCACATTTCCTTTTTCCAAAATCTCATCACCACCTCTCTTGTTCAGAGCTGTCCGTTTTGGCAACTCCAAAAGTTTAAGAATTATTTGCATACTCAGAACATGCCATGCCCTCCACTACCTACTCCCGGCAATCTAATTTGTAAATGGATCAAGCTGTCAAAACACTGCATACAGCATTTGAAATTATTAGTACTTCCTCTCCTGGGGATACCACTTAACAGGCTTATGTAAATTAAGCACCTTTTACTTACAGCCCTAACCAAAGCAAAACAGAACAAGCTGTCAATAGCAGCAATGTGTGGTGGTGGTTGTTGTTGTGTGTGTGTTTTTAATGCACTTAGTATGGCTATGAAGAGTACAGATATTTATATTCATCCAGTACATAACTGAAGTGTCTCTTGAGGCACACATATAAAAGAATGATGCTCATGGCCCTTCTCCTAAACTGACAAATTATAAATCCAATTATTTGATAAAGATTTGTCTGTGCAAAGCTTCGTGAAATCTGGGAGTTTGCAAAATGCTCAGAATGCAGAAACTAACACAGCATCTATAAGTTTAAATGCGACAGACTGTCCACACATGCAACTATTTCTTAAGTTCTGAATCTACCCTGATGACTCAGGTAGACAACAAAGTAAAGCAATCCAATAAGTATTTTAAACATATTGTCACAGCAACCATGCCACCATGCCTCATCTGCATTCACGTTTGAATCAAATATTAAATTAAAATTAGTAAACTGCACAGACAGGAGCAAGCTGTGCATATGAGCATCAGAGTGACAACAGAAAGCTCCAGGCAGGGGTACCTGTTTACTTCAGCCGAATGCAAACGTAACACTGCTGCAAGCTATCCGGCTGCTGTTCACTGTGAACCTTCAAAACTTGGTTTCAAAACCTATAAACTAATTGCAAATGCATTCTCAGAGCATGGACCGTTATGAAGCCAAAAGAGCAGCATCAAGAGGGAGATATTAGCATGCTTGGAAGAAATCTGAGGTTTGTAGAAGTACAACAAAATATTTTGGGGTGGAGAGACCAAGGAGAAGGGGACCTGTCTGTGCACATTGATGGTACCCAATGGAGGATGGTGTGGTCAAAACCACCTCTGCTTGTATCCAAGAGACTATGCTGGAAATTGTTTACCGGTGGTATTTCATGTTGGTAAAGCTACATTAAATCAATAACAACTTGCCATATACCTGTTGGAGGGGATACAATATGAAATGAAATTTACTATATGTGGTGGGCCTGCCCAGTGTTTAATGCATTCTGCTAAACTGATCTCATTGACAGTCCAGCAACTAATACTGGTTTATTGTCAATACAGTGGTACCTTGGGTTACATAAGCTTCAGGTTACAGACTCCGCTAACCCAGAAATAGTACCTCGGGTCAAAAACTTTGCTTCAGGATGAGAACAGATATCGTGCTCCGGTGGTGTGGCAGCAGCAGGAGGCCCCATTAGCTAAAGTGGTGCTTCAGGTTAAGAACAGTTTCAGGTTAAGAACGGACCTCCGGAACGAATTAAGTACAGTGGTACCTCGCAAGACGAATGCCTCGCAAGACGGAAAACTCACAAAACGAAAGGGTTTTTGGTTTTTTGAGTTGCGTCGCAAGACGATTTTCCCTATGGGCTTGCTTCGCAAGACGGAAACGTCTTGCAAGTTTGTTTCCTTTTTCTTAAAACCATTAATACAGTTGCAACTTGACTTCGAGGAGCAACTCATAGCACGCGGTGTGGTAGCCTTTTTTGAGGTTTTTGAAGACTTTGGTGATTTTTGAAGCTTTTCCAAAACTTTTCCGACACCGTGCTTCGCAAGACAAAAAAAACCGCAAGACGAAAAAACTCGCAGAACGAATTAATTTCGTCTTGCGAGGCACCACTGTACTTAATTAAGTATATCCTATGGAGAAAGTTGTATACACATACATAATAGCTTTCCTGCTAGCCGTTTCACATTTAGAAGTATCCAAGCACTGGCAATATAACATTCGATTTTCATTGCAAGGATGGTGGACAAAGGTGTGGGACATGGCACTGGCTGAAAAATTTAAAAGTCGAATACACATTTGCAACTGCATGGAAGACAGCCTTAGGCCTTCTGTCTGTTACTAGCCATTGGTCTATTCTGGACTAGTAGCAGGGATGACAAATGGAAAGCAAGCCCAAAGAAGCTTGAGAAAGTACAAATTTCCAGGTGCCTAAAGAATGCTAGTGTCTCATTTTCATCTCCTCCTCCTCCATCCCCCTCTTGTGTATTTAAAATGTGAGCCCCACGGGAAATCTTTGTATTACATTGTCCACTGAAAAACGTTCACATAAGATGTTGCACTTGCATGTTTCTCCCTAATAAATTTTCTTGTCGTCCAAGTCTGTTTTGTGCATCTATTACAAATTAACTTATATAAGGAAACTATCATCTCATTAATTTCCTCACGTGCATTAAATATTGCAGCTACAGTCTTGTTCACATAGTACATATTACCCTTAAGCTTTGCATTTATTTTCTTGGGAGAATATTTTCTCTCGATTTGGAAAAATGCTTTGTTGCTTCCACTGGCTTTTTGTTTGTTTGTTTTTAAGACAGGATGCACAAACTGTGCCCCAAAACTTGAATGCAACGTACCAACCATTTTAGGGCTATTATTTTTAGTTCTGATTCTGATTAGGATTTCTAAAGCTGATGTTTATTTCAACAAAAATGCAGCACATTCTTGTTAACTGGTCATTAATTATAAAAGTGAAGCATGCTTTCTTTCTTTTTTTAAGAAATAAGAAAATCAACATTGTTTTCTGGGTGCAGGACAGCTCCCCTGTGTACTGGGAAAACAAAAACCAGAAGGTAGATTGGTCAGTCACAAATCGTGAAGGTCTGTTATTGGCAGTGACAAGGGGTAGAAACTCTGAAATGGAAACTATTCCACTACTATATTTTTCCATAGATAGTTTCTCTTTCAGAAGTACTTTTTTCAAAAAATTAGTAACGTAATGAACATCAACCTGGGAAAACGCACGGACACTAGTAAAATCAAAGTTGTACTTATTTTTTCTCGCTCGTTGACTATCCCTCAGAAGCACACTTATTTATGCACCTACTGTGGTACCTCTGGTTACGTACTTAATTCATTCCGGAGGTCCATTCTTAACCTGAAACTGTTCTTAACCTGAAGCACCACTTTAGCTAATGGGGCCTCCCACTGCTGCCGTGCAACCGCTGTGCGATTTCTGTTCTCATCCTGAAGCAAAGTTCTTAACCCAAGCTACTATTTCTGGGTTAGCGGAGTCTGTAACCTGAAGCGTATGTAACCTGAAGTGTTTGTAACCCGAGGTACCACTGTACCTCTACAGAAGTGCTAACGTAGCATCTTAACAATTGTCAATGCCTCCATTTCTCTGCCCTGTACACTAAAGGTGGGATTCACCTTAAAAGTTTTGTCAGTGAGAGTCTATGATTCTATGAAGGTCCTGAGTTAGGGTTTCCTCCCTCCTCTTCCTCTTCCTCCTCCTCCAACCCCAAAACGGGGGCAGGGGAAAGAAGGGGGTGTCATTCCATCTGGAAAGTTGCAATGCTTGCACTAACAGGACCTTCACCGCAGCAGAACCCTGAATTTGACCCTATATATTATAAGGGAAGTGTACACTATTGGGTTGCCATGCAAGTATTCCAATAACAGCAATTTGTAAGTAAAACACTTAGAACACTGTGAGAAGATACAAGACAATACCTTTGTTACAGACATAAGACCCATCCAGGTGTTAAGATACCGTGTTGGTTTGTTTTTCAAGTATATCTAGCTGAAAATGCACACACAAACCCTTTCCACTTTTAAATCGGTGCAGGATAAGCTACTACAGTGGTGCCTCGGGTTACAGACGCTTCAGGTTACATACGCTTCAGGTTACAGACTCCGTTAACCCAGAAATAGTGCTTCAGGTTAAGAACTTTGCTTCAGGATGAGAACAGAAATCGTGCTCCTGCGGCGCGGCAGCAGCAGGAGGCCCCATTAGCTAAAGTGGTGCTTCAGGTTAAGAACAGTTTCAGGTTAAGAACGGACCTCCAGAACGAATTAAGTACGTAACCAGAGGTACCACTGTACAGAGTAGATGACAACGGTATTTAGCAAGATGAGGAAAGCCTTCAGCAACATGTAACAGCATCCAAGGAGAGTGTGAGCCTAAGTGTGGTGTCACCAGTATAAGAACTGAAATGTTACGAACATAGTAGTGTTCTGAGCTGTGAAGTGTTGGAAGAGCTGTTAAAATAAGTAGAGCTGCACAATTCTACACATTTGTGAAATGTTAGAATGTAAAACTTTTCAAACAAAATCTCTTGTCCTTCCTTTCCTCCAACACATTTATTTGACTCGTTGCACAGCTTTTCCCACCTGCTGCCATGAGTTTCACCAATATTCCTGGAACATTTGCATCAGAATAAATGCAGAAAGCGACTTCCCATTCTATGCTTTTAGCTCTAATAAAGCTAAGGCTTTGCTTGACAAGTTACTGAATTAAAACAATTTCATTTTAAATAGCATCAAACTGCACAGCTTAGATTTTAAATTAAAAAGTGCACTTGAAACTATTGTTTCAAATTATTTCACTGAAAGGCTAATATATGATTCTATCTCCACTTTGAACAATTTCATATTACAGATTTTTTAAGCAGCACTTTCTATCAAAAGGAAGATACACTGGGTAATTTTAGATCAAGCATAATAATAATTCTTCAAGAGCCTGATGGAAGCTTCTAAGTTGCATTTATCCTCTTCCTTATAGTATGAGCATTTAATTTTGCTTGCCAAAAAGAAAAAAAAAATCCATATTGGCTTCCTGAGGCCTCTTACAGTAGCATCTGTTAATTTATATCTGGACCAGATGCACAAACATTGCTTTGCATGTTTTTAAATCAGTCTGAATAGGCGTACATAATATACTCCAATGCAGAAACAAATTTTAATGCTGCCATTATGATCAAGCAAATTTATTTCCATCTACGTATGAAATAGGATTTGCTATATTCTCTGCTGGATTTCGAACAGAGCTATTTGAAAAAAAGAACAGATTCACATTTTAGGGAAATAACGGTTTCAGAAAATTAACCTTAATTTATTTGCACAGCAGCCTTGTATTTAACAACTTGCCTGGTAGCCATAGCCAATTCCATGAAGGCCAGCAAGCAAGCTGGCAGACGACTGACGGATTGCTCTCACCCTCCTATGCCAGCCTGATTCATTTCTGTGTTCAGAAAAAAGCAGGCTACAAACCACTTATGGCGAGCCAATGATTTATTTATTTGTGCATGCCAGTCATTTTTGTGGGCATATTTACAAAGCTTTTGTGGCACAATCAGTGTCCACAACACTGCATGCTCAATGTCATTTTAGATATTATAGTCCAAATTTTGCCTCTTTATAGATTTTCAGCCTGTCCCTTTGTTGGGCTTATTTGTTGGATTTTTATGTTGTACATTGTGTGAAAAAATTTGTTCACAAATCTGTACGCTGCCCTGGAGTCCTTTGATGAAGGTCATCTTGCCAAGGATTCCTAATGCCACCCACTGCATGGAATTCTAATCACCTAAATTTAATTAACTTTCCAAAGAAAATGATGGCTTCCGATAGCCTCTTTTCCCTGGCGCCTTCAAAAATACGAAGGAAGTTCTTCAGAGAAAAATGAGCTCAAGAGAATTTGTTACAGACACTTTAGAACATAAAAGTCATGTTGGATCAACATAGGAAGATGCCTTAGACAGAGTCAGACCATGGTCCATCTAGCTCAGGGCTGCCCACACTGACCAGCAGCAACTCTCCAAGGTTTCTGGCAGGAAACATTCCCAACTCAACCTTAAAATGCCAGAGATTGAACCAGGAGTCTTCTGCATGCAAAGCAGATGCTATACCTCTGAACTACAGCCTTTTCCTAGACCAAAGGTCACTGGAGTCCAGAATCTTGTTTCCAACACAGGCCACCCGGAGCCTTTAAGAGAAACCTGCCAAGTTAGGCCAGACAGGAACACATTTGCCAGTCTATTCAACATCTATACTAGTTACCTGTCTACAGTGGTACCTCTGGATGCGAATGGGATCCGTTCCGGAGCGTCTGCGCGTCGCGATTCACCGCTTCTGTGCATGACATCATTTTGAGCGTCTGCACATGCGGCGAAACCTGGAAATAACGCGTTCCGTTACTTCTGGGTCGCCATGGAGCGCAACCCGAAAATGCTCAACCTGAAACTACTTCAACCCGAAGTATGACTGTATTTCCTTATCCATTTGAAAGGGCATGCCTTTAAAAGTTCTAAACCATGGGTAGGCAAGGATGCGGCCCAATCACCATCTAAATCCGGCCCGCGTGCGGTCCGGGAATCAGCGTGTTTTTACATGAGTAGAATGTGTCCTTTTATTTAAAATGCATCTCTGGGTTATTTGTGGGGCATAGGAATTCGTTCATTTTATTTATTTTTTCCAAAATATAGTCCGGCCCCACAAGGTCTGAGGGACAGAGGACCAGCCCCCTGCTGGAAAAAATTGCTAACCCCTGTTCTAAACTTTGTGTATTAGAATCCTAGAATTGTAGATTTGGAAGGGACCCTGATGATTATCTAGTATTACAGGAATAGGCAGCTGTCCCATGTGGGGAATCAAACCTGCAACCTTGGCATTATCAGCACCACACTCTAACCACACTGTATTACATTAATAATGGTTGCTCGGTCTACTATGACTCATTTTTCAGGTACCCATGCTCACCATTTTACGGCATCTGCAACATCTCCCCAGCATTTCAAGAAGTACAAAGTCAGTTACATGCGGTGATTAAACTCAAAATGTTAGAAATCAATGAACTCATTTAGAGTCCAGGCACTCGCTAAACACAGGAGACACTGAAGCTCGATGAAACAGATATGGCTGCTTGCAGCACTGTTATATCATCAGGCATACAGGTTGGCAAACAAGGGGCATTTGAAACTCTTAAGCATATTACGTACTTCCCAACAGACCTGAACATTTTTATCACTGAGTGTTTCGGCATTTATGCAGAATAATTTTTTACTAGTGGAAGAAAAGCAAATGCAGCAATAAATATGTGATTATCCGAGAAACACAACTGCATCCATCACAAAGTAGCACAGCTGTACCAGCTACAGACTCACTAAACAAACAGCAATAGCCACTAGCCACTGCTTCGGCATACTTCTTCCTAAGCCTGCAGCCTCCTCTCTTCATTTATAACGATAACCTTCACGCTGTGATGTGGGGAATTTTTCACTTGGACACCCCTTGGCATTGCACATACGTGTTCAAGCACCTTTGGGGTTTCCAGCTCTACGAATTGCACCATAAAGCCTTCAATCAATAGGCTAATGCTTCCTTGACATTTTAATTAAAATGAAAAGGAGCACAGAATACATAACATTCTAAGACGACGCTGCTGCAACAAATACATTCGGATGTCATGATCAGAGTTGAGCATCATGAATTTCCTTGAATTCTTGTGAACTCCCTTTTCCTTTCAGTTTCATCACTAGACTCCTAGGACTCGCATGTGTGCCTGCAGTCCTATACTTGCTTAACTCAAAGTAAGCCCCATGGAAACCCAAAAGGGACTTGTTGCTGAGTACATACATACAGGATTGCGCTTTTGGGCTCTCTTCTTATTTGACTACAATTTAATCTCATCTTACCATAGTACTTTCTCACTCTGTTTCCATGTGAGGTCATCTAGCATTATGCCATTTTGTTTCCTCCCTCCATTCCTGCCTTCAACCGTTATTGATCTGCAATAACCCTGGTCTTTCTACATGTCAAGGTGATTTTCCCTCCATCCCGCCACTTCAAATGTCTCTTCTGTACCAATATGTATTCACTGGACCTCCACTGCCTCAGTTCTGCTGTGCTTTCTCCTACCAGTGAAGCCTCAAAACTGTGAGACACTTGATATATTAAATAAGAACCGAGAAGTGCAACTGACATTACAAGAGGAAGAAAAACCAGATCACCATCTATGCTGCTCTATGTTTATGGTGGTTGTCTAAGGGGTTTTAAAACATGTAGCAAGCACCATAAAAAGAGCTTTGTTTACTATTATTATTCCCACCGTCATCCCAATGCACATCATTTGCATCACTGGTGCAAGATGCAATCCTTGCTTTTCCTCCTATCAATCTGTTCTGAATGACCTCAGGGAGGGAAAAAAACAGTATAGAAAACTATTCCTTGTCTGCTTGCCTACCCTGCTGCCTCAGACAAGCCTGTAGCAAATCAGCTGTCAAACTCAATTTTAGGACAGCTGTTAAAGTTACACTTTAATACACAGCTGGGCCTTCTAGCGTTTTTTTTCAATCAGAAGCCCAAAGAGAAAACTTGCTTTGATTTTTTTTTTCTCCGTCTGAAAAAGCATTTTCCAGAAGCGAGTAAAATATCTCCTCTTCAGCCCTGTGATAGAATTCGAAGCTTCTGATCATCAGTCTAGGGCTGCAACATTCTGAAAGTTAACTGACCTTATAAGCAGTTTTGCAGCTTTTGCCCAGCCCATCTCTCGCACGACAGTTGGAGCAAATTCAAAAAGCTTTTATCATCTTACAGAATGTGCTGCTTTCCCCCCTTTTTTCCCTTTTTTTTTGCCAATTCAGAGTACAAAGAAGTTAAGGGTATAATGTTTTATTACCGACAAAAGGTGGAGGTTCTAAAGGCTAGGTTTCTAACGATGAAGGGGAAATGCCAGCACAGAAAGTAATGGTGAAAGCGATTTCCTCCATTTTAAAATCTTACTATCTTGACAGTTCCAAAAATTTCAAAAAATGTTTTATTTCACTTCCTTCTTTTTTTTTTTTTTTTTTTTTAAAATCACCTTGCCTTTATGTGAGAAAGATTCCCCATGCCCCAAGGCAGCTACAACCATTATAAACATAAGGAAGATATGCTGGATCAGACCAAAGGCCATCTAGTCTAGCATTCTGGGATTCCTAGCAACTAGTATTCAGAGGCAGCGGGGGTGGTACACAGCCATGGTGGCTAGCATGAAGTTGTCTACAACCCCTTTTGAGGCCATCCAAGTTGGTGACCATTGATGCATTTTGTGACAGTCAGTTCCTTGGTTTAACTATGTGCTGTGTGAAGAAGTACCTCCTTTTGTCTAAACAAATATTGCCACATTCAGTATGACTCTGGGTTCTAGTATAATTGATGGTGAGTGTGAACTTCTCTCTAGCCATTTTTACCCATGGAGCCAAAAGGTTGCATGCGCCTTTGCTGTATGGAATAGCATTAAATGTGACATGTGCGGGGGTATTTTTTTAAAAAACAACAACAACAACAACAACCCTACACTTTCCCTCCTAGTATCAGGAATGTGAGCCTTAAAGTGAATGGCGCCATCTTTGTTCAAAGTGAAATTGCCAGAGGAGGTCCATTGTTATGAGGGTTAAGCAAGTGAGTTTGTCAACCCTGCTGGTTAACAATTCCCCAGCTATTCTTTTTGCAGTCTAACTTCTTATGGAGAAACAGATGAAGAGCAGAGTGTGAGTTCTGCTGGAGACAGGAAGGAAGGAGCAGGATGCATCTCTCTGCTCTCAATGACCCATTCTCCCACAAAGACATGCAGGAGGGGACGCACATTCTGATCCCGATGGGGAATTGACTTTACCTACTCAATCCTATCTACATCACTCCCCCCTCCCCTCATTCATAGTCAGACAGATGGGAGAAAGTACTGAAAAACCTGCTGCAGAAATTTCTGCCTCCAGCGTTAGGTTTTCATATGGAAATAGAATTGCTGAACGATGCTATGGAAAGCTGGCTACTGAGCATAGACTTACCTAGGACAATCTTGGCTTTCCCCCAAAAATGGATTTAATGGCAACTTGAAAAGTTCTAAATTTGTAAGTGAATGTGGTTCTTTGGAAAGGCTAAGTAGTCCGGCAGGTCAGCAAATTAATTCAAACAGATGAGGAAACAGGGTCAATTTCAATTCATCTCTGAGCAACCTGCTGACCTTATGACAACTATAAATCGCAACTTTATTATCCCCACGATCCTATTAAAGTGGAAGCACACAATTTCCTCATGTGCTGTGAGCTTATGACTAAGAAGCAGTGTTAGAAACTCAGATATATAACCTAATAGTCAAACAGCACCTTAAACCTAGGTTATGGCTGCCACAATGTCTAAACACCTTGCCTTTTTACAATCGAAATAATAATGATGGTGATAAATAATAATAATAATAATAATAATAATAATAGGCACAGTTTGAACCCAACCCCCTTCTTTAACCATGGTTTACTTCAGGTACATCTCCCAAGACACCAGAATACAAAGGCATGTGTCAAGAGCAGCTGGACAACAACATGAACATTGGAGAAACATGCCATGGTTTTGTGTGATAGACTGTGGTCAATTCTGTGTTCAGAGCAGCTGTCTACCAAATCCAATTGGTATGCCGGCTGAGACCCTACCTGCCCACAGACTGTCTCACCAGAGTGGTACAAGCTCTGGTTATCTTCCACTTGGACTACAGCAATGAACTCTACATGGGGCTACCGTTGAAAGTGACCTGTAAACTACAAATAATCCAGAATACGGATGCTCGACTGGTGACTGGGAATGGTTGCTAAGGAAATAAACAACTATTTGACTTTTAGAAGACATCTGAAATGTTTTATTGTGTTTTTAATATTCTGTTGGGAGCCACCCAGAGTGGCTGAGGCAACCCAGTCAGATGGACGGCATACAAATAATAATAATAATAATAATAATAATAATAATAATAATAATAATTGTTGTTTGTTAAACAAACAGTGGCTTAGTGGTATGTGTGAACCAAGCCACTGGCAACCTTAATGAAGCTGGAAGCAGAGACAAAAGGGTAGGCAAACAGATACACAAGAACAAGAACAGTTATTTCACATTACAATCTCACCATTTGGTAGATTATTTTGTTGGTAAAGAATATCTCTATAACCTCTAGATATTTATCTAACAATTGCAAGCCATTTTTTTTAGTTTGATTAGGAACCTTTACATACAAAAAATGAGAATACTTGGGAAAGGCTTCTCTTATTAAGGAAGGATGCCTTTGTTCAAGAGCGAGTTTCAGAACTGCTCATTTCCCAAGAGCGCAGCTCAATTTAGATTTTCTCCATGGCCAAGTGTCAAAGTGGCAATGTTCTGTAAAATTTAAATAGCTGCCCTACAAAAGCTCAAAGCGACAGAATTTACCCGAGGCTGCCTAATAACGTAACCACAACTTGGGCTGCATTAGACAGCTGACCCTTAAATTATCCTGTGTGAACTCTCACTGCAAGTCAGGAATAGAGCTGTGGTTAAGTGAAGTCGAAGTAAAGGGGCGAGCAATGTTTTACAAACAAAAACTTATGTATTTAATATTTTTTAGGTATGACTAACCTGCAAAACAAACAAACAATAATGTGCTTGCTATGTGGAAGAGTCAGATTCTACTCCAAGTATCAAGACAAATTTCAGCTTCTTGTTTTCAACATTAATTATATTAAACTAAGAACTGGTGCCCCTGTAACACATCCCAGTTCCACTAACTAGGGAGCTGGAACTGGATGTTTGTGGCAAATATTATGTTTCTAACCGCAAAAGTAGGAACACACCACTGACTGGCGGGGTGTGGAAGAGAAAACTCCAAGCCCTTGCAGTAAGATTTCTTCCAGGCCCAACGCATCTGCGAAAGGGCAATTGGAGGTATCCCCTATTTTTCCTGCCACTGTTATGCTGGAGACATTTGCCAAATTGTTTTGCTCCAATATTAGCTTGATGAATGCTACTCCAAGCAACAGAGTGGCTTAAAAGTGTAAAGCTAAACCCAATTTTCAACTTCACAGTTTTAAATAGCTGTGTCTTCTGATGAGGGCATTTCCACAAAGTTCCTAGTTATATGATGTGTGAAATCTTAAATGTAACTGACATTCATGGCTCATGCTTTAAGAAAATGAAGCCCAAGGGTGAAAGACAAGGGTCAAGGGGAACTGTAAATATGGAAGTGTTTTTTAAAAAGCACTTTATAAAAATGGCATCAAGAAATTCTTATTAGCTGCCCCTCACTTGACTCTGCATATAGGTTACTTCAATTTGCAATGGGGGAAGCAAAATAGACTCTTTCATACACAAGCTTCTTCCTACACTGAGCTTATTTTGTCATCCTCTCAGGCAACCCAATCTATGTATTTACTGCAAAATAAACGCTTATGATACAATAATGCATACACTTTTCCTGCATAGATATTGTCTAATGACTTTTAAAAACAATTTTATAAGTTGTGTGTCCTTGTTTCTCAATTTGCTCCTTTTACACGGTTTTGTGTGTATTGTGGTACAGTTTATGCATTGTGACTTGCCGTTATTTTTATTGATTATAGTTAGTACTTATTTATTGTGACTGTTAAGAGTGAATTTCTGTTTAATTATTATCTGTTGATATTTTTATTTTATTGTGTGCTATTATGTTCTAATGGAGTATCGAATATTACTGTATCTGATATAAGTTGTTTATTATAAAGTTATATTTTCGACTTTTTGGTATTGGATCAGACTGTTTTAAAGGGTGTGTTGATGTAAATGTTGTTTCTTCAGCTTGCAAACCACCTTGTGTACAGTAATGTAAAAAGGCAGTATACAAATTAAAAGTTAAATGGGAAAAAAATGGGGGGGAAATGATTTGGGGGTAGGGCAGCAATGCACCCCAAAACTTTGGGCAGTATCCAATGCTGCATGAGTTATGTTCCAATTGTGCCATGGGACTTCCCCTTCCTCTTCCTACATGTCCCCCCCCCCCAAAAAAAAATGTTCCTGAGGGTTCTCCAACCCTCTTGAGCAGATTTTGAGAAGGCATGGGGGAGCTGCAGGAGAACAGGAGGGGCAACCTCCATTGTGCAAGCAGAAGTCTGTTGCACAAGTAGAATGACAACATTGGGTGCGACCCTAAGGCATTTATTGTAAACTAATTCAGGAGCCTGGTGGGACTAGGTTCAGCCGGTTATATATTTTAAATAAAACTAGTAAGAGACTCGATGTATCTTTATTCCAAAGAAAAGGATGAGCATTCTCTCTCTCTCAATGATACACCAATCTAAAAGCCGGTGCATGTTTGAGGCGGCACTGGAATGCAATAATGCATCTGCTTCACTCACAAATATCACAGGGGGGGTCATACAGGAATCAGAAACTGATGCAAGGGTAGCTTGCCTACCAGAACCGAAAAATCAGGGGAGATTACAATCAGATAAAAGGCCCAGTTGTGAGTGTCGGATGAAAATACTGAGTGCCCCATTTGTCATTTTATGAAGTCAGTTTTGCAGAAAAAAATGCTTTTAGCGTGCTTTGGTCTAGGTCAGAAATTATAATTTCTGTATGAATTGCAGGCACGCAAGGTCAACCACGCTTCTACTTTTTTCGCCCCCCAAAATCACTAAGGGTGAGCAAGGAAGATGTCTAAGAACAGAGCACAGTTTATTTCCATCATACCTATTTATCCCTTGCTGCTGTGGCTGAGCTTATTAAAAGCGATACGTAACCAAGAAGGACATTTCGGCAAGTATATTTGCAAGGTTAAAGCAGATCTGTTTTTAAATCAGCTTAATAAACAAGCTGCAGTTTTCAAAGGCATACTGACACAGCGACGTTCTCAAAGACATTGGGGAAGAACAAATGGCAGCGGAAGGAAATATCTATTACAGCAGAAACCCCGCTATCTGCACACAAATAGTTAAATCAATTTTGGAGTAAAGGAACATGTTGCAGCGGGTGTGGAGCTGCTGCGGAAACCAGCCCCCCTCTTCCCCCATATAACATACAGGTTTCAGTTCACTCCACCAGGAACCACAGGGCACAATGAATGGCCCACAAAGGAAGGAAGGGACATGGGGGCGACATTTTCAGTAGCAACCCCATGTGTGCCACAGTATGTGGCTTCCCCCTTAGCCAGTCAAATCCCTAGTCCCATTACCCAGAACTCCTGGTGCTCTCCCCTCTGATAGATGGGATAGGCTATCTTCCTTATTAAGGAAGGCTTAAACAGCTGCCTAATTTTAGCCTGGTGGGAGATGTGACACTGGATTATGAGCTAGTGGGTTTCCGGAGGCAGGAGTAAGCAGAATTGTAATTGCCCCCAACTACGGAACAAGCCAAGTACAATATATAGGCGTCCCATTAATCATCACTAAGCAATTAAAAAGTAGCACATTAATTGTCCTCTTGTGTTATGGTGTGATGCACTCGCTACAGTAATTTACTGAGACATTAGCACGATTCGGCTGCAATGCCACATTAAAAGTGAGAACAAGAACACATATTAAAACCTAGGTCCCCAAAGTGGGGGGGAGATCCTCATTTGTTCCTTACACGACCATCTAAATATTAGACAATAGTAATACATTTGAAACGACCTAGCAGATTGAATTATGGTGCTGGAGGAGACTCTTAAGAGTCCCATGGACTGCAAGAAGATCAAACCTCTCCATTCTGAAGGAAATCAGCCCTGAGTGCTCACTGGAAGGACAGATCCTGAAGCTGAGGCTCCAATACTTTGGCCACCTCATGAGAAGAGAAGACTCTCTGGAAAAGACCCTGATGCTGGGAAAGATTGAGGGCACAAGGAGAAGGGGATGACAGAGGACGAGATGGCCAGACAGTGTTCTTGAAGCTACCAGCATGCATTTGACCAAACTACAGGAGGCAGTGGAAGACAGGGGTGCCTGGTGTGCTCTGGTCCATGGGGTCACACAGAATCGGACGCGACTAAACGACTAAGCAGATTGTATATACTACTTGTGAGCAACCTAAATCAAGTCTATATATTTCATTTCATTCATTGCTTATATCCTGCTTTTCCTTTGCAAGGGAAGTCCAAATCTGCTAACAAAAAGCAATTCAACCAAAAGCAACTCAATTAATACAAAATATGAGAATGAAAGTTTCTCTCAAAACAAGTCAAAGCCAAATTCATGTCAAAACAGTATCAAAAATACAAATTAATTGAACAACAAGAGTTGTTTTTCTGAGTTTGATGTCCCAACCCACATCTCCATACTTGGCCTCTTTGAACAACGATGGCAGCTGATTTCACTACAGTATATGGATTTAATGAAATGGAAGTATCACACCTTAAGGCCTTGGAGAGAATACAGTTTTTGGTAGTATCTTGGACACATTTGCAAAGTGTTAAGAGAAGAATAAATAACAGAATGGGATCCCATGCCACTGGGATCCCATATCATGACTTGCTTTAAGCTTCTGGAAGCAAATGATGGCCCAACGGCAGAAGATTAATGCCTGACTAGATGGGCCTTCCTCAAACGCAGTAAGGCAATTTATACATACTTAATCCTGAAATCCCAACTGTGGTCATAAACTGGTTATTCCGAGCTAATTATTATTCCATCTACAAGATACAATGATTTTTCCAACTAAGTTCTACTCAGAGTTAGATCCACTGAAATCATTGTACCTAAGTTAATCATGTTCATCAGCTAACATTGGATGCAACATGTCATACAGGAAACAACCATTTTGCACACCACCCTCAATGTGTGAGCTGCTTTCAGCCACAGAAGGCAGAGGAATGGAGCAGGGGCAGAATGAGCTTATGCGCGACTGCTGATGAACAATGACCCAGAATACAACCCCCTTGCAAACACGGAGTTGCCTGTAATTTTGAACTATTTTTCAAAACCTCAGTCATTAAGAAGTCACATTCTTATGTTTTTAACGATGTCTAGATGTACCACTCTCTTTTTCAGTCTCTCTCTCACATACAAAAACACCTGATGAATTATTGCCTGAAATAATCTTTTTCCATCAGCTTGCAGATAACATTCTTAAAGCTTTATCTAATCTGACAGCAAGTATCTGCTCCACAGTAGGAACTGAACCTCTCTACAAAGGACACTACACAGCTTGAGAAATACTTTGATAAAGATATCAAAAAAAATTTAAATTAAATATGAATTATTCTTTCCACATCATGAGAGGCAAGAAATGCTAGGCTGATTGTAAGATCAATTAACACTGCTGGCCAACCAAGCATCTAACAGCATGGAGGAGAGAGAAAAATAAACCTCTAAACTATCTACCAATCCATCCATCTATTTCTACAAACTTTTTGCAGGTAGCATGGTTCAAAGCAGCCAACTTTAAAAAGAACCCTTTTTTGAGAATGATGAAGCAGGAGTGCCTAAAATATCTGATCAAAAATGAAGGGGGGGAGGGAACCAACACTGATGGTTTGAAAAATGGAGATGCATTCTAAGGAGGATTTTTCTTGAAGTAGAGGGAATTCATTTCCCTGTAGACGGGGCTCATTAACCTGGAAAGGTAGCCCACCTAGGAGAAGGAAAACCCTGACCTTAAAACTCCACTGTCTTGCAGCTATATGCATTTGTAGAAAAGGCTTTGGGAGTAAATCCTGAGGAATAATCTCTATCCACTGCCTTGCGGGACATCTTCGGGAGAAAAAAAAGGTCAAGAAGTAAACACTACATAAATCTGGAGAGGATATTGGGACAGAGTAACTTTTGCAGCTGTTGTTAAAGTTGCAAAACAACGAAGCACAGGATGGAGCAATGGAGAAATTTCTGGAACAACAGTGGGATATCAGCTCGGCCCAAGGCATGCTGGATAACAGCAACAACTGGGGGAAAGAAAGACATAACATCTTACAAGTACAGGAATACAGTGGTACCTCGGGTTAAGAACTTAATTCGTTCTGGAGGTCCGTTCTTAACCTGAAACTGTTCTTAACCTGAAGCACCACTTTAGCTAATGGGGCCTCCCGCTGCCGCCGTGCCGCCGGAGCACAATTTCTGTTCTCATCCTGAAGCAAAGTTCTTAACCCGAGGTAATATTTCTGGGTTAGCGGAGTCTGTAACCTGAAGCATCTGTAACCCGAGGTACCACTGTAAACACCATGGAAAGAATAATTGCCACACACAGGAAGAACAAAGATATACCGTATTTTTTGCACCATAACACTCACTTTTTTCCTCCTAGAAAGTAAGGGGAAATGTCTGTGCGTGTTATGGAGCAAATGTCTGCGGGTGGCGGGGGGGATCTGCTGCAGTCGTGAGCATAGGACCCATGGTTCCCCTTCCTTCCCTCCTCCGTGGTTACAAAGCATGGATCCACATGGATCCTCAGGATTTTTGCATTGGGCTACTCCAAACTCACTGTCAGATCACATGTCTGTGGCCACAGCATGAACCACAAAAATCATATATCCACTATTTTGTTTAGAATATTTTTTTTCTTGTTTTCCTCCTCTAAAAACTACATCCGTGTTATGGTCTGGTGCGTGTTATAGAGCGAAAAATACAGTAGTTTGAGTTTCTCAGTTGTAGCTTTATAAATCATTTAATGTGTCAACACGAATAGGAGCTATTAATATTGCAGTTGTTGTATAAGGGATTATTATTATGACTGGAATGTAATGGAAATTAATAAGATTTTGGAACACAGAAATAAAGCAAATAATCAATCCATCAAATCTAGCACGTGGGGGACCAACTTTATCTAAATTATATAATTTGGTATTTGAATGATTGGTATTATTAATTGTATTATAAATTGGTATTGTTATAATGAGTATATTATTGGATTGCAATTGAAAACTGATAAAAATTATTATTAAATCTGGAGTGGAGTCCATGAGGCGGTTGGATGGTGCCTTGTTCACCTCCTTCCGGCAACTCCTGCAGACAAGCTGGTGCCAAATGTTCTGTTTTGCTTTCCTTTAGATTACATCAACAAGGCCGAAACAAGGTGTGTGCCTTGTCATCTGGGCTCACTGCCCAGGCTTGAACCCCGGAGAGTTCACTTCGGTGCTTCTAAAGCAGCAGAAACATCACAGAAGACAGCAATCAGAACAGTATGGTAGAATGTGGTGCTGATGACCAATACCAAGATGAAGGTCTGCCAAGCTTGTGAGTTGAGAATGCTGCTTTATGGAAGTGAATCATGGGCAACTTACACCCGCAAGAAGCGAATCCTCAATGACTTCCATCTGCACTGTGTCAGGAAGATTTGAGGCATCACAAGGCAGGACAGGGTCTCAAACAAATATGTGCTCTTCCAAGCCCACCTTCCCAGCATGTTCACACTTCCTCCTCAATGATGTCTAGGCTGGCTTAGTCATGTACAGTACTACCTCTGGATACGAACGGGATACTTCCAGAGCCCCGTTCGCATCCAGAAGCAAACGTAACTAGCGACGGCACGTCTGCGCATGTTGCTTTTCGCCGCTTCTGCGCATGCGCGTGAGGTCATTTTGAGCATCTGCACATTCGCGAGCGGCGAAACCTGGAAGTAACGCGCTCCGTTACTTCCAGGTTGCTGCGGAGCGCAACTCGAACGTGCTCAACATGAAGCATATTCAACCCGAGGTATGACTGTACATAGAATGGAAGATGGCAGGATCCCCAAGGATCCCCTTTACAGGAAGCTGGCTCCGGGCACCAGGCCTGCTGGCAGACCAACTCTGTGTTATAACAATGTCTGCAAACATGACCTGAAGGCTGGCAACATTAACTTTGCCTTGCAGATGACCACAGTGCCTGGAGACAGTCAGGTGGTTTGCTGTGTATCCACAGCAATGACCAGAGGAGAAATGACCGCCGGGAAGAGCGCAGAGAGAAGACGCAATATGATGCACCTGCACCAGCGAAATCGGACACCTTCATCTGCTCCAGCTGCAATAAAACATGTCTCTCCCGTATTGGCCTCTGCAGCCACAGCAGGCGCTGGAACTCTCCAACAGTTTGACTTCACCCCTGAAGGCACTCTCTTCCACTGCCTCTTAACACAGACGGATGCCAACAGATTGCTGTGTACAACCTGAGGTTTAGAAGTCACACGCCGATGAGGCAGGCTGAGATTCTGCCTGCTTTGAAAAATAAAAATCACTTGCCTTGTTAGATTGTATGCCCAACATTTAAGCCAACAATTTCTCTCTTTTCATTATTCCATCAAAATACATCACCAACTCCTACTCTCTCTTTCCCATATTTAATAGAGTTATAGAAAGTCTGTCAAGGAAATACGTGTTTCGTAAGTTTTTTAAAGCTTTATTTAATTGGTAGGGCTGTCTTCATCACATTTTCCCCATTCAACATTTCAATTAGTTGCTCCTCTTGCTCGAGTCCTACGTATTCCTCCTACATACTGTTGTTGCATCCTTTGCCCCACTTACTGCATATTTAAAAGGCCGCAAGGCTTTGTATTCCTATCATCACTTCTTCCTAGTAATTTCCCTTGCCATTTTAAAAATTCACCACCATTGTTATACTTTTACCCATAGTCGCTACTATAAATAGCATTTAGGTCCTCCACAAGTGAGGACAAATCCTAAGATTTACCACTTAGCCAGAAACCTAGGTCCCACTTACACTTATCATCAGCTGTGTGGGTGCTGCTGTGTCCAAGGTTGCTGCGATGCTGGTCAAGGAGGGTGCGTGTTTGGTTCTGGCAGTTTTTATATACAATCCAAGCAGCACAACTCTGAAAGGGCTTGGTGCCACTTGCATGGTATGTCAAAATGGCATCAGGATGAACCAAAGTGGGGGAGGGACTTTACGTGGCTTTGAAACCACTTCTGTTCATTAGTTATTCTCCTCTTGAGATTTTCCGAACATGTCTAAGAAACTACCAAAACCTAAATTCTATTAAATGCTCTAAAAGTGTGACAAATGCATTTCACCAAGAAAAAGTGGGTTACTGAAGAATCAGGGTCAAGCTGTTATAATGCTGTCACCATGATTCTTTGGGGCGACTGTAATGGAGTCTGTGAAAGGCTCTGATGGACCACTGTGAGAACAGGATGCTGGGCGAGATGGGGCAGGTTCCTACACATACGACCTCCCAAAAAATAAACTCAGGGGAGTATTGCCGGCATCTGTCTGTCTCGAGAGAGAATGGAATAGCCATTGGGAGTAAAGTCACGCCGCTGTGAGAATTACAGCGCCTGCTGTGGCTGTAGAGGCCGATATGGGAGAGACATGTTTTGTTGCAGCTGGGGCAGATGAAGGCATCTGATTTTGGTGGTGCAGAGGCACCATGGTGTTTCTTCTCTCTGCGCTCTTCCTAGCAGTCATTTCTGATCTGGTCACTGCTATGGATACACAACCTGACTGTCTGTCTCTAGGCTCTACGGTTGTCTGCAAGGGATTCCCGCATAGCAGGGTAGGGGGGTGGAACCACATCAAAGAGGGGAGCATGACTCCTTTTTTATTTGATTATCCACCTTATTCAGATGAGTAACCCTCAGCGCTTTCGCTTCAGACCATAAATCTTCTGGGTGCAAACTACTGTATTTTTTGCCCCATAGGGCGCACTGGCCCATAGGACGCACCTAGTATTTTTTTTGGGGGGGGGGAATAAAGAAAAAAAATTATTTCCCCCCCAGGTGCGGGGCTGGGGCGGGGGAAGCCCGAGCTTCCCCCGACCCCAGCCCCCAGAACAGGCTGCTATCCGCTAGCCATGGGAGAGCTGCGCGAAGCTTGGGGCGTGCTGAGCTCAGCGCGCCCCAAGCTTCTGGGTGCAGGCAAGCTCTCCGCTAGCCGTGGGAGAGCTGCGCGACTTTGCGCAGCCCTCCCACGGCTTGCAGAGAGCTTTACTAAGCCCGAAGCCTGGGGGGGGCGCTGAGCGCCAGTGTGGTGTAGTGGTTAAGAGCGGTAGTCACGTAATCTGGGGAACCGGGTTCGCGTCCCCGCTCCTCCACATGCAGCTGCTGGGTGACCTTGGGCCAGTCACACTTCTTTGAAGTCTCTCAGCCCCACTCACCTCACAGAGTGTTTGTTGTGGGGAAGGAAGGGAAAGGAGAATGTTAGCCGCTTTGAGACTCCTTAAGGGAGTGAAAGGCAGGATATTAAATCCAAACTCCTCTCCTTCTTCTTCTTCTTCTTCTTCTTCTTCTTCTTCTTCTTCTTCAGCGAAAGCCTGCATTCGCCCCATAGGACGCACACACATTTCCCCTTCATTTCTGGAGGGGAAAAAGTGCGTCCTATAGGGCGAAAAATACGGTATGTTCTATACAACCACCACCATTCTGAAAACTTACTTTTGTTACTAGCTGGCGACCTCCACAATTTACTAGTCTTGGAAGACTAGTTTCAATGTGAAATTACCACATCCTGCCACATGCTCCTCCATCCCTCTCAAGAGCTTGAAACAGAGCTGAGGATATCTGCCTGGAGCCTTAGTCCCCTCCTGATGGCTCAGTTGTAACTGCATCTAACTACCAGGCCATAAAAAATTCAAGACAGATTCTTTTTGCTAACATTTTACTGTTTGAGTGATTTGTACTTTTTAGGAAATAAAACACTCCATTATAATTTTGATTTAGCATAAAAAAAGCATGACGACAACAACAACAACAACAACACTCTGTAGATTTTCAGCAATGCAAGAATTCCTCTAATTAAAACAGCCCAGCCGCAGAGCCACCTTTTCAAAAGAACAAGTTCTCCTTTTTGCAAAGACCACATAACACATTCTACTTTTATGGAACTTGTGTGTTCTTGTAGAGTTTTCAAAAGAGGAAACGAATAGGTCCATTAGGAATCATTCAATGGAAAGTTAGAAGCAAGCAGCATTTCCAAGCAAACTACAGAACATCAACAACTGTCTTTTCATCACTTCGTTTTCAATCAGTGATAACTGGCATTGTGTGAATTGGCCTTCCCAAAAGTAACACCTCTCCATACCACCTCAGACACAATTAACAACCAATCATTCTGTATAGTCATCAAGTTGATGTTCATGTTGATGTCCAAGCAACAGACATCAGCCCGGTTTCTACAAAATGGTAAACCATGAATTAACATTACAAGGATGAGCCAAGCCTAAACTCAAGGAAATCAGAAACTTATGCTTCTGTTTTAGATTAACTACAGTTGAGGCTGGGATATAATGTTAATCTTAAGTGTGGTTTGTTGTCAGCTTCTTAAACTATAGCTTGTAGTTTGTTCATTTAAACAAGAATTAAGATTTAAATAGTTCATTTAAATAGTTAAGATTAAATACAATTTGTCGGATTTGGGTAACAAGGCAACCTATAGTTAATGTAAAATGGAAGCAAAAGCTTCTGAACTCCTCCTCTTCCTTGAGGAGAGTGAACAAACTAAAAGTTCCTTGCAACTCATCCTTGTGGCACTAAACCAGGGGTCGCAACCTAAGGCCAATGGGGGTCGTTTAACCAGCCCATGGATGCCTGCTGCCCGCTCAGGGACCCCCACCGCCAGCTTGGCCGGCTCCTGTGCACCACACTAAACCAGTGCGGAGCAGAGTGGGAACCACCTTCCGCGATGCTGGCCAGCTTCCCATTGGCTGCAGGAAACTCCTGCACGCCTCCTCCACACCGGAAGGAGTGCCGGAAATAGCGTTTGCACATGCGCACACACTCCGGCCCACTGCAGCGTCTGCAGGACCATGAACCGGCCCAAGCCACAAAAACTTTGCCGACCCCTGCACTAAACTATGGGTTGGTGTTACATCCAAACCACTTTACTGCCGTTGTTGTTGTTGTTGTTGTTGTTGTTGTTGTTTAGCTGTTTAGTCGTGTCCAACTCTTTATGACCCCATGGACCAGAGCACGCCAGGCACTCTATCTTCCACTGCCTCCTGCAGTTTGGTCAAACTCATGCTGGTAGCTTCGAGAACACTGTCCAACCATCTCGTCCTCTGTCGTCCCCTTCTCCTTGTGCCCTCAATCTTTCCCAACATCAGGGTCTTTTCCAGGGAGTCTTCTCTTCTCATGAGGTAGCCAAAGTATTGGAGCCTCAGCTTCACAATCTGTTCTTCCAGTGAGCACTCAGGGCTGATTTCCTTAAGAATGGAGAGGTTTGATCTTCTTGCAGTCCATGGGACTCTCAAGAGTCCAGCACTATAATTCAAAAGCATCAATTCTTTGGCGATCAGCCTTCTTTATGGTCCAGCTCTCACTTCCATCTTTACTGCCTTACTATGTCATTTAAGACAGAAGTAGCTGAACCCCCACTTACAGCATTCAATCTCAGCTTTAAACCTGTCCCCCAAGACTTCAGACCCTTCTCCCTTCAGTCACGGGTCTCTGCTCTAACAGGCCAAGTACAAAGCCACAGTTCTGGTCTTCATTTGTAGTTTCAAATAAAGGGAGAGAGGGAATGCAAAAAAAGAGGGGAAAGGGCACACAGTAGTTCAGAGAAATTTAGAGGACTGGCTGAAGCTCTGTGACTAATAAAATAGTTCATTTTATTTGAACTGTCTCTTTCCATATGCATTCTAACCTTAGCTGTCAACTTAAATAAATTCAACATTCAATAACACAGACAAGTAGTTCTAAGAAAGTCACATACCTTTTATAAACTCCAATTTGTGATAGACTTGGACAGTGCAGTTTAAGTAATCACATTTTCCTTATTACAGGAAAATGAAGTCAGTCAGCACTGCGATCTAAAGGGAAAGTCCTTGAGATAAATCCACTATAGAAGAAAGCAGATATTTTCAGATGAGGGGAAATGAAACTGATGTAAGCAATTCCTAGGGTCATTATTACCTACATTTTGAAGAATGGACATAACTAATGCTGTAAAGATCCACAGCCTGAAAACCAGGGGTGATTAGGGGGCCCAGCTTGGAGCAGGCAAGGAAGATGGGGAATTTTCCTTCTGCCTGCCTCATGCTTCCTTCAGAAAAACTATGATGTGGGGTTTGGAGTTTATTTTGTTTCTTTGTTTACTTGTTGGTTCTACTTTTTAATATTATGTAAATTAACTATTACACTATCACATCTGCTTAAAATTGAACTGGAACACTTTTAAGGGCTCTTTGTAAATAAGCTGGCCAACTGTAGAACTTCCTGACACATAACAACCAACATAAAATAGAGGAAATAGCTCTCCTTTTAACAAAGCAGCACTTTCCAAATCCATATAAAGACAAAATTCTGCTTTTCTCAGCAGACTATCAGAACAATGGCAACCCACAATAGTGTTGACTTCAAGACCAATTCCAACAGATTGTTGGTGGGGAAAGATAGCACAGACATTTTAAAAAAACCACCACAAAATAAATAAAGCAACTTGTTGCTTCCATGACAACTTAGTAAATGAGTTGTCAATGTAAGAAAAATATGTGCCAAATGGAACTGATTTTTCTTAAAGGCTAAAAATAGAAGAAGCTAGTTTTGACATGCAGCGTATCTCTGCAGTTTCTCTTACTTTTGAAAGAAATGTCAAGGCTCTCCACCTGACCCCACTCTGCAATGTAAAAATTACCTCATGGGCCACACATTTCGTGAAAAATCATTGAGGAAAATATCACATATTTACCTCGTTATGTATCCCTGTTCTGAAGTTTTAATTCGGAGGAGGGAAATGTTTTTAGCCCAGCAGACCAGATCTTTACCTCCCACTACGTGGCCAGATTTGACAAGCTGGTGGGACCGCTCACTTGCCAATCAACTGGTATTATAATGAGTTCAGGTGAGTCGTCCTACCCACCTGTTAAAGTTGGCCCTTGGGGATGAGGGGAAGATGGTGACCAAGTGTGATACCCAACATGATATCAGATGCAAGGGAGGCAGGTATGGTTTAGGGAAAACAGTCTCACGGGTCAAATGGGGAAGGCTGGTGGGGCAAATGTAGGCCCCAGGATTGATATGAAGATTCCCCATCCCTGTTCAATAAGGTAAATAGGCTCCTCCCAATATCTGTATTCTCAATTTCTCACCCCTACCTTAGATAGGCATAGGTTCAGATGACTGTGTCATTCATATGAAAAAGGGAGAGGGAAAAGAGGGTGGGAGACACCAAGTACAAGCCCCACCCACCCACCCAAAGTGGCAAGCCGCAAAATGATACAATGGTAAAATGCCCAGCAAGTTTCAGATGAAGCGTTCCCCAGGTGCACAAAAAATATCAATTTATTGTGCGATTTCCACTGAAAAACTCTCTCGAGCTTATTAGATGCTGGTTTTCTGGAACTCAAGTAACTGAAACATTTCCAGGGACATGTGTTGAGGCTGTTGCATTATTACAGTTGCACTTATTTATTTATTTTCATTACCATTTTGAACCTCACTTCTTTCCTTGCTCTTATTCATAGAAGGCAAGCACCCAAAAGCTAGGCCAAACTCTCCCATAGTAAAAAGCCATAAAGAGGATGAGTTTCTTCCTTAATCCTTCAGTGCAAGCTCATGGGCTGAACCTTTCTGGCCTTTTCTATACTTCATAATATGTATTTTCCCCATTTAGACAATTATTTTTTCTCAGCAAAGATGATTCCATGCACTCATATACCTCAAGAAAAATAAAGCGGGTCAATGTTCTCACCAATGCATACCGCCAATTAAAACTTTTCAAAAGGGAAGAATAAAGGAATCACAAGTTGAAAGCACGAAGTATAACTTACGTTGTATGCTTTTTATGCATCAAATCTACAGTGCCTAATTCTTTCTAATGAAATAAAAGCTGTATCATCTCTTCATTCTTAAAGCAATACCAAGATCCAAATATCTATGAGAGTGCTGAAATAGGAGAATATAAACCTTTAACACTGTGCTTTAATAAGTAATATGCCATCCGGTTATTGGAAGAGTTCCTGAAAGCCAAAGCCTCGGAAAAAACAAAGTCTATGATGAATACTTATATTAACACAAATAACATTTTGAGATGTTATACCACATAATCAAGCTGTTGGAAAGAGTAAAAAAAAAAAATACCCCAGGAGACACTGATGGTCCGCAACTTGGATGGCTTTAAAAGAGGATTAAACAAATTTATGGAGGGCAATTCTATCAGTGGCTACTGACCATGATGGCTGTGTTCTACTTCCACTGTCCGAGGCAGTATGCTTATGAGTACCAGTTTTTGGAAGCGCAGAAGTGGCGAGTACTGCTGCATTCATGTCCTGCTTGCCAGCTCCCCACAGGTATTTGGTTGGCCACTGTGAGAACAGGATGCTGGGCTAGAGTGACCACTAGCGTGATCCAACAAGCTGTTCTTATGATCTTCCTCACAACTCTTCCTCTTGGCCACTGGGAACTGTTATAGCCAAATGCTGGATAATATGGATTACGTGCAGGCAGCGTTTCCCTAGGAGGCCTCAGTGAATAGGTTTTGCTTCTGCTCAGGAGGGGCTGGCTGGTTGGCTGGCTGCCATGAGATTAGAGAAATTATTTTAGAGCCATATTAGCCAACGGCCTGGATAGGAAGGGGCTTAGGTAATGTGCTTCCACGATGGAATGCTCCCAGACTTCCTAAACCAGAAAATATTATACCATTACTTTGTGAGGAACCTGATATTTTTTGAGGTGGGGCAGGGAAAAGGAAGTTTCTAGCCCACTAAAGCAATGAAGTTTGACTTGAAAGTAGTAGGTGATGCTGTAGCCTTTGCCACTCTGATTAGCACATGCAGAATGAAGTCATCAAAATGAGAAAATATATGCAAATCTTACTAGTCTGAATGATTTATATAAGTCACCAAATCCAGCTTTTCACAGAGAAAAATCTGAGTTGTCTTACACACACACACACACACACACACACAGTTCGTGTGTCACCGCCCACAGAAAGCATTTTGAACAAAGAAACTAAAAGTGTTTGGAAACAAGCACTTCTGGATGTGTTGGGGGGAAAGACCCATGAGCATCATTCTCGATTTGTAATCTGTAGAGATGGACAGAGCAATGTCTGCTTTGCATGTTCCCAATTATAAGTTCATTCAGTGATGTTTCAAGGAACTTTAAAGGGGGGAAATGCACCAAAATGTGCAATTGAAAATACATTTCCCCATTTTATACACTTTTTTAAAAAGATGGGCTTGCACCACAAAACCCAGAGATGTGGGCAATCTGAAGGATAGCTGTGTATCTACTAGTCTGGGGAACACAAATTTGGTCAAACTGCTTTCAAATGCAGAGCAAACTAAATTGTCCCCCATTCCTAATAACCTGTCGAAAGGTCCTTCCAATTATATCTGTACACATGCAAAAACAGGCATGGCAGACACTTCCCTGTTCTGGCCTACAACTCCCATTAGCCCAGCCAATCGTCAGGAATGATGGCAGATGTATGGAGGGCACCATGCCACCTAACTCTTGAGTTACATCAACAAAATAGCAACAAAATCAAACTTATAAGGAAAGAAAAAAACCTTACTGGTGCTACTTTTTCTCCTGGTTCCAAGCCAAAGACATTCCGCCGTTTCACCGTCAGCACATCGAGATCCTCAGTGTCATCGTCATCACTATCGCCCCCTTCAAAGAACTGCAGGCGTTCTGCTTCCGAACCCTTGACCGCTATGGGCTCCTCTTCAGTCTCGGTCTGAGTCTGTGATGCATCGTCCTCGGTTTCGCTATCTTTGCTGGAGAGTGCTATGTCCTCATCTCCTCCCAACACGGCCGTTTCGCTGAAGAGTGCTCTGCATTTCTCTACATCATCGTTGCTTACAGAAAAAGGGGCATTTTGGGGCTCATCTGTCTGCTGCAATGATCTTTCTTTTTCAGGCTCATTCTCAGGTGTTTTCTTCTGCAACTTCTGAAGAAATCGTACACGAGGGGCCACTGCAAGCCCAAGAGAGCTATAAAAACAGAGACACATAATACTTAAGAACAGGGCTCCCTACCTTAAGGATTAAAATGCATTCCTCTACATTACAGCAGGACTTCCCAAACTTGGGTCTCCAGCTGTTTCCGAACTACAACCATCATCCCAAACTAGCAGGACCAGTGGTCAGGGATAATGGGGATTGTAGTCCAAAAACAGCTGGATACCCAAGTTTGGGAAACCTTGCATTAGAGCACATAAAAGAAAACTCTCACCAGTATGCATGGCTTTTTTATAATTTATTTCTGTAACAGCAAGTCAGGACTTCTTTACTGCTTTCAACCCTTGACTTGGTTTTTGGTGCCCTGGTTGAAACACTAACTTGGTGTCAGTGTTCATATCAGGAATGGGGAACCTGTGGTCCGCCAGATATGGCTGGACTCCAACTTCATCAAACCTGACCTCTGGCCATGTCCAACAACAGGTCCCTCATCCCTGCTTTAAATGCCAGAGCAGTTTCCCAAACTTGAGTCTCCAGCTGTTTTGGGACTACAACTCCCATGATCCCAAACTAGAAGGACCAGTGGTCAGGGATGATGGGAACTGTAGTCCAAAAACAGCTGTAGACCCAAGTTTGGGAAACACTGTGCTAGAGTGACACAGTGCCCTACACAACACTTACTCCACACCTGTAAGAAATCAATATTTTAGTGTGGCAACACCTACACTTTGGAACTCCCTGTTTTATTGATAATTTTAATGTTTCATGTTATATTGTTGTAATCCACTCAGAAGTTTTCTTACAACCAAGCAGCATATAAATCTTGTTAAGTAATATAAATGCCCTTCTCCTCCACTGCTCTCATCCAAGATAATATAGAAGAACATCAAGAAGCCCTCTGCTGCATCAACCAAAAGCACATCTTGTGCGAGATCCACTTCTCACAGTGGCCAACCAGATGCTTATGGGATGCCTACAAGCAAGACAGGAGTGCAACAGCTCTCTCCCTATTTGTGATTCCCAGCAACCGATATGAGACAGATTAATCATAGCTATTCAGTTGATCATCTGTTTGTACTCCATTTCCCCCTTCAAACAGAAGCTCAACAGCTATCATCATACAAAAGCAAAATACAATTGCAGAGGCAAAACAATATGAAAAGTTACCCCTGCAACAAAAATTCTAATAAACCCACAAATTCAATTCAACACCGATATATCAGATGACACAAAATACAAAAACAATAGGCATGGAGATGATAAAGTACAACTCATGTTTTAGCCAAAAATACACACGAATATCTCTGCTGCAGCAGGTAATATTCTAACTAAGTTAAGGAGACAAATTCATCCTAGAGCCAGCAGAAGTGAAGAAAAGAACAGGGCACAGCCAATTAGTGCAGATGTAAAGAGCTCCCCAAACCCCTTCTTGTGAACATAATCCTTCCTTTCATCACACAAAATGAACCTTCATATGAAATGTGAACACAGACACACCATTATCTTACACATTATCTTTTTTTAATGTGCAACCAAAAAGATTTAGCATTCACACAGGCAGTCCAGCTGTTATCAAAAACCCAATTTACCTTACAATGTTAAGACATGAAGCAGCCACAGTGCAAACCATTGCTAATGGAAACTTGCAAAGCAAAGATTCATGTCCAGCGTAAGGTGCAGGGCTGACTCCTCTTGGATACCTGAGTCCAAAAGGGTCTGGGCATATTCAATATTAACTGCATGGTGCAGGGAGGGAGTGCCAGCTTGCTCTTTCACTTCACAAAGGCAAATATTGGCAGGCTGAGTGGCTCCCACCCACCCCACCCCACCCCACCCCCAGACTTCAGGTCTGATCACTCCCATTGCAGATTTCTTCCCAAGGAATACTTATTTATATACAGTGGTACCTCGGGTTAAGAACTTAATTCATTCTGGAGGTCCGTTCTTAACCTGAAACTGTTCTTAACCTGAGGTACCACTTTAGCTAATGGGGCCTCCCGCTGCCGCCGCGCCACCACCGCACAATTTCTGTTCTCATCCTGAAGCAAAGTTCTTAAACCGAGGTACTATTTCTGGGTTAGTGGAGTTTGTAGCCTGAAGCATCTGTAACCTGAAGTGTCTGTAACCTGAGGTACCACTGTACTTTATATGCCTATTTATACTTTTGAATCAAGCCCAGAAACAAACCAGCAGTCATGAAGTTGTTCTAAGACTAATGAGACATATGTTTTTGGCCACTGGTCCCAGTTAGTAGCCTAGCAGCTTTACTTGGGACTGAACAACTTTCAAAAGCAGCTCAGCGTAGAACACATTACAGTAGCATCTGGTGCAGGCTTCCAACTGGTCGGCCGCGACACAATAGCTGGCCGCAGCCTGATCCAAGGTGGGTTGTAGCAGGAGCACTACCACCAAGCGAATACATGCATCTTAAAGATTAAGAGGTGGGACCCCAAAAGCATTTTTGGGTTAAAATTGGATCCTGGGTCTGAAAAGGTTGGACACCTGACCTGGAAGTCACCAGAGCATGGATAACCATGGCCAGGCAATCTCTCTCACAGAGCAGGGTCCGCAGCTGGCATACAAGCTTCAGGATATGAAAACTAGCTCATGCATCAGCTTAATCCTATAATAAACTATAACCAGATGACTGCTTCAGACTGACGCCACAATGCTCGAGGCCATACACAGCTGGGGAGAACTGTGGGGAGGCTCCATACCGATTACCTGAACTGTAATGGACCAGTGAATGCTTTGGAATCCCAACCTAATTTTCTCCCTTCAGCTCTCCCTTTTAACATAAGAAAAAGGCCAGAGCAAAATTTCTTTAGGATCTTTATTTTATATTCCAGACACCATTTAATTCAATAATTATGGAGCATAGCTTCCCATTCCCCTCTAGTGGAAGAATCATGTAAAATAGCCATGAATGAAACTGTGCTTTGCTATGCGCACAATCTTTTCAAGCGCTACTGGGCACATTTTTTAAGCATTTCATTTGTAAGCTGAGATGGAAAATAGCAAGATGCTTTCAAACCAAAGAAAAGGGTGAGGGAGTTCAAAATTAGATTTCTATGAGAAGAATCCTGAAATGTTTCGTCAGGCACTTATCTGCCACAGACCTATTGGTCTCTCTCTGGCTCCACTCTCAAATTAATTACTGCAGAACTGCATATAGTCTCTGCACGATTTGATAGAACTGTGCTCGCTATTTCAGAGGGAGGGGGGGGACATATGGGCAACTGAAACCATCACCCTTTCAGGAAATGGAGGCAAGACAATGAATTTGGAACCATTTTAATATCAAAAGATAAACTCTTGCTAATCCCCAAGAGCGTAATGATTAAAACAGAATATGAGGTTATACAGAATTTAAATGTGGACACTGGAAGGCAAAGGAATATTAGCTGATAATAAAATGGCCACACATTACTTTTTGGAACAAGGGATTCACATAGCTGGGAGAATTTGACAGTATTGCCTTTTGACACAAACCTCGTATGTTCTGGACCAATATATAGTGTGCTCTAGGTTCTGGGGGCTGTAGCTCTGTGGCAGATCTCATGCTTTGCATGCAAAAGATTCCGAGTTCAGGTCCCAGAATCTCAAAATGTCTGAAGCCATACAAAGCAGCTGCCAGTCAGTATAAACAATAAGGAACAGGGGAGAGCAAGGGTGTTAACTCAATATAAGTCAGTTCCCTGTGTTCCCACCACTGAGGAAGATGGCACCCATATCTTGGAGTGAAAACCACCTGGATGTGAGGTGTGAAATTCCTGGGAAGGAGACAATTCTGGGGTGACTGGAAGCTGTCTTCCTCCATGAGATCTGAGGAGACAACAGTAGGGAACCTGTGGCTTTTGTTATGTTGCTGGACCCCACCACTCCTGACCATTGGCCACGTTGGCTGGGGCTGATGGGAGTTGGAGTCCACAATATCTGGGAGGGCCAAACGCTCCCCACCCATGACTAATGCTTAGATCTAAGTTTATGTTTAGGGGAGCATTAGACACACCCTACTTTAGTCTTCCTCCTGTGCCAGCATTTGACTTATGCCTTGAATAGAATAGCACACATACGATCTGTGTCTAAATATCTCTCAGCACTCGTCTGTGGCCGGAGGGGGGGGGGGGGAGACAGTTGGGTGCAGCTGCGGGAAGAAACATATATGGCCCCAAATTCAAAACATTTAGAAAAGCATTAGTTTACGTGTCTGTTTTCAGTAACTGGAGTGCACATTCTGTTGAAACTGTGCTCTGAAGTTGCTAGTTAGTAAACCAACATCAAATCACAGTTCCTTACTTAGAACACAATGGGAAACCAAAGGCCAAGATTGACTTTACCTGCCCTATCAGCTGTTCCATCTAGATGTTGCAACGCTTGTGCAGACAGAACGACTGGAAGAGTGTGGTGTTGAATTCCACCCAGAGTTTTTAATCTATGCTGGAACAGAAACCTGTGCATGAATTGAGGAACGAGAAGGTAGTTCTCATTCCAGACTTAGAATCACAAAGTTGGAAGGAACCTTGGGAGGTTGTCTAATCAAACCCTCGGCTTTAGGCAGGATCTGCAATGCAACTACACCACCCCTGACAGAAGACCCTCCAGCCTCTGCTTCAATACCTCCAGTGAAAGAACACCCACCATATACGGAGGCAATCTTTCCTGCTATCTAACAGTTCTCACCATTAGGAAGTTTATTCTGGCATTTAGCCAAAATCTGCCTCCTTACAATTTCCACCTGTGCTTGTAGTCCTGCCCTCTGGACCCACAGGGAAAAAATCTTCTCCATCTTCTCTATGCAACAGCCTTCAGATATCTGAAGGCAGCTCTCACATCTCTCCTTAATCTTATCTTCTACAAACTATGCTGTGGTTCAGCAAACTAGGAATGTTACATCTGAACTGGGCCAATGATTATTAAGGACCCAATCCTGTGCCTTTCAATATCCACTCCATGGTTCACATGATCTTGCCTGCAAGAGGTTTTCCAAACTGGTTGCTCTCATCTATGCACACATATTGCGAGACACAAGGGAGTGTCTGGTGTGTATGTGTGTTTGTGTGTGTTTTTCAGTTTAAGACACCATAAAACTATCTTGTAACAGGTACCTCTGAAATCTGTCCCTCAAGCAGTTGCATTTTCAAAGCACTAACTGCTGAGTTGTAGGAAGCAAGCTTACATCAAGCACCCTTATCTGGCATGTCAACACCAGAATAATGGACGCGTGTTTTGAAGGGCAAAATTTTAATTCTGGTTTCTGAGAAGAATTTGATTCGCATCATATCTTGAAATGCCATCTGATGTGTCCACTATGTTTTCTTCTTGGCAGCTTGTAGATATTGCCCTTCTACCACCTTGCCTTAAAAACGCTTAACAAATGTTCTTTGCATGAAAGCAATTTGCTGAAATAATTCCAATTCCTCCAAAGTGTCTCTCATAGCCAGGTTTCAGACTTATTAATGACAATGTAATGGTAAACGTTCACATTGGTATTCAGGAACGAAACGGTAGGGTTTAAAGGTGGATGCAGGCTTTGCTTTAATACCTACTGTATGCAGAAAATTCCACCTAGTAAGCAGTTCTGATGAAGCTCGTAGAGAGAGGAAGCCCATTGAATTCAGACCTAGATTTCTGAACTGACTAAGCCATTAGGATTCATTATGGAGAATAAGGGCTGTGGTTACAATGAAAGAAGCACATTTTTTGCCTTAGCCACAGGTACATATTTATGCTGTTCAAGTAGAATGGCTCTTAATGTGCAGTCCCTTTCCTGTGGAACCGGAAAACAAGAGAGCATTCTTGATGGGAGAGTTCCTCCATGCCTCCTCTGATCTGGGCTTAACATGGAAATGCCCGTGAACGAACTATATGAAGCCACAACTGACAATACAACTGCCGCAGCCAAAATTGCGCCCAAGCAACACAGACTCTAGCATTTTGGGCAGCATCCCACCAAACAGGCAAATAAAAGAACGGAGAGGTTGTGATTCTTAACAAAAAGGACCTGGGAAACTTCCAATAACATGGTCCTACGTGTGATGTAGATGGTGTGACCTCAGAGCCAGAGATTTTCCAATTCAATTTTGTCTTAATCCACGAATCCATACTATTTTCTAAGCACGCGTGTCCTACTTGCAGTATGGGGACAACAGTGACCTTCTTTAGAAGGCCACTTTAAGGATTGCTGATAAAAGGCATGAAAAATGATCTCAACTGCAACCTTGATAGGAGAGTTAGCCAAAAGGGCCATATTATGAGCACATATATGGAATCAATGAAATTCTCTGATGGGCAGGCAAGGAGAAGAAGAGGAATCCAGAGGAAAGAGATGCAGCCCAGGCAATATAGGGAGGGAACCAGGAGATACAGGCAAGAGAGCAGCACCCAGGCGAGGTGAGGAATGGGGAACTGAAGGATGGAGATGTGAGCAGGGAAGCAGTCCAGTTGAGCCACAGAGGTATGGTGGAGGGACAAAGATGGTCAGGTACAAAGGGTATGGTCAGGTATGGTAAAGGGACAAAGATGGTCAGGTACAAAGGGATGGCAGCAAGGGAATGGGAGTAGGCAGGGTCCATTTTCCATGAAATATATTTATACATGTGTCACACGCATATGCACAGCTTTCATATTATTCTAATGAGAGGTGGCATATGCCTATTTCAAAACGAAATAAATAAAATGTATGCAACTCAATCTTTCATTCCTAATTCAAAACACGGAATGAAAATTGGTTTGTGCAGTTCAAAAGAAATCACACACTCCCTCCCAGCACCATCCAATCCAATTTTTTTAATTAGCATTTTTCGTAATGATTAGGGATAATAGCACTTACAGGGCATATTCAGCAATGGGTAACTTGAATACATCAAACACTTCCTTGTTCTTCATTAGGTAGACCGATCGCAGATAGGAAACAAAACACTACCAGAAAAAGAGAGAAGAGGTATTTGTTTAAACAGTAAAAAAAGGCACACAGATACACTCCACATCTAAAAAGAGATCCAAAATGTTAAAGAACCAAAATTAGCACACTGCATTTCAGCTAAAACTAATTAGTCTTATAAAAACAGACTATTCTTTATTGCATTATGAGTCCCAAAGTTAAGAGTTTGTTTGTATTTCAATTATGCTTTATATGCGTTTTGAGCTTTGGGGAGTGTTACATTTCCAAACTTCTCTCAGTGGTTATGGTATCTACATATTAAATATGAAAACATAATCATAGGAACCTAAAGAGTACATGGAAAATCAGGAGACCAATATCAAGGGCTTGTGGACTCAGACTGTGAACCTAAGAATTTGAAAGCAAGGAGACAGCCAAGTAAATTATCATGGATTCTGTGTGCTCAGAGCCCATCAAAGGTACAGATATAAATGCAATTTTAAGAAAACACCAATTAAATTACTGAAGGGTAAGCTTAACTATGGCTGCAATCCTAAACACAGTTACTTGAGAGTAAGCCCCACTGGAACTTACTCCCAGCTGCCAGCTGCCATTTCAAACCTCAATTCTCTTTTTCAGCGTCTCTGCACATTTTTATGTTCTCATCCACCTCTCACTCACGCCCACTGGCCTTATAGCAGGCTTCTTTCCTTGCCTTTCAAAATAACCTTTTTCTCTCCTGTATTTCTTAAAATTGAAGGTATTTGTTCCGTCCTTGAAAACCCCTTTTAAACTGCTAATAGAACTTGTGGTATGGGATGCTTTTGCTGTTAAAACCCATCTTTCGAAGCAACAACAAGAAGAATTGTAGTAACAGATTTTGCTTGTAGTTTCATGTTACCCAGACTGCAATAAAACACTGGAAAATCACTTCTATAAAACCGAATAACCTGCTGCTACCAGCATGCCCTTTCGTTTGGCTGGTAACTCAAGTGTATCATTCATTAAATCATACTGTTTATGTTTCCACAAAACCATTCTGTAATTTTTGTTTGGGAAAGGAGGGGGGGGCGGGAAACAGTTTTACAGATATATTCACTGGCTCACGTACGGAATCCTCATTTGCTCTTGCACTGCCTGAAAACCGCTGCTGAATTTTTCCAGTCTTAACAACACAACAGATTTATTAAATTATTATTTACAATAGCTCAATGCTGTTTGTTTATTCAGTCTCCATCTCTCTCACACATGCACCTTGATCATCTACACTATACAAAAATCCTGCACAACAACCTTTCTGCTTGCATTTTGCAGAGCATTGGTCAAATTAAATTGATGCAGTTTTGCTTTGTAAGTGCTGGTGGCTGCATACTGTTTACAGCCCCCAACCTCATCTTATGCACCTTCCAAAGTCCCCTGAAGCTGCTCCATTTTTTTACCCCATCAAAATTCCTTCCTTCTTCATTGCCTCTCATCCCCATCTTATAACTTATTTGAGTACCGCCCAATGCATTTGAGGGTTGGCAGGGCCAGCACAAGACATTTTGGTACCCAAGGAAAACCACAAAATGGTGCTCCTCTCTCACCAGGGAGGAAGCGGTGAGTGAAGATCTACATTGGAAAGAACTGAGGGGATTAAATCAAGTCAACCTTATCCAATGGTTGAAGTGGGAATTGAAGGGGCGGAGGCGCTCTAGAGGTGACATTAACAGGCGTCTGCTGAGGAGGAGGCAGACCCGCCCATCAAGGAATGTGTGGCAACAGCATTTATTGGAAACCAGGTCTGCTGCCCCTGTTGTCCTGCCGCCTGAGGGGGTCGCTTCACTTTGCCTCATGCATGAGCCGGCCCTGAGGACTGGGAAGTCAAGCAAAGTGTCTCCATCCAATTAACACTCCCCTTAGTGACACACTAGGATAACAGCAGGAGCAGTTTTGCAGAACGGGCTACAACTCCTGCATATGCATGAAGTCTTCTGTTCAATCCCTTAAACTCCAGATAACAGATTACTGGGAAGGGCCTCTGCTTGCTAGATCAGGAATGAGAACCTGTGGTCCCTCCAGATACCATTGGACTACAGCTCTAACCATTCCCTGCAGCGTTGCCAGCTTGAATTTTGATGCGGCAGCTAGACTGGTGACTGGGAGCGGCCGCCAAGACCATATAACACCGGTCTTGAAAGACCTACACTGACTCCCAGTATGTTTCCGAGCACAATTCAAAGTGTTAGTGCTGACCTTTAAAGCCCTAAACGGCCTCGGTCCAGAAGGAGCGTCTCCACCTCCATCGTTCTGCCCGGACACTGAGGTCCAGCGCCGAGGGCCTTCTGGCGGTTCCCTCACTGCGAGAAGCCAAGTTACAGGGAACCAGGCAGAGGGCCTTCTCGGTAGTGGCACCCGCCCTGTGGAACGCCCTCCCACCAGATGTCAAAGAGAAAAATAACTACCAAACGTTTAGAAGACATCTGAAGGCAGCCCTGTTTAGGGAAGCTTTTAATGTTTAATAGGTTATTGTATTTTAGTGTTCTGTTGGAAGCCGCCTAGAGTGGCTGGGGAAACCCAGCCAGATGGGCGGGGTATAAATAATAATAATAATAATAATAATAATATATTTATATTATTATTATTATTATTATTACTACTACTACTACTACTACTACTACTACTACTACCACTTCCATGGTAGGCAGAAGTCCATTGCTGAAAATGCTGGTATTAAACATGAACCTCATACAGTCAATTGGTATATAATGGTTAAAAAAAGAAAACACTACTGCAGTATTTAAAGAAGAGGAAAGTGTTTATATTTTCATGGTATGATGCACTTAATATTTTTTTTTATGCACTTACGCAACAACGTGCTGCTTTTTCTTTTAATGTGGTTGCTATAACCAAAGTTGAAGCAATAAAGCTTGATTGAATTCAAAATCCAATTTGGCTATTCCACCGCAATATCTCTAACAGTGCCGCAGGGCTTGATGACAAAGTGATGGATACATGCTACTCGACTACCGAAGGCTCCCACAGACAGAACAGACTCAGAAGAGGCAGTAAATATAGCAATCCACTCCTGTGCAGGAGAGACATTTTGAGTTGGAGATAATATAAGCGTTACTCCTCTGTGGGCTGGTGCAGAGACGTACTATCAGGCCACTTTTAACCACAGTTAAAAGATTTTTTAACAGGGCCGCTGCTCCAGCTCCTACAGCCTTAGCTGCAGCTATGAGAACCAACATTAACTATAGCTAGATAAGTAGATAAACGCTCTGCTTTAACCAGGATTCTTTTAACCAAACTCTGGTTAACAAGGAAACCTCGTCAAACTTAACTGCAGTTAGTGCCAGCGTGTATGTATGAATTCTCTAAGCACAATTAAAGGAGGATGGGGAGAATTCACTCCTGTGAAGTAGGCACAAGGTCATAAGGCAGATGTTGCTGAACTACAACTCCCATCAGCCCCAGAAAGCACGGACAATGGCAGGGATGGTGGGAGTTGTAGTAAGAACTCAAATCATTCGGTGCGGCACTTTGGAACTCCCTGCCTATTGATATCAAGCAGGTGCATTCACGGTATCCTTTTTGGTGCCTGCTAAAAACATCCTGGTTTAAACAAGTCCACCCAGATGCTTGGAAAGTTGGTGTGAATTTTAACTGGCTTTAATATTTTAGCTTCTTGTTAAAATATTGCTGTAAATCTTTCTTGGTTTTATTGTTTTACATTTTTGTAAACTTCATGAGGGTGTTTGTTGCTTTTTTAACAATCAAGCAGCGTACAAATTTTAGAAATAGAAAGTCAAAATAAAAAACTAAGGAAGAGGTTTGCTGGATTTTAGGCCCAAGGCCTATCTATTCCTCTTCTCACTGTAGCCAACCAGAGGCCTATGGCAACCCACAAGTAAAACATGATCACTGTGATATTATGTAAAAATATAGTGTAAGGACAGGTATAGTGATATTTAAATAACCATATATGTATTTGGATAACAATAGCATTTAAATACCTATATATTAGACATACATACATGGAATTGTAGTAGTTTGCATATACAGCTATATAATATACCTCTTCCCCCTCCCTTTTCACTTTTTAATTGTTTTATGTTGGTCAACTGAAATATTCTCTATAAAAAATCAATTAAAAAAAATATATTGAGGACTGGCCTTTATCATAACCCTCTCCTCCCCTCTGCCTTCATTTAAGCAATTTGAAACTGACCACAAGCCTTCAACAGAATGGAAGAACAGACTATATTTTCGCAGTACTATGCAGTAGCAAAAAACAGTTTTAAATAAAGCAATAAAAGTTGGATTTACAAGGCAGGTTCATCACTGGATCTGTCAGCTGTGACAAAAGCTCTTGTTTGAACTCGTTCCATCGCTATCCCGGAACTCCAAGATTATTTCACTCCACTCAATTTAATTTTATCTATCTTTTTAGAGCGGGTTTTTAAAAACGGCTGCAAAAAAGCTGTTAAATGAGAAAAGGCTATTGCTGCTTCTTTTTTTCAGCGCAAACCAAAGTATTCTATTCCGTTCTTTCATTCACATTTTCCTGTTGTTGCTACACACTTATGATCCTGTCTTATACAGTTGACAAAAATCAAAAATACACAGCTATGTGCTTTTACAAGACATAGCTAAGCACTCCTGGTTTGAACCTCAACAAGAAAATATTGTGAAGAAAGCAGGTGTTAGCCGTAATAAATTATAATAAGGTAATAAACAAAGGGTTTTCCAGCCAGTGAGCAATCTGGCACATTCCACAAAGGCAAAATTATCATGAAAAGTATTGTTATTTTACATAATGAGCTGTTCAGACACTATACGTTTCTATTTCTCAGTTATCACCACATCATTAATCTAGCTTTCTAGGCTTGGGAACTAGAGGCATTTAATTTTATTTCTTTGAACTTCTGTACTGCCCATTCATTATTCCTCAGAAAAAGGCAGTGTGGCATAGTGGTTACTGTATTAGATGTTAGCCCTCTTCACAAGATACTGCCTCTTTACCTTGGCTGCTGACAATTAAGGTGTTAAGGTTTGCCACCAAAAGAGATAGCAAAGAGCTGGATTTATACCACTAAAATTGGCAGCTGGTACTAGCTGAGAGGATGCTGGCATTCCTGATCACTTTTACTACCCACCAGCACTGTAGCTCATTTCAGAATTCCTGGCTCTGCAGAAACCCAGGCAAAAAGTTTAAAATAAACAGCAGCCAAGGTGCTGCAGGTGCTGAATGCTCCTCCATATTTTTAAACTTATTTAAAGCTCATTAAAAATCCCTCTCTTCATCTCTAGCGCATGTTCCACAGAAACTAGGAAGCTTGATAAAAGTCCAATTTAATGCACAGGAGACCCTGACTGCACAGGTTCAACTTCCCATGGCATGGCAGAACTGACATGTATACAACATTGCATAGGATTTTCTGCACCATAGTTGAGGAACCTATGGTCCTCCACATGCTGTTGACCTGTAAGTTTCACCAGCCTCAGACAGCATGGTCAATGGTCAGGGACGATGAAAGCTGTAGTCCAACCATATCTGGAGGACCACAGGCTCCCTTATACCCCACCCATCTGGCGGGGTTTCCCCAGCCACTCTGGGCGGCTTACAACATGTCTAAAAACATAATAAAAAACATCAAGCATTGAAAACCTCCTGATACAGAGCTGCCTTCAGATGTATTCTAAAAGTTGTGCAGTTCTTTATCCTCTGGACATCTGAAGGGAGAGGTTTCCAGAAGGAGGGCGCCACTACCGAGAAGGCCCTCTGCCTGGTTCCCTGTAACTTTGCTTCTCACAGTGAGGAAACCAGATGAAGACCCTCGGAGTAGGACCTTACTGTCCAGGCTAAGCAATGGGGGTGGAGATGCTCCTTCAGGTATACTGGGCCGAGGACTTTTAGCAGGGGTAGGCAACCTAAGGCCCGGGGTCTGGATGTGGCCCAATCGCCTTCTCAATCCGGCCCACGGACGGTCCGGGAATCAGCGTGTTTTTACATGAGTAGAATGTGCCCTTTTATTTAAAATGTATCTCTGGGTTATTTGTGGGGCCTGCCTGGTGTTTTTACATGAGTAGAATGTGTGATTTTATTTAAAATGCATCTCTGGGTTATTTGTGGGGCATAGGAATTCGTTCATTTTTTATTTCAAAATAAAGTCCGGCCCACCACATGGTCTGAGGGAAGGTGGACCGGCCCACGGCTGAAAAAGGTTGCTGACCCCTGGGTTTAGGGCTTTAAAGGTCAGCAGCAACACTTTGAATTGTGCTTAGAAATGTACTGGAATCCAGCAAAGATCCTTTAGGACCAGTGCTATGCGGTCCCGGTGGCCGCTTCCAGTCACCAGTCTTGCTACTGCATTCTGGATTAGTTGTAGCTTCCAGGTCACCTTCAAAGGTGTATACTAAGAAAGTATCATAATAGGCAGCTTACCCGTTGCGCTCTCTCTTTCAACTCTTGATCTTGAGCCAAGAAGGACTGCATCTTTTTCTGGATGTCAACAAGCTTTTCAGGATTGATTCTAGAGGGTTGGGAGAGATGGGGAGAGAGAGAGAGAGACAGAGAGTTCAGGTTGGTGTGTTTAAGTGGCAGGGTTTTCTCTGTCATGGCCCCATCCCTGTGGAAGATCTTCCACATGAGATACTTCTGCTTGGCTTCATTCCAGACTATTCTTAAATGATGTTTCATTCTGCTTCTTAATTGATGGTAGTTTTGTTGAAAGATGGTATAAAAACCATTTCAAATAAATAAATAAATAAATCCTAAAGGGTCACAGACCCCTGTTCAACAGGTTCAATTTTTTTCATTTCTTTTTTTTAAAGCATTACTTCAAAATAGTTAAAAGGTACTGCCCATCTGAACAAAACTCAGCTGAAATCATGTCAGGCATGAAGACCGTTCTCCTCCCATGAATAATGCAGGGAAAGCAAACAGAAGCTCAGGCCTTTTATCTAGAGAACAGTTTAAACTGGAAGAGGCAACGATTTTTCAAGGTAAAGCCACACAATTAACATTAAATTGCTTCTTGAGCTTATAAAAAGGTGGAAAATTGAGCTCATACTGAAGGAGAGGGGGGGAGCAAAATATACAGCAATAATACCTCACATTGACACAGTCTCTCTCATGAGAAAACAGTGTGAGGGTTCCCCCCCACCCCAAGCATTTAAATAAGACTCTTGCTGGGAATTTCCAGAGCCCGAGGCATTTCTACAGAACTGTGGCTTCACAGATAGGTAGTACACCAACTGATGTGGAGATTAAAGCTGTATTATTAAAAAAAAAAACCACCCAACAATAATTGCATGAGGGAGGAGAGCGAGGCTGTGTTTCCTCATCCTGCCTCTTCCCCACCAACTCTTCAGAGTTCTAGCCCATGTGCCACTATTATTATTATTATTATTATTATTATTATTCCGCCCTTCTTCACAAAACCTCAGGGTGATTCACAAGAAAGAAATACATGGTAAAAGTGCAAATAAAACAAAACAACAAGACAACAATCCCCCCCTCCCACAAACACATTTAAAAAGCTATAGAATATTAATCCGCCAAAGGCCTGGTTGAAGAGGAACATTTTGGCGCCACAGCAGACAAGCCCCAACCAGTGGACATCTTGAAGAGGCCATCACCACAAAGGCAGTGTAGTGACTACAGTCTTGGAATGGGACCTGGCAGACCAGGGTTCAAATCCCCACTCAGCCGCCAAGCTCACGGGGTGACCCTGAGTCATCTCTCAGCCTAACCTTTGCCACAGGATAAAATGAGGAGGCAGAGAAGCACATATGCTGCCTTGTGTTCTTCAGAGGAAAGTGAGATACAGGTCTTGGTGGTGCAGATCTCACTCTGAGGCCAACTGAGCCCTGGGTAGAGCCCATAACTGAGTCTATTGTGTCACAGCCGCTCTGCTCCTACCAGCAATGTGCTGTCCACAGAATAGCATTAGGAGATTGCTCTTTGGCCCCAATGGGAGTGCCACAGGGCATTATTTTGTCCCCAGTGGTATTCAGCATCTATACAGTGGAACCTCGGAAGCCGAACGCCTGTAAACTCGAATGTTTCAGCTCCTGAACGATCAAAAACCGGAAGTGATTGTTCTGGTTTTTGAATGATTTTTGGAAGCCAAACATCCAGCGTGGCTTCCGATTGGCTGCAGGACGCTCCTGCAGCCAATCGGAAGCCGCGCCTTGGAAGTCGAACAGACTTCCAGAACGGATTCCGTTCGACTTCCAAGGTACGTCTGTATCAGGATTTCCCAAACTTGGGTCTCCAGCTGTTTTTGGACTACAACTCCCATCATCCCTGACCACTGGTCCTGCTAGCAAGGGATGATGGGAGTTGTATTCCAAAAACAGCTGGAGACCTAAGTTTGGGAAACCCTAGTCTATATGAAGGCACTGGGAACAGTCATTAGGAGCTTTGGAGCAAGGTGTCATCAGTACACTGATGAGACTCAGCTCTATTTCCCTATTACATCTGAGGCAGAAGAGGCTGTACAAGCCCTGGACAAAAGCCTAGATCTAGTGGTGGACTGGACAATGCCTCTTGCTGGTCTACATGGAGGACAGAAAGGTGTTTGTGAACATGTGTAGAAACGACTACTGTGTCCAGTAAAATCTGCGTTTGCTGTTCCACCCAATTTGGCCTCTGGCCCCAATCATTGCTGGCTTGAGGCCCTCAGAAAATTGCCCAGAAGGCATTGTGGCTCAAAATGTTTCCCCACTGCTGCTCAAAAGAACTCTACTCTTTCTTAACAAGCTGGAGAAGTGGGGAGAAAGCAGCAGCACAATGAAATCCAGCAAGGCTAAATGTAATGAATACAGGAAGGGGAACAAAGTACCGAAAAGGAGAAATAACTGGCTAGGCAGCAGAAGCATTCAGAATCTACAGTGTACATAAACAAATTGAATATGAGTCAGCAATGTGATGCTGTGGCTGGAAAGGCCAGTGCCATTTTTAGGTTTTATCGGCCGGAGAATGGTTGCCAAGAACTGGGAAATAATAATGCCATTTTATTCAGCATTATTGTGACCTGATTGGAATGCTGCTGTGAGTTCTGGGCACCAGGTGTCTCAAAAGATATTGGCAAGTTGGAAAAGATTCAGCAGAGAGGTACAAGGACAAGGCAGAGGCTGAGACGGAAATCCTATGAAGCTAAGAAATAAAGAAAAAAGCAAGCTATGTACATTTAGCCTAGAGAGGAGGAAACATTATTGATTGGCGCAGGCAGCAGAGAGGGAGATGCCAATATCCTTTTCAGATTTTGGAAAACGATCAGAAAGAAGGTGGAGGAGGCAGTGTTTTCACCCAACATGCTCTGAGTAGGCCACATACAGCCAGTTTGCAAGCAACGCTCAGCCAAACTACGGCTTAGTATGAACATGTGGGCTCCCAGAAAGGAATTTGTGGCTGCTTTGGTCCTCTTCCAGTCCTGCCATGTTGCTGTGAGCTAAGTAAGCTAAGCAAGGTGTCCAAACCCGGAATCATGGTTTGTCTTACTCCAGACAAACCATGAATTGTAACCAAACGTTGTTTACAGATCGTGGCTTGTCTGGTGTGAGGCAAACTATTAAGAAGAGTTTGGATTTGATATCCCGCTTTATCACTACCCGAAGGAGTCTCAAAGCAGCTAACAATCTCCTTTTTCCCTTCCTCCCCCACAACAAACACTCTGTGAGGTGAGTGGAGCTGAGAGACTTCAGAGAAGTGTCACTAGCCCAAGGTCACCCAGCAGCTGCATGTGAAGGAGCGGAGACGCGAACCCGGTTCACCAGATTACGAGTCTACTGCTCGTAACCGCTACACCACACTGGCTCTCAAACCAGGTTTGGGTGGCTTTATTCACAGCAGTGCAGCTTCAGAAGGACATGGGGCAGGAGCACAACAGCTTCAAAATCTTCCTCCAGAAACTCTCCCATTTGCAGCAAGCCATGGTTTGGCTGAGCATCACAGGAGAGCCAGCTGAAAGATCTGCTTATGTTCTGTTAAGAGTAGTTCAACAATGGAACAGCTGGCTGAGAAGAGCTAGGATCTCCTTCTTGTCAAGGCATAAACTGGGAAAGGAGACTGGATATTCCAGCCTAGCTCCTGGTGCAAGACGCAAAAGGATGGAACAGGAACATACCGTATTTTTCCGTCCATAAGACGCCCCCATGTATAAGATGCCCCCTATTTTTGGAGACTCCGATTTAAGAAAATGGGGGGGGGGAGATGTATCCATGTATAAGACGCCCCCAAATTTTTTACATTATTTTTTAGATAAAAAACTTAGTCTTATACACGGAAAAATACGGTACTCCTGCCTCCCTTAGCAGCCAACTGCACATTTCAAAGGAACCAAGTATATATCAGGAGCTATCAGAGTTTTACCAGAAATTCACATCTCAGTGCACAGATGTCCTATGTGATGAGATGCCAAGTGGACAGGTTGGCCCATCTGCCTGGACAGCTGAGTCAACTTGGAGTGAATCCTGCTCACCGAGGATGTCCATTACAGTGGTACCTCGGGTTATATACGCTTCAGGTTACATACGCTTCAGGTTACAGACTCGGCTAACCCAGAAATAGTGCTTCAGGTTAAGAACAGTTTCAGGTTAAGTACAGACCTCTGGAACGAATTAAGTACTTAACCTGAGGTACCACTGTAGTTCTCCTCACCTAGGAAGGAATGCATAGGGCTCCTGTACAGGTTGAACTTTGCCTGGAACCCATATAAATAGTGCAAGCTAAGTCAATTTGCATCTCCTCCTGCTAGCAATGAGTTACGTGGAGCACTGACCCCTGGAAATCCTACTGAGCTCTCTTCCAGCTTTTGAGTTTTCCCTAAATTTGACTTCAGCATTCTTAAACCCATCTCTTCACAGCCATATCGACCAGAAGTTTCTCTCTCAAAGCAAATGAAAGCAGAAATTATCTGAATGCTGAGATCTATAACCAACTCTAAATATCATCTGCATTTTTCTCCCCACTCCACCCCCGCAGTGTTTTCCATGGCTCATCAATTCCACAGCAAAACTGATCTCCTCTCCACAATAAACCATTTAAGCCACCTTGGCAAGTCATAATAACCCTTTAAGAGAGAGAAAAAACAAAGGCTAAAAAGGGCCATTTACAAGGATTTGCAAGCTTTACTGCATCCCCACATTATCACCCATGATTTAGAACAGTATTGTAAACAGCATTACTGGAAGCCAACAACTACTTCAGTGGAGCATGTGAACCAATTTCAACGCATATTGAGTGACTGAGATATTAGGCACCAAATGGTAATTAGGTCTGTATGCATGAAGGTATGAAACAGGTGTCATTACGAGTAAAGAAAAGAAACTATCGGTGCACTCAGTTGAGCCTTCCTCAGAGGAAAAGGGCTGGAAACAGGGTTAATACTACAGACTTAGCATTTCCATGTTTCAGATTAGCATTTTAATACAGTAGTAAAGGAATCTGTGTATTAGGGGCAGCGTTCCTCAAACTTGTAAACTCTTGAGATGCTTTTGTCCTGAATTAAAACCAGAAGCACACTTCCTTTTTCCTTTCTTTGAAGAACTGGGCATTTTGCCTAAGTCCTAAATTCACCAGCCCATTCACAGGTGGAGAAAGAGGGAGGGGGGGAAGTTTCTGCAATTTTTCAAAAGGAGGGAGGGGGGAATGTTGGAAGGTCCCTATGGGGGAGTTTAGCATGGGATACAATCTTCTCTTTTCCTTTTCGCCCTTTATTTTCCCTAGTGAACATTAGAAAGGCACCCGAAAAAAAAGCTGCTGCTGCAATTGAAGCAAACAGCTTCCCTATCTATCCCTGCTACAGACACTACGGACCTAGATGGGCCAATGATCTAGCCTGGCTTAAAGGAAGCTTCCCACATTATTTCTGCGAGAATGAAGCAGGGTAGCAATCTATGCAGGAGGTGCAACAGGAAGTCTTTTCTGTGGATGGGCAATTCTACCACATCTATGTGTAGGAAGAGACTGGACGTTCCATTCACATCTGATGCAGAGAATGGAGGAGGCTTACCTGCCTGCAGAGGAGGAGTCTGCTTTAGATTAACCACAGTTTACTGTGTTGTCCGCACCCAGTGAACAGTGGTTAATCTTAATTATGGTTTGTTGGGGTGGGGGGAGGAAGTCTACTTAAAGCCACTTAAGAGTTAATAATAACAACAATTAGGGCCTTTTTGTGACAGTCCTCACCAGTACAACATCCACCTTCCCTGGGGCTGTTTAAGAAAGACCTGTGTGTCCTCAGGGAAGGTAGAAGCAAAGGAATCCAGGCCACATATCATCAGTGGGCCTGAGAGGGCTCTGCCACTCTACATTTTACATAATGTAAGCATTTTAAAATTGTAAACTGCCTTGGGTGCCTTGGCAGAAAAGTGTTGTGTAAATCCAATAAATAAGACAATACATAGTAGCAGCACCTTTCCCCCCCCCCTTTTGCTGTCCATGGCTGCCATTTTGTGCAGGCCCCCTTGACACCTTTATCAATAAATGAGTATCGCACCTCGTTTTCTCAAAAAAAAACACTGATTTTTTTTTAATAATAAAAAAGAACTGAAGAATTTACTTGATGTTGTTGATGGGAACTTTCTTCTGTGACAGCTGCTGCATCATCCCCTTTTCCTCCGAAGAAAGCAGCACAAGGAGAGCTTCCCCACCTTCTTTGTACCTAAGAAAGGAATTAGAAAACAAAATGTTTCCTGATTAGATTTCCAGATGGTAAATAAAAACTGACAGACTCTTCTAAGGGCCAAACCAAACGTGGCATTAATTGCATTTTCACATCTAATGTGCAGGTTGTTGTTTTCTTTAGAACGCAAAAAATCAGGGATTTTCCTCAAGACGGTGGCGGCAGAAGAAAGCATTTAATTCCTCCATCACACCAGCTGGAATCCCCACAGTTTTCAACCCTGGCCAGAAGATATTTGCATCCCAACGTGGGTTTACAGGCTACAGGCAGGTAAAGCATGACAGAGACCTAAGAGACACGGATCAGTGCCTTAGTTAAGCCTATCAAACATCTGGCACACACCCTGAGCAGAGCTGGAACAACTATTCTTGCAAGTTACATCCTGAGCTTTGGGACTGAGCAAGCAATGGGGTATTCCTCCATAAGCACAGAGTTTGCTCACACTATGGCCTCCATGTCCTTGGAGACAGAGGGAGAATTAGTGGCACCAGCTCACTATCAGCCTTATGCACAAACGCTTCCCCTGAAAGGGAAGGCTCTCCGCCGATAGTGGGAATTTTGGGAAATTATATACAGTGGTACCTCAGTTTAAGAACAGTCCAGTTTAAGAATGATTTGGTTTACAAACTCCGCAAAACCGGAAATAGTGTCTTGGTTTGAGAACTTTACCTCGGTCTAAGAATACGATTGGTGGAAGGGTACCAGCGGCGGGAGGCCTCATTAGGCAATGCGCACCTCAGTTTAAGAATGGTTTTGGTTTAAGAACGGACTTCCAGAACGGACTTCCAGAACGGATTAAGTTCGTAAACTGAGGTACCACTGTATAATGAATTGGAAAAAAATGTTTAAAGTAACCTTTTCTTTAAAAACAAACCAAACAAAACAAACCCAAAGCTTTTCTTTTTGGAATTTTAGGTGCTGAAATCCCAATGGAGCAGAAAAGACTACTTATGTATGCGACCACAACTGCTCAGATGTTAATGGCTCAGAGATGGAAAGAAGACAAAGTCCCTACCAGAGAAGAATGGCAGATTAAGTTGATGGATTATGCCAAATTGGCAAAAATGACTGGAAGAATCAGAAATCAGGAAGACCAAAATTTTAATAAGGAATGGGGGAAATCTATATTTTATCTTAAAAACCATTGTAAACAGCTAAAATCATTAGTAGGATTGGAATAACACTTGTAGTTTAATTTTCAATTTTGGATATAATGGAGCTGTAAAAGATTTGGATTATTATAAAAGATGCAGGAGAAAATGGTTAAAAAAAGGACCCAGAAAGGGGAGGAGAGAAGTCCAGGAGATTCTTTGGAATCTTGTTTTTATGTTAGTTGTTGGATAATCGACTGTAAAACTTTAAAGTGAAAAACTAAATAAAATTTTAAAAGTAAAAAGATAGTGGAAAACAATGAAGCCATCTAGACTGGGGTTTCATAGCACTTGGGGTGTCTGATATTGCAGAGATGAGACATTCTTCTGACAAACCACTAAGCCCTGGTTCCAGATCTCCGGGCTCCCCATCCGCTGGGAACCTCCCCTCGGTTGGTCTCCTTCTGGGGTCCCCAGTTCTCACCACCTCCAACCCAGAAGGACCTTTTCCTGGGTTGGTCTCCTCCAACTCCCCAAGCTCCTCCCTTTCCTCCTTGTCACATGACCATCCATTCCATCTGGTTTACCAAACTGGGACTGGGAAAACAGCGAAATATCTTGCTGCCACCCAAGGCTCTGCACAATAAAACAGTATTTTTGGAGGTATAGAAAACAGCAAATTTCCAAAATATATGCTTGCTAGGGGCAAGCTGGTGACCACATTTGTGGCTGAAGAATACAGGACAATTAGGAGTGATGCCTTCCAAAACCACCCATTAAAAACTCACAAACCAAAGAGATTAGTGACACAGCTTCCCACAGAGATGGAGAACTTGTGGCCTTTCAGAAGTTGATGGACTACAACTCCCATCCTCTTTGACCACCGGCCATGCCAGCTGGGACTGATATGAGTTGGAAGTGCAACAACACCTGGAGGGTCACAGGGCCCCACACCAATATTTTACAGGAATAACATAGACAGTTTTCCACTCTTTGCATAAAAGAGCAGCAGCTTTTGATTTTTACAATTTTAGATCTCCTTCCCCAGACTCCCTTCATTCAAAATTCTTCAAAAATTGCTGTTGCTGAAGTTCTGATATATGCAAAATATGTGTATGTATAATTGAGTAATTATCCTATCCGTTAAGCAGCAGGCGGTGAGCCTAACAATTTTCAAGTCACACATATTCATTACGTATAAAGCCTAAACCAGACTGCCTCTCCCTGTTAGCTTAACTTACGGAACAGCCCATTCAAAAATCCTAGAATGCTGTTGCACTTCAAGAAATAAAGGATCTCAGCTATGGGCTCAGGCCATAGCTGTGTTTCTTACAGGTAACAACCTATTAAAAGGTTTGATCAAACTAACACAATGGGCTTTTTGAGCATCCAAAACCAACAGTGGACCAAAGACCAAAGGTATGCATTATATTTTACTGTACATTATGTGCTTGGAATTAAGCTTTTAACATATTGTCAGATGGCTGTTGCAGCTGCTCGAGAGTAACCAGGCAGGACTCCAACCTGTCTTTTACAGGCTTTATTTTTTTGCAAACTATTTATAGTGAAGAGCGTCAAAAGTTCATGTCTGGCTCAACCGCTAGCAGAATCCGGGAGTGGTCTGTTTTTGGACCTCCCCAAACGTAAGAGTTTCTTTACTCCCAACCTTCTCCTTCCTTCTCTGCGCCTTAGGCTACTGCGCAGAACGGGCGATGGCAAGGACGTGTTTCCCTCCTGTCCGCCTTCCCTAGGAGTGGTGTTAAGGCTCCCAGAAGCATCCTCTGGTCCTTGCACCTCTCCCCCACTAGAGGTGGGGCTTTCCTCCTGCCCGGAAGAGGAACTGCTTCGCAACGGCCCTTCTGTTCCTCGCGTCTGAGCCGATGGCAGTTCCCTGACACATATGGATGCCAGAAGGCATCTGAAAATGTTGTTCACCAGAGTCTTTACATTGTGTAAGCACACATAGGTACAGTGGTACCTCGGGTTCAATACGCTTCAGGTTACATACGCTTCAGGTTACAGACTCCGCTAACCCAGAAATATTACCTTAGTACCTCGGGTTAAGAACTTTGCTTCAGGATGAGAACAGAAATCGTGCTCTGGCGGCGCGGCAGCAGGAGAAGGCCCCATTAGCTAAAGTGGTGCTTCAGGTTAAGAACAGTTTCAGGTTAAGAACGGACCTCCAGAATGAATTAAGTACTTAACCCGAGGTACCACTGTATGTGTCATTCACAAGGGGGTACCATTCGAGGAGGATAAGAGGTCTGATAAACATGTAGGGTGTTTATCCCATATCACCCCACATGTTTAGCAGACCACGTGCTCATTCTTTGGGTGCAGCTTTAACCCTAGACACCTCACACAGGTTCTACACACTGAGTGGCAACAGCTAAAAATAAAGGCCTGAGAGAAGAGGAATGTTTTTGCATGGAGGCGAAAGATATGTAACAAAGGTGCCAGGTGAGTCTCCCCCGGGAAAGCATTCCACAAATGGGGAGCCAATGCAGAAAAGGCCTGTTCTCGTGTTGCTGCCCTGTAGATTGCTCACGGAAGAGGCACACAAAGAAGGGCATCAGATGTTAATCACAGGGTCTGGGTCGGTTCATATGGAGGGAGGCAGTTTTCGACGTACTGTGGTCCTGAACCATTTAAGGCTCTATAGGTCAAAAGCAGCATTTTCAATTGGCCCCAGAAACTTACGGCAGCCAATGCAGTCAGCCCAGGACTGCTCAAACCATCTTGCCCCAGTGAGCAACCTGGCCACTGAATTTTGCACCAGCTAATGTTTCTGTACCGTCTTCAGAGGCAGCCCCACATTCAATGTGTTGCAGAAATCTAATGCTGATGCAAGCCACTCCATGCCACCAAAGCCACGTGAGCCTCAAGCAACAGCAAAGGATCCAGAAATACTCCCAAACTATGTATGTGCTCCTTCAGATGGAGTGTAAGCCTATCAAAAGCAGGCAAGCTCCCATCCATCTGATCTAGGGAGCTACCCATTAACAGGGCTTCAGCCTAATCTGGATTGAGCTTCAGTTTGTTGGCTCTCATCTAGTCCGTTACCCAGGCAAGAAAACAGTCCAGCACACCCACTGCCTCACCTGCAGATGTGAAGGGAAAGGAGAGTTGTGTGTCATCAGCATATTATTGACAACGTACTCCAAGCTCTGGATGACCCCACTCAGTGGTTTCATGTAGATGTTAAATAGCATGGGGGATAAAATTGAACCCTGAGGAACCCCACACTGAAGGCTTTGTGGAGCTGAAGAACACTCCCCAAGCATCAGTCTCTGGAAATGACCATCCAAGGAGGACCAGAACCACCACAAAGCAGGGCCACCCAGCCCTAACTTGAATTGCCATTCCAGAAGGATACCATGTTCAATGGTATGAAATGCCATAGAGAGGTTGAGGAAAATTAACAATAACACATTTCCCCAACAGAGGTCATCATACAGGGCAGCCAAAGCCGTTTCTATGCCAAAAGTGGTCCCAATTAAACCCCAATTCAAATGGAGCTAGAGAATCAGTTTCTGCCAAGAGCACCTGGATCTGGTCCGCAACCACACGCTCAAGAACCTTGCCCAAGAAGGTGAGATTTACACCTGGCCAGTAATTAATTAGATTTTCCAAATGTAGGGAAGGTTTCCTGAGAAGTGGTTTTACCATTGTCTCCTTCAAAAACAAACTACTGTTTCCCATTTTGTCCAAATACAACAGACTGTTGTTAGTGCAAACTATAGTTTGCTACCAAGCTACACCATAACCTGGTAAGTGGAGGCGGGCAAGAACCATACACGCTTGAGGCTTGTACCTGCTCATTATGTATTTTATGATTTGTGACTACTTCTGAATCAGACCTCAGTCTTTGAGGATCATTTCACACATTACAGAGCAGCGATCTAAAATTTGCCATAAGTGTTCATGGAAGAGTGAGCAGTCAATTCCAGCCTTCAGTGTAACTTTTTAAATGTGAACACCAACAACCATGAACTCTCATATGCACCCAACAAAATTATGGAAATATAGCAATAAAGACAAGTGTGCAACTGAATTGCACAAACATTCAGAACCACCATATGGGCAATGCATTTTATGCTACACAGCGTTTTCAAATATAAGCCGCTGCATCCACACATTTGAGCTTTAAGTCTCCCCTTAAAGTATGCATTAAAAAAATATAATGTGTGAGGAAGCCCTGAAACAGTTGGACAAAAATACATTAACATAGCTTTCCAAAAATGAAAGCTAACTACTGCTGTCCTCTAGTGGCATTGTATTCCATTATATTATATCACACATGATCAAAATAGGCTTCATGGGCTGGAGCAAGGCACATGAGCAATAAGATAATCAGATTTGGGGTGACGAGTGTATCTTTAAAGATGTTTCTGCATGAAGACACTCCACTTCTATTATCCTAGAGGTCAACAGAATGTTAATGGCAACTTGTCTTGAGAAAAATGGTCGAAAACTATGAATATTTATAAGAACTCAGTGGAAACCTTATTGCGGGATTTTATTTTTAAACACTACCTAGCATTCTCATTTTCTTTAAAATGTCATAAGGCTAGATGAATTTTTGCTACCATTTTTAAAGCAGAATTATTCCCCAACGACTGAAGCTGTGACATAACTTTCAAACTAGCCCCCAAACCAGAATGAGCACAGAACACCAGCAAAAAAAGGTTCACTTTTTTCCAACTTTTATCGTTTTGGACCGATCTTATTAGGACTCAGCTTTGTCCACCTTTGAAGGGGATAGGCTTTCGGAACAGGATTGCAGTCACTCTATTCTAAACAAGTTAGGCATTAAACCATGTCCTGCTGCTCTTTGGGGTGTATATATATCCGATCAATAACCCTTGCCTGCATTTTTGGACTATCCTTTGGTGTGTGGCTATGGGGGCTTAGCATGACGAGCGCCTGCATTTCAAAAATTACTACTACTGAGACAACACAAAAGCCAACAAGCAGTTCTTAAACCACTATTTGTGTACTGTACCTAATGGAAGCCATAACCATGGTTTAGGTTTTTAAACAATGTTTAGCACAAAACATGGTCAGGCTGATGTCTGAATTGAGCCACAATTTTGATCAATCCATTATCCATATCAAAAAGAAAAAGAAAAATATTTCCTTAGATTTGAAAGCTAAAGTATTCAAAGCGTGCATAGTGCCTGTGAGCAGAGAACTGGACCGTGACACAGAAACACGAACAGCTTAAGAACAACATAGCATGCCATGGAATGTGCAATGCTAGGAGTATCATTAAAAGATAGGTAAATAAATAATTGGATATGACAAATTTCAAAAGTCATGGATGCAATGGAAAAGGCTGTGAAGTTAAAATGGACATGGGGCAAGTGACAATTCAGGCCAATGAATGTTAAGTCTGCAGACCCTAACTGTAAAAGACCAGGTGGACGACCACCTGTGCCATGGGTGGACAACCTAAAACTAACAGTGGGGTTTACATGGATGAAGGAAGCCACCCAGAGTGGCTGGGGCAATCCAGTCAGATGGATGGCATATTTATTATTATTATTATTATTATTATTATTATTATTATTATTACTGGGGAGAACCTGAAGAAGCATACAGTGATACCTTGGTACTAGAATGGCTTGGCTCCCGAACAAATCGGCTGCCAAACACCGCAAACCCAGAAGCGTTCTGGTTTGTGAACTTTTTTTGGAAGCCGAACATCTGATGCAGCTTCCGCTTGAGTGCAGGAAGCTCCTGCAGCCAACCAGAAGCCGCGCCTTGGTTTTTGAACGGTTTCGGGAGTCGAACGGACTCCCGGAATGGATTAAGTTCGAGAATCAAGGTACCAGAAATAGTACCTCGGGTTAAGAACTTAATCCGCTCTGGAGGTCCGTTCTTAACCTGAAACTGTTCTTAACCTGAAGCACCACTTTAACTAATGGGGCCTCCTGCTGCTGCTGCGCAGCCGCTGCACGATTTCTGTTCTCATCCTGAAGCAAAGTTCTTAACCCAAGGTACTATTTCTGGGTTAGTGGAGCCTGTAACCTGAAGCGTCTGTAACCTGAGGTACCACTGTATATCCAAAGATGGATGTTGGACTCTGCAAATGAGGAAAAAGAAGAATCCATCTCATGAGGTTTTGGAGAAGATTAAATGAGAGGCCCATGTACTCTTTCCTAAGCTCCCTTCTGAGAACGGCGGGATACAAATGCCAAACACTACTCCTTCAGGAAATGTTCAGGACATTTTCTATTTTAGTCAAGTTTTCACACAGCACTAATAATTTGATTTCAGACTTACAATAGTATCTGTCCATTCTATTTTAATTACTGCAAGCATACAGATTCCTAATTAGGTAAGGTATTTAACTTGGCTTTCGTTCTACGCAGTTATGCACTCTCACGGCTCGCGGAACTTTCTAATTATCTCTAACCTAATTAACGGCTACTAAAACTGTCGATATAATTTTTATGAAGTTTTTGAAAGTCTACACCACAACCTCGCTCACTAATTTCTAGTGGATTAAAGAGCCGCAGTCTGGTATTTGGAACATTTAAACTCTGAGGAAGAGGGCCCCCCCAGCCCCACCCCGCGAAAGAAATGAAGAGGTGCAATCCAGACTGCTCAATATTTCAATGACACTTAAGGATGTTTAATATTATTTGGCTTCTGTTGAGCAATTAACCTCTCTGACCTCATGCTTTTAATTGAAAACTCATACGCACAGGAAAATATGGAGAGGGGGAAACCAAGCATACTCTCATTTATTTTAGTGTTCATCTTGTCTCAAGCCCTGTCTGGGAGGATTTCAGTTGTGAAGAGTGTCAGTGTTAGAACACAAAGACAGAAAAAAGCCGAAAAAAGCTACAGAAGAGGTTGTAGCTGTGCCCGTGGTTTGTGTCTTATTGGGAGATTGGAAGGAAAAACTCTGGTTTATCACCCCTGATTAGTTGCTGACCATGGGGATTTGTTGCACAATCGTTATCAAGTCAACAAAACAAGATCTATGACAATGACTAGTTTGTATTTCAGTCTGCCCATGCAGCTACTGGAACTTAGCTGCTGGCATTCATCGTTTCAAAGCAAAAATTTCTTCTTCTCTGTAGACCAGTGATGGTAGATTGGCAGCCTCTAGATGTTGTGGGACTACAAACTCCCATGGCAGTCCAACAACATCTGGATGGCCACAGGCACCCCATCCCTGCTGGAAACTTTGTTGTACCCTAAGATCCCACCCCCAACCACCCCCTCCAAGCACAGCTTAAACTAATTAAGTCTGTAATTATCCACACCAATTCTATTTAAATATTATATCGTCAATAAGGGCTTTCTCAACTTCCTTACTACCATCCTTTCCCATTGATTTGCTCTGTTCTTCTCAACATCCCATCTGAAGAAGCATTTCTACAAATAGCTTGTTTGCTATTTTCATTTAGTTGGTCCTAATAAAAACATGCCACTGTTATAGATTCCCACCCGGCCACCTCAAAAAATGGGGAAATCGTCAAAACATTGCAGATGCCATGTAGATGACTGCATACAAGACTTAAACATATGTCCATGTATTTCTCTTGCAATACTACTCGTGATGTTTGGTAATTGCTTTTTAAATTGTCAATGGAGTTCGTAAATTTAAAAAAGATGGCAGTTATCCGAAATTTCTGCCACATACACACAGATGTTTTAAAATGACTACATATTGAACAGGAACTGCTGTACGCATGCAAATCAACACTGTGAAGTTGTGATCATATTTTTCGATAGGCTGCTTCCCTTAAATGGTTGTGTCCTCAATGCCATCAGCTCACAAATGCATCAACTCATGTTTGGTGGCCCTTCATCAATCATATGATAAGCGATCCACACCAAAACTGTATCCTGATACATCATTTATGTATATGGAATTACTCATAAGCTATCTTAAGTCAATTAAGTCAATTATACTTTAAATCTTTCTGTGGATGATGAATGATATGTCTTTATATATCAATGTAGATTTGTTTTGATTTTATAAAGCCATGTACTTGTGGATTCTTTGGGGCATGTTTTCCTCTTTTTCTTTCAAATTTTCTTTTACTTTTTGCTGTGAAACAGGGTTTCCTAAAATTGGGTCTCCAGCTGTTTTTCGACTACAATTCCCATCATCCCTGACCACTGGTCCTGCCAGCTACGGATGATGGGAGTCGTAGTCCAAAAAACAGCTGGAGACCAAGGTTTGGGAAACTCTGCTCTAAAACGTAATGGTATAAGTAATATGTATTGAAACTTGTTTAAAAAAATATAATAAAGAGAATTTCTTTTTAAAAAACTAGAGCGATTATGCGATATGCTTTCATGGGCTCATCTGTGTGCTTGAATCCACACTTTGTTGTTTTTGTTTAGTCATTTAGTCATGTCCGACTCTTCGTGACCCCATGGACCAGAGCACGCCAGGCACTTCTATCTTCCATTGCCTCCCGCAGTTTGATCAAACTCATGTTGGTAGCTTCAAGAACACTATCCAACCATCTCGTCTTCTGTCGTCCCCTTCTCCTTGTGCCCTCCGTCTTTCCCCAACATCAGGGTCTTTTCCAGGGAGTCTTCTCTTCTCATGAGGTGGCCAAAGTATTGGAGCCTCAGCTTCAGGATCTGTCCTTCCAGTGAACACTCAGGGCTGATTTCCTTCAGAATGGAGAGGTTTGATCTTCTTGCAGTCCATGGGACTCTCAAGAGTCTCCTCCAGCACCATAATTCAAAAGCATCAATTTTTCAGCAATGTGTGGGTCTTTAAGGTGTTGCAAGGCTTTTTCTTGTATTTGCTGCATGGGGACTAACCAAACTATGTCTCTGGAAATAAAATCTGAAAGTCTCAAATGCACGCCTTTCCATCAAAAGTGTGATACTTAGAAAGCTTGTTTGATCCTCTTGTCAACCCATTTCAGACTCAGACTCAGACACACACACACACACACACACACACACACACACACCTACGATCAAAGAACAGCAGCAATCGCACACCACAGCAGCATTGCCTGAATATATTTCTCAGTATTTCCTTTCAAATGCAATTCAGAGGTCAGAAACATGAGGTCGAAGGAAATCAAAAGCAGCTTTCTTTGACAGAAGTGGATTCTGTACCTCAGGGATGGTGGGAGCTGGGATGGGGAACTGGATTTAGATGACCTCTTCCAACCCCCAGGGCCATTTTGACAGGTGAGAAGTCACCCAGCTATAAGTCACCTAACGTCATCAGGACGTCAGGTGAAACACCTTTCTCTGCCTGGGGGTTTCTGAAACCAAAACATTTGTGCAAAGGCCCAGGGGCTCGCAAGCATGGGCAATCAGCTAATCAGTCTGCAAACTGCCACACACCTGATATCAACCTGGGAACAGCCTCCCAGGCCAAATTAGGACTCAGCCCACTTTTGACTTTACCATTACGAATGATATGGAAGAGGCAGGGGTACTTTTTAAACAACATACTGGAGAATTCGACATTCTACAACTGCCAAAAATCTGCATCGTTTTTTATTTTTATTCTGGCTGAGACAATAGTTGGTTGCAAAGTCAATAATTTGTCCCAAGGTCTGATATGTCTGGAATTGTATGGGTATTACTCTGGATAGGGTTGTGACTGCCATCTTGTAAACGACCCTACATGTCACAGATATTACACAGAAGGATGAAAAAAGAGAATGTATCAGGATATGTCCTGTGATCCTCAGCTGAAAGCTGGTAAAGACATTCAATAAATAAAATAATAAATTAAAATATGTGTTAAATTAATTGTTAAAGAATAATGTGTTAGACTACAATTTTTCTGCAAAGCACTTTGAGCACAGATTTGCTTACGGACATTGTGGTATATAAATAGATTGGCAATGGACAAAAATACAGTATCTGACCCAGGGAAGGCATGGGAAGTAAGGCCGATGCCTAAAACATTGTGTTAATGGAGAGAGGTCAAGGATCCATCCAGGCCACAATTAAGCCATACCTCTTGATTTCATTTCTGGGTTACACAGAGGCATTGGGGGTGGGGAAGGAAAAATCCTCCGAAAGAATTGCCGTTTTGCTGACATTGATGGTAATTCCTCTTTATGGCTTTTCATATTTGCTTCTGACATTTTTATGGTTCTGCTATTTGTGACAGATTGTATGATTTGTTCTGTAACTCTGTGCCTTGTTCCTTCCCGTCATGCCCTTCCATCAAGTAGCCCAGCAGTTTGTCGTTGTTGTTACATGATTAGTTTCAAGCTTCTTTTGTATCACAGGATAAAACTCCCATCATTGCATATAACTCTCATTTGGAATGTCTGGGGCTGATGGGGGATGGTGCAGGTTGGTGTATATATTTATTAGATGAGATGTGGTTGCAGAGCTCATCTCGCTTTATTGGCCGAGGGAGCCGGCGTACAGCTTCCAGGTCATGTGGCCAGCATGACTAAGCCACTTCTGGGGAACCAGAGCAGCGCACGGAAACGCCGTTTACCTTCCCGCCGGAGCGGTACCTATTTATCTACTTGCACTTTGATGTGCTTTCAAACTGATAGGTTGGCAGGAGCAGGGACCAAGCAACGGGAGCTCACCCTGTCGCAGGGATTCGAACCGCCGACCTTCTGATCAGCAAGCCCTAGGCTCTGTGGTTTAACCCACAGCGCCACCCGCGTCCCATTATATTTGTACACCACCCTTTATCCGTAGATCTCAGGGCGGTGTACAGAAAAATTATTGCCTGCTTTAATTGCATTTTTTTAATAGTATTTTTTAAAAGCACCAAAAGATACAGGTCTATAATATGAGCCTCCTAGGACCTTTTGGGTACGATGAGGAAAGAAGCTAGGAATGAATAAATTAAATGCATCAGAGTGTATAAAATATTTCCCAAACGATTATCTGTATTCTTTTGCACAACCCACAATAAATGCCAGGCCAGGTCTGATCTATATCATGTGCCGTTTTGGAGCCCAAGTAACAAGACCATATCTGATACAGATAGACCAATAAATACTGCAGATGTTTGCAGTTTTCGTTGAAAATTTTCGTCTTCTTACAAAATACCCAAAGACATAGTTTAATGATGCCTTTAGAAATTCAATTTCACATCTCTAGCCTAGTTTTCCAAAGTCTCCGGGGAGCCTCTGCTGTCACTCTGCTCTGCTGTCACAAGCACTAGAAGCTTAATAAATTAAATACAAGATTCTCAGTATCCTAACAAGCAACCGCAGAGTGCTTAAAAAACTGCAGCTGCTTATTTATCCCTGCAGACAACCTTCAGGAATAATGTTAACAAAAATAAGAGCCTACGGCTGCAATCCTGTGCCCACTTACTTGTAGACTAAGCTGACACGTGAGTAAGCATTTGGAATATTGCACTGTAAACTGAATCAACTTGTTTTTAATTAGCTGTGAAAGAGCAAACAATGATAAACACAGTATTTATATGCAAACCAGGTAGTAATAATAGGCCATCTGAAGGGTCTGGAAACAAGATTCAGGAGCAATATTACTGAAGCTAAACAGCCGTGAACCTGATCAGTAATCCGAACGGCAGGCAACAGTCTCCCTCGCAGGAGCGACATACGCAGACAATAAATAATTAAAAATCCAGGCGAAAAGTATAGTTTTGCTACTAATGTGCTATATTAAGGTATACGAACATATCAGATTTTCAGCCAAATTTAATATAGCCAGAGCAGAGGATTTTGAGACCTGAATGTTGGAATCAGCTGTGCTCCATGAGCTGTGAAAGTTCCTGTAATTTAATCCATGTCTTTAAGAATATACGAACTGCTGGATAGCACAGTTGGTTTGAGCACAGTGCTGACGACGCCAAGGTTGCAGGTTCAATACCCGGAAGGGCCAGCTGCATATTCCTGCATTGCAGAGGGGGGGACTAGATTATTGTTTCCCAAACTTGGGTCTCCAGCTAATTCTGGACTATAATTCCCATAATCCCTGGCCTCTGGTCTTGCTAGCTAGGGATGATGGGAGCTGTAGTCCAAAAACAGCGTCCCTTCCAACTCTATGATTCTATGAGAAGATCATCCCTATTGCATCTAGACCAACATCCTGTTATCACAGTGGCTAACCTATGGCACGCCCACAAAAGCAGGACCAAAGCACAAGACAACTCTCCACTTGCAATTTCCAGCACCTGGTGCTCAGAGGGATATATCGCCTCCAACAGTGAAGGTCCAGCACAGGCATTGTGTAGCCTTTCCTCAATAAACTATATAATCTTGGCTGGGGTACTGGGCTAAAAGAGAGACAGAGACATGACATTTAACCTAACCTAAGGGATGTGGGTGGCGCTGTGGGTTAAACCACAGAGCCTAGGACTTGCCGATCAGAAGGTCGGCGGTTCGAATCCCCACGACGGGGTGAGCTCCCGTTGCTCGGTCCCTGCTCCTGCCAACCTAGCAGTTCGAAAGCATGAAGTGCAAGTAGATAAATAGGTACCGCTCCGGCGGGAAAGTTAGCGGCGTTTCCGTGCGCTGCTCTGGTTCCCCAGAAACGGCTTAGTCATGCTGGCCACATGACCCGGAAGCTGTACGCCAGCTCCTTCAGCCAGTACAGCGAGATGAGCGCCGCAACCCCAGAGTCGTCCGTGACTGGACCTAATGGTCAGGGGTCCCTTTACCTTTACCAAACCTAACCTAACATGGGGCTGGTCATCTTTTCTACAACAATTAACAGTTCTGCTTTCACACAGAATCCCAGAACACTGAAGAACATACCTGGCTGTTCTGCCAACTCTGTGAATGTAAGTATTTGCGTCCTCCGGACAGTCAAACTGAATGACCCAATTCACAGCAGGGAAATCTGCAAAGAAGTGAGGAAGGGACAGGCCTTGAGTTCAGTAAACACTGAAAATCCATCCACAGAGAAAACGGCTGTATAATTTGCTACAAATTCAGTTCCGCTTTATTGTGCTATATTAGCGGAGACTGTTCAGAGCCGAATCAATCACCTTCATTTATTTGTCAAGATAGGAATAAAATTAATAGCTTATTCATTTCCTAAGTAATGACAGTGTAATTTTATACCTGAACATGGACAGGCAGATAATTTGCATGTTTCAAATTCGAAAGCAGTGTTAAATCTTTCACGATTTAAAACTGTGGCTTTCAACACTTCAATAGCCAGGAACCACCTTTTACCCAAATGTGCCACCTGAGACTACTTTTTAATTGTTTATCTTGGGCTGGATTCAAATAATGAGTCCCACTAGTGAAAGTACTTCTGCTGGTGCAATGGGGTTTCCTCTCCTGTCCTCCCCTCACAAGTCTCCTCAGGGATGGGGTTGGAAAACTCCCAGAATAAGGTGAGGGGGTGGAAAGAGAAAATTTTTCCATCAAGCAAGCAAAAATGCTTGCACTGATGCAGCAATCTCCTCAGTGCCATGTTGAATTCCTCCCCTTGCATCTCATTATTGCATTCACCTTTGAAACATGCCTGCCACCATCGTTATTTGCTTTTAAGCATCAGGCTAAAATAGGTAAAGGTAAAGGGACCCCTATCCCTGACCATTAGGTCCAGTCATGGCCAACTCTGGGGTTACGGCGCTCATCTCGCTTTATTGGCTGAGGGAGCTGGCATACAGCTTCTGGGTCATGTGGCCAGCATGACAAAGCCGCTTCTGGTGAACCAGAGCAGCACACGGAAATGCCGTTTACCTTCCCGCCGGAGGGGTACCTATTTATCTACTTGCACTTTGACGTGCTTTCGAATGGCTAGGTTGGCAGGAGCTGGGACCGAGCAACGGGAGCTCACCCCGTCGCGGGGATTCGAACTGCCGACCTTCTGATCAGCAAGTCCTAGGCTCTGTGGTTTAACCCAAAGCACCACACGCGTCCCATCAGGCTAAAATAGGCGTCACCAAACTTTTCAGAAGTCTGCGTGAATTTTGAATTTTGAGAGAGTGCTGGGGCACCAGTCACAAAATGGCTGCCACGGAGGGGCCTGGCAGAACACAAATGGCTGCCATGGGGAGCATGGCAGAACACAAACTTAAGAGACAACCATTCCTCAACAACCTTATGTTTACTATGGAAAGTCAGCTATGTCCTGCTGATTATGGAGATCGCAGACACAAACACAAACATAAACATAGATCCTGTTGCTGTCTAGTGAGAATGGGAAACAATCCTCAGTACCAGAAAAAAATATGCAAGGTTATCTCGCAACTCTCATTTCACGGACATTGTTTAGGAGGTACCAGCACATTTTGCTCTGTACATTTCTTTCTAGCAAACTATAGGCTCTTTTCTTTAGTTCACAGTCTGAGGCACCTGCCCTTGGAACAGGTAGTTCTGCAACTTTATATAAACGTGGAAGAACCTGAAAGTGCTTACCAAGCCCCCGAGCCGCAAGATCCGTAGCAAAGAGAACTGCCGATTTCTTGCGCACAAAATCAGTGTAGACTTCCATTCTCTTCATCTGCTGCTGCTTGCCATGAAGAGCCAGTATAGGGAGCCCAGGTCGAAGACGGCAGAAGACTCTAAACAAATACTGGACCTAGAAACCAGTAACAATTCAGATTGTAAGTTCTTTGGGGCAGGGACATGTTTTATGCTTATGCTGCTCTATAACGTGGCGTGTACAACAATGGGGCGATAGGGCCAAACTGTACATGATGCAGGAGAACCCTGACTCTTCCAGCGTTTAATTTAATTTATTAGCCACAGCAAAGGGCTCTGCATCTGAAAAACGTTAGCCAGGCACTGGGGCTGGGTGGGGAGGGAAGGGTGTTCAAGCCCATCCCCACTGACATGTCATTTCTTCCAATCTTATCATCAAACTGTGATAGCCCTACGCTGGGGGGGGGGGTGGTGAGTGAATTTAGAAATAGCAATCGCTATTACTATAAAGTTGCAGCTTAAATAGTTCATTTGTCTTTACTTCAATTATTCAGTCTGATTAACTAAAATGTTCCAATTGACCAAAAAAGGCACTCCGATCTATCAGGGAGCAGTTTGAACAGAAATCATTTTCATTTTCAAACTCAGCTGCTAAGGTTCCTGAAGAATTATCCTGCCCTGTTTGCGAACTTCCCATGGCCATCTGGCGCCACTGTGAGAACAGAATTCAGGTCTAAAAGGGCCTTTGGTATGATGCAGCAGAATTCTTCTCATGTTTTTAACAAATTTCCCAGGCTTTTTAATCACAATCCAGTGTCACGAACAGATTTACAGTTATGGACATCAGAGATGGTGCGATGTTTTTTTTTTTTACTTTCTTTAAGTTCAACAATATCAGAGGAGGATCCTACCTCTTCGTAATTACAAAAACAGCAGTATCTTTTTCCAAAACTCTTTCAACCCAGGGACATTTGGTGTGTGTGTGTGTGTGTTCAACACTTATTTGAAACAGCAGGTAGGCTGAGTCACAATACCTCCAGAGCAAAGGTCTGTATTTATTGTGAGGAAAGCTTGACACAAGGAAAACACCACACGGAAAATGCTGCGGTGAAAAAACCTATCAGTAGAAAGTAGTCAGTAAATGCTTATGTCAAACTCTGCCTGCAGCGGTCACCATTTTATACCTGGCTATGCCCACACAGCACTATTTTGTAACCGGTGGACCTCAGTACAGTGGTACCTCAGTTTGAGAACAGCCCTGTTTACAAACTATTCAGTTTACGAACTCCGCAAAACCGGAAGTAGTGTCAGAGTTTGCGAACTTTACCTCAGTCTAAGAATGGAATCCGAATGGTGGAAGGGCACCGGCAGCGGGAGGCCTCATTAGGGAAAGCGCGCCTCAGTTTAAGAACGGTTTCAGTTTAAGAATGGACTTCCAGAATGGATTAAGGTTGTAAACTGAGGTACCACTGTAATTCTCAGCTGTCTCAAGTGGGCTATGACAATAGAAAGTTTGAGAATCCCTGCTGTTTGGGATGCATATTTACCATCCCATCTTCTGCTTGTAAATGAACTAGGCCTAAGTTTAGATAGGTAGATATAGAGACACACAGAGAGAAACACTGGCTTGAGGACACTTAAGTGTACAGTGGTACCTCGGATTAAGAACTTTATTCGTTCTGGATGTCCGTTCTTAACCTGAAACTGTTCTTAACCTGAGGTACCACTTTAGCTAACAGGGCCTCCCGCTGCTGCCATGCGATTTCTGTTCTCATCCTGAAGCAAAGTTCTTAACCCAAGGTACTATTTCTGGGTTAACGGAGTCTGTAACCTGAAGCGTCTGTAACCTGAAGCATCTGTAACCTGAGGTACCACTGTAATCTCTAGTAGAACTGCATGTTCAGCTTCAGGACTCAAACAGGAAGACGTTTCGCTGGACTTCTGCACAAACTTTTACCCGCTATAGCAAACTTTTAATATCTCCTGTTTTAAAGTATTTATTAACATATTCCCGCTTGCTGGGCACAGGAGAATATCTCACAGGTACTTTAATTTATGATACAAGACCCTTGCCTGAAGTCCTGGCAGGAACGGTATTAACTTGATATTTAAAAAGAAAAGAAAAAGTGAAAGCATTTTTTATAAATGGTTAAGAGATAGAATTATAGATATTCAATACCTCTTTACAGCTTGCAAAAAATACAATACTTTTCTTATTCAGATGACTTCTCAAAAAGGAGTACAACATATTGATTTTCTGGTGCAGTTCACAAACAACGTAGTTCTGTTCCAAAGTTGCTGGAGTACTAAAAAATAATAATAATCACATATTTATCATCATTATTATTGGGCACAATTCATCATCCTGCCTTTCTACCAAATGGTGCACAAGGTGGCCAACACATGTAGAATACGAAATATGTATGTTTATGTATAAATGTGTGTGTGTATATAAACACACATACACAACCCTATCAATCTCAATCACAACCCATGAATTAACTAAGAGCAAAATATAGATAAACAAGGCATAAGTCATTAAAACCAAAGAACTTAAAACCAAAGAACGTATGTATAGGTCAGCATACAAATGAAATAAATAATATTAAATCATATAGATCTATTCATGTGCTGCCTGGGAGTTATAGTCCAAAATACGTGGTGGGCACCAGGATGAAGAAGGCTTGTCTACTCCACCCAGCAGTGCCTCTTCAGCATGGGTAGGCAAACTAAGGCCCGGGGGCCAGATCTGGCCCAATTGCCTTCTAAATCCGGCCTGTGGATGGTCCAGGAACCAGCGTATTTTTACATGAGTAGAATGTGTCCTTTTATTTACAATGCATCTCTGGGTTATTTGTGGGGCATAGGAATTCGTTCACTTTTTTTCCAAAATATAGTTCGGCCCCCCACAAGGTCTGAGGGACAGTGGACTGGCCCCCTGCTGAAAAAGTTTGTTGACCACTGCTCTTCAGGGTTTGGAACAGAGGTATTTTTTAGAGATGCTTTTCTAACTGGAAAGGTCAGGGGTTTCCTTCTCACAAATCATACCCTCTCCCACTGATCTCTGGCAGAAAGCATCAATACAACTCACGGCGAACCTATGCAAAGATGCATTCCAATCCGATTGTCCACTGCTGAGATATAAGTGCCTTAAATTAATGCTCCCCCGCCACGCTCAAAACTTATGCAAAATACTTCATTATACCCTGCCATGGTTGAACCTGAAACCTTAAAAAAAAAAATTAAAATCCCCAGTGTTTTATTGAAGATGGCTGTTGCTCTGCCGAAATTGCAGTGATCTGTAATAATTTGATCCAGCCCATTGCTCCGTAAATTACGCAGCTGACATCGCTGCCTTGTACTAATCTTGCTCGGAATCCCCGCCCCCTCATTCTGGTAAACTGTGAAATACTGTTTCTCAAAGCAGTAATTCCCGTTTAAAAATATCCGTGCTTTGTTTTAATGTCCCAATTCAAGCTGCTTGGATTTTTCCGAAGAGTACAGAAGTGTCATCACAAAGGCATTACCGTTTGCTCACCAGAAAGGAAAAAAAAAAATCCCTGCAAGAGTGCACATTAAATCAGACTAAGGTTTGACTAGATGACACTCAAGATGATACTTCCAGCTCTACAATTCTGTGAAATCTATGAAAAGCACCTCTTGCTTGTCTGGATGGAGTTTAGAGAGGGGTCTCTGCGTGTAGAAACTAGCCTAGTGTACAATGGTAAAATATACATTTTTCCACTGCTTTCAATGTAGGGTTCCTCAGGGTTCAGTTTTATCCCCCCATGCAGTTTAACCCGAGTGGGGTCACCCAGACTTTTGGAGTACATTGTCAGCAATATGCTGATGACACACAGCTCTATTTCTCCTTTACATCCCGCAGGTGTGGCAGTGGAAGTGCTGGACCGTTGTCCTGCCTGGATAATGGACTGGATGAGAGCCAACAAACTGAAGGAAAAGACTGAAGCACTCTTTGTGGGCGGTCATGGACTAGAATGGATGGGAAGTGACCTGCTCTTGATGAGGTTACACTCCCACAGGAAGGAGCAGGTATGTAGCTTGGGGGTATATAGAATGCCAATCTAGGCCCAACTGCGCTAGCCACCAATTAGTTTCCAGGCCCATTTCTAAGTGCTACTTTTTGACCTGTAAAGCCTTAAATGGCTCAGGACCACATGCCTCAAGGATCGCCTCTCCCCTTATGAACTGGCCTGGATGCTTCAGTCTTCATGTGCCTCCGCCACGAGAGGTCCAGAGGGTGGCATCGCAAGAAAAGGCCTTTTCCGCAGGGGCTCCCCGCTTGTGGAATGCTCTCCCCCCAGAGGCTCACCTGGTGCCTTTGTTACCTATCTTTAGGCGTCAAGCAAAAGCACTCCTCTTCTCCCAGGCCTTTGCCTAACTGAGCTATCAATGGCCTTTTAAATTGGGGAAAGGAACGTTGTTTTTGTTTGTTACTATGCTATGTATTTTCATGTTTTTATACTGTAAACCACCCTGTGAACCTCAGGTGAAAGGGGCAGTAGAGAAAAGTAATAAATAACAACAACAACAATAAATTTGTTGCTCTGCCCATTTTGCCTCTGGTCCCAACTACTGCTGTCATGTAGCCCTCAAAAGTTTACACAGGAGGGAGTGCGGCCTGCTAGCAAAAACAAAAAAAATGGTTCCCCACCCCTGATTTGTTGAAAGTCACAGAACACAGATTGTAGTCCTAAGCATGCATAAACTTGGAAATATGCATTATTGCTTTCAGCTGTCGGGCTGGTCTTTAATTCAATTACAAACTGAATCCTGCATCTTTAAATTTTCTGGTCACCTGTTGAAGCCTTGGTGATGGAGAGAGATGAGTATCAAATTGAGAATTACTTAGGCTGGCTTTTGACAGCCACACAGTTAAGCCAGTTTCATCTATTTTAAATTGGCTATTTTATATACTTACTTCAGCTTACAGTTCCCTGCCGCAGGGCCAAAAAGTTATATATCACAGTGATTTGTAGCACACATAGTACTTAAAATGACAGAACAGGAGTTGAAAAAAAGAATTCTACAACCACACTTCAACTGACCCAATTAATTTCTTTCTCTCTCTCACCCTCTCTCTCTCTCTCTCGTGTGTGTGTGTGTGTGTGTGTGTGCGCGCGCGCACCAACTTCAGTTTTCTAGCCTGTGTTATCCCAAGGCCTCAGGCTGAATAACATGACTCTCCATCCCACCCCTTTCATAACCAGGCACATAATGGAGTAAAACAGAGCTATCCTTTACTTCCTTCGAAGTCCAGATAGAGAAGAATTCTCCTACCTGAACTTTGCCTTCTCGTGTACCCAGATATATTCTGGATCTTTCAAGCTCAGCCGGGCCAGGTCCTTCACTGATTTGGTTTGCGTGGCTGAGAAAAGCAGAGTCTGGCGCGTCTCGGGAAGGTTTTCTATGATTGCATTCATCGTATCAGCAAAACCCATGTCCAGAATTCTGTCAGCTTCATCAAGTACTGGAATGAGAAAGGCCAGCTGGAAGGAATTGGATTTTTTTCTCCCCCTAAGCTTCTAACCTTCAGACAGAGCGTGAGACTAATTTCCACACTGATAGCAGGGGCTTATCCACATGAAAGGCATCGCTCCAAAATACACACAAGAAGGGATTTGTTGGGGTCAGCCTTCACAGACAGGGCCTTGGGAGGTCACCTAATTGAACCCACTATAATGCAGGATGCAAACTACAGGATCCTGACAGAGGACTGTCCAGCCTCTGTTCAAATATCACTTACAAAAGCTCCCGAGACACGGTCTTCCACTGTTGTACAATTCTGACACCCCAGTCAAGCCTCCTTCCACATGTGAGAATTCATTCACATATCATAGCTTTCCTGTGCAAGTGTCTGGAGGCGGTGGGTGGCGGATGGCGGCTAACAGATTGAGGTTGAATCCTGACAAGACAGAAGGACTGTTTTGGGGGGACAGGGGGCGGACAGGTGCAGATGACTCCCTGGTCCTGAATGGGGGAACTGTGCCCCTGAAGGACCAGGTGCACAGCCTAGGAGTCATTTTGGACTCACAGCTATCCGTGGAGGCGCAGGTAAATTCTGTGTCCAGCTTCATCTGGTATGCAGGCTGAGGCCCTACCTGCCCATGGACTGTCTCGCCAGAGTGGTGCACACTCTGGTTATCTCCCGCTTGGACTACTGCAATGCGCTCTACGTGGGGCTACCTTTGAAGGTGACCCGAAAACTACAACTAATTCAGAATGCGGCAGCTAGACTGGTGACTGGGAGTGGCCGCCGGGACCATACAACAACAGTCCTAAAAGACCTACATTGGCTCCCTGTAATTTTCCAAAGACAATTTAAAGTGTTGGTGCTGACCTTTAAAGCCCTAAACGGCATTGGCCCAGTATACCTGAAGGAGCGTCTCCACCCCCATCGTTCAGCCCAGAAACTGAGGTCCAGCTCCGAGGTCCTTCTGGCAGTTCCCTCATTGCAAGAAGTGAGGTTAAAGGGAACCAGGCAGAGGGCCTTCTCGGTAGTGGCACCTGCCCTGTGGAACACCCTCCTATCAGATGTCAAGGAAATAAACAACTATCTGACTTTTAGAAGACATCTGAAGGTTACCCTGTTTAGGGAAGTTTTTAATGTTTGATGTTTTATCGTGTTTTTAATATTCTGTTGGGAGCCGCCCAGAGTGGCTGGGGAAACCCAGCCAGATGGGCAGGGTATAAATAAATTATTATTATTATTACTATTATTAATCTGTAACAAACAGAGACAAAGGGCCACAGCAATGTGGCACAGTACATCCTTTGCAAGCAGAAGGTCCCAGGTCCAATCCCTGGCATCACCAGGGTACGGGATGACCCTCTGCCTGAGACCCTGGAAAGCTGCTGCCGATCCGAGTAGACAGTAGTGGGTTCAATGGGGCAGTGATCTTAGCAGCTTCATATGCTTGGCTGTTCCAAGAGCTCTAAGTATGTGTGTGCCTGCCTAGACCAAGAACGTAACGTTACCTGGTCCCAGGGTGGGGAATCTTACAGCAGCCTGACCTATTGTTCTGCTGCTTTTATTGAAGTTGTTCATTTTGTGTGTGTTGTAAAACGACAGACCAACTCTGACACGCTGGCAAAGAAGAGGACTACAAAAACAATAAATAAAATAGGACTAGCCTTATCCAAGTGCACCGAACCATATCTGTGCACGGAGCACTGATTTGGTCTTCTGGCCTGCTCACCTCTCCACTGCCCACCAACCGAACACTTTTTCAATGTTTAATGTATTTATTTTCAATGCATTTAGTAGAAGTCCTGTCTGCGGATCAACAAAAATGGAACCAAATCATGGAGCACAAACAGGTTCTTCCCATTCCCTTCCAATTCATGGAAGGGCTTTGTATGTTACAAAGATCAAGCACGGAAGCTACAACCCCAGATCATCCTCTGCGTGCTTTAATGGAGCTTCAGCTCTGGGCAGTGGCTTCCAGCGCAAGCATTTTGGACCATTTACAGATTTCAGATTAAGCCTATTCAGTAAAAGTAAAAAAAGACAGAAAATAAATTGGAACATTTCACTTACTCAACATCTGCAGATTGCAGGCATGGAAATATGATGTTTCGTCCATGTGCTGTAAAAGCCGTCCCGGAGTACATATCAGTATGTTTATATTGTGGATTCTTTCCGATTCTTGTTTCAGGTCCTGAAATATCAGACAGGTTTGAGGGCATGATTTCAGAATATACGGTTGTGACGCAGGGAGCTCCTCTCCAAGCCCATTCAGGTGCAGCAGATCACACTGAGAGCCAGTGTGGTGTAGTGGTTAGGAGCGATAAACTCGTAATCTGGGGAACTGGGTTCGCGTCTCCGCTCCTCCACATGCAGCTGCTGGGTGACCTTGGGCCAGTCACACTTCTCTGAAGTCTCTCAGCCCCACTCACCTCACAGAGTGTTTGTTTTGAGGGAGGAAGGGAAAGGAGAATGTTAGCCGCTTTGAGAATCCTTTGGGTAATGATAAAGCGGGATATAAAATCCAAACTCTTCTCTTCTTCATCACAGTAAGATCTGGCCATACACACACACACACACACACACACACACACACCTCTGAGCGATTTCAAACTGTGTGTCTTGTGGCACGCAGGAAAACTCTATCTACACAACAAGCCACGACCGAAAGGCACCTTTAGAGATGTAACAGCCTCTAACTAACAATGCAAGGAAGAAAAATTCCCAGTGCTTTATTTTTCCAGTTCACAAGTCTGTAAGTAACTGGGAATGAATGCCAATTGCAAATACATTATTAGGCAAGAGTGGCAGCTTCAAAAAGCTTCAATTTGTTTAAGTACAAGTAAATGAACATGCTTAGGTCATTCTCTAAGGCATCAAAGTTTTCTGACACAGACTGAACATTTTCAAATTCAGAGTTTTCCAGTAAAACCAAATCACTGCCTCTACTTGGGACATTTTAAGTGACTCCATCAAAGCTTGCTTACACGCATCAAGACTCTGTGGGACACCCAACACCCAGAGGGACACCAAAATCAGAATCAAAGCATTCTCAGGCAAGCCTGTGACAACTCACTTCACTGGGACAGCTTTCAATGGGCAATAAGTGCCATTATGGTGGAAAATCAATACAGAGCTTTCTTGAAAGGATGCACATTTCAGACAGCGCATGACCCATGCCTTTTAAATGGAGGTGTGGCGCTGTGGGTTAAACCACAGAGCCTAGGATTTGCCGATCAGAAGGTCGGCGGTTTGAATCCCCGTGACGGGGTGAGCTCCCGTTGCTCGGTCCCTGCTTCTGCCAACCTAGCAGTTCGAAAGCACGTCAAAGTGCAAGTAGATAAATAGGTACTGCTCCAGCGGGAAGGTAAACGGCGTTTCCGTGCGCTGCTCTGGTTCACCAGAAGCGGCTTAGTCATGCTGGCCACATGACCCGGAAGCTGTACGCCGGCTCCCTCGGCCAATAAAGCGAGAGGAGCGCTGCAGCCCCAGAGTCGGTCATGACCGGACCTAATGGTCAGGGGTCCCTTTACCTTTACCTTTACGTATGTGCCAATGTTTCCTTGGAACCCATTTCCTTGGAAATATGTCGCACCGAGTTATAAGAAAATTACCAGTCACTTAGTACAACATCCCAGTATAATTTTCAAACCATAAGCAATCCTTATGGGTTAGACAGAGGGAGCAGTGGGGGGAGATCTTGTATGTATGTATGTATGTATGTATGTATTTATTTATTTTAAAGGAAGGAACAAACCTTTCCACCAATGATAAGCCCAGCCGAGAACTCATGATTCTTCCCCACCTTACGCAGAACCTCAAACGTTTGGTACGCCAACTCTCGGGTAGGCGATATGATCAGAACTCCCAGTCCATCCATGGGAGTCCACTGTTGACGGTATAAGATCTCCAGAGCCTGGACAGTGACAAAAATGCCAGTTAGAAGCCCTATTAATTTCACTCGGCGAATATATTTTTTTTAAGGGGAAAAGAAAAATCAGGACTGCAATGCCCATAGTCACTGGCCAAGCTCACTGAGGCTGATGGGAACTGGCAGGCCACAACAACCAAAAGGGCATCATATTGGCTGCCCCTGGGCCTACAGGAGAATATGAAATTATGAGATACATTACTTACAGGTACAATGAAAGCCAATGTTTTGCCAGATCCAGTCTTCGCAGCGCCCAATACGTCTTTACCTTGCAAGGCCAAACCTATGGTCTGCCTCTGGATTTCAGTCACCATGCGATACTGAGCTTCCTGCAGTCCTGGTGTGAGGAAGACCATATATATATATCAACCTGCTTGGAATCAACCATTCACCAGGGGGGAGGGAGAGAAACCCTCATGTTAAAAGCATGTGAGAGTCCAGTGGTGGCGGTATGTGACCTAGTGCCGCCACCACTGACTGCGTTCAGCCGCTGTGAGAAGTAGGCCTACACATGTACTAATACTGCTCTTCTGTGAAAGGAGGATGCTCTGGTTGACCTAAAGCCTATGCCCCCCCCCGCTCTGAAATGGAGAAGCCCAATGTACACAGCTATAGGACCATTCTCACAATTGCTGATGGGGTTCAGGGGCTAGTCCACAAGCCCTTGGTGGTTCTCAAAGGGTGAGGCGCACCACACTGATGTGGAAGGAGAGGATGGCAAGTGTGGCAGGCAGATTCAAGGACAATCAAAGAAACATTAAAACATTTCAGCAGAGCATTGTATTAAAATCGAAATATTTCTTAATTTTCAGAATACAGATAGATGCAATAGGAGAGCAAAAGCTTCAAGTGATCCTGAGGCCAATCCTAGTTGTGATTTTTTTGTTTGTTTTCCAGTGTATTTATTGTAATTTGGTGTGGTGCAAGATAATGAAGTTGCCCAGAGAAAGAAGTTTGAGGACCACTGCCCTAGCTTGTTGTTTTAACACAAGGTTACCCAACATGGTTGCCTCCAGATGTTGTGGACTACAACTCCCATAACTCCTGGCTGTGGATCATGAGTGTTACAGTCCACAACATCTGAAGAGCACTTCAATCTCTATCCAACATGTGAGAAGGTTCATCTGAACCTCCCATCCTCCAATTACCTGAGATGAATATGGGCATGCATACTGGTAAATATTTGTGTGAACTGCGTTGCAAGCCTGTGTATCAAATATGGCTATAGTCGAAGGCAAAGAACATCCACTAGATCTTGCACATGGTTCACCATGTGTAATCAATGTTCAAGGGCCCAATTCACCCCCTCTGTGCACCTTAGATGTGTGCATTTGTCACACATGGCAAACTCCACATGGGATTCTTGCAAGGCCCTACACTGGGCTGGTGGGAAACTGGGTCTGTGTCGTTGTCCAACTGTATCTCTCCACATGCAGTTAATCCTAGTCACTTTGAGGCAGCGATATCACTCAAAGTTATTAACGAGTTAAGAATATTAGAGCAGAATATATAATTATATGAAGTTGACACGTACCCTAGGACACCAAATAAGGGTATCACACGTTATGAAAACTGTTGGAAAAGCAATACATCGTTGGAAAGCAACAGTTAAGGTATTGCTTTTTTCCCCCCCAACTTAAATTTTTATTAGTTTTCATCAAACATACATTCCAATACATTCATTGTATTAATACATCTCATACACAGCATTAGCTCTACTGAGCTTTGGACTTCCTTCCTCCCCTTCGGTAAGTATCATATATTTTCTTTATGTCACGTATTTTATACATTTATCTCTTTGATCATAAGCTGTTGAAGTTAATCAAATCCTGCCAGTGTCTTTAAAGATTTACAATTGTCTCTTATATAATCCAAGTATTTACTCCAATTTTCATAAAACTTTTGTTCATCCTGATCTTTTATTCTCCCCGATATTCTAGCCAGTTCCGCATAATTAATCATTTTGACCTGCCTTTCAGTAATAGTTGGTATTACTTCTGTTTTCCAATTTCCAGTTAAGGTATTGCTGGGCAGGTGATGATTCATTGGATAATATGCTTTCTTCAACCGGCTAATCATGCAGGATTGTACATAACTGCTGCCAGGTTACTTATAGGCAAGTAAAAAAAAAATCACCCCATGCAACTAAGAAGGGAATGTTTATAAAATATTTTTGGGAGCAGAAAATGCCTGGCATAAGGTTGTAGGCTAATAACTGCCATAGAGATTCTTGCTAAAGTATTGTACTTACCTTTCAGTGTTTTCTTAGATAATGGAAAATCCGAAAATCTTACAACCTCATTTGCATTTATCTGAAAATAAGCAAAGAAAAGTGAAATCTGAAAGGATCTCGTTTAGATTATTGAACAAGAGGATCTGTCAAGTCAGTCCCCTCTCAAATTTCTTAATTACACAGAATTAGCTGCCATGAGAGAGATTCTCACATCAGAGTTGAAAGAAAGAGTTGCTGGTTTGTCACAGTTTATTTGGGAACAAGCAGCCTGCTAGTGGCACACTGCACAATCACCCCTCCCCTGAAACAAGGGGAAGGCACAAACCAAGAAGTCGCAATTAAGCATGGCTTTCCATGTCAGTCAAACACAACACCTGCTTTGTTGCTCCTTAATAAACTAGGGATCACTAGCAATCTTAGTCTGCAGTCTGTCAGTGGTTTTCGACCTCCTGATTCTTAGGCCAGGCCAAAATTGCAGTTCCCTACTTAATGGCTACGGGACGCAGGTGGCGCTGTGGGTTAAACCACAGAGCCTAGGGCTCGCCAATCAGAAGGTCAGCGGTTCAAATCCCCAGCTCCTGCCAACCTCACAGTTCAAAAGCACGAAGTGCAAGTACATAAATAGGTACTGCTCCGGCGGGAGGTAAACAGCGTTTCCATGCGCTGCTCTGGTTCACCAGAAACGGCTTAGTCATGCTGGCCACATGACCCGGAAGCTGTATGCCGGCTCCCTCAGCCAATAAAGCAAGATGAGTGCCGCAACCCCAGAGTCATCCATGACGGGACCTAACAGTCAAGGGTCCCTTTACCTTTTACTCAATGGCTGTGCAGCAACACTTGGAAATGTAAGGCCAACATCTCGGGAGGGGGGGGGGGGATATGGCAATCAAAAGGAATACTGTATATCTCTTGCCATGTTCCCAGAGGCCACCTGTTCCTGGTTTGTACATATAACCCAGACATCTCACTTCAATCAAAGCCATCATCTAAATATACCTACAGTAACTGCTTCCAACTCTAATATTCACATCTTCCCTGAAAGTAATGAGATGAGAGGGTGCACGTCTTATGTGCGATTTTTTAATACGAAGAGGAAGCAATGCCATCGCCACATTTTTCAACCTGCTACTTCCCTCCCCCAAAATGAGGTGTCTAATTTGCATTAGGAGTCTATCTGCAGAGATTTTAAAAAAGCTGATTACAGACCTGCCTCGCTTAGAACTCTTGACGCGCACATCTATATCTTCATTACAAATTTGCCTAATCATTTCTACTCTTGGGATATATATATATATATAAAGCGGCTGCTGTTTTTGTACTCCACATGTTTCTCTCAGCACTGCTCATGATGCCGCAGTTTCAAAACTGTATTATTGCCGTGCAGAGCAATCATCAAAATGGAAATTAGTCACATAGCTTTCATTTCAGTGGAAGCTTTTTTTAAAAAAAAAGTCTGTCTCAAAAAAAAAAAAAGAGGCGCTGGAATAAGGGAAGGGACGTTTCAGAACCATTGGCTGAGAACGTACTGGCTTCAATAACTCTGTACATGAAGAGTGTTGGAATCTAGATCTTAAAACTTAAAATTTACAGCTTGTTATTTAATAAGAGAGAATTTTATGAAAATGCAATACAGTGGTACCTCAGGTTAAGTACTTAATTCGTTCCGGAGGTCCGTTCTTAACCTGAAACTGTTCTTAACCTGAAGCACCACTTTAGCTAATGGGGCCTCCTGCTGCAGCTGCGCCGCCGGAGCACGATTTCTGTTCTCATCCTGAAGCAAAGTTCTTAACCTGAAGCACTATTTCTGGGTTAGCGGAGTCTGTAACCTGAAGCGTATGTAACCTGAAGCATATGTAAGCTGAGGTACCACTGTACAGGTGGTATTTGACCCCTTTAAAGCTGGCAAAAATCAATAAAACCCATAATATTAAGTGTTGGGGATGCAAAAACCAAGCAGGAACCTTCTACCATATGTGGTGGGCGTGCCAAGAAATTCTGGGACATGACCTATGAGGAATTGAAAAAATTATTAAGAACCACATTTTACAAAAAAAAACCCCGAAGCATTTCTTCTGGGAATTTTGACAAACAATTTCCCTAAAGATAAAATAAAACCATTTCTCTATGCTACGTCAGCAGCAGGAGTATTGGTGGCTAAATATTGGAAGGAGGATCACCTACCCACCAAAGAGGAATGGTTTATGTAAGCTGAGCGAGTACTTGGAACTTGCAAAGCTGACAGATATAATAAGAGACAAGTCAAATAAGACAGTTAAGAAAGAATGGGGGTACCTAAATAAATATCTGATGAGTCAAGGTTCAGCAGTGAAGATCTGGTTGTGTCTAGAATAACCCTGCAAAGGTAAAAAGCTCCCTGATACCAAGATGAGGGATGTACTGAAATACAGATAAGTTGGTTTTAATTAGGAATAATGAACTGTCATGAGACTGACGGAAGTCCAAAAAACAAAAGAATATGAAAAATGAAATACCTAAGAAGTGTCAGCTTCTTAGGAAAAAAGACAATATGTAAAAATTAACTGTTTAAAGTGTATGTTTGCAAAGTCTTAGTTTAATAATGAATGAGTTAACGCTGTTCCATCTATGATTTTTTCTTACCTTCATTAAGATTTAATTGTATTAGTTTAGGTAATTTATTTAGATTTCTCCTTTTTATTTTTTTGTTCTTTGTAACCTTTTTAAATCCTTTTCCCTCTTTTCACATTTAAAAGTTTTGATTTGTATGTATTTGCAGTATAACTCAATAATTTTTTTAAAAAAACTTAATGTACTCGTATTTGAAATGACAGTAGCATTAATTCATGGTAAACACAGGGCGCTTTGAGTACATCAGCAGCCTCCCATGAAAAAAAGATTGGGAAAAGATTTGTGGTCTGTACAGCAACAAGCTAAGAACTTTATTAAAAACCCAAATTTTTCATTTTAAGATTGAGCTAAATTAAATATTGTGTTGGTTGTGGCGTTTTGAGAGTTTTGTTACTGAACAATTTCGTTCGCTGCTGCTTCTGCAGCAGCTATATGCTGCATTTCTATTTGTTTTATGGTGAAGAACTGCATTTTAATGCTTTCAACGTTACTGGAAGCTGCCCAGAGAACTCTTGTTATTGGGCAAAACAGTAATATGGTAAATAAGTACCGTATTTTCCGGAGTATAAGATGACCCCCCCCCCATCTTTTCCAGTTAAAATATAGAGTTGGGGATATACTCGCCATATAAGACTACCCCTCTTCCAATGCACACCAAATAAAAATTTAAAAAACCAGTCTCCAGTCCAGCTCGGAAATCTGCTTCACTTCCCAGTGGCCGGGGGCTTCTGGGGCTAATTTCCAAGTGTATTTCTGCTTCATCTAGAGAGCTTGGTGTCCTCTGATTTAATTTGCTGTCGTTTTATCCTTTGGTGGGGAGTTGCTGCAGGAGCTGCTGCTGTAGCCGGCGTATAAGACAACCCCCGACTTTTGAGAAGATTTTCCTGGGTTAAAAAGTAGTCTTATACGCCAGAAAATACAGTAAATAAAATCACTGTAAAAGGGAGCCAGCAAGCATGGGGAGCCAGCAAACAGGCTTTCTATCATGCACACAGGACAGGAAAAGGGAGAACCAGGTGCACATGACCCAGCAGCAAAATCTCCTTCCTAGAGGAAAAGTCCAACTCCATCCACTTCACATGCTACAGGTAGGAGAGATCTGTAGTTGAAAGAGAGGAAAGTGTAGGAGGACCCATGGATCATATTAGTAGTAGTAGTAGTAGTAGTAGTAGTAGTAGCTGAGGCTGCCGAACAGACTCTTAGGCTGGGATGTTGCTTAGAGGGTTTTGTTGGTGGGGGTTGTTGCTGTTAAAAGATACAGCGGTGCCTCGCAAGACGAAATTAATCCGTTCCACGAGTCTCTTCGTCTTGCGGTTTTTTCGTCTTGCGAAGCACGGCTATTAGCGGCTTAGCGGCTATTAACGGCTTAGCGGCTTTAAGAAAAAGGAAACAAACTCGCAAGAACTCGCAAAACGTTTCGTCTTGCGAAGCAAGCCCATAGGGAAATTTGTCTTGCGGAACGACTCAAAAAACGCAAAACCCTTTCGTCTAGCGAGTTTTTCGTCTTGCGAGGCATTCATCTTGCGGGGCACCACTGTACGAATCGTTTGTATCTATAGTACGATTTATGTTGTTCAATTTGGTGGTATGGTTTATTGCTGTGTTATTATTGTTTATGACTACTTTCGTTATGTTTTGAATTATGTTTTTTCCCATGTAGTAAGTTGCCTCAAGCATGCCTTTAACTACGGAAAGGTGACATACAAATAAAATGATTTATTGATTGAAACATAGGGGTTTTTTTTGGGGGGGGGAATTCCACCCCACTTCAGATCAGCAAATGAGGCAAACAACAGGAAAAAATATATATTAGATACAACGCTGTGCTTTAGATTTCGCTCACGTGTTATAGAAGACTGGCCACTACTGTTAAACACTAACACCTTTCACAAAGAAATTGCACAATTGTATTGTTCAAAGTATTTGCGTGTGTACATAGACCTTCTTGGTTCACAACATGAAGGCATGCAAGCCCAAGGAACACAGAGCGTTGCACCCCACTCCAATCTCTGAGCGACGCAAGAATCCAGGGGTTCCAGGCATCTAATAATAATAATATTTTTTTTATTTATACCCTGCCCGTCTGACTGGGTTTCCTCAGCAATGCCAAGCAGTGTTAGAAACTGAGATATGAAAGCTAGGAGCTAATTGGCACCTTAAGCCTAGGTTAGGGCGCAACAACGGAATGCCTAGGCACACTTTTTAATAACAGGAATACAAAGCTGAACTGCAGTTAAAATATGTTCATTTTTCACATGGTCTAGTCTTTCTCCTGTCCACCCCCTTAATATTCTTAAGAGGGTCAATTCTTCAGTCTTCAGAGAGCAGCTGGGAGTGGGGAGGCAGAAAAAGGTTCTCCTTTCCTTCCACTTTGCAGTTTTAATCCGAAATCTTAAGCGCAGTACTGCACCCTAAGCTCAGAAACTGTTCGCGCTAATGAAATTCCCTGCTGCAAAACGTGCCTAGAATAACGGGAGTTTCAAACACTGGTACCAATCAGTACCCCCAAAAACTAATGTATGTGATCCAATCTGAATTTCTACTTCCTTAATAGGAACTACACTCCATCCTTCTGCACCCTCATCTGAAACAAGGCCAGGGAACCCCAAGGAACACCTTTTCCAACCCGCTACACTTCATGTCATCGGACATCCTGTTTTGAGCCCATCTTCCAATGGAGGCAAGCCAGGTTGGTACTAGCACTAGATGCCCTCCCCAGGGAAGTCTGCCTGGCCCCCAACATCAGCATATGCCAGGGGTCAGCAAACTTTTTCAGCAGGGGGCTGGTCCACTGTCCCTCAGACCTTGTGGGGGGAATGAATGAATCCCTATGCCCCATAAATAACCCAGAGATGCGTTTTAAATAAAAGGACACATTCTACTCAGTAAAAACTGATTCCTGGACCGTCTGCGGGCCGGATTTAGAAGGCGATTGGGCCGGATTTGGCCCCCGGGCCTTAGTTTGCCTACCCAAAGCATATGCCTTCCAGTAACTGCTAAAATGTGGCTTTTTACATTTCTATTGCTGTTGGTGGAGGAGCGTTTATTGGCTACTGGTACCCCCCCCCCCCCTTGTCTTCTGGAACACTTAAAGTTTTCAGTGTGTTATACAGTACTAGTATCAAAATAATTTTATTTGCAGAATATGGATACAGTGGTACCTCGGGATGCGAACGGGATCCGTTCCGGAGCCCCGTTCGCATCCTGAACAGAACGTAAGGCGCGACAGCGCGTCTGTGTGTGGTGTTTCGTCGCTTCCGCACATGACGCCATTTTGACCGTCGGTGCACGCGCGAGCGGCAAAACCCGGAAGTAACGCGCTCTGTTACTCTCAGGTCACTGCGGAGCGCAACCTGAAAGTGCTCAACCTGAAGCGTAACAGTATTTATCCCCAGGTATGACTTTAGATGTCTTTTTTTCCAAATCAAGTTGTTGTTGTTTTTCGTTCCCCAATGCACTTATTATCAATAAAAATAATAATCAGCGATTAATTTTTTATTCTGAAAGTGTGGCCCGGAGGGGGGGTGGAGTTTGAGAACCACTCCAGAACACATTTGGAGCAATCCCCCTCCTTCCCCCAAAGGATCCTGGGTGCTGTAGTTCCTGGACACCGCGAGGGGCCAGAATCCTTTGAAGGAAGGGGTGCGCTTTCAAAGCACCCTGCGCGCCCAGCTGCCTTCTCTCGCGGCTCAGACCATTCGTCCATCTAGCTCCGTACTGCTTGCACTGACTGGCAGCACCTCTCCAGGGGTCTCTCCCAGCTCTACTGGAGATGGAACCGGGGGGTTTTCTGCCCTTACCTGCGAGTAACTCTGCTGCAACCTGGCGATGCCTTCCTTCTCCACCTCCCAAGCGGGGCGCTTCTGCTTTTGGCGCTGCTGGCGCAGCCGGTCCTTGCGCTTGGCGTAGTTCTTCTTCCAGCGCTCGAAGTTGCGCACCGGGTCCGCGCTGGGCCCGCCGAAGGTCCCCCGGCTTTTCTCCATCCCGCCGGCGTGGAAAGAGCCGGCGTGGGGAGACACGGCAAACACGCTTCCTGGCAGCGTAACGCGCGGCGGCCGGAGGAGGAGCCGGGCGCACGGAGAGCGCGTCAGCCTCACCATCTCCGCCCCACGGGAAGGGAAAGCCCAACCCCTCCGCGGGCGGGAGAGGAGCCTGCCCTACGGAAAGATCCTCCCCGCAGATCCCCAAATCTGCGAGGGAATCTGCCCCGTGTGGGCTTAATGCATCCTTTGATTCCTCCATTAATTTCAATGCGCCCATTGATTCGTTCCAAATGGTTATCCTTGCGCTGGATAACTTATATTAAAAATGTACGTTATATTTCTATGCAGCACTTCCGTATTGGCCGCTTGGGCTAATGCTGCTCGTTTTTTAAATGCCGCTTGCTAAAAGCCATGAGAACAGGGAGCGGGGGTGGCTGGGGCAGAAAGAGAAAAGAACGATATTATTGGGCAGGCAGCAGAGCGAGGCTTCATCTGAACCTAATTTTTGCTTTTTCGCCCCCCCTGGAATTATCATGTGGAGTTGGAAGGGACCGCGAAAGTCATCTAGTTCAGGGTTTCCCAAACTGTTTTGGGGGACTACGAATCCAATGATCCCTGATCACTAGTCCCGGTCGCTAGGGATAATGGGAGTTGTAGTCCAACGGGAGACCCAAGTTTGAGAAACCCTGAACACGTGCAATCTTTTGCCCAGCGTGGGTCTCGAACCCACGACCCTGAAATTAAGAGTCTTGTGCCCTACTGACTTGGGCTATCCAATCCAAACCTGCTTTCGCAAAATGTATACACTGCTGCTTTATTGTGGTTGGGGGGGTTGGGAGAGAGAGCAACCTCAAAGTGGTTTAAGCTCATCTCTGGGGATGTGTAGCGTTAATAAAGAGGAGACTGTCTGCTATGCGTTTTGAAATAAAGCCAGCAACACATGGCTAGCCCCCCGCAGGTTGCATGGACGATTGTTGCCGTTCAGTCAGGTTTACCTTTCAGCTGAAGTTACATTTGTGCGGTAAAAACCACTAGAGGTCGTAACTCTTGCATATGAATGTGAAACAGGCATAATAGCTGACAGAAGTGACTTGAGCTTTGGGTTTCCAAAACCTGAGTTGAGGTTTGGAGTATATAGGATGACAAAGAGTATCTCTGTACATGTGCAGAGTGCCTTTCCTGCACTACTCATCCCAATTCACCCTTGCACTCTTAGAAAGGTTGCCCGTTAAGCTTCCCCCATGTACACAGAGAAGGAAAACATCAGCTGATCATGCTCGTTATTTTATGGGAAAGCCTATGATAGCATGCATAAGGTATCGAGAACTGCTGAGATCCTAGCGCCTGAAATCCAGAAGAAAACTATTTATAAACTTTTTTCCATCATGGGCTCTGAAGGCGCTATATATAATAATAAAGATAAATTTTGTTCCAGAGAAACCAATTGGAGCTATTGTGGACCATGGGGGAATCACATTTGCATGTTTCTGATCGGGGCTTTCAGCTACATTAGTAAAGAAAAAGCCCTTTATATGCGTTATAATACTGTGACACCAGATGGCGCTGTGGAGTCCCGTCTTTTGCCAACGTGATTTCCCTTTATGAAACTTACAAGCGTTTTCCTGAAACACTTTTTTAAATTTTTTAATCCAGCCTTTCTTACAGTGCAGAAAGTTACACTGTATTTAACTAAACTTACTTCCAGATGGGAATCCAAGGCTCTGTATACGCTTTTTATTCTAGAACCAACAGAAACAGAGTACTTGGGCGTGTGTTTTATGTAGTACTCACACCATCTAGATCTATTGCATATTTCTGGCTCTGAAAAGTGCTTCTTAAGCAACTGGTTTTATTTCCAGAAGAAAAAGCTCATTGCAGATTGAGGCAGCATTACACCGCTGTCATGGGCGTAGCGGGGGGGGAGGAGCTGCCCCCTCCTAAATCAAGTTAATAAATAAAAATACTTAACTAAAAGCAGAAATTGTAGAAAGATTTTTCTGAGATCAAAAGAAAGTAATTTAAAATAACTGTTTTTGAGACATTTCATTCCAAATCTTCCAGACAGAGGATGATGACAGGTGGGTGTCCTGTCCCCCCCCCCCAAATAAATACAGTGGTACCTCAGGTTAAGTACTTAATTCGTTCCGGAAGTCTGTACTTAACCTGAAACTGTTCTTAACCTGAAGCACCACTTTAGCTAATGGGGCCTCCTGCTGCTGCTGGGCCGCCAGAGCCCAATTTCTGTTCTCATCCTGAAGCAAAGTTCTTAACCCGAGGTAACATTTGTGGGTTAGTGGAGTCTGTAACCTGAAGCGTATGTAACCTGAGGTACCACTGTATTGGTTCCGCCCATGCCTGCAGTGAGTCCATTTGAAAACAGATGTAGGTGTCGGTGGTTGTGCAGCAAGATAACAGTGAAGATCACTTCTTCATTTACCTGGGGCACCTGCAGAGAGGAATAGGTAGGGATAACCTAATCAAAGGGAGGCATTTCAAATGCATATCAAGTAACCTGGCTCCCAGTACGCTTCCAAGAACAATTCAAAGTGTTGGTGCTGACCTTTAAAGCCTCGGTCCAATAAACCTGAAGGAGCGTCTCCACCCCCATGGTTCTGCCCGGACACTGAGGTCCAGTGCCGAGGGCCTTCTGGCGGTTCCCTCACTGCGAGAAGCCAAGTTACAGGGAGCCAGGCAGAGGGCCTTCTCAGTAGTGGCACCTGCCCTGTGGAACGCCCTCCCATCACATGTCAAGGAAATAAACAACTATCTGTGTTTTGGAAGACATTAAACAGCAGCCCTGTTTAATGAAGTTTTTAATGTTTGATGTTTTATTGTGTTCTTGATATTCTGTTGGGAGCCGCCCAGAGTGGCTGGGGAAACCCAGGCAGATGGGCAGGGTATAAATAATAAATTATTATTATTATTATTATTATTATTATTATTATTATTATTAACCATACCCACTCATGGATGCCAGGATCTAGAATCAACCTAGATTGACATTGAGAACAAGCATGAATGCTTTTGCATGGAGAAAAATACATGTTTGTGCTACAAACAAGTTAGTGCCTACACAGCTTTGGTCCCATTTGAGTGGGACATCGTGTTGAGAAGCTTTAAGATGTATAGATTGCAAAACACTACACATACATATGCACCGTGATTAATAGCCAACAGAGGCGCCATGTTGCATCTAACATTGGGGAGGGTGTCACATGTGTGTGACATTACACACACGTGATTTCACACATGTGGCACTGGCACATTGGGCTCCTCAAAGGGTCACGAAAGAAAGCTGGACCAACGGTTCTGCTTTCTATTAAGCAAGATTTTCCCAGTCTTCAGACCCAAATGTTTCAAATTTATTAATTTTCATTTTCACACAAAAAGTCCAAAGAGGGGTTCTCTTAAGTACAGTGGTACCTCGGGTTAAGTACTTACAGTAGTACCTCGGGTTAAGTACTTAATTCGTTCCGGAGGTCCGTTCTTAACCTGAAACTGTTCTTAACCTGAAGCACCACTTTAGCTAATGGGGCCTCCTGCTGCCGCTGCGCCACTGGAGCATGATTTCTGTTCCCATCCTGAAGCAAAGTTCTTAACCCGAGGTAATATTTCTGGGTTAGCAGAGTCTGTAACCTGAAGCGTATGCAACCTGAAGCGTATGTAACCCGAGGTACCACTGTAATGTTACTAATCAAAGTCAGCAATGGTTTTTCTCTAATCAAGCATACCGACAACCACATTATTATTTTATTTATTTATATTTATTAAAGTTCTATATTGCCCTTCATACGAGGACCACAGGGCAGTTTACAATATAAAAACGCAAAACACATAACATAGTAACAAACAATAGCCTGCCACAGAAACAGTTTAAAAGACTATAGATTGTTTAATTAACCAAAGGCCTGTGAGAAAAAATTTTTGCCCGGCGCCTAAAGATATGTAACAAAGGCACATGGCAAGCCTCCCTGGGGAGAGCATTCCACAACTGGGGATCCACCCACCGCAGAAAAGGCTCGTTCTTGTGTTGCCACACTTCAGACCTCTCATGGAGGGAGCACACAAAGGACCTCCTATGATGATCACTGGGTCCAGGTCAGTTCATATGGAGAAAGGCAGTCAAAATAAGTCTTTCTGCCTTTGTCCACTGTGATCATATGTTGATAAATTATTCCATAGTTCTTTTCGTGTCATGTATTCATTAATTTACGCCCGGTTCTGTATCTTCCGTTCCCATTTCCTGTTGTGTTTTCCACCCTTATTTGAAAAATTTGTCCTTTACACTTCTTCCATTCTTTTTTTCCAATAAAAGCACCAGAGGCTTGGTAGCTTTTTCCACTAAGTTCACTCAAAGTTGTACACAGAGCGCTTTCTCTCTCTGCTCTATCAATGCCAGATCAGGATGTCTCACTTATCAATGGCTTCATTCCATTCCTCCAACATCACAACTCCACCATTCTCTCTGTTCAAGATGACCTGATGTGAGCTATTTAAGGACAGTGATTCATCTATTCTTTATGGTGAAATTGCTCTAGCAATCTAGGTTTGGCCACTGCCTATGCTGGCTGGGGAAGAAGAACCAAACTGGGGGTTCAATATCATTTGGAGGACCCCAGGTTCCCCTCTCCTCTAATCCACCTGAGCGTGCAGGTTAGAAATGAATGGCTAGAGCATATTCTAGCATACTATCATTCAAAAACTCATAAAGGCTCTCAGAGTGGCATGACACAACATTAATTGCAAATAAAACTTGAAAGAGCTGGTAGGAACTTAATGCATGATGCTGAAAAAGCTGGACTAACCTGAAATGAACGTCTACGTTCTGCTTCTTAAATATTCTCTTAAGAAGCAACAACAGACTCCAGTGCCACTTTATCGAAACACAGATCTGTTTCCTTAATCATATTTTCCACAGTAGCAGAAGCCAAACCCATTGATTCATCTTCTAATTGCCATTCTTACGATGACCTACTTTTGCATTGTCTTAGGGTGTTGCTCCACCCCGTTCTTTCTCTCCCATGTCTCTTAATACTTCCTGTTTGTGAGTCTGTTTAATTCAATAGTTTCAGCTTTTAAATCATGCCAAGAAGAGCTGAATATTGATGGCAGGCATACTGCACTTCACTACAGATATCTATCTGATGGGGGAAGAAGTACAGAGAAGACCCAGCTTGACCTCTGCAATTTGATTTCTGGATCTTCATGAAAGACATGGAGAAAGGTTTGTACTAGTTCCTTTTCTAATGTATCCCCCAGAATCTAAGAAGCTGGGTTAAGACTTGATAAGTACTAGAAAGTGAGAATATTTGCTTTGTAGGTTGAGGAGGCACTAGCCGGTTATAGGAAAATAAAAGTCAGACCCTAAAATAAATCCATTGGAAGTTTCAAAAATGGTGATAATCATATTCTTGCAGTCAGGAGGTTCAGCAATTGTAATTAAGTCTTCTCCTTACAGCGACACTTAAATATTATGCTGACGTTTCAGCTGATATGAACCTGTTTTGTCATTAATCTATTTAGCCCAGGATGATCTAATTAGACCCAGCTCTCCAGGTTGTTAAGAACGCATATTTCCTGGCCTTCCCTAAAATGTTTTGAGTAGGAATCCTAAGAACTGAATGGGGTCCTCTAGGTGTCAAATATGCATTCGGCCACTGAGCTATGCCTCCCCCTCCAAAACGTGGCTTAGCTGTAGCAAATATATCTACATTATTTTCTCTTCAGTGTTTGACCAGCAGCCCACATTGGTTTGTTCCCAGGTGCCATTCAGGGTTTTGTGGTTAAGCAACCGCATTGGCTGGTGTGGTTAATTTAGCAATTGTTCTTCATGCTTTGCAACCTGATGGCAATTAGAGGTCTTGAAATTATATGGTATTCTCTGAAGAGGGCTCAGATCATTAAATCTCATGGCCTTTCCTAGTCTTCTTCTTCTTTGGTTGGTCACTATCACACAATTAATATATTTAGGCTACCTATGCTAGTTTCTAATATAATGGAAAACGTCATGACTGGATGGATGGCAGTACCTTGAACCAGAAGTTGCAAGTTTACCTGTTTAAAAAGTAAAGCCGTCCTGGGTGCATTAAACAAGAATGAATTGATCTTTACTGCCATAGCGCTCACTGTGTGTGTTTTACATTAGTTCCTCTGATACTGACAAATATATGATACCAAAATGCAGTGTATTTTAATTGTTTTGGAGACTGAGCAGTTGGATTTGCAGTTTCAGATTTAAATAAACGAAGTAAGCGCTGCTTGCGGCCATCCAATTTTTCGGTACAGTACAGCGTTTGGTCTGGTCAAGTGCAAGTAGATAAATAGGTACCGCTCCGGCGGGAAGGTAAATGGCGTTTCCGTGCGCTGCTTTGGTTCTCCAGAAGTGGCTTAGTCATGCTGGCCACATGACCCGGAAGCTGTACGCCGGCTCCCTCGGCCAGTAAAGCGAGATGAGCGCCGCAACCCCAGAGTCGGTCACGACTGGACCTAATGGTCAGGGGTCCCTTTACCTTTACCTTACAGTTTCAGGGAATTTGGTTGTTTTGAATCGTTCCATGTGTGAATACATAAACAACAATCTTACATCCATGCCACCAATCAACCCACATTAGGGAAGGGTTTGCCGGAGTATGCAAAACAGAGGTGTGTGGTTAGCTGCAATATTGAAAGGCAAGGAGTGTATAAGTAATGTGCTAGTTTGTCCATGAAAGCTGATAATGATGCATAGAAACCCAGGAACATCAAGGTAGTACTGAGTACATGCATGATCCAAGCCAATAGACATTTCTGAAAAAATGAAATGAAAGGTGGCAGAGCACATACAGTACCATGCTCAGCATCCCCAGTTTTAAAAGGCAACCAGGTAGCAAGCAAGGCTAATGACAGCTTTTGCAGGACACCTGGCAAAGCTACTACCAGTTAGACTACAGCAGACAAAGGCAACATTGTCCTAGATTAGGCTAGCTAGGTGGGGAATAGAGAACAGGGCTCCTGCAGCATAGATCCTGCGTTTTTCCTAATCAGTTGACACTTGTTCAAAATAGAGTTGATTGGAATAGGAGGAAGGGAGACAGGAAACCAACTCTTAAAACATGCCAGTTAACACCCAACCCCCAAGCCTGTTCTTCAGCATGGAAAATTTAGGGTTGCATCCAGTTTCAGTCATTTTCAGAGGAGACCCAATGAAATTAATGGACACTGCTTAGCTCCACTAATTTCAGTGTATTTACCCTGAGTAGAACTTAATTGGATCTAACCAGTAATTTAAAAGAAGCTTGTGTTTGGAAGCAGAGATACAGCTCCTGGGAAAGGTAGATTTACTCTCAGGGAAAACATATTGGGTTCCATCCAGAACTAGGGTTGCAACTAAGATTCACTTATCTGAGAGCAAACTTCATTCAATCACGCTTTGGAGAAAACTTGTATAGGATTGTGCTGTAACCTAGTTGGATTTTGGCTACAGTCCTAACCTCTGGGCAACAGGGGTGAGCTTGATGGAGCTATACAGCCCTGTCACTCACACCAGCCAGATCAGAAGGTGCAGAGCAAAAAATGCCCATTTACTGTGCCAACTCCCAGAACAGACCCATTGTCATTTGCTTCGGGTGATGCTGCTGGCAGTAGCTTCTGCACCCCCTCCCTTCCCCATCTGTGTGGGCCCATTGGGGTGCTCCTCATCAGCAGGGCTTCCTTGCCATGGCACCGCCAGGCAGGGCTGGGCAGAGGGACACCCTCACTCCATCTGTATGGTGGATCAGGGTTTGGAAGGCTTTGCCAGATCTCGTTGGAGTCAGTGGGACAGCTTAGTCATAACAATTTAGTTCCCACCAAATAAATGGAACTCAGTTGCGGTGGAATCTTATGCATGTGATGCAATGCACGTCCTAGACAGCTGCCTGGAAACTCTAATTAGCTGGATCAAGGGCCAATAAACAGATATTGAATCCTGATAACACAAGAGCACACAAGAGTTGGTAGTTCCCATGTCCAGAAATGAGGTAGGCCATCTGTTAATGGCTGGGTTGCACTCCCACTAAAGAAACGGGTGCATAGTGTGGAACGTGAGAGTACGGTTAGATTCAACCTTGTCACTGGGAGGCTCAGTGGCACAGTGTGTCTTTTGTTGGCTTTGGTTGGCCTTCAAGCTATGACCATTTCTGGACAGGGTGAACCTAGCCACAGTAGCCCATACTCTGGAAACCTGACTGGAATGCCTATTTAGATCTGCCCTTGAAGATGACCCAGAAACTGCAGCTAGTGCAGAATACTGTGGCTAGGTTGCTAAGAGGAATGTGTAACACCAGTTCTAAAGCAACTATGCTGGCTCCCAATACTGTGTACTTCCAGTCCAACTCCAAGCTGTTAGTTGTTGTTGTTGTTGTTTAGTCATTTAGTCGTGTCCGACTCTTCGTGACCCCATGGACCAGAGCACCCCAGGCACTCCTGTCTTCCACTGCCTCCCGCAGTTTGGTCAAACTCATGCTGGTAGCTTCGAGAACACTGTCCAACCATCTTGTCCTCTGTTGTCCCCTTCTCCTTCTGCCCTCAATCTTTCTGCCCCTTCGTGGATCACTGCCTTGCCGTGGCAAAGGGGCTTGAATAACTCAGAGAAGCTCTGAGCTATGCCGTGCAGGGCCACCCAAGATGGACAGGTCATAGTGGAGAGTTTTGACCAAACGTGATCCATCTGGAGCAGGAACCGGCAAGCCACTCCGGTATCCCTGCCAAGAAAACTCCATGGACAAAGACAACAGGCATATAAAAGCTGTTAGTAATAACCTATAAAGTCCTAAAGTCTAAATGACTTGGGAACTTGATATTTGAGGGAGCACGACTTCCTCTGTTGTCCTGCCCAGTCATTACATGACAATGAGAGGGTCTTCTTTGCTGTGGTGTCGCAGCTCTGAAATGCCCACCCCTTGGATGCCCGCCTGGTGCCTGTGGTGAGTTCATTTCAATGCCAGGCTAAGTCCTGGTTGTTTACTCAGGCAATGGGGCTTGTTGACTACAGTGCAGTATTGTTTTATCTGTTCGGCACATTTAGGGCTTTATCCCGGATTAATTATGACCGCAAAGCAGTATTTATGTGCTCAATTGTTGCTTCATGCAATATGTATCCTGCCCTGAGATCAACTGATAAAGGGCAGGTTAGTACAATTTAAATGAAGAAATAAATTAGTGCCTACTCAAAAGTAAGCCCCATGGAGTTCAGTGTGGTTGCATTCTTAAGCTGAAATCCTTTTTTTTTTTTTAATGATATTTATTAAAAGTTTAAGAGTTACAGAAAAAAGAGAAAAAGAAAACAACAAAAAATTTGACAAAACATACATTACAATACATAAAAAGAAAAACATAAAAAACAATACAACAATACAGCAAAAAAACAATAACATTAAAACACACATCCAATGTTCCAGATCTTTATCTTTCATTTACTTGTTTCATCAACCTCCTCACACCTCCCTTTTCGTATTCTAATTTAATTAATTGTTTCAGCAAATTCTTTCCATCTTTCTCAATTTTTGTTATATAATTTATCTTAACAATCTAACCTTTTAATTAACTCAACAAATCCTTTCCATCTTTCACTATATTCTGTCATTCAATTTACCTTAATTTATTTAACCTTATCTCACCATAAAAAAAACCTTAAAACTTAAAACTTAATACTTATTTGTACATAACTCCTTACATCATTTCTACTAAAGCCAAATAGTTTCATTCCAACATTTTTCCTAATACTCATTAATTTTACACTAATTCTCCAAAAAAAAAAAAATTAAAAAAAACTTTCTTCCAATCTTCATCCAACGTCTCTTCTTCCTGGTCTCGGGCATTGTCAGTCCTTCTTGTCCATTCCATCTAGTCCATCAACCTGGTGATCTTATGTCCGAGGCTCTTAAGTCTTTTCCATGTCCCTTCTGCAGATCTTCTTCTTGTTTATACCTGCACTTTCCTTTGTCTTTTGTTGATCTTTTTCTTAATTTCTTTCCTTTCTCATTGGGGGATAGGTCTCAGGAGGACTCCAAAAATATCTCCATCTCCCCTCAGCCGATCAGCCCATTCCCCACAGTCCCATTCCCCACAGTCAACACTGTAATCCAGGAAATATTTAAAAGCATGTTTCAAAGTCCTTCCAAAATTAAGGGCCCTCACAACTCCAGACCCCCCCTGGTCCACTCCAGATTCAAACTTCAAAAACAGCGGCTTATGCTCCTGCAAGGCCTCGGATCTCTCCATTTGTGTTACTTGAGATTCAACAGCAACCTCCTCCATTATCTTCTGCCCTTGCGCTTGCCCTGTCAAAACAAGTTCCTGGGCTGGTTCCTGAATGGTTTCTATATGGGTATTCGCCATTTGTCCAAAGTTTTTAACTGCAACAGTCATCAAATCCATCTTCTCATGCATCTGCTCCAGCAAAGTACTTGTCTTGCAAAAAGCAAGCACCAAAACTTCTTCTAAACACATTTTTATTCAAGGTCAGAGTCTGGTCTCACGATCCTAATCTTACAGCTGTGAAATCCCCAGATCGACTCCAGCAACAAATTAACAAGCTCCCTCTAGAGGAGACAATTTCTATTTGTATCCATCTTTTGAAAGCAGGACCAACAAAAGGAAATTACTTTCATTTTTCAAATATTTTGTTTCTTTTGAATGCAAGAGGCAACATTGGAATCAATTTGTTTCTCTTTTTTTTACTATCTGTCAAAAGACGTTCCATTCACAGTCAATGAACTTCCCCATAAATTTCTGTCTCTGACACCCCGTTCCCAGGTTTGAGACGGTGGAAATTTATCTTTCTTTACTCTCTCTCCTGCAGGCTTAAACAGTCAAAAATTCCCCCCCTTTTCTCCTGCTTCCAAGAGGGGTTTTGGTGGTGATAACTGAAGGAAATTTAGACCTTTATATACGACTTTCCAGACTTTAGCTTACAAAGTTTTGCTTCAATCTATTTACAAAAACGGGGGGCGGACTTCCTGTTTTGAGCCTTCCCGCTTCAGTGCCAAATTAAAATGTTTCTTAATCCAATTTTCCGTTCTACTCACGGGTACTTTAAACAATTGTCCACAGGAAAAAGTCAGCGCAACAGCTGTGCGGCTTCACTCCGTAAAAGTAGCGGTTGATTCAAAACACCACGCCACTCACCCCACGTCGCTTCGGATCCCCGAAAAAGGGTTTCCCTGCAAGTAGGGGAGGCGCTCCTGGTGTCAGCCGAATCCCACGTTCCCAGGCTTCCTCCGCCTGGGATTTTTAGAGGGTCTCCACCTTCGCCGCGGCGGCAAGACCCGATTTTCACGGCACGGGTTCCTCTCGGTCAGAGGAACTCCGCCATTGCCAATGGCGCTAACCCCGGAAGTCCCAGTCTTAAGCTGAAATCCTGCACTCACTCATCTGGGTTTAATTAACTCAATGGAACTTATTGTTCAACAGATATATGTAGGCTTACAATTAAGTGCCAGCAGGAATATTGCCTTAGCTTGAACCAACCCATTGTTTTGGGTTCCTGTTTCTTCAGTACATTCCAGTTTTAAGCCTATTACACAACTATTTTTTTTACCTCCTTTGACTAGGTGCAAATTATGGTTGTGCCTCACTAACAGAGAGCAAAAGCTGCAAAAAGATGCAAACCAGTAATGTCAAAAGAGTGGTGAGGAAGAAAGTTGAACGATAAGAGGGGAGAACCTATTTAAGTCAGTCCCTCTTCCCAGGGAACCCTGGGAATCGTAGTTCTGTGGAGGAGGTAGTGATTTCTTTCAGATAATCTCAGCACCCTTACCAGACTGTGAAACTCACAATTCCATGGCAGATAAACTGGTATATAATCAATAATGCTGATAGATACTTATCCAAAATGAAAAAAATGGTGGGTTTTGCAGGTGGGAAATATACCCAAGACCACTTCTCTGTGACCAAACAGGAAAAGGGGATTCTTCCATTCAGTTATTTTCTATCGTATCCTTAGGGAAATGAATGAGAGCAGTATTTCGACCCTTGTTGTAACTGTGATGGAACTCACCTTTCTGTAAACAAGAATAGGAAATGCCATGTAAACAAGGAGTGGGGAACCTCTGGCTCATTCCTCGCAAACCACACCCACCTGTGTTACACCTGACATCATTGTATGTAACACCAGGTGTGTAGCAGGTAATCTAAGTGGCTACAAAGCAGCAATCAGGAGCTCCCAATTGCTCGTTTGCTAGAACTCATGGGCAGTGACAGGAGAACTGGGGGGGGGGGGAATCACATTTGGCACCAATGTGCCCCTTTGGTTTCAGATAGTACATGGGTAAAGGTAAAGGGACCCCTGACCATTAGGTCCAGTCGTGGCCGACTCTGGGGTTGCAGCGCTCATCTCACTTTATTGGCCAAGGGAGCCAGCATACAGCTTCCGGGTCATGTGGCCAGCATGACTAAGCCGCTTCTGGCAAACCAGAGCAGCGCACGGAAACGCTGTTTACCTTCCCGCCAGAACGGTACCTATTTATCTATTTGCACTTTGATGTGCTTTCGAACTGCTAGGTTGGCAGGAGCTGGGACCGAGCAACGGGAGCTCACCCTGTCACGGGGATTCGAACCGCCGACCTTCTGATCGGCAAGTCCTAGGCTCTGTGGTTTAACCCACAGCGCCACCCACGTCCCAGTACATGGGTAGACAAGTATAAAAAGCCAGGGACACAAATTTCCGCGACCCTCTAGCAGGTATGGTGGTTCATTTACCAGAAGTAATGCATTTAGTTTTAACTCTGGAAGTGTATACTCAGTTCTGACCAAACGAAGACTCCTACAGCAAAATATACATCAGAAGGCTTAGTTTACTCACTACTAATGTACACCAAGGATTTCTTAAATATTTCCCTTTCTGGTAGTCAGCAGTCATAGGTGGCCCACATCAAATATTTATAATTGCTGGTAACAGGACTGTATTGCCAGACTTGGCACTGGAAAGCTATCACATTTTATTCTTGCTCGCTTGATCTTTCTCTTGCAGAAGATCTACATCCGTTCAAATGTCCTTCTTGCACTGTGGGGATTGGCAGTAAATATAATATGATAATGATCCATGGGTCTATTGTGGCTCTGGCCAGGGTAAAACTGAGAGGACAAATTCCTGACTTCTTCTTGTTGTTGTTTAGTCGTCTAGTCGTATCCAACTCTTCATGACCCCATGAACCAGAGCATGCCAGGCACTCCTGTCTTCCACTGCCTCCCGCAGTTTGGTCAAACTCATGTTGGTAGCTTCAAGAACACTGTCCAACCACCTCGTTCTCTGTCGTCCCCTTCTCCTTGTGCCCTCCATCTTTCCCAACATCAGGGTCTTTTCCAGGGAGTCTTCTCTTCTCATGAGGTGGCCAAAGTATTGGAGCCTCAGCTTCAGGATCTGTCCTTCCAGTGAGCACTCAGGGCTGATTTCATTCAGAATGGATAGGTTTGATCTACTTGCAGTCCATGGGACTCTCAAGAGTCTCCTCCAGCACCATAATTCAAAAGCATCAATTCTTCGGCGATCAGCCTTCTTTATGGTCCAGCTCTCACTTCCATATATCACTACTGGGAAAACCATAGCTTTAACTATACGGACCTTTGTCGGCAAGGTGATGTCTCTGCTTTCAGAACTCAGAACTAAAAGACAATGAGCTGTTTTGTACAATACACTAAATTAAATCTTAGCAAACATGTGGGATCTTGAAGAGGAGCTTGCAGCCATTTTTCTTCTTCCCAGGCTGAGACCTAAACCACAAATCTCAGTTCAGACAACACACTGCCAAACCTTGGCTTAGCACAGCACAGCATGGCAGCAAATACTACCAGGTAGCAAAGTGGCTGCAAACTCCTCTTCGGAAGCCTGCAAGGTTTGGCTCAAATTGTTGCGGGAACTGGGCCAATATAAAAGTCAGGACAAAAACCTTGCAAATTTTACTTAAAATATCATTATATACCAATCTTTGCTTCTAAACACAATGATTATAATTGCATTTAGCAGCTAATTTTTGTTTACTGTGCAAGGATGCATTTTATTAAAAAGATTTCCAGCATTTTATACCATTTTGCAATTATTTGCCGAGTAATAAATCCAAATTAGTGTTGCTAATTTTTAAGGACTCTGTGCACACCTGATAGCTTTAACCTGCATGCTAAACAACAATTAGTAGGCAGCTTGATATTAAGTGTCACGGTATTCTAAACTGTGGTACCAATTTTTAAATGGGGAAAAAAATCATTTCATTTCAAAAGCAATGGCTACAATACATTCAAAACAAAGTGTGAATGTGGGTGGGTACCATATAAGTGTGGGTTTTTTTAGGATTTTAAACGCATTCAGCTAGACAGAGTGATAATTCTTCTTTCAGACCTTCCTGCCCAATATGCAAAAGTTGGGAGTCAAGTCAGAATGGACAGCAGGATTGGCCAGTGCATGTTTTCTGAGAGTGCATAGAGGCAAACGCCTACACAGAACTCAGCTGGGAGCACAAACTGTTTTCTGTTAATAGTGGGAGTTATAATTATTGTGACTTTAGGAATAATAATTATCAGATGTGAAGTTACTGACATCCTCCACCCACCTTCCTGGTCGGCCTCTCCCCCAGGTTCCATTGCAATGTTTACATTCATAAGATATGAGAGGATACATACAAATGGATTTTTTCCTGGTTGGAGTAATGATTGGACCAGCTCTTGGCTGTTTTGCATTTCAGATATCATTGTAGTCATACACCCCATTAATTTATTTTTCCACAATGCTGTTTTTATCTACCTCGTGATACAGCAGATCAGAATGCTCTTCAGAGGGCATCATTTTTTTAATGACCTACATTTCAACTCTGCCTTTTGTGATTTGGCATCAACAAAGGCTGGGACCTGCTGAAACTTTGCCCTTCCCTGGAATTCCAATTGCCTTTGGATATTTTAGATCATACTGGCTAAACTTTTTTTAGGGCAAGGGCTGTTTACCCATGGACAAGCTGATATAGCTCAGTTGGTAGAGCATGAGACTCTTAATCTCAGGGTTGTGGGTACGAGCCCCACCTTGGACGACAAAAATCCAGTCCATTCCAGCTGTTCCACCAAGTATACGGGGGTTAGTGAGGGTTCTATCATACTTTATAGCTCAGGAGCAGGGACCTGAATCTGGCCAACACCATCAGTTTCTCAACCAGTCACCTCCAGGCTTGACTACTGTAATTTGCTCTACGTGGGGCTGCCCTTGAAGCTGTCCCAGAAACTCCAGCAGGTGCAGAATGCTGCAGCGAGGCTCCTCACGGGGTCTCTGCCATGGAAGCATATTCACCCAGTGCTTTTCCAGCTGCACTGGCTCCCGGTGAAGTACAGGGTCAGATTTAAGGTGCTGGTTTTGACCTTTAAAGCCCTTCACGGCCTAGGACCCTCATACCTACGGGACCGCCTCTCCCGGTATGCCCCACGGAGGACCTTAAGGTCCATAAATAGTAACACTCTAGAGGTCCCGGGCCCTAAAGAAGTCAGATTAGCCTCAACCAGAGCCAGGGCCTTCTCAACACTGGCTCCGGCCTGGTGGAACGCTCTGTCTCATGAGACCAGGGCCCTGCAGGATCTGATTTCTTTGCGCAGGGCCTGTAAGACAGAGTTGTTCCACCTGGCCCTTGGCTTGGAGTCAATTTGATTCCCTCCCCCTCTTTCTTTTTCCTTTTCCTCCTATGATGAGGCTGCATTTTAATTGTTTTAATGTTGTATTTTAATCTTGTTTTTAAGTTGTATTCATTTAACTAATTTTTATGATTGGTTGTTAGCTGCCCTGAGCCCAGCCTTGGCTGGGGAGGGTGGGGTATAAATAAAATTTATTATTATTATTATCCCCACTCACTCCAATACAGACCTTCTCATATTGAGAAGGGGATTTCTAAGCGGGTTTGGCTGAGTATGCTTCGAGGCCTTCCCAGGAAGCCTGTTAATGCAGGAAGGTGAGGATGGATCAGGCAGGGAGAGAGACATGTTCGAGGTGGGGCATATGCAACCTCGTAGCCCCTCTGTGCTGCCCCTGTGCTTTATCTGAACACATGAATAGGGCTAGTGAGGTATTCCTACATCCTTTCCCCTGGCATGAGCTAGTATTGGGGGGTGGGGGGTGGGGAAGTCCGTATAAATTCATTCCAATTCACAGCGCACCAATCCGAGAGAAATGCTTTGCATTTACATCCACACCACAGCATGATTTTCTCCCTCCTAATTTAATGCATGGGTTTAATTATACTTGCCTGGCACAATACCTGCTAATCTTCGCAGTTATCTCATATAGCAATTAATTCAAACAGGAACAGACTTGATCCTACAGTTCTTCAGCGCCTCTGGGCTAATTGCTGCAAGATCCTGCCGATTATTTTGGAACACTTTCCTGTACTCTGCCTTAATTTTTTTAAACATACCTTCCAGCTTTTATTTTTATTTTTTAAAAAACCCAACAACTTTGAAAACACTCGTTGAGAATGAGGGGGTTTAAAGTCTCCCACGCTATAGCACTGTATCTGAATGTGCAAGCAACATAGCTGAAGAATTCTCACGTCTTCCCATTCATTAAAACTATATGTGTCAGCAGGACCTGCCCCCAGCAACATTGAATTATGGCTGTGGTAACCATCACAGTCGGGCTTTTCCCCCTTCTTTTTGGCCAGGTGCAGAGACTTTATGCGTGACACACAAAAGAGCATCTTTGTTGCTTGACAGAAGACAAGCGAAATCAAAATGACCATTCATGTTTATGTGTCTAAATGAGTCTGGGAAATATATCCCAACATGTTAGTCAGCTTGGGGTTTTTTTGGGGGGGGGGGTTTAAAAGCAGAATACTGTCCTGGATGAATAAGTTTCACTGCGGGGCATCAGAGGAGATGGCATTTTTAAAAGGACAATCCTGTAGTTCATGAACCACTTCAAAGCAAGCTGGGAACAGCCTCTGCAGGAGTAGGACCTTGGAAAAACCATTTCACTTCATCATGCTTACCCAAACCAAGATGCTAAGGCAGCAATTGATGCCAGAGAATGATTCCAGCAATACAACATCCAAAGGGAAGAGTCATTTGCCAGTTGCATTATTCGTTACCTGAGATGCCTGTCCAAAATAATAAATTATTTGGTTAGGGGATGAAGCCCCACAGCCTGTTTTCAGCGCTGAGCAACAAGGTCATCCGAAGAGACTGGTTCATGTGCAGAGTGCCTTCCTATGCTGTGAGCTGCAAAATCAGATCCAGTTGCACTATGTTTCTTACAGCTCAAAGTCTCTCCCCACTGCCAGCATTATGTACTACTCACAAGTTGAGCTCTCAAAGCAAATTCAAATCCTGAAAACTACCAACATTGTTTTATCTAGTTCAGTGGTAGTTCCAAGCAGGGAAACACAGACAGGAGAGTGTCTTGATGCACAGTGAGCTTGATGTGCCCAGCTTTATGCACAGGGGGCCTCTGCAGCAGGGATGGGAAAGTTTTGGTCCTACAGATGCTGATGCGACTCCCAACTCCCATCAGCTGTAGCCAGCAAGACCACCAATCAGATATTTTAAATTTATTGAGTAACAATAAACACTGCTTGATTGCTAAAAACAAATAAAAGAAAACTCAAAACGGTTGACAAAAAGAGCATTTTAAATGATTTTTTTAAAGGAAATCACAGTTGTTGAGCTTTCCTTGGAAAACCACAGGGGTAAAAATACCCCATATATTCAGCTGAGAGGGGGGCAGAACCTCAGATAATTGAGTATTTTTTAATGTGGATCTTCCCCCCCTGCTTCCCCCCCCCCTTGGCTATGCCCATGCTGGGTAGGCTTGTTTAAACAAAAATGTTTTTAGCAGGTACTGAAAGTGATCTCATGGGTTAACTGGTCCCAAGTTGTTAAAGGCTTTATACGCTAATATATACATTGATCTTGGCCTAGTAGCAAATGGGCAATCAGTGCAGATATCTGAACACAGGTATTATAACGCTATCGAGGGACTCAGCTACATTGGCAAAGAAAGAACGCTTTATATGCGTTGTTTATGCATTCTTACACTGTGACACCAGATGGCGCTGTGGAGTTCCGTTCTGCCAACCTGATTTCTCATACAAAGTTTGCAACACATTTAACTGAAACGCTTCTTTGATGTGTCCTAGATCCAGCCAAGGTCTGACTTTTGTTAGCAATTGTGCTGTACCATTCAGCAGCGTCTGCATCAAGCGCTAGGGAAGCATCCCCCCAAAAGCACATTGCATGTACCCCATTGCAGCTTTAAAGACGTACTACTGAATGCACACAAGCCGGGGCGAAGCTAAGGGGATACCCTTTCTGATACACTTGTATTGGGACTGGTTAGAATGGAAGGAAAAGAGCTCAGCAGTAGATGGCTCCAGAGTCGACAGCAGGTATGGCCAAGGGGGTCAATTAACTATAGGTTTGTCCCCATCCTCCTCTTTGCTGAATTCTACAAGATTGAGGAAGAGGAAGCCGAGAGGCGGCGTCACTCCCTGGGCTGATTGCAAGTAGACAGGCAAGGCGGGTGAGGGCAGGCTGAGGTTGGGGCAGTGCCCCATAAGTCCTTAATTAGCCTGCCTCCACTTCTTACATTATCTGCATTCTGAAAGTGAGGCAAGGCATGTGCCTGTATGCAAATGCAGATTTAGGGTAGAGCGACCAGTTCCGCCGCCCTGGGCGCCGGGCCTAGAAACCACCGCAGGGCATCGCAACTATGACCTAGCAAATTGAGCAGAACAGAAGGAGGAAAGGGCGCCAAATTTTGGCTTCGTACAAGGCACCACTGACATCTGAAAGGCCAACGTCTGTCCCTGGCAAGTTATATACCCTTACTTCCTTACTGCACCCAAGGGACCACTACAAGGGACATGGGTGGCGCTGTGGTCCAAACCACTGAGTCTCTTGGGCTTGCCGATCAGAAGGTCGGCGGTTCAAACCCGCGCGACGGTGGCGAGCTCCCGTTGCTCTGTCCCAGCTGCTGCCAACCTAGCAGTTCAAAAGCATACCAGTGCAAGTAGATAAATAGCTACTGCTGTGGCAGGAAGTTAAACGGCGTTTGCATGCACTCTGGCACTCATCACGGTGTCCCGTTGCGCCAGAAGTGGAAAGCTGTCTGCGGACAAACACCATCTCCCTTGGCCTGAAGTGAGATGAGTGTCGCACCCCACAGTCGCCTTTGACTGGACTTAACCATCCAGGGGTCCTTTCCCTTTCCCTACACACACTTTTCTCTCATCATTACAGTGTCTTCTGTTCATCTGCAGCTGCACAATGATGCAAAACTGAATGAAAAAAGAGAGGGGGAAGAAGCAAGTGCGTGGCTTCAGTTGCCAATTGGACCTGCTTCTAGTTGACAAGCAGTACTGTAGTTTGGAAGCTGGATCTGGGAAAGTGGGTTTGGGGGGGAAACAGACCCACTGAAATCAGAAACTGTGCAAAGTCAATAGAAACATTCAGCAAGGCTATGTGGGACGTCCCTGCAAAAGAACACCATGTGTGGGGAATGGAGTTCTGAACAGCAGCAATTTGTACTGCAACCTTTTGTTGCAGGTCCTGTTTGCAAATAAAGGATGCAGATGGGACCCACAACCAAAGGTGTCAATGCATCTCTATTCCCCTAATACAGATGCTCCTGTTCAGGTTTCCAGCCAGACACTCCTTCCTGCAAGCTTACAAACTTATCTAAAAATCCATTCCTGATGGTGAGGAGCAGAGTGCTTTCAACCCAATAGGTGCTAGGCCACCTGAATTTGCCTACTGCCTTATCCATGACAACTAATAATATAACACTGTACTGTATCCAAAAAAGCTAAATGTGAGCCGGGTTGACCACGTGCCTCCCAGACGTTTCGGACTACAACTCCCATCAGCCCCTGCAGTCCTAAACATCTGGAGAGCAGGAGGTTAGCAAGGCCTGGGCTGGCTGTACACAGCCTCCATCCTTTGGATTGCTTTATGTCCTGGCTACCTCACAGCTTGATAACTTTTGCTGGCTCTGGCCAAAGCAAATATTTCCATCCCTGCTCCAAGACTTGAAAAGCAAATATTTAGCCAGAATGAAGCGCGGCCTGCTCTTTGCCTCTCTCAGTCTCTTCCCGTGCATGGACGGGAGCTGAAGTTCCCAACTACTGTACACTCCCCAGAGCAACCCCTCTGCCGCCTTGGGGAAGGGAGAGCCCGCCTCCCTGCAAACAAGGGATTGGCACGTTCCCTCCCTTCGGCCCCGGGCGGCCTCGCCTGGATTAGCCGAGCGGGGAAGGCAGTCACCCGGAGGCGCTGCGGGAGCCTCTCCCGGAGGTGTGCGCGCCGCGCGCCTCGCACCTGCGCGCCGCCCCGTCGCGGCAACCTGTTTCGCTTCGCCCCGTCCGAAGGCAGGAAGGGCGCCGCTGCCGGCGCGGGAGCCTCACCTGGCCGGCGAGGCGGGGGCTTGCCAGGGGTTTGTTGTGGGGGGCGATGCTGTGGGCGCATTGCAGGCGGCTCAGGGTCATCGGCCCCGGCTGACCTCCGCAGCGCCGGATCCACGATGAGCAGGGATCCTCGCCGGGTAGATCTCAGCTTCTTGAACGAGGAAGAAGCCAAGCAGATCTTCCGCGTGCTGGAGCGGGACTCGCAGCTCAAAAGGGCCGAGAAGGAGAGGATCAGGTACAGCCAGGTCCCTTTAGTGCTGGACCTCTGGGTGGGGGCACCTAAGTTCTGGGAACCAGCTAAACCCGCGGGGTGATGGAGTCCCTTTTAGGAGGACACGTGGAGATGTTGTCTAGACCTTGTAATATGGGTGCTAATGACTCTTTCAATCTTCCCTTGATCCCAAGCTAGTTGATCTAACTTTTTATTGTGCACCCTGGAGCTATGGTGTTTTCCTCTGTTGCTGCTGCTGCTTTACGACCCAATCCTGCATGCATTTATTGGGGCTTTTAGTGGGAGGTGATTTTCATGTCCGCAATAAATTTCCTTCACAAGAGTGGTGCCAAGCTAGACTCTGGACTTCTTGACCTTGAAGCGCTACGCCTGAGTTTTAAAATGTCTGGCGAGCTGGAAGTATACTTGCTGAATGTTTTGAGGAGGCAGGAGGCAGTTTGCACATGCTCCAAGAAAACACTGTTTTTTATTTTGAATTATTAAGGTCGCTAGGTTCAGAGCTAGGCCCCAGAATTCAAAAGAAGCCGCAAGGCTGACCTCAGAGGAATCTTGGTTCACATTGTGTTACTTATATTTCAGGTTTATAAACCGCTTTACAGCCAAAAGCTATCAAAGCAGTGTGTTGTAATATAAAATGAGAGAAATTGCAAAAGATACAGACTTTAAAAACAATTTAAAAATACACTTTGGGGGAAACTTTCTTAAACAATAAAGAGTCTGGTGGGGTGTTATGACATGACATTAAAAAAGAAAGAGCTGAATATTTTTCTTCTGTGAGCTGGATAAAACAGGGCATTTATTAGAATGAACTTTTGATATTTAGGCTGCCATCATGCACCTGCTTACCTGGAAAGAAGTCCCATTGAACTTGATGAGGCTTACTTCTGAGTAGACATGTATAGGATTGCACTTTGGGGCTTCTTTCCAGGTAAACTTGTGTAGGATTGCGCAAATAAATGTTCCTTTTTTGTTGTCTGTAGACTCTACCATATTTACAGCATGCACACACTGCAAGAAGTTCTTGCCATTCCTGTTAAAAAAAGCCTTACGCTTGGCTCCCATGTGATGACATGGGTTTTGATGCTTGCTTCAGCGCTTTCAGCCCATAATGAGCCAGCTGTGTGCATAGGCTGGCATGCAGAGGCTTTGGTGTTGGCATGCCACCACAGATCAACCTCATCGTCAATGCCAAAACCAAATCTTGTGCATGCAGGTGAATATGTAAGCCTGCCTTAATGCAGATAGAAGTCAGCAAAGGCTTTCCATTCAATCTCATGTGCTGAATCCATTAGGAGAATCGACCTACACAGTGCAATCCTGTACTTTTCTACTCAGAAGTAAGTTTCATGGGGTTTACTTTTGGGTAAGTGGGTACAGGATTGCAGCTAGCATGCACGACTTAAGGCCAGAGCTTTCCTGGTCATTTTTCCTTGAGAGCAAGCCCCACCGAAATAACCCTCGCTGGGTGCCAAAGTAAACAAGCATAAGGCCCGGTTCTTAGGCCTTTCACCTACACAGGAAGTTAAGATGTGTGTGAGCCTCTCTGTTTGTCATCATATAGATATATATTTGGCAGTGTTAGAAACTCGGCTATATAAGCTAGGCGCCAAATGGCGCCTTATACCAAGGTTACAGTCGCCAAAATGGAATGCCTAGTTTCCATTTTGGGGCCAGACATCTCAGAAGTCATGTTTTTCAATGCAGCTTTTTGACTCCTGGAATTCATTCTGATTGTGCAGATAAAATATAACAGATAGATTCTACAGGATGTGTTGCTAGTGTGTGGAAAGAGTAAAGGTCCAAGGATTCCCCAGGCGTGGACATCCAGATGGTGGAGACTTCAGGCGCCAACATGGCGCTGGGGCTTCTTCACTTGGTTGCAAGTGGCCAATAGCCAGGTGCAAAATGTGTTTGGTGCCCAGAGAATTCCGAACTCTGATTTGGCATATTGGACACTTTTAACGTGGGGCTGACTGTAGCAGAGAAATCAAACGTTCAGTGTAGGTTTGGAGATTTGAGCCTCGATCCAAGGCTCTGCTGCCTCCTCGTCCGTGTTTGTGTAGAGGGGAAGAGGTGTCTTCTCCATGTGATTTTTGTACAGTGGTTTAGTGTCTGCATCTAACAAAGCAGGAAGGGACAGGGTAGCTATTTTCTGGGTTCGGTTGCTATTTTAAGTCTTCTCCCAAGCGGCTTGTTTCCCTCTCTCACTCTCTGAAGGACTTTGCCCTGGAGCTTGGGCAGAGCAAAGAGTACAGAGCTGTTTCAGATGGTCACTACAGTATTAGTGGTGTGTTGCTGAATTTGGCGTCTTTGCCTTCGGGACAGCAGTTCCCAATTTTTTCACCTGCATGTGTTTTTCTCCCTCTCTGTCATTCCAGGGCATGGTGTCATCAAGTGAAATTGACCGATGGGAGGGGTCAGGACAAAGTCCTTTTTTGACAGTGCACATGGTTAAACTGTGACGTTCACTACAGGACGTAGCAACCGGCAACTTAAGACGTCTATAAAATGGGCTTAATTGGATTTGTGGGTAATATATCGCCCCAATCTGGTTTGTTGTCATACCGGTTTCATAATTTTTGACCTAGCAATATTATTATTATTATTATTATTATTATTATTATTATTATACTGCCCTATACCCTGGGGTCTCAGGGCAGTTCACAGAATAAAATACCTAATAAAATTAAAAACAACAACCCAATACAACGCCCCTCCTACAAAAAAACACATTTTAAAAGGGCATAGGATGTAAATCAGATCAACCAAAGTCCTGGTTAAAAAGGAATGTTTTTGCCTGGCGCCTAAAGGTGCATAATGAAAGTGCCAGGTGAACTTCCCTGGGGAGAGCATTCCACAAATGGGGAGCCACTGCAGAGAAGGCCCGTTTTCATGTTATATTGCGAATCATGATGTGTGTGTGTGTGTGTGTGTGTGCACGTACGCAAGCTGTGCAAAAATCATGATGCGTGGGGGGGGGGGAGTGAAGCCAGCCAATGTCTCTACATAGCTCCATCCTTATTTCAGACATTGTGATATATCGATATATTGCAATGTTTAGCTGGTGATATATAACAGTGTTGAAAACCAGATATCGCCAGGCCCTAATTCCCACCAGGATCAGAGGCAGTATACCACAGATCACTGTGGTATACTGTGGGAAAGTTTCTCTCACAAGTTCCAAAGATCTAAGGAGCCCATTTGATGGTAACTCGCAGCAGGGCTTCTGTGGCTGCCCCGGATCTGTCTATTAAGATATGATAGATACCCACTATCTGCAATTTCTGGAAACAATATAGGTTGGTTTCCGAGTACACCCTTGTGTCTTCTGAACCCAGAACTCTATTTGAGTGATGGGACTTTGGCGAAGAGGCAGAGCTGTAGTTAAGGGTTCTTCAGCTGATAAATCTGAAGCCATCACCTGAGGCACACAATTTGCCCTATCTCCCACGACACAGGTAGACATTAGATATCATGATCAGTTCTTCATGTTGGCTCACTCCAAATTGCATATTGGAATGGCAGTATCCCTGTGATGCTGTGGTTAAAAGGTAAAGATAAAGGGACCCCTGACCGTTAGGTCCAGTCGCAGACGACTCTGGGGTTGTGGCGCTCATCTCGCTCTATAGACCGAGGGAGCCGGCAAAGAGCTTCTGGGTCATGTGGCCAGCATGACTAAGCCGCTTCTGGCGAACCAGAGCAGCGCACAGAAACGCCGTTTATCTTCCCGCCGGAGCGGTACCTATTTATCTACTTGCACTTCATACATTCGAACTGCTAGGTTGGCAGGAGCAGGGACTGAGCAACGGGTTCTCACCCTGTTGTGGGAATTCGAACCGTCAACCTTCTGATTGGCAAGCCCTAGGCTCTGTGGTTTAACCCACAGCGCTACCTGCGTCCCTGATGATGCTCCAGTTAACCTGCCTCTAAAACATTCCCGCTCTGTTTCAGAGTTAATGTCTTGGATATCCAAGGTGTGAGACATGATACACCACAACGTCCATTTCCCTCTACAGTATTGGGAAATTTTCTATGTGTGATGTTTTACAATTTTTAAATGTATGCTGTAAGCTGCCCAGAGTGGCTGGGGAAACCCAGACAGATGGGCGTGATATATAAATAATGAAATGATTATGATAACGGCAAGTATTTTGCTAGTAAAATAATTACTTAGCATATATACAGCACTTTTCTCAATAGTCCAAAGTGCTTCATATATTTCAGGCTGTACATCAACCCTGCAAGGTATGAGGGTACTGTTAGCTCCATATTTCAGATGGGGTCTGGGAGTGAGAGATAATAGCTAGCCCAAGGCCACCTATGGCACTTGTGGCTGCGTTGTGATTTGAGCCTATGATAGCTGAAGCTCTTTACCACAGAATTACAGAAGCTTAAATCTCCAGTGTTAAGTGGTGCATGCCGGCACCTCATATAAAGAAGGTTGTCTTTTATCTGTAACCACAAGTATGTGAATATTCATACTATGGCACCTTCATGAAGGGCTTGATAACTTTATGAGAAGGTGCTTACTTGATGACTAGGTGAATTCTCAACATTATCACTGTACCAATGAGCAGGCTCTGCTACGTACTTTTTCTTGTACCAACTAGGTTCAAACGTTGTTTTTAAATAGACAGTGTTATGCACCAGACTGGTAATAACCTGGCTGAGAGCTGAAAAACATGAATGACAGAGTTGCCCTATGTATCTGTGCATGGACTGTACCATTTCAAACGGCAGGTGGAAGATTAGATGTATAAATGGTTTGCCATTTATTATTCTTATTCTTTTTAAAAAAACAGTTTCAAACTAGACTATTTTCCCGGGCTTGTTAGTTATTTATGTGCATCAAATTTTTTATATAATGGGACTTGTAAGACATTCTGAAATGTGTAGTAGTGCAGCCAAGCCACAGGCCCATCCCATGAGTCTGCCAATCAGATAGCTTGGTTTCAAATCTACATCCATTAGAACAAAGAATGGGATTGGTGGATCACAAACCGGTTCAGGCATGCTGGCGAACTATGGTTTGGCACTATGTGATGATGCGCTTGCTTCTCTCCTTGCGTGCTATGATTCCCTGCATCTGTAGTTTGCAGTAAAGCCATAGTTTGTCATTTCATCCAAATTAACAAAATGTGGCTTGTACTTGCTCTGCAAATCAGAATGTGAAACTGGAGCTTGACCCTGATTTTGAGGGCAAGAACAAACCATAATTTGCCAGTTTGGACAAAAGAGAAACTGCAGTTTGCTACAGGAAAGTGCAGGGCCAAACCAGTACAGCATTGTGTCTAAACTAGCCTGTGTTTTATATGATGAATCAACTAAGATTTATTTGAGTGGGGAGATGGAGAAAGCCGATTTCTCTCTGAGATAGGAAACCGTGACATGTGTTCTGTTCTGTCATGTATGATTTAGCTGAAATTATGCATTGCAATGGTTGGGCTGGATGCCCCTGAAGTCCCTTTAGCAATAAAATTCTATGATTCTTGGAGTGAACTTTGGCATCGAACGTGTGTGTGTGCGTGCACATGCACGTGCAACAGAAAGTGTGTTAACTTGTTGGCATCAGAGCCACAGGTCAGGTGCAAAACACTAGCAACAAATTCCAAGGAAGGAGCTGCAGAAAGGGAAGGATGAGCCATAATGAGAGGAAATTTCCCCCGATAGGGTTGTAGGAGGAAGAGGTGAAGAATAAACTTTTGCCTGCCGTTGGGGTCAAGAAAAAGAGCTTCCGGCTGTGTTCTCTTCCCCTGCCCAATACAATTTCCTTGAGTTAAAAATGAGGTGAGGCTGGGGGAAGAAAAATGGAAGATGTATTTTCTCCGGTGAACTTTTCTGTTTTCGTTCACTGCTTCTATAAGCAAACTCTGGGGAGCAAATTAGTTGTCCAAGGAATACAGCAGTGTTCATACAGCAAGGTTTTCTCCAACATTAGATGTGTCCCTCAATTAGTGCAACTGGTTTCTGTTGTTTATCAATAGCCTCCTAACAAGTATTTATTCCCCAGAGTTTTGTTGCAGAGTCTTGTTTCCCTTGGCTCAGGATCGGAGGGGGGATTCGCTGGGGATGGCAGTCATTTCAGAGTGATCCTTTTCGTGTGCTTTGAGTGGCTCATGGTCTTCCTGGTGGTCATAGCCTTTGCACAGACACACGCGAGCAACTTCCCTAACAAAGCTACTTTTGTCGCAAACTTTTCAACGGTTCACAGTCAGATTTTGCAAAAGCTATAAATGAATAGGAGGGAAAAGAGCCCAAGGTGTTTTAGCTGTAAGACTGTACCATCTTAGCTTTTTATAATTTGTTCTGCTAAAGCATGTTTCTGGAGCTCAGTGTTCTGGATCTCACATGGAGGGCTTTTCACTATGGAGAAATGGGGGGGGGCAACCTTTAAACACAACGTGTACATTTCTTCCCTTGGCCTTTGTTGTTAGGACATGGAGCAGAGAGACCTTAAGGGCAGAGGGCCTTCTCGGTAGTGGCGCCCACCCTGTGGAATGCCCTCCCATCAGATGTTAAGGAGATGAGTAATTATTTAACATTTAGGAAACATCTGAAGGCAGCCCTACATGGGAAAGCTTTTAAGGTTTAATGTTTTACCTTGTTTTTATATATGCTGGAAGCCGCCCAGAGTGGCTAGGGCAACCCAGTCAGATGGGTGGGGTACAAATAATATATTATTATTATTATTATTATTATTATTATTTACAATCTAGTGAGAATATGTGTTAATCTGAGGGACACTGATCTTTGGAGGTTACTGCCTTAAAGTTCAATTACAATCTGTCCCTTTAAGTCCTGATCCAACACTCTTAACCCCACACTTTCTCTCTCATTGGACTCCAAGTCCCATCAGCCTCAGCCAACATGGCCATTGGTCATGGACAATGGGAGTAGTCCAACATCTGGAGAGCCACAGATGCCCCCATCTCTGCTGTAGTGTAATCCCACATAGCTGTAGTATGTGTGTGAACCCTCAAGGCCACGTTCATGCCATACAGTTAAAGCACTATTATTGTACTTTGAACACTCATGGCCTTCTCCTCCCAATAAATAAATAAAAAAATTCTGGGAGCTACAGTTTGTTAAGGGTTCTGAGAGTTGTTAGGAAACGCCCCCCCTCCCCAAATTCGCACCATTTTGCTGCAATGCCCAGAGTTCTCTTTGAAGAGGGATCGATTGAATTGGCCATTGATATAGGGCAATTTTCACTGGAAAACACTCACTTTGCACTGGGAAATTTTCTGATGCTCTTCAGAATGAGGTCATTTAGCATCTTTTTACTTGTACTTAGTAAACAAAGCTAAAAACTTTAAAACTTCCAAACATGCCTAATGTTGTATTCGAAATTGGCATTCATTGTTACTGATGAAATATATGAAACAGAAAAATTTCTGTGGAAAGATAAACCCCGCAAAAGTGATCATAATTGTAGTGGGGGGGGGGTGAGGTTTGTGTGTGTGTGTGTGTGTGTGTGTGTGTAAAAAGAGAGAACGAGAGATAAGTCAACTTTCCATGAAAAGAATTTTATATCCACAAATGTTAATGGATGAATAATAATTGTACAGCAAGGACACAAGATACTGGCATAAATTGTATCAATTATATTTACTTGCCCCCCTCCAATTATTAAAGAAGGAAGGAAGGTCCATTAAAAACACAACCTTTTGAGTATTTAGCAGCTTACTGTTCCTGTGGTGTCCTAATAATGGTTATTTTTTTAGAAAGCTGAATCATTGGTAGTAGTTTTAAGGCAACAGGCCCTTACTTTGGGGGAGCTTTTCTAACAAACTGGATAGTACGCTGAAATGAGATGGACGAACCGGATGTTATTTAAAAGTAATTAGCTAGGTTGGGCAAATGGTCATTTAAAACAGGTTCACTGAGGGCCATAAGTTTCCTCTTGTGACAAAGCTATCTATCACCTAGTGTGAATATTTACCACAATCTGCTACTAACATTACTTCAAGGGCTGGTTAGGTTACAGTCACAACACCTCATTATAACTGTGCGGAAATACAAAGAAGTGGCATGTAATTAATGTTATTGAGTGTAATGTAATGAGTGACATTGAAGGAATCTGGTGGGAATTGAATATCATGTGAGAATAAAAAAAAATCTAGTGGTGTCACATCAAAAGTGATTCCCAGGTTTACTCTTGACTACTGTGGGGAAATTACTTCTGAGAGGGTTTTTAAACTTCAAAAATAAAATGTGTAGTTAAAAAAAAAGAAGACAAAGGATTAATAGCCTGTGGTCAATTTGCTTTCTTCTTCTTCTTCTTCTTCTTCTTCTTCTTCTTCTTCTTCTTCTTCTTCTTCTTCTTCTTCCTGTAGTGCATCTTGAAACTCTGGAGCAAGTGGGAAACTGACAGTATTTTTTCCCTTGGCTTAGTATCAGATTTTTTTTTTTTTGCAGGCCTAACATCCCAGGGACGCGGGTGGTGCTGTGGGTAAAACCTCAGCGCCTAGGACTTGCCGATCGCCAGGTCGGCGGTTCGAATCCCCATGGCGGGGTGCGCTCCCGTTGCTCGGTCCCAGCGCCTGCCAACCTAGCAGTTCGAAAGCACCCCCAGGTGCAAGTAGATAAATAGGGACCGCTTACTAGCGGGAAGGTAAACGGCGTTTCCGTGTGCTGCGCTGGCTCGCCAGATGCAGCTTGTCACGCTGACCACGTGACCCAGAAGTGTCTGCGGACAGCGCTGGCTCCCGGCCTCTTAAGTGAGATGGGCGCACAACCCTAGAGTCGGACACGACTGGCCCGTATGGGCAGGGGTACCTTTACCTTTACTTTACCTAATATCCCAGGTCTTCTCTCTAGAAGATGACAGGGATAAGGCATGAACTTAGAGTGCCACTGGCAGTCATGGTAGACCAGGGATGGAGACCTGTGGGCCTCCAGATCTTGTTGGGCTCCTAGAATTGTAGAGTTGGAAGGTACCCCAAGGATCATCTAGTTCAACCCCCTGCAATTCGGAAATCAGAGGTGAGTAATCCCTGAGAGATGGCTAGCCAACCTCTATTTAAAAACCACCAGTGAGGGAGACTCCATCACCTTCCAAGATAGTCCATTCTGTTGCTGAACAGCTCATACTGTCAGAAATTTCTTCCCCACCTCACAGGATTTTAGATGACGCGCAAAAGGCATTCCCCAGATACAGCCATACCTCAGAAGTTGAACGGAATCCATTCCGGAAGTCCATTCAACTTCCAAAAGGTTCAGGAAGCAAGGCACGGCTTCCGATTGGCTGCAGGAAGTTCCTGCAGCCAATTGGAAGCTGCGGAAGCCGCAACGGACATTCGGGTTCCAAAGAAGGATCGCAAACCGGAACAATCACTTCCAGGTTTGCGGCGTTCAGGAGCCAAAACGTTCGTCTCACAAGGCGTTTGACTTGATGGGGACAGGAACCCTGATAGAGAAGTTCCCAGTTCCCAGACTCAATTTTCTGTTGCTGATCAAAGTGAATATATTTGTTTTAAGGGGTCCTCAGATCAGTGTCGGAGGTGGGGTCCTGCTAGGGCTCTCTCATGCTATTTCTCTTCTGGAAAGAAATGTGTTTGTGACAGCAGGAATTCAGGAAATTTGAAATGGAATAGGAATGCCCGTGTGTGTGATGCACACATACATATCTCAATGCAAACACTTTCAATATTTAAACTGATCCCTTCACTGTTATTTGAACAGATGGGCTTTTTAAAAAATAATTGCAGCAATAATTGCAATTTCTTCCGACTTGTAGATAGGTTGACTGTTTGACAGGATGTCAGACTAGGAATCCGTGTCCTCTTTTTGTCTGTGAACCCTTAGATCTCCAGGCAGCTAAAAGAGGAGCAATTTGTGTGTGCGTGGAGGGGATAATTCTGTCTTCTCAGATCTGACAGTCTCCCTCTGGCAACCTGTTATAAAGTTTCATAGGGTTCAGCTTGGCAAATAAATCTTATCAGCCCACGCTTCTGCCCGGAGGTGGATCCACAAAAGTTTTAACAGGGGAGATGAAACATTTGAGTTTAGTGCAGACAAAATGGCAGTTTAGGGGATAACAGTAGCAGAAGAGAGGGGCACTTAGGTGATCTAACAATGTTCTGAATCATAGCTTTGGAGTAAATAAACACGGTGAAACAAGTACTGAAAAATCACAAGGAACACACAGCTCAAGATCCGCCAGGCAGTGTCAAAGGCAGCTGTAGGGTAGGATCCTGCTGCTCCTGGCTGCTTTTTTCTTTGGCCTGCATGCACTATTTATCCAATGTCTTTTTGGAGATTATATGCTTCCCAAATGTTCTCTTGCTCCTAAATGCACCTTACACGGGACTGTGGTCTATATCACTCCAGAGTGCAGGTGGGTGTGTCATTTTTTAATGTCCCAAATGTTAAAAAGAAAAACCTCAAACATCCCTTCAGTTAAACAATAACCACCTAGCAGAACAATAGCCACCAGTTGCTAATGTGCAAGTACCGGTACTTGTCTGGAATGAGAAATGGGTTGCAATCACGGTTACCCATCCCAAGCCTGCAGGTAGTTTCAGTGGCCAGATGAGAAAGTATTTGGTCAGTCTCTATTCTAAGTCAGAGGTTGTGTTGTGTGCACAAAACCATCCACACCTAACATTGTTTTTTTAAAAAATGCTTTTGCTGCATCTGCACACCCTAAGGGTGTGGATTTAGAGAATTTTACGCAGAATTAGGCACTGGCCCATTGAGATTCTGGCACAACTACTTAAGGAATGCAGCTAAAGTAGAGGAGTGCCAGAAAGATAGGACTGAAAGTTATTTGCACAATCTTTTTCCTAGCTTCTGCAGAATTACCGTATTTTTTGCTCTATAAGACTCACTTTTTCCCTCCTAAAAAGTAAGGGGAAATGTGTGTGCGTCTTATGGAGCGAATGCAGGCTGCGCAGCTATCACAGAAGCCAGAACAGCAAGAGGGATTGCTGCTTTCACTGCGCAGCGATCCCTCTTACTGTTCTGGCTTCTGAGATTCAGAATATTTTTTTTCTTGTTTTCCTCCTCCAAAAACTATGTGCGTCTTGTGGTCTGGTGCATCTTATAGAGTGAAAAATACGGTAAATAACCTTGTTGCTTTCCATCTAAGGGAAAAATAATAATTATGCTCCTGTTCAGTGTTAGAAACACAGATATATAAGCTAGTCGCCAAATGACTCCTTAAACCAGGGTTATTGTTGCCAAAATGAAATGCCTAGTTGCCATTTTGGGGGCAGACAGCTCGAAAGTCATATTTTTCAATACGGCTTTTTGGTTCCTGAAATTCATTCTGATTGTGCAGATAAAATATAATGGATAGAATTATATAGGATGTGTTGCTAGTGTGTAGAAAGGGTCAAGATCCAAGGATTCCCAGGCATGCACCTCCAGATGGTGGAGTCGTCAGGCGCTATCCTGGTGCCTGGGCATCTTCACTTGGTTGCAATTTGCCAATAGCCAGGTGCAAAATTCGCCTGGCGCATTTCGAATGCTGCTCCTGTTTTGATTCATACTTGAGGTTTTTCCTGTAGAGTATAATGAATCAGGTCCTCAGAGGGTCAGGCTGCAATCCAGACCTTTGATCCACCATGCTGGGTGTTGGATTGGGTGGAGATCTGTTTACACATACATGTTTGAACTCACATGCATGTCTAGCACTCAGATGTATTCATGCACACACTAACAAGAGGTTGCATCCGTTACGAATATGTGTTTTACCCTTAACCATATGCCCACAATAAGTTCCCACACAAACAGAATAAAGAAAACTTGGTTTATTATATGAAACGCAAATGACAGAATATATATTTGTTTGCCCCAACACGCATCGCTTGACGCTTGTTGAAGTTCAACTGCGTTTGCCGTTTTATAACAATCTGTTTCTTCTTAACTATACCAATGACAGACTGTGGGAGGGTAATATATATCTGTATGTAAATCAAAAGCTGTACCAATAATATATGCACACCAGGGGGCAGGATGAGGTCACATTCAATTTGGCATTGTCTAATTTGTTATGTAAAATGTACTGCAACTTCATGGGTGTTGCAGAAGGTGCTCTTTCAAAAATAGCTGTTCCAGGTTCAGCATGTCGACACACCAAGTGAGAAAAATAAGTGTTAAAGATTAACAGACCAAACCCAGGGCATGTTTACTCAAGAGTAAGTCCAGCTAGAGTCAAGTTGCCATAACACTCCTCTCTCAGGGCAGCACGATTGGGCTGAGTGCCAATACTGTTGTGTATACACAGCAGGAGAGCACTGGATCTTTTTTAAAAATCACATTGACTTGAAATTTAGCTTGGTTTTCCTAGAACGGTATAGGCCACTGCTGAGGAAGTGCCCTGTCTCTCAGTGGCCCACGCCATTTCAGGGACCTTTACTTGAAATGTGGCTCAGTTTAGTTTACAATTTCTTTTTAAACATGGTTGGGCTCTCTTCCACTAAGGTATCACACTGGGGGAGCGCATGTACAGCTGCTGAGGTCATAAAGATGATTTTGGCTGCAATCCTATGCATTGAGAGGTCATTCAAAGGGGGCATATAGCACCTTAGATCTCCCTTTCCAAATTTGGGGAGAGAGAGCTCCCATGTTGGATCATCACTCCCACCTGCTTCAGAAATGTCTGTGGTCCCTCAGGCATTGGAGTGCAGACATATGTAGAACCAGAAATCTTCTTCTTTGGTGATCACTCATAGCCAAGTAAGGTTGCCTTCGAGGAACACTGTCATGGAAATAGGGTGAGTGTGTTGCGGTGTTATATTAAAATTTGGGGTTGGCTTTTACAGCCCAACTGCCCCAAGGGACTTGGAATCCCCTAAGTCCATTAAATCAGAGAAGAATGGATGGCGGCAGGTACCAGTAGAAGAAAAGCAAGGAAGATACTTGCTTTTTTTCTGTTGCAAAAGAGTGTCTCCTCCCCCCGCCCCCGCAAAAGGAGGTGAAAACCCAGAACAAAGGTGTATAGCAGCTTTTCAAAGCTTCAGAAATTGCCCAACCCCTTAGCCCAGGGGACAGCAACCTTTCATTTTCGTTCATTCCCCCCCCCCCCAAATATAGTCCGGCCCACCACATGGTCTGAGGGATGGTGGACCGGCCCACGGCTGAAAAAGGTTGCTGACCCCTGAAGCCTTGAACAATGGAGGCCGGTGATGGAGGAGTTCTGTCGCTCTTAACAAAGTTGTCATAGTTACTGCCCCACAGATCCAAATGATGGTTGTGCAAGTTTGTGGCAAGCTGCCTTGAGTACAGAGTAAAAGAAGGGAGAAAGATAAACCAATAAATAAACTGCACTGCATATGTTTGTGACTGCTGGGACAACTATGATGTCTTGTAATACTTCCCATCACACATACACAATGCGGTGCATTTATTTGTGAATTGAAATTGATATTTTTTTTGTAGTACATTGGAGCATTCAGCTATTGAATATCATGATATTACTAGACCTGATATATGAACGTGTGTGTGTGTGTGTGTGTGTGTGTGTGTATCTATCTCACATTTTCAACTCTTAACAATCACTGCACCAGACCTTACTGGGATCAGATCCTGGGTCTAACAATCACGCCACCGTCTTGCAAACTGCAGAAAAGGCAATATAGTCACAGTTGTTTGGAAATCGTGCCCTCTAGTTTTTGGCCTCTAGAGGGGGTGCAATACAGTACTTTGAATATTATTTGACAGCTGCCTGACTGCCTGAAGCAGGATGTGAAAGTGTACTATTGGCTAATCTAGCATTTTAGCAAAGGATTGCAGATGAAACTATGGCCTTTGACAACTAAAGCTGAAATGCGGCTGCTCACCAGGCTGCAGTCAGGGCCATCTGCATTTAAATTGCTGGTTTAAAATGTGCTCTGGTGTATTTTAATTGTTGTTTTTAACTGGTTTGTTGTTATTGCCCTGCATTTTATAATTAGTGTTTTTAAATTTTGCAAGGCACCTTGAATCCCAGCATGGGATATATAAATATATTAAAAGTAACAAACAAACAAACAAACAGCCTAGTAAACTGCTCTGACTTGAAGGTGATACTAGAGCAATGTCATCGCAAAGTCTTTGCCACCACTGGGTGAACTGGGAGGAGGAGGAGGAGAACAATAACAATAATAATTTGCCCATCTGGCTGGGATAGCAGGTTAATACTAGCCTCTAAGCCAGGGATTGGCAACCTAAGGCCCATGGGCCACATGGATGCCGACGCTGGAAATCGCGGTCAATCGCGCACAATCTGACCCACGGAAGGATCTCCACTGGAGTGAACCGGCCCAGGCAAGGTAAACCTTGCCAACCCCTGCTCTAAGCATACCAGTACAGTGGTACTTCGGGTTAAGAACTTAATTCGTTCCGGAGGTCCGTTCTTAACCTGAAACTGTTCTTAATCTGAGGTACCACTTTAGCTAATGGGGCCTCCCGCTGCCGCCACACTGCCGCGGTGCGATTTCTGTTCTCATCCTGAAGCAAAGTTCTTAACCCAAGGTACTATTTCTGGGTTAGCGGAGTCTGTAACCTGAAGCATCTGTAACCTGAGGTACCACTGTAAAGCAATTATGGGCTGGCAACTTTTGTGGGTGTATTTGCAACGCTCCTATATGTGCTTCACAAATTGGAACCCATTCTCTCCACCCCCTTTTAGGAGGAAGAGAAGACCACTCCTCCAGGGATGTTACTGAGAATATTAAAAACAAACATAATTCCCAATTAAAATCACGTATGTGTTCTCTTTCATAGCAAACTTCACAAGGAAAAGGAAGATGCAACAGGACTACCAGGGGTGACCGGAGACTGGTTTGAAGAAATCCAGAAGAGAAAATTTCAGAATGAGGCTGATGTTGGCAAAATGTTCAAACAACCCCTAGTTCACAGACTGCGGAAGTCCATCGGAAATGGTGAGTTGCCACTCATGCATCCAAACAAGGCCACTTCCAACTATAAAAATGCGCGATATATGACATTACGAGTTTTAAGGAAGAGGAACAGTCACCGGAGATTTTTCAGGTGGAAGGAATATCTCAAAGTAAAGCACATTAAAAGGCAATTTGGCAACTTAGCTGTAGCTTCTCTGGAAATGTCTTGTCAAGGCAGGGATCAGACTGCTACAGTGAGCGTTATCTGATCGAATTGCCTCAGTGCTGGCCTTTGTGACAGGAAGAGCATTTAAGAGCTTTGTAGGGAAGGAAATTATATATTGTAGGGAAATATAAATATATACGCTGTGTATTGACTTATCACACTCAAGTGCTGTAGTCCTCTCGGAGATGAGAGAAATCAGGTCTCGGATAAAACAGTGCGCCTCTCCAATCTGCTTGTCAGGGGACAGGAATTCAATTTAGATAAGTGAAATGGATGGACGGAACCTTGACAGATTCAACGTGGCTCAGAAAGCAGACAGGTGATGATGTGATCAGAATATCAGGACAGGAAGATGGAGCCCATCTGCTGTCTGGCTTGACACTGATACAGATGTAGGGGGAATGTCTCTCAGACTGTTGCTTTGATCAGTTTCTTAACTGTCCTACATACTGTTGTGGACATTAAACAATGCTCAGATTCACCTTAACATTTTTTTTATTCAGGTACCTAGACAGAGGCGCGCGCACACAAACACATACATACCCCGAACTCATGGCAGTCAGGGAGTATTCTGAGGACATGCAGAATATACTGAATATTTATACAAAGTTTGTCGCGTGAAGCACAGGGTTTGCTTCCTCAAAGAAAATGGAAAGTACAAAGATTTAATAATGAAGTTGAGTGTGGAAGGCTTTTTATAGATGCCACCTTCCTGCCCCCCCCCCCATATCTGAGGTGAGGCTTCTGGAGACAGGGCCTTCTTGGTAGCTGCACCCTAGTTGTAGAATTCTCTCCCCAGAGAGCTTCGCCTGGCGGCTACTTATCATTTTAGCACCAGAAAAAAGGCCGTTCTATTTTTCCCAGCCTCCTTATTCACAGTTTTTAATTGCATTTTTTTAACAAATGTGGCTTTTAGCTTCTTTTCTTTTTTCGTATTTGTATTTTAATTGTTTTATTCCTTTTGTAAGTTGCCCTGGGATTATGACTGAAAGTCTGTGTTGATGTTTCAAATAATAAATAAACCCAATTCAAAGGATTGGGGAAAACAAAAAATACTTATCATGTCAATTTCCATTTCAGATGCAAAACCCTCCGCCCCGCCGATCCCACAAGCCCAGAAGAATGCCTCCCCTTCCATCCTGGGAGGGCTGCGTATGCCTTTTGCATCTCTCTTCTCCTCCTTCAGAAAATCGAAACGGCAGCATTCAAAGCCTCTGCAAAAGCAGCCTCAATACCCTCCACGGTGAGCTGGAAGCTTCCTGTCTGTGTGCATTCAGTTGCTCTGGTTGCAAATCCAGATCTTTGGGGGCCAGGTTGGAGTCAGCTGCTCTGTTGCAGAAAGCACCAATGATGGCTTTTCTGGGATTGGTAGAGAAGAGAGGTCTTCATTGTTATTCCTGCCTGACAAGTTAGACTAGACTCCCAACTCTACGATTCCATGAACTTTCATGAGCTTGTCCCTTGTGAATTTGTTTCTTTCCTGTGTCTGCCTCGGAGGATTTCATACTAGGCCACGTTACAAATGTTGAAAGCTGCTTGACTGCCAGTGTGGTGTAGTGGTTAAGAGTGATAGACTCGTAATCTGGTGAACCGGGTTTGCGTCCCCGCTCCTCCACATGCAGCTGCTGGGTGACCTTGGGCCAGTCAAACTTCTTTGAAGTCTCTCAGCCCCACTCACCTCACAGAGTGTTTGTTGTGGGGGAGGAAGGGAAAGGAGAATGTTATCCGCTTTGAGATTCCTTCGGGTAGTGATAAAGCGGGATATCAAATCCAAACTCTTCTTCTTCTTTTCTGTAACATTTGAAGGTGTGGCTGCATCTCAGGGAGCAGGGAATTTGGACACAGCTGGAAGAGCAGCTGACCGAAGTTTCTGGGGACATGACCCACGCCCACCTTCACCAACCTAGTTTCCTCCAGATGTTTTACACTACAACTCATAGGAACATAGGAAGCTGCCTTAAGACCATTGCACCATCTAGCTTAGTATTGCTTACACTGACTGGCAACAGCTCTCCAGGGTGTGAGACAGGAGTCTTTTCCCATCCCTGTCTGGAGACGCCAAAGATCAATCTGGGGACCTGCTCCACGCGAGCGTGCAGTCCGCCACTGAGCTCCTCCCGTAAAATCTGTTTTGACATAGCTATTCAGTAACGTCAGAATTGGCTGGCAGGGAAATCTGGTGGGCTGAAAGTAGATCACACTAGAGTAGGATATGTAACTACTTGCTAATTGCAGGGCGTGAGCAAAGCTAGTCTCTGGATCCTTCTGTTGTTGCTTTTATTTAATATGAAATTCATGTTGCATCTTATGCATTCCTTCCATGTAATTTGGTGTCTCCCCTTCTAAGTGCTCTGCACTCACACAGGAATTTCCTAATTTGTGTGTTGAGCATTTTTGTGCTCAAAAAGAATCTGGAGAAGCCCCTGTTTGCATACACCCATTCATAGTTAGAGCTGTCAGGGTGTAGGCCTCAAATCCTGAGGTGAGATGGATGATACAAGAGGCAGGGACTTTTTGATGGCGGCACCAAAATTTTGAAATGCCCTCCCTGCAAAAGCCCATTAGGTCAGGGGTCAGCAAACTTTTTCAGCAGGGGCCGGACTTTTTCAGTTGGGGGCCGGACTATATTTTGGAAAGGAAAAAAAAATGAATCAATTCCTATGCCCCACAAATAACCCAGAGATGCATTTTAAATAAAAGGACACATTCTACTCATGTAAAAACACACTGATTCCCGAACCATCCGTGGGCCGGATTGAGAAGGCAATTGGGCCGGATCCGGCCCCCGGGCCTTAGTCTGCCTACTCATGCGCTAGGTTCTCTCCTTGTTTGCTTTTAGACATGCACTGAAAGCTTTCTTTTCTCATCAAGCTTTTAAAAGCTAACTATCTGTTGCTTTTAATGTTTGCTTTGCTTTAACTGATGGCATCCCTCATGTCTTTTATCTCCAAAGTTCAGAGGGGTGTGTGGATGATTATGTAGCCAAACATCACCATCAACACCCAAAAGCAAGGCATCAGCAGGGTTGTGGAAGCCCTAAGGTTTGCAGAAGTACCAAAAAAACTTTAGCACAAAAACAGCAAAGGAGTGGGGAACCTCCAAAACAAACCAATGATGAGGACTGAGTGTTTTCAGTGACCACAGAATATTAACTGACTGTTTTGGTGGTGAACTGGGAGTATTTTGGAGGACTCCCTCCATAATGCAAACATTTTGTCGCAGGTTCCACTTGTTTTATTAGTTATTATTGTTAATATAATAATAATAATAATAATAATAAAGCAGAATAAAAATAAAAAATAAAAACCAAAACGAAGGGCACCCCATTGTCTACCCCCATGACTAGGTGGGACTTTGGCATCATCTGCCAGGGCTCTTCTTATGTTCAAAGTGCTATACAGTGGTACCTCGTGTTAAGTACTTAATTCATTCCATAGGTCCGTTCTTAACCTGAAACTGTTCTTAACCTGAAGCACCACTTTAGCTAATGGGGCTTCTTGCTGCTGCCGCTGTGCCGCCGGAGCACGATTTCTGTTCTCATCCTGAAGCAAAGTTCTTAACCTGAAGCACTATTAGCAGAGTGTGTAACCTGAAGCGTACGTAACCCGAGGTACCACTGTAAATGAAATCCCATTAGCGGTTTTTATTTCTTTATTTTTGTGTGGTTTGTTTTGCATCTGCTCAGGGTCTGCCTGCTTTAGCTGTCCCAGTTCTCCTCGCCTTGTTCTCCTCTCAAGTGTATGTTTCCTTTCTCGCTGTTGCCTAGAGGCATTGGGTTACGTGCAAACGGGGCTTTCCCTTTGGCTGCCTGGGCTGGATTTGCTCGCTTAGCACCTTTCTCAGGGCCTCGGATGATGTCATGCTTCCCGGCCCAGGAGGGCGTTTGGAACCAGTCCCACAGAGGTGTGCGGAGTGCCGTGTGAAGGAGCATAAACAAATAAGCCCGGCCACCGAACTGATTGCTAAATGCGGTATTTATGTCTTCTGCTTGAAAAATCCCCGCCTTCTTCAAAAGGTTGCTTTGCAATGGCGTTTGCTTTATAGGGAGACGAGAGCATTGAAATCTCTCTGGCACCATTAGGAGGAAGTTGTTTAGAAAGCAGGTGAAATTCCCGCGTCGGCACTGCCGTCTCGTCCTGCAGGTAGGCAGATCAAAGCTGCAGTTAAAGGCGCGAGAGCAGGCCAGGCCAGATTTTTACCCGGACACTTGGAAACCTGTCTCCACCTGCTTTAAGCAAACGATCTCTCTCTTTTTTATTTTGTGTGTGTCCTGTAGCAGGTGGGAGAGGAGGAGGGTCGATCAATGGATTGTTAGAGCAGTGGGAGAAGGGATGTTGTGGCTTCATTCTCTGCTGGGTTTTCTAAAAAGACGGACCCCATTTTGGAGAGCAGAACTGTAAACGCAAGAATTGAGCATGTTTGAGAGGGTGCCTCCAGACTGCCAGATTTTTGCAAGAGGCGTTCTAGCACAGACTGGCAAATTTGGGGAGGCACAATTACAGTTAATCAAAGAGCTGCCCTAGTTTGGGGGTGGGGAACCTCTGCCCTATGGGCCAAATTTGGCCACCAGGCCTCCCCATTTGGCCTGGCAGGCAGTTTAAGGGAAGGCACACCCACCTGCCATACACATGATACCACCTCTGGGTTGGGTAAAGGCAGGGCTTCAAAGGATCAACTGGGAGCTTAAAGTAGGCTCCCAGTTTTTTATTTCCTCGCTGGAGCAAGCTGTGCTCAGCTGATGGGCATGAGGAGGGTTGGTTCAAAATGGGTGACCCTGCTGCTGTTGAATCTATATATTTAAATGCAGGCAATCTTGACCATTAATCCTCCTGCAACTTGTAATTGCTAGGAAGGAAGTGTCTGAACAAACCCATCAATCTCAGGCAATGTTTTTACCCTGTGCATTTATTAATATGTCCTTATTAGATATAATTCTTGCTGTGCATTCTGTAGCTTGGGCTTTTGGGGGGCGGGTTGCCAGTTCTTTAAAGCCGGCCCTGGGTTCTTTCGCTTGAAAATAGCAGCTTGACTTGCTGCAGTTAACAAGTGAACTCCTTGAGCTCCTTGCCAAGGAAAAAGTTTCGCTTGCCAACTCCTGCATATTATCAAACCTCTGTTAAAGGACAAAAACAGGCTGGGCTGGTTTTTTCCCCTTCCCTTTGCTTTCTGGCCGGATAGCAGCCCTGTCTAGCTTATTAATCCAGCTACCAAACTTCATGAAGCGAGGCAGACGGACTCACTGGAAACTGGCCTCTGATGCCCTGATGTGGAATGGCAGCTGGGATATTCCTGAGCTCCATGGTAATTAAACATGTGGGCATTGGTAAACAGGCCTTTAATTTCAAAATGCTGACAGGAGCAATTAACAGCTGCAGGATCCTTTTACTCTTCTGCCTCATAATTGGCCGAGGCAGCTAAGGTGGGTCTGTTTATTCTTTGAAGATCCCTAATAAAGGAGGGGAGGGGATCGTTCTGGCGTAATTAGGAGGAAACCTTTTAGAAAGGTGTCCAATCTCTCTTGAAAGAGAAACCTGTAGGAAAGTAATCCTGTGGTATGGGAAAGTCAGAATTTGGAAGAGATGAAAAAGAAATCCTGAAGGCAAGTTCAAAAATAGAATTTTAAAAAATTATATACAGTGTGGTTAAAATTGCCTGCCTGCCCCAGAGTCAAATCCTTTCACTGTTCAAAGTAAACCTAAGAAGCTATTACCTGGGTTGTAATTCTGTACACACTTACCTGGGAGTAAGCAAACTGAGTGGAGTGAAACTTACTTTTGAGTAAACATGCCCAGATTTGAGCTGTTGTCATTTGATTTTCAGAGCCTGTATGAGGCAGAAATTCGAAAAGTAAAAAGCCTTTCATACTGCAAGATCTACTGAGGCTGTTCTGCTTAGTTTCAGACCCTTATGTCATAATATGCCTTGCTTACTTCTGGCATGTGAGAAGTGTCAATGATGTAATTTGATTTACAGCAGTCGTTTTATTGGGGCAACCTGACTTTGTATGTTATCTTCTGTTCAAAAGCAAGTATTTTATGGGTAATGTTCATGCACAAAAGCAGAAGGGCACCTTAGCCTTGGTGGACTGACTTCACCAGGAACACAGGCTATGAAAGCTTGTGCCTTAATTATTTGGAACCTCATTTGTCATTTGATTGTGGCTGATGGCTTTTGCACCGGGTAGCTTTCCACATCCTGCCAAGCCCCACAGATGATCTGCCGTGAGCCTGTCTTTTAATTAATCTGTGTTTTTATTGTTTGTTGCAACGTAGACGTTATTGTTTTAAATAATTTGGAAACTGCCTTGAGCGTTTATTTAAAGGGCAAAGTGTAAGGGAGGGGAAAAGGTAAAGTTAATAAAACAGAGGTCCAGGACTTGAGAGGCTGAAACAGTGTATGCAGAATAAGGTGCTTGAAATATGGGAAGGATGTGCCCAGGAGGTTACAGGAGGATTCCAAGACAATTCATTACGTTGCGGTTTTCAGATTTAAGAGTTGCAGGGTGGGGGAACTCCAGAACATGAGGCAGAGAGAATCAGGACCCATAACAAACCGTTGTGGTATAACCTCTCTCACAATAGGAGTGCTTCACTTCAAGGTTCCATGACTACTGAAGATGATCAGTCTTCATTGGGCAAGGTTTGTTTTGGAGTTTCATGTGCTCAGTGAAGTGCCTCCCCCCCCCAAAAAAAAAGACTTCTTGTACTTCTGCAACTCTGAATTCTACCAAGCACCATGATACCTACATCTTCTCTCTCAGTGGCCCCATTTGGGCTCCATTTCTGCTGGTGATGGGTGGCATGGGGCTGCAGCCCTAGAGTTACTTGACTTGCTCGGTCACCTATCAGCTCCTGGCTCCATGGAAGTAACTCCAGTTTCTGCTTGTTGGCTAGAAGTCGTAGTAACTCAGGAAACTGGTACCCATCCCTTGAATATTCCCATCACTCAAGATTTAGGGTGCCTGATGGTTCTCCTTTGGTCCTGAAACACATCCCTAGGAGCGCATCTGCTGAAAAGGTGTTAAAAGGGTACAGGAGCCTGGGTCTCATTTGCATCTGGCCACCTACACCAGGCCTAAGGAACCTGTGATCCTTCAGGTGTTGCTAGATGACAACTCCCATCTTCCCTAACCATTGGCCCTGCTGGCTAGGGCTGATGGGAACAGGAGTTGAACAGGAGGGCCAAAGGTAATTTAGCCCTGACCTCTCTGTGTTACAGGTTTCTGATGTCAGCATACAGCCTCATTCTGACCTGGTATGGTAACTTCCTATTTCATCTAGCCTAGTTTCTTTTATTTTGATTGGCAGTAGTTCTGGGGGTTTTTTGCCTGCCATCTGGAACGCTTTTTACTGGAGATACTAGGGATCAAGCCTGAAATGTGTCCTCTTTCCATAACCATATTTTTAAAATAATAATAATAAAATTTTATGTATATCCTGCCCTCCCCAGCCGAAGCCGGGCTCAGAGTGGCTAACAGCAGTAAAATGATATAACATTTTCAGTGTACTTTAAACACAGTGTGCAAATTGTAATTTTGAAAATGTTCACCTGGAGTCAGAGACATTTGAATTAGCCTTAACAATACTATTTTTCAAGAATGTGCATTGCATCTAGGAAATAGTCATTCACTGGACATCAGGGCTTATATTTCAACAAGGAAATGCTATTCAGTAAAAGTGCTTTAGCTGCTTGCATGAGACTCTGTGGGCCAGTTTCTGGGCCTGGAATATCCAAGTCAGAGCATCAACATACTTCCCCTCCAAACCTCCTTGACCTATGACCTATGAGGTGGCAGGCATAAAGTCAACAGGAACATCCTTTCCCGCCATGGGAGGGGGTGTGGTGGAGATGAGAAACTTCACCTGTTGATTTTTCTGCCTGTCAACAGCCCTGAAAAACACAGGAATAGAAGTGTCAGTCGTTAAACGCAAAAAAGGAGGCAGACAGGCACACACCCCAACCCCGCAAAGCTGTAGAGCAAGATTATAGATCCTGCCTGGATCTCTCCAACCGCCTGTCGGTTGCAGAAAAAAAAAAAAAAGCGCAAGCACTTTATACCTTTCAACTTGTTCTTCCCTGCCTGCAAGGCGCATTACAAATAAATGACAAAGCGTTTGGGGAGGGAAGGTTCATGCAGGCACCCGGAGCATGCCAGTGAGCCAGTTTATACTTGCTGCAGGAGTGTAATAAAGTCAGCTTGCTTGAATGCACAAGCAGCTCCTGAGGACCAAAGGACGGTGTGGGAAGGCAGCAAGGAGGGGGGGGGCGTGTCGGAGAATGCTCCAGTATGGTGGCTTCCGATGACAAGCAAACTGTGCGAAGAGACGGCAAGCTGAAAGGGAAACAGAACTGCCTGGCGCGGCCACCGGCAAACCCAGCCGACCCCGGCGAGGAGAGTGAGGCAGTGTGGTAAGCAAAACTTCCAACCTCGAGAGAGAGCCTTCGGAAAGACCGTGAGGAGCTGCCCTAAGTGGCTTAGCACTCGCCCTGCTTACGTGCTCAGCCGAGTTTCACTGCCGTTGTTTGTTTGATGTAGAGAGTTGGATTAATCATCAAACAGTTTTATGGAAAGAGAAGGCCTACCCTATGCTCTGGAATGCTGAAGGGTGGCTAACTCTGCCCACCTCCAGTTCCTTGGAATAGCTCCTGTGCCTCTCTAACAGGTTATATGTCAGGCAGGAGTTGAGCAGGTGATTTTCTCCCCTCATAGGAACATAGGAAGTTTCCTTATATTGGCTCTGACTCCCTAGCTCATTAGGGTCTACAGGTTTCTCTGCCAGTCCTCCCTGGAGATGCCCGGGTTTGAAACTGGAATGTTGTGCAGGTCTGGGACAGGTTTGTTTCTTTTCTGCTTATGGTGATAAAACCCCAGTAACTCTACCAGGGGAAGAGATGGCAACCCTAGTAAGTCGTGTTGTGTGGTGTTGTTGTTGTTTTTTTTAAAAAAAAAACACAGTACAGCAGTTAAGGGAAGTGTTGGATTTACCACAGCAACATCGTGGGTGTTTTTTGATTGGCGCTTAATGCATGTCAGTAACTCGGCAGGGTAAATTCAGACTAATAATGTCTATAAAGATGCTTGTCAGTCCAGCCTCTCCTGCTCCTCCCCTTTAACAAATGACAGGTTGTTGCTCTGAAAAATGTGACAGGTGGAAACTTGCGGATTGTAAGGAATGATATTTTAAAGTGATCTGCTGACCCTGTTGGTGCATTGCTTTCATTTCACACTTCTTTAAGTAGATGGATAACTCTAACCTGAAGCAAAATTTGAGGCAAACTGATTTGCCTCGATATTTTGGACTTCAATAGCCTGACACTTTAGTCAGTTAATACGCTATACTTAAATTTGAACTGATTTAATCCCCTTGGGGATGGAAATGTTTTCAGCCCATGCGCTTTGCCAGGATTGGTTAGGACCAGGCTACCTAGTAAGCCTTTTGGTTTAAAATCTGTAGTTTAAGAGGCTGCAGGGGCAGGATTTATCCGCAGTTCAGAGTTAGGCCATTCGACGAAAGTCTCCATGGCACCCCTATATTAGGGGAACTAAATCATAGAATCAAAGAATTGCAGAGTTGGAAGGAACCCTGAGGGTTATATGGATACACTTTTTGTTAAAAGAAAAAGAAAAGAAAAACATAGGAAAAATAATAATCAAGAATTAGCAAGTCTGTCGAGTAAAGAAGCACCAGATATCATACTTCCTTCTTGTGGTGGGCAGGAGAGTCACCATAATCAAGTTCGTATCCTAGCTATCTATTTATAATTTCCCCTTTTGAAAGAAGGGCAAAGAAGGGAGTTGTCTGGCATAAGGCGAGCCTTGAAGGGGTTTGTACTATTCCTTTTACTTCTGACGATTGCGCTGCGTGCGCCTTTCCTTTGTAACCAAAACGGCACTATCCATGCACAAGGAACCCAAATGTACAAAAGTGTAAAAGATATTTAGAGGAAAAACTCAGATCCAAATGTTACCATTTTTGGAGGGGGAAAACCAGGGGTGGATGAGGAAAGGACTAGAGTGTCTGTTGTCCTGAACACTGCAATGGCAGGTCCCACTTGTACTGATTATATGATAAAAAAATCATTCGTATGGGAAGTGTTGTGTATACACATATAAATGTAATATTTTATTCCTCCTCCTCCCTGCTCCCTGCCTATTCTGACCTAGGCAGTGCAGTCTGATGCATGCCTACGCAGAAGTAAGTGCCACTGGATGCAGCAGGCCTGGCTTTCAAGGTGACATGCAGAGGCTTGTGCCGCCGGAGCTAAGTGCGCCTGGAAAAGCATTAGAAAACCAGCTAGAGAAATGAAAGATGCAAGGAGGAATACCTAACTGGGAATGCTTTCCAAAAGTGTAAGGGTTAAGCGTCAGCTCAAAGCCTTACTAGGGAGTAAGGCCTATTGAGACTAACTTCTCTGAGTAAACATGCTTAGAACTACAGTGTTAAAGAAGCAGAAGGATTTTTAAAAAAAATATTGTTTTGCTTTCTGTGCTGAATGTAAAAGGCTCTAGTGAGTGCAGGCCGTGTAAATCTACTCTACTAATTGTTTCGTGTGGCACCCGTTTTGGGAGTTTCTTTCGTGAAGTCTGTACAGTGGTACCTCGGGTTACGAACTTAATTCGTTTTGGAGGTCTGTTCTTAACCTGAAACTGTTCTTAACCTGAGGTACCACTTTAGCTAATGGGGCCTCCCGCTGCCGCCACACGATTTCTGTTCTCATCCTGAAGCAAAGTTCTTAACCTGAGGTACTACTTCTGGGTTAGCGGAGTCTGTAACCTGAAGTGTCTGTAACCCAAGGTACCACTGTATACTGAGACTTGCTCAGTGCTTGACAGTCGCCATCCGTATGTCTGTGTGTGTTTTGTAGGTTCACTAAAGGTACGTAGAAGCAGCAGGAGGTTTACTGAATAGAAGCGGCTGACTTACCATACATGACTGATGGGCTGAGATTCAGTTACGTGCTGTGTAGGCCTGCCCTAATTCAAGATTCCTCCTCTAACCTAGTTAATTGATCCGTTAATCTGCCTATTCACAAAGCAGGTAATTAGAATTGATAGCACAGTGGGTGTGATGTCGTGAGACTCTTAAGGAAAGGTAACTGGTTTCTCATTGCACAATTAATATAATTTTGTATTGTCTGAGGGAGGGGAAATCTTACGCATTTGGCCTGATCCTCAGAGCTATGGGAGCTGAAGAAGAGTGTATATGCCTGTCTGTGGGAAAACAGTGACACTTGCAGATCCCTGTGGGGTAGCCCGTGGCATTATATGTAGTATGGAACTGCTCAGTGTTGCGTGCCCACTTGTCATGGACTGGCTGGGTGCAGAGGAGGTACCAGCTGAGGAGCCTCCAAGGGAACTTCCAGGAGAAGGAGGCTCAGAGCTAGGGTGTTGGTGGTGGGACGACGATGAGTGGTCAAAGGGAGACGAGGGAGCAGACTGGGAGGAGGCGGTGTCGGAAGCTGAAGAGGCAACAGGGTTTAGTGAGCAGGAAGAAGCTGAGGCAGAGAGCAGTCCTCATTCAGAGGCTGGAGAGGAGGGGGACCAGCTCCCCTCCCCATTGGTCTCCCAGAACATGCAGAGAAATGACAAGAGCAAACAGGGATTGGTTGCACGCAGACACAATCTATGATTGTTTGGGGGGGGGGGGAACCCTGTAGAGGAGGGAACTTAGGCAACTGTGGAAAGGTGAGGACCTTCATTCCTCACAACAGCCTCATTGGGGCAAGAGCTACTGGGAAGAGTTGCTGGGATCAGTAGTGACTGTTTTGGTTTCTTTGAATAAAGGGTTAACTTCACAGACATCGGTGTTTTTATATCGCTGACCTTCACCTGATTCCAGCTCCTGACACCACCCCTGCATCAAGCAGTGATTTGCTTGGGGCAGGATGTTGGGGGCAGAAGTCAGGGGCCTCATTCTGCAGAATGAGCAGGAGACCACCACCACCCAACCCAGCAGGGCTGACTTACTGCATTTTTTTTATTATTGTCATTTCATTCATGAACTTCTTCCTAGGAAACCTCTTGAAGCCATTTAACCGCAAAAGCATGCATGTGTTGTGCATAGATTCATTTTAAACGTTTATGCTAAGGGTAGTCAGTGTGCAGAACCAGGGAGCTGGACTGAGATATGGAAGGGACCACAAGGATCATCTAGTCTAACACTTTGCATTTCAGGAATCTTTTCCCCCCAACATGGAGCTCGAACCCATCACCCTGAGATTAAGAATTAACTGAGTTATCCAGCAAGCAGCCTAAATGTTTTAATGGTGCTGTCTTCCCCAGAAATACCGAATTCTGAGCAGAGCATTGGTGTGGGGTACTTAGTAGAGGAGAGGAGGAGGAGTTTGGATTTGATATCCCGCTTTATCACTGCCTTCAGGAGTCTCAAAGCGGCTAACATTCTCCTTTCCCTTCCTCCCCCACAACAAACACTCTGTGAGGTGAGTGGGGCTGAGAGACTTCAGGGAAGTGTAACTGGCCCAAGGTCACCCAGCAGCTGCATGTGGAGGAGTGGGGAAGCGAACCCGGTTCCCCAGATTATGAGTCTACCACTCTTAACCACTACACCACGCTGGCTCTCGTAATCACAGCCCAAGATTTATAGGAAGAAATAGAAGGAGGAAGCCTTTAAAACAAAAGCAGCCCTATCCTTTCCATGTTTACTCCAAAGTAAATTCCACTATGTGTGGTCGGTCTGACTCTGGAGAAATGTGCCCAGGATTGCAGCTGAATTCTTCCTTCTTCCCCATCAACGGTACCTTCTTAGGAAGCTTTTCACAGGATCTTAAGGCAAAATAATCAAGTGCTGATTCCTTGTAATCATCCCCCCCCCCCGTTTATCTTCAGAGCAACCATTTAAATTCTTTCTTGCAGATATGACCCCTTTGCTGCGGGCTCCCACATGTCTTCCAAGGTGGAAGAAATGGCAACGGTGAGTCACTTAACTACTTTATTAACCTATAAATGTCCATTAAATTAACACTTGCTTGTGCTGTGAGTTTTTCTTGCTCTCCACACCACCTTCCTAGCTGTCACTGGTGTGGAGCTGCACATTTTAATGGCACTGGGGCATTATACTTTGACTTGAGCTTTGGAGATGATGTCCTGGGCTCCTCCTTGTACTCATGGCTCTGTGTTTATTTTTGTCTAGTGATTATGCCACAGGTGTGACTCTGCCAGTGACTGTTGCCATTGCATCACACATCACTGTGTGTGATTCTGTCATTATTGGCTGTTGCCACTTTGCCAAAATGATAATTATTTTCACAAACGTATCCATGTTAGTTTGCTGCAGCAAAACAGAGCAAAAATCTTTTTTTAGGTGCATTTAAAGGTGACCAAATGCAGGTGTAAATACACACAAGGTGATATCAGTGGGAAGTGAAATGCAGAAAGAGCAGATAGGGGCAATCATGTTGCCAGTAACGACTGTTCACGATGACCGTGCAGGTGATAACGCAAACATCCTGGCATCGGTAAGCTAATTAACACACGTAGTGTAATAAAAACCCGCTGTCCCAATTAAAGCCACGGTTGATAGACTGGAACCTCTTGATAAATTGTAATTCATCAGATTCCCATTGCATCCTGCCTTTTTGAAGTTCCTCTGTTTGAGAACATCCACCTTAAAAGTCAGCCACAGAGAGGCTGAAATGTTCCCACTCTAGTTCTTTAATACAGTGGTGCCCCGCAAGACGAATGCCTCGCAAGACGAAAAACTCGCTAGACGAAAGAGTTTTCCGTTTTTTGAGTCGTTCCGCAAGACGAATTTCCCTATGGGCTTTCTTCGTAAGATGAAACGTCTTGCGAGTTCTTGCGAGTTTGTTTCCTTTTTCTTAAAGCCGCTAAGCCGTTAATAGCCGCTAATAGCCGCTAATAGCCGCTAAGCCGTTAATAGCCGCCAAGCCACTAAACCGCTAAGCCGTTAATAGCCGCTAATAGCCGCTAAGCCGCTAATAGCTGTGCTTCGCAAAACAAAAAAACCGCAAGACGAAGAGACTCGCGGAACGGATTAATTTCGTCTTGCGAGGCACCACTGTATTGCCATTTCAAATGTCAGATTTGTGACTGCTTGTTCATTCGCTTAGAGACTGTGTATATTGTCTGTCTGTCTGTCTCTCTGCTACAGAAGGGCAGCTACTGGCAGGTGATATAGCATATCTTGGTAGTGGCGCCTGCCCTGTGGAACGCCCTCCCAGCAGATGTCAAGGCAATAAACAACTATTTTACTTTTAAAAGACAACTGAAGGCGGCCCTGTATAGGGAAGTTTTTAATGTCTGACGCTGTATTGTTTTTAATATTAGGTTGGAAGCCACCCAGAGTGGCTGGGGAAACCCGGCCAGATGGGTGGGGCATAAATAATAAATTATTATTATTATTATTATTATATTATACATTAGTAGAATATGGGCAGATGAATGAACCCTAGATGTTGTGGCTGACTTCATTAGGGTTTGTTGCTTGAGTAGATATGGGTCATAACAGAGTCATAATAGTTGCCAATTCTGTCATTGACTGCATTGCCTATGTCACAAGCGGAAGGCATGCAAGCCCGGTGGCCATGGTTTTTATTATTAATTCTTTTGACTTGGGCTGCTCAGCCAACTATTTTGTCCCTTGCTTTATGCCGGCTTGTTATGACCTCCTTCACCCCCTCGGGAAATGCAGAAATCATCGACAAAGTTGGTTCAGTGTCCTGCCATTTAATCTAACGCAGTGATTCCTGACAGAGACGGGATTATTGGGATTTTGGTTTTTGGAAAAATTAGGCTGCGGTGTTAGATGCATTCATCACTTCATGCCTGTTGGAGCAGGAACGGCCCAGTCAGCAATGACTCTTCGCGTAGGGTCTCTGCCAGTGTGTGGGTGGTGACATCATCTTCAGAACACCCCGGGAATTCCCATTTCATGCTGCAGCCCAGGTCTGAGAGGCATCACTATTGACTAGTAAAGATAGTGTCCTCCCAGAGCTCTGGCTGGTTAAACAGGGAAAAGGGAAGGGCACCAAAAGGCAAAAATATTGAACTGGGTTGTGCTGCAGTTTCAAGGAAGATGCCCACCCGTTGGGCTGGGAGCAGATCAACAAGATGTGTGTGTCTATGTATCTTCGGGTATCCTCTTTGTGTGTCCATGTGAAGTATACCTCCAACTTTAATCCAGAGGAGCACTGTTCCCAAGGCATCAGAAGTTTAGTACACTTTTATTTGATCCAGCAATGAGTGGAGGAACTCAGGACCTTTGGCTTCTGTGACTTATTAAGCCTTCAAGGCCTTCCCATTTGTATATAGCCAGGGTAGCCAATGTAGTGACCGACAGGTGATGTTGGACTCCAGTTCCCATCAGCCTCAGCCAGCATGTTGAATGGTCAGGCATGATGGGAGTTGTAGTCCAGCAACATTAGCTGCCCCGGCATATAGTATATACAAATAGCGAACTTCTTCTCTGAGTGTCGATTCTTATGTGCACCAAAAGGAGATAACTGCAGGCGCTGGGGAAAATCCCAGGTTAGCAGGGGTGCCAAAAAAGAAAGAAAGAAAGAAAGAAAGAAAGAAAGAAAGAAAGAAGCAAACAGTTGGGTTTTGAAGGAATGCAAAGCAATGTCGCTTTTATAGCCAGGCTGCTATTAAAATTATCAGTACAGTATGGTTCCTTCAGATAAGCAGGTGTTTCTTCATTTTCTTTTTTCAAATTGGCCAGTAATAAGCTGGCTTTGATCTGTTGCAGAGGTGAGGGAGGGGAACACAACTATTCATTTCCTTGATTTTGTCTTCACCACCACAGATTGAAACATGCGACAGCCCTTTGCCCTCTGAACTGGCAAATAAGGGTCTGGATGCAAATCAAGCTGAGATGACAGATGACAGCACGTGTACATGGAACGAGCAGCTGGAAAATGAGCTCTTACGAGGTAAGCTCATATTTTCCCTTGCCATTTTTCTTGAGATCAGGGGTCCACAAATTCAGAAGGAGGTTAATATGTCCACTGAAGTGTCCTACCTTTGTCTTCTGGCTTGATAATAACAATTTGGATTTTCTTCGTGTTATTATTGTTATCATCATTATTAATTACCCACCCTTCACCCTAAGCTTCCAGGGCAAGTTACAACATGAAAACGAGTTTAAAACAAATAGCAATAGCAAAAATAAAGCGGGAACTAAAAACATAGAAGGTCAGTATCTTTGATTTCCCCTTTCTCCAGGGGGATTGTGCCAGCGGTTATGGTGTTTCCTTGCAGACACTGGCACCATCTGTCTGGACAAGAACAGAATATATTGATTCAGGTTCAGACAATCTTCTAAAGCAGGCACGGGGAACCTCAGGACTGGGGCCCAAATGCAGCCCTCCAAGCCTTTCTTATCGGCCCCTGGGTATCTCTTGAGGCCACCCCCCTTACCAGCCCTGCTCTGAATCTTCCTTGAGTGATGATGCCCAGCTGGAATGAGCCCTTGAACTCTGACGATGCTTCTGGCTTGTGTGGGTAGAAGATAAGCCCCTCAGGACTGCAGTATCTCAAGGACTGCCTCTCTCCATATAAGCCATCCCAGACCCTGAGATCGTCCTCTGAGGCCCTTCTTTGTGTGCTGCTTCCATGAGAGGAAGCACAAGAACAGGCCTTTTCTGCAGTGGCTCCCCATTTGTAGAATGCTCTCCCCAGGGAGGCTTGCCTGGTGCCTTCGTTATCCACATTTAGACGCCAGGCAAAACATTCCTCTTCAACCAGGACTTTGGCTGTTGTAACATCCTGTATCCTTTTACATGTGTTGTGGGAGGAAAGATTATTGGTTGGTTTTTGTTCCTATTTTTAATATGCATTTTGTGTTTTTATGCTGTGAACTATGGATGAAGGGCACTGTACAAATTTAATGAATAATTATAATATAATATAATATAATTAATATAATATAGAGAAGGGCATGTAAGTGTGTGTGGAAACTAGCCTATTGTACACAGTAGTACAGTGGATGCTCGGGTTGTGAACGTGATACGTGCAGGATGCATGTCCACAACCTGTAGCATTCGCAACCCACAGCGGCGCGTCTGTGCATGCACGGGTTGCGACTCGGCGCTTCTGCGCATACGCAAAGCGCGATTTAGCACTCCTGCGCATGCACAACCGCCGAAACCCGGAAGTAGCACGTTCCAGTACTTCCGGGTTTCGGCGTGTCCATAACCTGAAAAAACTCAACCTGAAGCATCTGTAACCCAAGGTATGACTGTAATGCTAACAGTTGCTCCGCCCACTTTTGCCTCTGGCCCCTCCCACCACTGCCATGTGCCCCCTGAAAAGGTGTCTGGAGGGGAACACAGCCCCCAGCCTACAAAAGGTTCCTACACCTGGATTAAAGAGTATCGAGGCTGAGCCCCACTCCACCCTTCCTCCTGTCACATGCTGTCACAACTCCCAGGCTCGCTGCCTAGTGAAATCAGAGATGTAGAGAGCTTCTTCCAGTTCTTTTATTTAAATCAACAGAATACACAGAGAGACCGTGAATTATGCTCCCCTCAGTCTCAAGAGTGCCCGCTCCACCCCCACCCCCCTTTACGGTACTTGCTAGCTTCCAAACCCCTCCTTGCTGCCTACAGTGGCCGGCAACAGAATCTTCCTGTTTCTGTTTGGTCTTCTGCTCCAAGATGTGAAGGGATCACCTGGTCCTTAGAGAAGGAGGAGGTTCTACCAGGATTTCAAGGGACGTAGTGTCCACTGTCTGCTGTACTGTTTCTCCCACTTCTGAGTCCTGTCTCTGTTCCCAGGACTACAGCATCTGCTAGCTTGCTCCTGTTTCTCATCCTCCATTATTTCCCAGCTTCTTTGCTGCTGCTTCTGGGGTGTGTCCTGTCCGCCGCCACCACCAACTTGCTTTCTTACTAGCGTTCATCTTCCTCCTGCCCGAAAGCCTCTTGGGCTGGAGATCTCTACCAGTCCTCCTCCTCTGTCCAGTCCCTGACACATGCCAGCTTTGGTGCAAAGTTCCTAGCTAGTATTAACCTAGAGTTATGTCTGAACCAGAGGCTTTTAATGTCTGTTAAGAAGGCAGGAAAATAAACCTGCGTAGCTCTCTAGACTTGGGCTGTGCAGGTGGGTACAAGTAGCTCATTATCCTTGGCATCCCTGAGGGTGAAAGTATCCTCTGTAAATTGCTCTCGCTGCATTCTTGGCAGGTAAAATGCCTCGGTGACCTGGAATCAAATTTAATGTTTAACCCCAGTTAAAGGAGGCTAATGTACAACTGCTTGTTGACGGGGCAACAGAGCTCTCAAGTTCTTAAGAGATTTACTGCACTGTTGCTATAGTTCATTAGCCCAGAATTGGGGATCCAGATCCAGCCACCCTGTGCAGGCCAATTTTGACAGATGGGTAGGACTGCACATCCATACATACACCCTCACACAAACACACAAGCAGCAATCCAGACATGTAGAGAGCATTTCTAGCTCTTCCACTCCAATGCTGGGCAGGGATAGCTAGAAACATGGATCAGATTGGGAGATAAAGTTGGTGGGTCACTTTCTGTGGTTTGGTGGGCCGGTTTCAGCCTTCGAGTTGGCCACTCCTCTTCTAGGGAGCATGAAAGTTAAAGGAGGTCAGCTTTACCCAAAACACTTGTAATTGGATAAAGATTAAGTTTGAAAGCACACTTTAAACGAGTGTAGATTTTTGAACAAAGATTTAAATGTATTTTATATGCTGTAACCCTTCATAAAAGAGACATGTTCCCAATTCCAACATTCCCAGATTTGTCCAGAATGACACTTGTTCAGTGTGATTTAAGTTTGCCTGTTGTTCAGCTGCAGTTTTCTTCGAAAATCTAGAATACTCTGATAATCTGGGATGTGTTAGACAAGAATGTTATGGCACAAGTAACGAGTTGACTTGGTTCGTATATATTAATCAATCTCTTTCTTTCTGTCTCTCTCTCTCTCTCTCTCTCTCTCTCTCTCTCTCTCTCTCTAGTCCTGGGGAGTCTGGATGACCAGCTGGCGCAGGAACAAACCCGAGGAGAAGCAGGGAACAGGAGGACCCCAGCCGACTCTGCTTCCAGAGCACCAGACATCGATCCCTATTCAACTCTTACTCGACCGGGTTTCCTTGGAGGGGTGCAGAGAAATGAACGGAGCATGTTTTTGTCAGATGGGACAAGGACGCTGCGAGCCACCGATGATCACAAAGCTTTATTCAGGCCGAGGGTGCCGTGTGATACATATACAAAAAGGCAGCGTGTGAAGGACGGCACATACGGGGATGTTTATGGCAGAAGCTCCCCTGTCTTGAAGAGAGGGAATTCTACTCGCTCTCTTGGACATTCCTCAGAAGGCAGCTTGCATCTCCCTCTGGGACAGCGCAGCAGTGGATTTGGACACAAGGACTTCACGCCCAGGGATTCGGTTGGCAGGAGTTACTCCCTGTCTTGCCTTGCAAGGCGCCCGTCTTTGACGTCTGTGGACCAGCTTTCCCCAGCGAGCCCGCAGCACCCTCTGGAAGGCAACAGAGTCTTCGCACCAAGGAACTATCGCCAGCATCCCAGGCGGACCCCCCTGTCATCTATTGTATGGAATACACCGCCGCCTTCAGAGCATCCGGCATACCCCGACGGGCTTCTTAGGACGCAGTCATTAATGGAGTTTGGCCCAGTATTTGAGGACACGTACCCTTGTTCTCTGCAGAAGGACACGAGATACGAATTTTACAGAACAAAAGTAAATTACAGAAGAGCAGTGCCGGTTATGGGCAATCCCGTTTTTGCGGAGAAACATACAGACCCGCTGGGGTTTGACAACCGGGAGAATTTTCTGTTGCATCAGCTGGGAATGAGCGCTTCAAAGCCCCGCTATAGATACCCATCCTTTCATGGCAGGATGAGCCTCCCTCGTAAGAGTTTTCCTTCCGGAAGAATAGAGGAGAGGCTTCTTACGCCCACTGACCACCATTACTACAACGACGAAGTCTTTGTCGGCCCTGATGCTGACGTGGAAAGGATTCCGCTGAATCCCAGAAATTGGCAAGGTGCCTATGCAAAAAAAATGGGTGAGAGGGATGCTCAGAGCCGCGTATCGGATTACATCAGGAGGCACATGGATCGTTCAGAAGGTATACGAAACAAACCGTTTGCAAAGCATGCAGAGGGCATGCAGAGCTGTCCAGCACTTGATTTATCTGTCCGAAATGGCCAAACGGAATATGCATCGCCAAGACAAAATCCTTTCGTTAGAGCTGGACAAGCTTCCTCAAAGGCTTTGGCTAAACACTTTGAAACCAAGAGAAACTTCAAAGCAGAAGAGGAGAGGGGTGCTGACCGGATGGACAAAATGGACAGTGAAGCGACATTAAGACTAATTTCTGATCCAGTGGACACACATAGTCCCGCTGATTCTTCGATGCCTCCTTGTAAGAACTCTTCTGCAGTTGACTCACAAAGCTGCACATCTCTTAAACCACCTCACTCACTGTGTTCAAAGTCAGATTCCATAACAGATACCGGAAACAGTTATTTATCAAACATTCACAACAGAACTGGACGAAGAAACGAAGGTGATTGTGCCATAAATAGTGATCTCGTTCAAACAACTCCCCCTCAGTTAACTGCCAACAACCCTAAGACATCCATTCTTCATCTCTTGGAGCGAGAGGGGCGTGCTATGGAAAGCTTGGGAGCTCTCACACCCAACAAAACGCCTGGGAATATTTGTTTGTCTGCTTTGAGCAGAGGCCCCAAAATGCTTTTTGACAATGAATTGCCACATTCTTGCACTGAAAATTTCAACAAGTGCAATAGGTTTGTCAAACACACAACTAGCAATAGTGTCACTGGCTCTCCCAGTAACAGCTCTCCCAAATCTCCTGTAACTTATTGCACCTTACCTAGAAAATCTGCCAGTATTGATGGTAGTCTTATATCGGAGAAACCTATCTCTTCTGCTGCAAGGCAAATCTTTTTTAAAAACAACAGAGCTGTGGGAGATAATTTAGAAACCATTGCATCGAATAGAATGGGGGGAAAATTTCCAAACCAGAGAGCTAAAAGCTTCTTGCTAAATTCAGCCCATTCTTCCTTAAGTCCATCACCAAAAGATGTCTCCTGTAATCTTTCACCAGCTAAAGGCAATCCTTCACTGATAACCCAAGAGTCTAGCAAATCTGTCGGTTCTAATAACACCAAGGGGAGAAGCACCATCATACAGAGTCCAGACAAAACTGAAATTTCTGTGCTTTCTGAATGCGAGGGAACTGATGCAGGAAATCCCTTAAAGCAGTACAAAACCACCAGCACACTTACAGTTAGCATTGAGGAAGATAATGTAAAATATCACGAGCTGATTTCGGTTTACTACACCTTACCACGGAAACAGTCGAGAACGTTGAGCAACCTCTTTCTAGATGATAACCAGAGCACAGACTCTTCCCCGCCCAAAGGCAAATTTGAGCTTCCGCAGAAGAAATATGAAGTCCGCATTGGTTTAGGAAGAGTGGCTTTTCCTTCCAGCTTAGAAAAAGAAGGAAAAGCAGATTCTCCTGGCAAAATGGCTGCCACACCTGATTTGTCGCAGAACGCAAAAACCTCTGATGATGCTAATAAAGAAGATTGCTGTGTCACGGAAAGAGCAGGTGCTTCTCCAAGTTTGCTGCATAATAGGGAAGGAGTGTTAGGCTCTCCAGCAGAAACACCAGACCTTGCATTTTCCAAGAGGGTAGTCTCACATGGACCTTCAGGTGACCCGAAACCCAGTGAAACCATGAATGAATCTGTTAGTGCAACTACTACCAGCAGACAGTGCAAGGTGCATATTTTTAAGTTTCCCTCTCAACAGCAGAAAGAGTCAAAAGTTGACTCACCATTAAGCCACAGCTCATCAAATACCACAGACATTAGACAAGATGTAGAGGTCAAAGAAAGGGCATGTTATAGAGGCCCTAGTATTTCCAAAAAGGGCAATGGATTACAGTCAAGAAGTGAAAACATTGGGAGCAGCACAGATGAAGCATTCATTTCAGAGGCCAAGGTGCATTCTAAGTTCCAGAACCAAACATTACAAGTCGATGCAACTTCCACAGTTGATCCAGCAGTCCGACCAAACCAGAGTTCTTTAGAGTATGTAAAGAAACAGAAGGAGATGCTTCGGAATTCTCTGCTACACAAAGATTGCACAAATGCACAGAGATTGGTGAGAAACTCTGCAGAGAACTCTAAAGATCAGGCTGCAGGGACTGCACAAGATCTGCCTGACTCTTCAGAAACTGAAAATAAGCTTATCTTGGATTCCACTAAAGATAAAGCTAGTGACATAGAAAAAAGGAAAAACAGGCCTTCCATTAAAAACAAGCTGGCAGCCATGTACAAAACAAGTCGAAAGTTTTCCAGCAAGAAAACCTCAAGTCCCAAGCCACACATAGGTAACATCTTTTCACAGAACAACGCTCCGTTGGAGATCAGCCACCCTCATAGTATGTTGATTTCACCTGATGGTCCTCCATCACTTCTCCAAGCAGGAAACGAGAACCAGAATAGGAACCCTCTGGCTGATGAATTCGACAACATGGTCCTGGACAAGCCTGACAGTAAGAAACCTCAAACTAACGAGGGTCCCCCATTGCTTACCAATGAGGTTAGAAGACCTTTTACAAACTTGTGCAACCAAAAAAGAGAGAGCCCCAGAATTGAGACCCCGCAGAATCCTACAGCCTTGTTTCCAAAAGGAAGTATGTCCACAAGTAGTAATTCCCAAACAGATGATGGACTGGAAAATATTAGTTGTTCCGTCCCCTCCAAAATTATATTTGCAGATTCAAAGCAAATGAAAAAGGATGTTGTTAATGTTGGCGAGCATTTGTTTTCCCCACTTTCATCTGATAATACCTCAAACATTCTTAACAAAAGTTATTCAAAGATCTGTCCGCCGCAAAAGATGACCTCCCCTACAGAATATGACCACCATCCAAACATCAAGGAGCCAAACAGGTTGAGAAAGCTAAGCCGACCCTACATTGAACCAGTCCTAAATCCCAGCAAAGCTCAACGTGAACGGCATTTTTCTGAAAGTTCGTATACTCGGGCGCCCTGCGATCGCCTGGCCTCCAGGAGCAACTTGATAAGCCATGGCAGCAGGTACAATCGGAAGTTCAAATCCCACTCTGAACTGTTGTCTTGCGATGAAAATGAGAACTGGGAGACAGACAACGAAAGCTACAAGACCTTTGGTTCCAGGCGTGTGTTGTACCCATCAATTGAGTTTGGCATTTTTGGGAAAGAGCAGCAGCAGGCTTTCTTGGATAACATAAAGAGGTCGCTCACAGAGGGACGGTTGTGGAGTCCGTGCCTTCTGAAGAACTCTAGTTCTCTGAGGAAGGAAGAGGATTGTTCCTTGAACAGATCCCAGCTGCTGAGCTCTGGTTCCGCTGAGAAAAACACATCAGCGGGAGACTCACGCCCAAATGAGCCGGTTGATGTCCACGGAGAAGACCCTACAGATTATTCAGATTCAGACTCCAGCACCACCACAGATGACGAATACTACCTGGATGAGAATGACAAGGAGTCAGAACTTTGAGGGGCTATGAGGCACAATGAAGGGGGTGGGGGTGGGGGAACTTTACCAAAAGGCTGGCTTGTCTGTTCCTTGGGTAGTTTATAAAATATTTGGGTGTGAACACCTGAGTCAGATCCTGTAGATGTGCTGATTTGATCTCCAACCCTAAATACACACATTACCTTGACCACCCCACAAATCACAGAGCTTTTTCTGCAGTGCCCAAGTTTCAATCCCTCATGACAGTGTAAAGTAGTAGTAGTAGTAATGAAAATGTTGCTAAAGGGTCTCAAATAGGGTTACTAGCTCTCTCTTCCCAGCTCCAAATCAGGCCTCTGTGCCATTAATAATTGCATATGGAGCAGTTGTGAAACTTTTCCAGGTATGGAGATTCAGCAATGGGAAATTTGTATGCTGAATTTAATGGCAAGAAAATACCCAGAATATAGAGGGTGGATGTATCAGTGGTCTATGAATCAAGGATGCACTTGGCACAGTTTCTGTGGCCTACGTACATTCATGTTTCCTTCTCCATCCATCCTACCTCTTTTTCTCCAGTAAGGAGTTGGGTAACTTATATGTGTGTATTTAATGTCTGATGTGAATATATTTTCTTTAGATTGTGCGAGAAAATTAATGTTTAATATATTTAAACATTGGAGCACTGCTTGGTGGATTGTTACCCAAGAACTCATTGACCCAGCCAAAGTTAAAAGAATGTCAAATCCCACTCATCCTGGTGCAAAAAGCTCTCCCATGGAAAAAAAGTGTGACTTAAAAGTGCACTTGCCCAATTTTTGCCTTATGTGTTGTTGTTGTTGTTGTTTTAAACAGCAAGTATGAACACTTCAGAAATGGTGCCCAAGGTGGTTATTTTTAAATCACAGAATATACCGTACTTCGTTAAAAAAAGTATATAGACAAGTTGAGTGTGTGCCTTTAAAATATTATTTTCTCGTGTGGTATTGCTGTTGAAATTATGACTTGAAATAATGAATGAACTACATATTTATCGTCAGTGGTTTGTACACTGTTCTGGTAGAATTTTAAAGTACAAGGTGTATATCTGTATTGTTTAAATATGAATTATTTTGACAAGAAATATTCTGTGTGCATTGGGCATGTGACTCTTAATTTAATATGTATATAGCATTTTGTACCCTAAAGTGACAAGAAGTTCAGCATGTATCATAAGTGGTGCATAAGTGTTTACATTGAGCGGTTCTAGAATTGTGTGTGCTCCTTTTTGTGCTTTGTACAATATTTGTAAGTATTGTAAATGTTTTGAGATTAATTTGGAAGCAAATCTCAACCCCTTTTAATATTCTCACTCATCTTTCTGAAGTATGCTATATATGCAAAGAAGATGATAACTTTGATTTAGATAAATTTATTTATTTAATGTTGGCTTTGGTTTGCACTGTTGCTGATGCAAGCAGATGCATCTTCATATACAGTGCAATTATATACATGTCTACTTAAGAAGTAAGGCCCACTGAGTTCAGGGGACTTATTCCCAGAAAAATTATAGGATTGCACCCTTAAGTCTGTCGTAAACGTCAGTCCATGTGCTAACTTCACTGGTTCTCTTGCACACCATGGTTTACTCACGTGAGCAATGTAAACCAGAGAAGAAGTGTGAAACACCACGGACCAGCTTCTATATGAGCAGAAATAGCTCCAAAAGTAATAATAAAATAATAAGAAAACACTCCAAAGGTGGTGATTTTATTTATTTATTTTGCAAGATTCTTCTATACCACTTGATTGTAACAAAACATCAAAAGTGGTTTGCAAAAATAATAAAACAAGGGTATTGACAGTCATAAAACAGTTAAAAGCAACTATTTAAAACATTCAAAAAGTATTTAAAATCTAACATGAACTAAGAACCAGATTTAAATATATGTCAACATTCCACATGTCTGGATAGGCGAACAGTTCAGATCTCTGAGCAGAGATGTGACATGCTGACAGGTTCTCTTGTCAGCAGTTGTGCTGCAGTATTCTGCACTAATAGCAGCTTCTGGGTCAAGCACAAGGGTCAAGTCCCACATAGAGCACATTGTGGTAAGCCAGTTCAGAAGTAAACAATGCACGGACTACTGTGGCCAAGCTTTCTTGGTCTAGGGATGGTTGTAGCTGTTGTACCAGTTAGAGATGGTAAAAGGTGCTTTTAGCCACTAAGGTTATTTGGGCCTGCAGTGACAAGGCTGCATTCTCCAGAATGCATTCTCCAGAAGCAAAGCTGCTCTTTCAGGAGGAGTGCAACCCCATCCAGGGTAGGCAATGGACCAGTTTCTCAGAAATCCCTGATGGAAGCTGACCTACCAAATTCTGAGAGTCCCCCTGCTCTGCTGTTCCGTCGCTCATGCAAGCAGGCTATCGAGTGCCAGCAAAGCTAAAGTGTGACACTCAGTGCTAGACTTGATCCATTTTCTTCTGTAATTCAAGCTCCAAAGCACACACAGAATATGCCTTTCCTGCAAGGCTTGCTCTGCTCATTTAACCAAGGTAGGTCATTGCTATATCCAGGGCCGGCCCATCCATGAAGCAAGGTGTGGCAGCATCCACAGGGGCAGCAGATGGCCTTCAAGAAATGCATCACCCACTGCTTGCTGAGGTAGCAGTAACCTCTACAGCAGCATCTTGGTGAGTGGGAGACACTGGTGGTCTCCTACCCTTGTTTCCAATGTAGATATTTATCCCATCCCCCTCATGTACATCATCCCTTTTCTCTTCTTAGCAAGGGATGGGGCGCCATTTTGTGGCTCGCTTCAGGTGCCATAGCATATTGGGCCAGCCCTGGCTGTATGTATGTTGCCTTGACCTCTCACATCTGCTGCCTTCACTGAAATGAGCAGTGCAACACACAATACAGTGATACCTCAGGTTAAGAACTTAATTCATTCCGGAGGTCCGTTCTTAACCTGAAACTGTTCTTAACCTGAAGCACCACTTTAGCTAATGGGGCCTCCTACTGCTGCTGCACAGTTTCTGTTCTCATCCTGAAGCAAAGTTCTTAACCTGAGGTAATATTTCTGGGTTAGCGGAGTGTGTAACCTGAAGCGTATGAAACCTGAAGCATATGTAACCCAAGGTACCACTGTATACACAACCCTTTAATAGACATCTTATCAGAGAGGGCTACTTTCTCGTGTTTTCAGGCCTCCCAACATCCCGTCTTGCTTGAATATAACTCAGTGGTGGCCAGTCATTTTGGCAGCTCAGCCTGAAGTTAAGTCCAGAGTATGAAGAGTATTATATGCAGCCTCCTGTGCACCTTGATGTGGTTTTGCCTCTGGCATACAAACATAGGAGCAGTGCAATACCAAAAAGGCAGACAGGAGTGTGACTCTGGCAGTGGGGAACCTCCAGCTGGCGTGTTTAATTACACCCAGCAGACATCCCTGTTTTGCCTCTGAAGCTGTTTCAACCAAGCCACATCCACCTGGTGTCATATTATGACTAAAGGCTTGGAGCAGGTGAAGATGCCGCTCCCGGCCAAAAGCAGGATTTGCAGGCCCTGCTGGGCTGGCAGCGCCTGCGAAGAGCCCTGTTTGAGAAACTGTTTGCTCGATAGACAGGCGGGCTGCCCGCTTTAGCTGCCAAAATGGCCCCATGATGGTTGGGAAATCCAAGGATCTGTCTCACAATCTAGAAATGGCTCCCAGCTAGATCAATTCAGGGATGGGGAACCTGTGGCGCTCCCAGATGCTATTGGAGTCCCCACTCTCATCAGCACCAACAAGCACTGCCATTTGGTCTGGGATGATGGGAGTTGTAGTCACAGCGACAGCTGGAAGGCCACAGGTTCCCCGCTCCTGATTTAGTTCTGCAGACCCTTCTCTCTCTCTCTCTCTCTCTCTCTCTCTCTCACACACACACATACACTCTTTCTCTGACATGATCTTCCGGCTTGTGGCTCCTGTAATGCAGGTTGGCCACTCGCATTTTATGCAGAAAAAACTTTGATTTAAAAATAAGCCATTAGTATTGACTACTACTATTTTTAAAGAAAGGGAGTGTATTTCTTCTGAAATCACAGTTCATTTTGTCTTATTCATATGTCTTTTGTATCCATTCTTAATGCCCTATAATTGTTTTTTTTATTTTCAAAGGCACACACTGTTTTCACAACAGTGGTGGCGAATACGCATGCAGAAATTCCTATGTGAATGGTTTCTTCCTCTTTAATCATAGTGGGATATGTTTCAAGTGGAGTAGGCCTAGCGCCTGAAGGAAACATGAACCACATAGCTAAGCAAGGACTAGCCAGAGCTTGGGGGGGGGGGTGGATAACTCTGTCTTGCCCTGAATTTTATTAGAGAAAGGTAGGTTATTACTGTAAAATAATATTAAGGAGTAACTAAAAGTAAAGCAAAGCATAAAACAACTGAAAGCAAACAGGCTGAGAAATGAATCCAGTCACACGAGAAGTCATTTTACACATTTTTTTTATCACGTTAACATAGCAAAAGGAGAGCATTTCCAAGGCTTTAAGTATAATATATCTAAAATTCGATTTTAAAAAAATCAAGGTGAAAGTAGCCAAAGGGGAATACCTAAGGCAGTTAGGGCATGAAGGGTCTGAGATTGATCCTAAAGGAGTTTGGCAGAGTCTGGAGGATTAAGAAAACAAACTGCGGTTCACCCAATGGTACAATCTAAAGTTGACTGGCTTTACTGACCACCTGCTTGCAGGGATGTAACTAGACATTTCCTGAGCCTCACGCAAATGTCCAAAATCCGCCCCCAGTGCAAAAGTGACTTACAGTTCTGGAACACTTCTTTTTAGTTCTGTCCCACAAACTTTTAAATACATCTCAAAAATCCTGTTTCAAGCCATACATAAATACTCTTACAACACCCTGCAGTATAAATATTGAAAACCGCAGAGTAAGGCAAACTCCTCTCAACAGCCTGAACACAAATAACTCTTGCTTTTTCAGCACTACCCTGATGAGACTCAGCGAAGAGCTGCATCCTAGCAAACTCCGCATGCATTGATGGCATCTTCTGTTAAAAGGATTATAGGCAGCGCAGCCTGAGGCCTTAGAGGCAGTACTGTGCCGGGTGGACAGATATTCTTGTCTGCTGCAAAACAGCTTCTTAAGTAAAAGGCTAGTTGGTTGGACACTCATGCATGTCTGGAGCTCCTGAATAAAGTGACCCGCATTCACTCTTGAGAAGAGGGAACAGGGAGCACACAGGAGCTTCCTTTGTTGAAGTGAACGGTGGGTGTAATGTGTTTGTATTTTGTTCCTTGCCAGCTTTTTAACTGGCAGTGCCTTCCAGGAGCAGTTTGCCTGATGCACTGCAGACATGAGCAAGGGATAATTAGCTGCCTTGGAGTGCCCAAAGGCAGGATATGCGGAACACTTCACAATCAGATCTGAAGATCAAGCTGGTGCTCAAAACCGATTTGCATTTAAGCGGGAGCCTGCTGGCACGTCAATGAGGAGGAAACTGCATGTAGAGTGCTAAAGGAGGCTGGATGCTGAGGGGTGAACAGCTCTGTGGCCAGCATGCAAATGCAGTGAGCTGCTGCAAAGGGGCAGAGTTCTCCTTCCCCCTTATGCCACCCCCCAGAAAAAGGTGGAAGAGCCATACATAAGATTGCTCAGTGGTAGAGCAACTGCTTTGAATATTGAAGGTCCCAGGTTTAATCCTTGGCATCCCTAGAGAAGGCAGTCTCTTGTGGATAATAATAATAATAGACAAATAGCAACTTTTGTGGGCTTATTTACAAGGCTGGCTTAAAAGGAAAAAGATGGGCTGTTTTATTCTTCACAGTCAATACTTGTACTGTAATCTCAAAGTCCTGAGAATCTAAAGGGTAGAGGTGTTTGAGCATCCTCACTAGTTACCAAAATGTAACTGAGCAGTGTTGCTGGCACTGAATGACAACTCCCATGCTCTTGGCTTTTAATATACTATATGTGTGCTTATGCTTATACATACAGTGGTAAAAAGGTAAAGGTAAAGGTACCCCTGCCCGTTCAGGCCAGTCTTGCCAGACTCTAGGGTTGTGCGCTCATCTCACTCTATAGGCCGGGAGTCAGCGCTGTCCGCAGACACTTCCGGGTCACGTGGCCAGCGTGACAAGCTGCATCTGGCGAGCCAGCGCAGCACACGGAACGCCGTTTACCTTCCCGCTGGTAAGCGGTCCCTATTTATCTACTTGCACCCGGAGGTGCTTTCGAACTGCTAGGTCGAACTGGGACCGAACGACAGGAGTGCACCCCGCCGCGGGGATTCGAACCACCGACCATGCGATCGGCAAGTCCTAGGCGCTGAGGTTTTACCCACAGCACCACCCGGCTCCCTGACATACAGTGGTACCTCAGGTTAAGTACTTAATTCGTTCCGGAGGTCTGTTCTTAACCTGAAACTGTTCTTAACCTGAAGCACCACTTTAGCTAATGGAGCCTCCTGCTGGCGCCGCGCTGCCGGAGCATGATTTCTGTTCTCATCCTGAAGCAAAGTTCTTAACCTGAAGCACTATTTCTGGGTTAGTGGAGTCTGTAACCTGAAGCGTATGTAACCCGAGGTACCACTGTATACCTATGCTCTTGGCTTCAATACCAAGCCAGCGGTTTTTCCCCTCATCCTGCCTTCTGCTTTGCTTATCATCGAATTTGAGGAAGAATTCTGGTAGACTCCACTCCAGACCATGTTGACGACTGTGAGGCATTTCGGCGAGTTATATAAAAAAGCGGCTTTGCGATTTTTTTAAGTGTAGCAGTTCAATCCAGAGCATAGGTGTCAACGTTTCCCTTTTTTAAAAAGGAAATTCCCTTATTCCGAATAGGATTCCTCGCAGGAAAAGGGAAAAGTTGACAGCTATGAGCCAGAGCTGCGCATGCTAATGCAAACCCCTCTTCCTTTATTTTTCTCGGGAGAAATTCCACACGCTTCGGATTGGCAAGTAGCACTCGCCCTGCGTAAATTGATCAGATGATGGGGTGCAGCCACGCAACTCTTTTTTAGGGGGGTCCGCCCCCTCCAACATTTTATCGGGGAACCAAAGGGGACTCGGACCCTAAGAATAGAGACCAATTTGGATTTCTGCCTGGGCCTTGGAGAGGAAAAAGGATGTTGCCGCCCCTCGTGATCGACCATCACACCTCCCAATCAAATCAAGCCACTCGATATTTCTCTCCCCCCCCCCCCCGTCAAAAGAAGCAGCGAAGTTTGCAAAAACTTCGGAGGGGAACCAGGAGGGGCGTCGGAGTGGGCCTTCCCTTCCCAGGCAATGCTGCCCAGGGGCGCGCGCGGCTGTTTGCAAATCGCGCTGCTGCTCGGGGCTGCCGTCTTGTGGGCTTCCCGGCAGAGCTTCTCGGAAGCGGCTGCTGCGGAGCCTCCGCCGGCAGTGAGCGCGGAAAGAAGCCTGGTTTGGGGGCCCGGCTTGCGGGCCGAGGCCACCCTCCCCGTCCGGTATTTCTGGCTGCAGGCGGTCGGCAGCGACGGGCGCAACTTCACGCGCTCCCCGCCAGGTATTGCGCCGCGCGGCCGCCGGAGCAGCTTCTCCTGATTCTCCTTCTCGGGCTCGGCCGGCCAAGGCGCCTCCGAGCGAGGCTTGGAGACCCGCCTCGCACGGGAGACGCCTAGCGCCGCGGCGTCTGGCGGACAGGAGGGCTCGGTGCTGCCCGACGGGTCTGGCTGCGCCCCGGAAGCCGCGCCTGGCTTTGCAGGGCAAGGGGCAGCAGGCCCTCGTGAGGCGGGAGAAGACGGCCAGGCGGGGCGGAAGGGTTGAGCATCTTCATGGAGAGTTTGGGGTTATTAGGATCCCCTGTGCGAAACCGTGGCGAGCTACTGCTGCCGGTCAGTGTGGGCAATAGCGAGCTAGGTGGACTAGTAGCCCGGTTTGGCGTCGGGTAGCTTCCTAGGCATTCTTAGCACAGGCTCACATTAAAAAAACAACAACCAGAAGAACAAGAATAACCTTTTCCAGTGCTATGCTAAATTTTTATTTTTTTAATCTACAGTAAGTAAAGGTAAAGGGACCCCTGACCATTAGCTCCAGTCGTGGCCAACTCTGGGGTTGGGGCACTCATGTCGCTTTACTGGCCGAGGGAGCCGGCATACAGCTTTCGGGTCATGTGGCCAGCATGACTAAGCCACTTCTGGCAAACCAGAGCAGCACACGGAAATGCCGTTTACCTTCCTGCCGGAGTGGTACCTATTTATCTACTTGCACTTGATGTGCTTTCGAACTGCTAGGTTGGTAGGAGCAGGGACCGAGCAACGGGAGCTCACCCCGTCACGCCGATTTGAACTGCCGACCTTCTGATTGGCAAGCCCTAGGCTCTGTGGTTTAACCCACAGCACCACCCGCGTTCCTCAGTCTACACAGTGGGTGTGCGTTATTTTTGACATGACACCCGGGCCTAGCCACCATCTCTGCTTGTGGAAGGTAGGCCGAAGTTGCAGGATGGAGGACGCCTGCTCCTGGATCATATTCCTTGCAGAGGTTTCTTAGGTGCAGTTTGAGTCCAGCATTAAGTCATGTTAAAAGCTGTGTGCAAGAGCTGGTCATAGGCATAGAGGTAGCAATGATCCCATTCCCAGATTTAGACTCTTTCATTAGGAAAGGTTTCCTCCCCTTATTTATTTATTATTACATTAACATTTATATTCTGTCTTTCCTACAAGATATTCAAAAAATCCTCCCGCTTTTACTCTTGCCACAGCCCTGCGAGGTAGGCTCGTCTGTAAGATAATGACTGCCCCATGGCTCAATACAGATTTTAACTTGGAACTCCTTAGTCCCAGCTTAATACTCTTAATTGCCACACTGGCTCTACATATGGTAGTAATAATAATAATAGTAATAGTAATAATAATAATAATAATAATAATACTTTATTATTTATACCCCATCCATCTGGCTGGGTTTCCCCAGCCAGTCTGGGCGGCTCCCAACAGAATATTAAAAACACGATAAAAACATCAAACATTAAAAACTTCCCTAAACAGGGCTGCCTTCAGATGTCTTCTAAAAGTCAGATAGTTGTTTATTTCCCTGACATCTGATGGGAGGGCGTTCCAAAGGGCAGGCGCCACTACCGAGAAGCCGAACATTGCCACCTGCAAAATGCTGGAAATCAGATGTTAAAAAAAGAGATGGCCACAGAGTCTGGCTCAAACAGGCTCATGTTGTTCTATGAGTCGGGAGTCCAATAATATTTGAAAGACCACAGATAATTGTCCTTCTTTCCCTCCTTTTCATCTTAAAATAAAGACTCCCTGACACCCAGCTTTGTATTTGAATGATGGATCTATTCCACAATCTAGTATGCCCCTTATCCCTGGTTCTGCCAGCAAGCTTTTCCTGCAAAGTCTGTTTTGGGATCATGGCCTGGGCAAAGCTATTTTCAGGGTCACAGGGCAGGCGTCATAGTTGACACACATGCGCCAGCAAGTAAGGACGGCAAGAAGACATTTAAAGGCAAGAAGGAAGGTGGTTGCACAAAAGTGGTATACTTTCACACCCTTTCAAATGGAAGTTCAAGGTGAAAATGACAAGCAAGCTAATAGCCTGCCAACATCCTGAGGAGGTAGGATGCATCATCAAAGTGGCGGGAGCAAAACAGGCCCAACTCGCCTGCAACAGGGTTTGAGTATATTGCCAGGTCCTCTGTAAAATAAGCTGCAGGAGGATATGGTTATTTCTGGTGAGCTGTAAGAAGAGCAGCTCATTTTGTACACTACCAAAAAATGTGTATGTTAGGCAGGATCATGCTTTCGTGCACTTGACATTGGAACAACATGGTTGGCACGCTGTTCTGAAATGGCACACTCGCCAGACTTTTGCACAGGTATAAAGCTGACTGAGTAGTTGATCAACTTTCATTCTGTCCACAGTGCCAGGATTCAGACTGCTTCGCCTGCAAGCGCTCTTAACTCCTCTTCCTATTTCTGTTTGTATTACTTGGCTTTGTTTACGTTGAGATGATAGCATAGCCTAAGGTAGCATCTTCTGTTTTCATCCTTTTTTAAATTGTCAGTTTACATTAAGGCTGATTCACTCGTGATGTGGGTACAGGTTGTGGCTGTATTTGCCAGCCTGTATCAAATTCTGTGACTTTCCTGTTCTTGCATGGGATCAAAGAATTGCACACGGCTGTGTTTTCGTAAGGAAGAGTAGCTAATTCTGAGAGACATGAAAACAAGGTTATTAATTCTGCTATTGAAGTGGCATTGTAATTGGAGAGTTTCGGAGTAACAAAATACGATAGAGGTGCCTAACATTATGCCTGATGTTGAGAGAGTGAATAGGGATATATAAAAAAAGTTTTCCCTCTCATAAGACTAAAACTCGGGCGCTTCCATTGAAGTTGAATGTTAGAAGATGCAGGAGAGACAAAAGAAAGTACCGTATTTTTCGCTCTATAACACGCACCCGACCATAACACGCATATAGTTTTTAGAGGAGGAAAACAAGAAAAAAAATATTCTAAACGAAACAGTGGATGTATGATTTTTGTGGTTCATGCTGTGGCCACAGACATGTGATCTGACGGTGAGTTTGGGGTAGCCCAATGCAAAAATCCTGAGGATCCATGTGGATCCATGCTTTGTAACCACGTTTTTGCACCACTGCGGTCCCAGGCAACAGTGGGTGCGTGATTTTTTTGGTGCAAGCTGTAGCCATGGACATGCTATGTGATCTGATGGTGAATTTGGGGTGACCCAGTGCAAAAATCCTGAGGATCCATGTGGATCCGTGCTTTGTAACCAGGCTCTCTGTCCCTCTCTTCTCCCCACTCAGCGGCTCTTCTCCCGCTTTGCTGTTTCAAAGCGAGCAAAGCGAGCCACGGAGGAGGGAAGGAAGGGGAACCATGGATCCTCTGCTCACGACTGCAGCAGATCCCCCCGCCATCTGTAGGCATTCGCTCCATAACACGCACAGACATTTCCCCTTACTTTCTAGGAGGAAAAAAGGGAGTGTTATGGAGCAAAAAATACGGCACTTCTTTACACAGCACATAGTTAGCTCCCGCAAGAAGTAGTGATGGCCAACAATTTGGATGGCTTTTAGAATGGGATTACATAAATTCACAGCAGTTAAGTTCATCATTGGTTTCGAACCATGATATCTTTGTTCTGCCCCTCCATTGTCGGAGAAGGTGCCTCTGGATACCAGTTGCTTGGAATCAAAACTGGGGAGAGTACAGGTAGAATATAGTCATTGTGGTTAGCCGCTGTTGATCTGATTCAGCAGGGCTTATCGTATACACACACACACACACATCATTTTGTGTGCCGCGTTTCTATAGCCAAAACCATACTCAAGGCCACTTACAGCATGAAAAAATTACATAATTACAAACGTAACGAAAGTAGTCCTCAACCATAAATTAAAACATCAAAAAGTACACAAATCAAATCGAACGATTTCCGCATAAATCACAATTAGCTCCAAAACAAATATACAAAAAGTTAACAGCAACAACACCCCTCCCCAACAAAACCTCTTAAACAATGCCGTAGCCCAAGAGTCTCTTCAGCAGCCTCGACTTTTGTAGCTGGAGTCAGTCAGGGCCCTGCCAGGTCAGGTGGGGGACACACACCTCACAGCCAAGGTGTTGTTAACTTAAAGCAAGTAACGCAGAATGTCTAAAGTTATATCTGTTTTCTTCTTCTTTAGGAAATGCACAATTTGAAGTGAAAATCAAACCCATCTCCCCCAAAGAAGTCGTTCAGATCCATGTCCCTAAGTTTCTGGACAGGAATGATGGCTCCTTTCTCATGCGATATCGGTTGTACGGAAGTGTCAAGGAAGGCTTAAAGGTGGAGATTCTTTATGGCGGTGCACATGTTGCTGAATCTCCCTATATCCTGAAGGGTAACGTGGTTTAGTTTTTTACTCCTGAATTTCCAGGGCTCTGACCCGCTGGGCATTGCTCAGTTGATCGGCGGGGTAGGGGAGAACACCTGTAAAACCGAACTGGCATGTTTGTGTAGTCATTCAAAAACTTAACAGACCTTATGCAGGCAATTACTGTATTTTTCCATGTTTAAGACGATGCTTTTTGCTGGAAAAAAAAAGGCAAAAATTGGGTGTTTTCTTTTACACAGATAGTGAATGCAGAGGGGGGACATGATTAATGGCAGCAGCAAGTAAGAGATTGGCAGTGGCGATTGGGCGGGTGATTGGTGGCTGCAGCAAAGCCTGCTGGTGATTGGCTGTGGCAGCAGCGATTGGGCAGGCGATTGGTGGCTGTGGCAAATGGGCTGTTGGTGGCAGTAAGTGGGCAGACAATTGGCGACTGCGGCGAGGTGTGTGATCTGCAGTGGTGGGCAGGCGGGTGAGCAATTGGTGGAAGTGACCTCCCCGCCCCCAAAAGCTAAACAGCTTAATTTCTTAATTTGGGTTTTTTAAAAATGGGGCGTCTTATACATGGGGGCATCTTATACATGGAAAAACTGTCTCCAAAAGAAAATAAGTTCTCTCCCTTTTTTGCATTCCAGAGATCTGGATAAGAAAGATTGGTTTAAACCAGGGTTTCCCAAACTTGGGTCTCTAGCTGTTTTTGGACTACAACTCCCACCATCCCTAGCTAGCAGGACCAATGGTGAGGGATGATGGGAACTGTAGTCCAAAAACAGTTGAACACTCAAGCTTGGGAAACCTTGGTTTGAACCAAAGGGAAGTCATCTGTACTGGGGCTGATGGGAGTTGTATTCCAAAACAGCTGGAAGGCACAGGGTTGGTAAAGGCTGGTAAAAAACATTGATGCTGGTGCTAATGAGAGTAGATGTATTGGAACACCTTGCAGAAGGGCCATCTTGAATTCATGGAATATTTTATAAAGGTTGACACTATAAAACAATCAGTCAATTGGCCAGTTTCCTGGTCATGCTTAAACCCATCTCATGGATTTAAAATGCGGACTTTGAACACATGGAATCAGCACTTCTGGTCCTGTTTTCCATTCCAAGGGCCTTGAAGTCTCAAGTGGTTTAAAAGCATTTCTTGGAAAAGGCTTGTGAGAAAAAACCTCCATTTGCACAGATCACAAGGTTAGGCCTCTATCCCCCCCCCCCCCAACATTATGTATTTGTCATCCTCTGCCTTTTTCAGGTCCAGTTTATCATGAATATTGCGAATGTCCGGAAGAAGATGCTCAGATTTGGGAGAAAAGTCTTTCCTGTCCTTCAGAGCACCCTCAGATTACCGAGGATTTCGCTGTGTTTCCTAGCATAGATCTTCAGCGGATGTTTGATGAGGTTCCACCAAGGTTTGCCCAAAAGATGGGAGCCATTGTTCATTATACTGTCATTGGCAATCACGTCTATCGCCGGTCCTTGGGGAAGTATACAGACTTCAAAATGTTCTCGGATGAAATGTTGCTGTCACTGGCGAGGAAGGTATATTTCCACAGATACTCGCTTAGTACACAGTGGCCATGTTTGCTCATCATGCTAAAGCAAGGATAGCTAACCTGTGGCTCTTGCAGGTGTTCTTGAACTACAACTCCCATCATTGCTGAGCCTTGGCTGGTTGGGGCTTATGGGAATTGTAGCTCAGCAAGTTTTGAAGACCACAGGTTAGCCACCCTGACACTAAACAATGTTCTTTTTAGCACATTTGCAAGCCTTTGCCTCATATACTCCCATTCTGCCTTCACCTCCTCCCACATAGCTGCATTGTTAACTAAAACAGAAAGTGCAGTCTTCCAAAGTTGCCCTCCTACCTGCGCAGTAAGAGGGGAGCATTCAAGCCTGGGACACACTGCATCTCATCCATGTTGCACTAAGCCATGGCATAGTGTGGTGTGCAAAATGCAGCAGTGTATAACAGACATCCACCAGAGGGGTCTGCACACCAGCAATATCCTTTGATCAGAGTCCTGGGACTCAGCTACATTAGTAAAAAAACAACAACAGTGATTTGGATGCGCTATAAACATGCAACACCAGATGGCGACAGAGAGCGGGAAATTTTAAAATGCGATTTTCCATAGAGATTTTTTTCTTTTGTTAAAACTATCTAATTTCTGACTTATTTATAGTGTTCCCCCCTGTGTTTGGATCCATCCCAAGGCTCTCAAGTGAGACTTGCTTCTGAGTAGATATGTGTAGAGTTGTGCAGGAAGTCTCAAATTTGCAGGTGCTTTCACCTCTCAAGCTTTTCAGTGTGCATTGAGTGATACCATGCAAGTTGGCAGCTTCAAATAAACCTTTTGCCCTATGTTGGGAGCCACTATCAGCATAGAGGGAGTAAATCAGCTGTGCATCGAAATGTGCTTCCCCATCTATATTGGGATGCACACTTGAATGCACAACCAAGGGTGCATTCCATTGAAAGCATCTCACTCGGATAGACATCCAATTTTGCCTGTGGTTTCTGAACCAGCAAATCACACAGACGAGGATTTTCTATCTCTGGTTGTATTGGGGCAAGCTAGGATAGATGGGGCCCAGCTATAAGTACATAGGAAGAGGTGAAATGCTTCTGGGAGATGATATATAATGAGTTGAAAAAAATGTTGAAATATACATTTATACAGAAACCAGAAGCATTTCTATTGGGCATTGTGGGGAGAAATATAAATAGAAAGGAATGTAAGCTCTTTTTATATGCAGTAACAGCAGCAAGAATATTATTGGCCCAAAAATGGAAGCAAAAAGAGTTACCGTCGATTGAAGAATGGAGGGTGAAGTTAATGGACTATGCAGAATTAGATAAACTAACAGGAAGGATTTGAAACCGGCGAGACCAGAAATACACGGAAGACTGGAGTAAATTTACGGACTATTTGAAAAGTAATTGTGAAGAACAGACGACGTTTGTAGGGTTGCAAGAAGTTTTGTGAGGAGTATTATTAGAAGTATTGTAAAAATGGACAGGGGGGGAATGATTTGTTAAGAGATGTAAAGGCAATATAAAGTTAAGAAATGCATAAGAAGTGGTTAAAACGGTGGATCATCAGAGGTGCTGATGGAAGTCCAAAAAGATTGTATAAGTGATAAGTTTTGTGGTACATTTTATAATTTATATGTTAAAATTAATAAAAAATATTATTTAAAAAAAAGAACATAGGAAGAGCTCTTCTACTGAGCCAGACCCATTAGTCAATTTAGTTCAGTATTGTGTGTGCTGACAGGCAGTAGCTCTTTGAGTGTCAGGCAGGAGACATTTCCAGTCCCAATTGGAGACCCTGCAAATGGAACCAGGGACCTTTGGTGTAGAAAACAGATGCTCCAATCTCATTCATAAAAAAGAGGAAACATTTGGGGGTGGGATGTAACCGAAACAACAACGAAAATGGTAGAACAAAATACAGAGACTAAAACATTTTTTTTCTTATAGGGGACCACCAAATTTGGCTTTTTAATCTATAGCAGCTTGTTGATCCATAACACTGGGTTAATTGTTACATCCTATGGAAGCTAAAGCAACTAGTAGAACAGCATGAACTACTACTATTACTACTGATTTACTACTTATACACTGCCCATCTGGCCAGGCCTCCCCAGCCACTCTGGGCGGCTTCCAACAGGATATTAAAAACACAGTAAAACATCAAACATTAAAAACTTCCCTAAACAGGGGCTGCCTTCAGGTGTGTTCTAAAAGTCAGATAGTTGTTTATTTTCTTGACATCTGATGGGAGGGCGTTCCACAGAGCGGGCACCACCACCAAGAAGGCCCTCTGCCTGTAACTTCACTTCTCGCAGTGAGGGAACCGCCAGAAGGCCCTCGGAGCTGGGCCTCAGTGTCCGGGCTGAATGATGGAGGTGGAGATGCTCCTTCAGGTATACTATAAAGGTGTTTTGACTTGTTTTAGGTTCACCTTCCTGATGTGGAATTTTACCTCAATGTTGCGGATTGGCCCGTTGAGCATCGGAAAGCAAACGACACCCCTGGCCCCCTGCCTATCCTTTCCTGGTGTGGCTCTCTGGATTCAGCAGACCTGGTGCTTCCAACCTACGATGTCACCCATTCAACCCTAGAAACTCTGCGAGGCGTCACAAATGACCTCCTGTCTATTCAAGGAAACACAGGTAACATGGGAATCTGGGGGGGGGGGGTGTCAGACAGAGGTGGGAGATAAGCATGTAAGAAGTGTTTGCTCGTATCAGGACATCTGCTCCAGCATCCTGTTCTCACATGGCCAATCAGATGCCAACAGGCAGCCCTGTTTAGAGAAGTTTTTAATGTTTAATAGGGTATTGTATTTTAATATTCTGTTGGAAGCTGCCCAGAGTGTCTGGGGAAACGCAGCCGGAAGGGCGGGATATAAATAATAAATTATTATTATTATTATTTATTACTATAACTTGAAGCCCCAAAGCAGAGCCTGTGTACAATAGCATCCCCCACACCTGTGATCCCAGAATCTGGCATTCCAGGGTGGATAAAAATCTTTTTTTAAAAAAAAATAAAAATCAGATTTTAAAAAATTTAAATCACTTTTTTTTTTTATTTAAATTGGATTTTTAAAAAAATTTATTTGGGTTTTTAAAATAAAATGCTTTCGGAGAAAAAAATGTTTCTAAAGATAGTTTTCTATTTAAGTTACATTATACTCCAAAGGCTATTCATCAGGAAATAAGGATTTGTTTTAAGTTTTTCATGTGTACTAAGTTGTTTTTTAAAAAATGTTTAACCACATCAGTTAACAAACATGGATACATATGCTATAATGTTATTGTTTTAATTAAATAAGTTGTTTAAATTGTTATTAAGGAAATGATTGTTTTGCTCCTTCCAATAAAGTACAGCAGAAAAGTTGTCCAAGTATAAACAGTTAACTTATTAAACCTCGCAATAATTTCATAATTATCTGTCTATGTATTTCTAATAGTATAACCAAATCAGTAATTTTTGATATACCGTATTTTTCGCCCCATAGGACGCACTTTTTCCCCTCCAAAAATGAAGGGGAAATCTGGGTGCGTCCTATGGGGCGAATGCAGGCTTTCGCTGAAGCTTGGAGAGCGAGAGCTGTCTAGGCTGCGGATAGCAGCCTGCCGCCCGGCATGCGGGGCAGACATCGGCCAGCCCCACAAGCTCCGGGGATAGCGGGGAGGCGCAGCGCCGCCATCCCGCTGTTCCCTACCTGGTTTTGGGGGAGAAATAAAGGAAAACGTTTTTTCCTTTATTTCCCCCCCCAAAAAACTAGGTGCGTCCTATGGGACGGAGCGTCCTATGGGACGAAAAATACGGTAACTGCAAAAACTACTCTGAATATTTATTATTCCAAAAATGAAGCCTTCATCTGGTTGTAAATATTAAGATTATACCAGCAAGAATCAAGTGTTACAGACTAGTGATTTAAATCTTGATTTAAATCGATTTGATTTGATTTAAATCAAATCCACCCTGCGGTATTCAGAAACATAGTGCCTCCCGTAGCAGAGGAAGAATAGTATTTTGAACATTGATAATGGGTGGGGGATGGCCTCGTTGAAGAAAAATAATACTGCTTGCAAATTGTAATCTCTGGAGAACAAATATTAGGCCTCCCAAGTTGCTTAGGGCATTTTGGTGTGCTGGCTGGGGCTGATGGGATTTGTAGTCCCAAACATCTGGAAGGCACCAGGTTGGCAAAGGCTGCACTAGGACTTCCAAGATTTCTGTTCTCCCTCCTCCTCTATTCTATCACCCGTTAATTCCAGGACCTGCCTGGGACAACAAAACAGAACAAGGATTCTTCAGAGGTCGAGACAGCCGGGAAGAACGGCTTCAGCTGGTGCAGCTCTCGAAGAAAAACCCAGAACTGCTGGATGCTGGAATAACAGGTTACTTCTTCTTCAGAGAAAAAGAGGCGGAGCTGGGGAAGGCTCCATTGATGGGGTTCTTTGACTTCTTCAAGGTATACCGCCTATCTTGCTAACACTGAGAGGAGACAGACAAATGTCCTTGTTTTTCGTTTTCTCTTGAAGCTCTGTTTAAGAGCCTGTTTCAGTGTTAAGGAACATCCTGCCTGGAAACTAGTGCCTCACCTAAACATGCAATATTGCATACTTAATAATAATAATAATAATAATAATAATTTATTATTTATACCCTGCCCATCTGGCTGGGTTTCCCCAGCCACTCTGGGTGGCTTCCACAAAGACCAAAAATACACCAGATGTCACACATTAAAAACTTCCTTGAACAGGGCTGCCTTAAGATGTCTTCTGAATGTCAGGTAGTTGTTTATCTCTTTGACATCTGATGGGAGAGCGTTCCACAGGGCGGGCGCCACTACCGAGAACGCCCTCTGCCTGGTTCCCTGTAGCTTTGCTTCTCGCAATGAGGGAACCGCCAGAAGGCCCTCAGCGCTGGACCTCAGCATCCGGGCAGAATGATAGGGGTGGAGCCCCCAGCCCTACTTGTGTGTTTTACTGCAAGCGTATACCCATTGCCTATCATTTCCTCCAGCTTGCGTGCATCCAAAATACATGCCTGCGTGATCATCACACCTGAGATTGCGTATGTGGGTTGCGATCTGTACCACTGCAGAGGTAGGAATTTTGGAGACTTTGAAGCAGCCTCCGTTTCAAAATGGACAAAAAAGATAAGGATGGCGATAAGTCATGTAGATGGCAGATTGCCTCCGGTATCACAGAGTCAGTAGGTCTAGGAATACCAGTTGCTGGAGAGAGGTATTGCACTCATGTCCCGCTTATGGGCTTTCCATAGACATCTAGTTGGTCACTTTAGAAGCAGGCTGCTGAATTAGATGGTCGTTTGGTCTGCTCGCAGCGGCGCTTTTATGTTCCCTTTGAAACATGAGATGTTTCCTTTAAACCACTTCAGGCTTATTTGTACACCCAACACAGTGTACAGTGGTACCTCAGGTTACATACAGTTCAGGTTACATACGCTTCAGGTTACAGACTCCGCTAACCCAGAAATATTACCTCGGGTTAAGAACTTTGCTTCAGGATGAGAACAGAAATCGTGCTCTGGCGACGCGGCAGCAGCAGGAGGCCCCATTAGCTTCAGGTTAAGAACAGTTGCAGGTTAAGTACGGACCTCCGGAACGAATTAAGTACTTAACCTGAGGTACCACTGTAGTCTATTCTGGCAGGTAATAGCCCTCCAGGATCTTAAACAGAGGTCTTTCCCATTGCCTTCTACCTGACGCTTTTAACTGAAGATGGCAGGCACTGAACTGTTCACCTTGTGCATGAAAAGGATGTGCTTTTACTACCAAGCTGCAGTTTCTCTTTCCAACCAGGGTCCGACCCACACAACCCCAAGCACTTCCTTGCATATACAGTGGTACCTCGGGTTAAGTACTTAATTCGTTCTGGAGGTCCGTTCTTAACCTGAAACTGTTCTTAACCTGAAGCACCACTTTAGCTAATGGGGCCTCCCACTGCTGCCGCGCGATTTCTGTTCTCATCCTGAAGCTAAGTTCTTAACCCGAAGTACTGTTTCTGGGTTAGCAGAGTCTGTAACCTGAAGCGTATGTAACCCGAGGTACCACTGTACTGGGTCTCCTTTGATGTCAAGTTCTGGTTTTCATTTTACTCATGTTGCATCAGCAGCTAATCCCGCAGACCCCCAGAGTTTTAGGTAGGGCTTATCCGATGGGTTGCTTGCTGTGGTTTGAAGGAGAGCTCAGAAAACCCCCTTGTACATGGCTGGAGTTTCCTATCAGGTACTTGGGATTGCAGTGTTGAGCTGAAAGGTGACCAGAAAACAGATCGGGTTTGTTGCTGTTACCCAAACTGTGAAACGATTTGACTTAGCCAAGGGTGCAGTGCTTGATCCCAATGCATGCTTGGTTCATGCTGCTTTCCTCCTCCTCCTCTCCCCTCAGTACAAATACCAAGTGAGTATAGATGGCACAGTTGCAGCCTACAGGTTTCCCTACCTCATGCTGGGGGACAGCCTTGTGATCAAGCAGGCTTCGCAGTACTACGAGCACTTCTATAAGGAGCTGGCGCCCTGGACCCACTACGTCCCCGTTAAAAGAAACTTGGAAGACTTGCTGGAAAGAATAAAGTGGGCCAAGGTAATCATCCTTGCCGCAGAAGAAAAGCTGGGTATTATAAATTGCAGCACCATTTCCCAGCTGTAGTCTGTTGTAAAGAAAACATGAGGATAGATAAGCCATGTTCCTGCTCTCCTTATAGGAAAAGGCAAGCCTTGGAGGGAAGGATACCAGATATAATAATAATAATAATAATAATAATAATAATTTTTTATTTATACCCCGCCCTCCCTGGCCAGAGCTGGGCTCAGGGCGGCTAACACCAGTAAAATTACAATAAAAACATAATAGGAGGGGAAAGGGGAAAAAAACAAGTTAAAATACGGGTTAAAATACAATTTAAAATGCATCCTCATTTTAATAGTAGCCCATTTGCATCAGCACCTAAGCTCAGCACCTTTCAGCTTCTCCGGATGTGATAGGATGAGCGTCCAGTAGAATTATAGTTTGGTTCTCATAGCTTTGAAAACCTCCCTATGTTGGAGTCACAAACCACAGCTGGCAAGTTGTAACTGCCAGCCCATGATGGAGTGTATTCAGACTCCTTGTGGTTTAGGTAGGAACTGAGAACTTAGTAGATGAAGAGACAAGTGTAGTTGTTTAAAAAATACCAACCTTCCAAAAGTTCTAATCCAGAGAAGAGGGAGGAAAACACTAGGAACTTTGAAACATAGCCCCAGAACTGCAAAGTACAAATTCACAATTGTGTTCTTCTGTATTTTCAATCTAAGCCGCATTTCCTTGTATTAACAGGGATGGGTCTATTTTTCAGCTCCGCGGCACATAAATGCGTAATGATTATATGGGTGGAAGAAGACAATTACTGCTCTGTGTTCTGAGTAACCAAATCTGTGTGAGAGATGTCAAACCTGTCTGTACACTTAGCTGTTGCTTGGGCAATAAGGGTAGCTTTCCTGAAATTAAGAAATCCCTCTCTCTAACTGTGCCAGGCTGCTACTGCTGCTTGGGGGAGGATAATATCATTAAAGCTTTGGATAAAGTGTGGGTAAAAATATAAAAAGATTGGAATTAACTTTGGAGGCTCTTTCTGTGTGTATGCTTGTACAATACAGTAGCTGTCCATAGCTTAGCATTTCTGCAGCTGCTGAAAATCTGAGTGCCCCTTCTTGCTGAACACAATCGCATAAGACTCCTTAGTTGCTCTATTATTTTATTCTTATGGGGTATTTATATCCTACCTTACTAACAGAAGTTCTCAAGGTGGCTTACATTATAATATAATATAATATAATATAATATAATATAATATAATATAATATAATATAATATAATATATAATATATACAATTAAATAGACAGTAGCAGCACAGTAGTTCCTACAACAGCTGAGTCTCCTGGCCAAGTACTAATGCTTGAACACAGTTTATTCCTATTCCTTAGGAAAATGATGAAGAAGTCAGAAAAATTGCCAAGGAAGGACAGGCAGCTGCTAGAGAACTGCTGCAGCCTCACCGGTTTTATTGCTACTATTTCAAAGTGTTCCAGGTTAGTCCGGATTTCAGTCTATGCTTATGCTGTTCCGAACCATACCGTCCACTCTCTCATGAAACTTGACCGTGGTGGTCTTAAAATGGTCTGGTTTCACAGCAAACCAGGATCTGGAACCATGGTTTGCTCCTGCCTCACTAACCATAGTTTAAACCAGGGACAGGCCACATATCCTGCTGAGAGGTGGTTGAAGAGCCAGCCACACATGCGTAATCGCACAATCATTTCTCTCGCTAAATTTAAGTTGTACAATTATAGTGGATTTGACCCTCTTCCAGCACAAGAAATCCACTTCCAGGAATTTTGCGGGACTTCTTGCAGTAGGGAAAGTGATGAGAAAATGCTTCGGAAAGTGCAGGATAACCTTTGCTTGACAAAACATAGTATAAACTGCCTGCAAAAACTAAGTAAATCAGAATGAAAGCTCATTAAGGAGTGGTGTTGTATAATGTCCCCACAAACATCTAAGCTCAATAAACAGAGTAAACATGCTGGAAATGACCGGGGTTGTGAAAGGGAGAGATGTTTTTGTTTTGAATAGTCTGCTGTTGTTTCAGTTTCTTTCCAACCTGTTTTACGTATTTCAGAAATATGCTGAACGCCAAGCTGGTAGACCTGAAATACGGGATGAGATGGAATTTGTACCTCAGCCTGATGACAGGACTTCAGTCTGCAGCTGCCACAGGAAAAAGCCTTCAAAGGAAGAGTTATAAGTAACCCTGCCAAATGAGATCAAATATATAGCCTGTTGCAAGAATGAGGCAAGACCTAAAATCACATTTAACACTCTGGAATCTGGAACTAGCTTGTACATGGAGAAATATTCACAATTCAGTCCTACAGCCTCTGTTCAGAAGTAAGCACCATTCAGTTTGATGGGGCTTGCTTTTCGCTAAGTGTGTGTTGGAGTGTTGTCTTGGATACCTTCCTTTGCTCTCTGTTTCCTCTACAAGTTGCCATGTGTGCTTTTTAAAAATCTGAACAGAGAATATATAATGGTAAGGAAAGCTCTCAGACAGACTGTATCCTTCACTTGCATGAAGTGTTTATGGGGCTAGTTTTCTAGATCACTTTCAAAGCACTCCACATAATTTGTCTCCTTGATCCTCGCAGCAGCCAGTTAAGGCAGGTCAGTTTTATTTACTGTGTAATACAACTAGGGCTTGAGGGCACCCTAGATTATCGGCGAGTTTACACCTAGAGTGTGATTATAAACAAGGTCTCCACAGTTCACACACCCTCCCTTAGCGACTTTACCAGCTGTCTTGGCATAGATGCTTAATTTTTATTAACGATGGGGAGAAATTGGTCTGTTTCTTCATATTCCTTGTCTAAATCAGATCCTGCTGTTTAATGACTGAAACTCTTTTAAGAGCAGTTCTGCACGTTGTATAGAATGAAGTGGTAGAATTATGGGCTGTTTTGTTAATTATTTGTTGGGTTTAGATACCACCCTTCCTCCCAAAGGGAGCCCAGGGCAGTATTACCAGGTGCATTGGTGTACCACATTTCCCCATGTAAAAACAGAATAACTCCCTCGTTCAAATATCACTTCAGCTACGAATTCTGTAAGCAGCTACTAACCCTGAGTCTCAATTCCCATCTGAATCTGCGGCTTTGCATGTAAAAAGGTCATAGGTTCAGTCCCAAATTAAAGGATGCCACATAGCAGGGCTTGAGCAAGACTTTAACCTAGACTTGGGATAGCTGTTAGCATAGTCCAGGGATAGACAGTCTGTTCCCCTCCTGATGTTGTTGGGGACCAACTCCCATTATATCTGATCATCAGCCATGCTGGATGAAGGCTCGTGGGAGTTGGGAGTCCAACAACTGGAAGACCACGGATTCCTCATCCCTGATACAGTCAGTGCTGAGCCTGAATAATTGATCTAATGATGTAAGGCAACTTGTTCTGAAGGAGCGTCTCCACCCCCATTGTTCAGCCCCAGACACTGAGGTCCCGCTCCGAGGGCCTTCTGGTGGTTCCCTTACTGTGAGAAGTAAGGTTACAAGGACCCAGGCAGTGGGCCTTCTTGGTAGTCGTGCCTGCCATGTGGAATGCCTTCCTGTCAAATGTCAAGGAAATAAACATCTATCTGTCTTTTAGAAGACATCTGAAGGCAGCCCTGTACAGGGACGTTTTTAATGGTTGATGTTTTATTGTGTTTTTAATATTTTTGGGGAGACGCCCAGAGTGGGTGGGCCAATCCAGTCAGAGGGGCAGCAAAGAAATAATAAATTATTATTATTATTATTATTATTATTATTATTATTATTTGTAGGAAGTATACAGAGGGGACACTTATCTCCCCTGAATTTCTTACTATTCTAACCTCTGGCATGTTTTCCAGGCCATTTAGACAAATGAAATGTAGGTGCGCCATAAATGGCTTTGCAGACAGGTGAACTCTTTATGTTGTTGAGCAAGTGTCGTACATGTATGAATCTGTCAATGGAGTTAGTGTTGTTATCATTAATACAAGTCACATCTTGTATTTCAGAATAGGCACCTACCAAAAAGTTGCCTCCCAGATCTTTAAATTAGGTCACTGTGTAAAAGCACTGGAGTATTTTTTGAAGTTGCTGTGTAACAAGTCTCCACCCCCCATTAACAGGAAAGGAAAGCTTGCATAAATCTGCCAACGGAGCTCTGTCGTGGAATTGAACCACATCACCTATGAAGTTAACTGTTCATGATTCCCTGCCACCAGAAAGGCTTTGCTTGGGGTATCATTTAATCAAAATATCTGCTGAACCTAAAAAAGAAGAAACTTAAGTTGATGGAAGGCAAATGTATCTCTTCTAGGTGCACAGAAATTATGTATAGTGAGAATCAGGCAAGCACAGACCTACCCCAGCCTTTTCTAGAGCAAACCTTAATTCATATTTATCAATCCACCACAAAGCCCCGTTTGTCACACATGGAGCCAATGAACTGGTGTGAGATTAATCCTAGTCCTTGATGGTATTGGCTACATATGGATATATTTTAATTTTACACCAGGGATGGGGTGAACCTGTGGCCCTCCAGATGTTTTTGGACTCTCAGCTCCCATCAGGCCCAGAATACATGGCCAATGGTCAGCGATATTGGGAGTTGTTCTCTAAAACTTCTGAAGAGTACCATCTTCAGGTTCATCGTCTCCGATATACCCCATGCCCAGATTTATAAACGAACTCCTTTTTGTAAGCAGTGGGTGACTCTGGTAAAGTGCTGTTTTGGTGACACTTTTATCTGGATTCCGGATGCCCAAAGCCAAAAATTAAATTAGGGGAGCTGCTTTATTTAAAAGGTACCGATATCATACTCTGCAAATAATCCTGTGGTTGCAGGTTTGAGGAGAAAATGAATCATAGCTGTAGTCCAGCCCAATATTATGTTCTGTGCAATCCTCTACACATCTACTCAGAAGCAAGTCCCACAGAGTTCAGCGGGGTTGAATTCCACACACAAGTGCTGCAGCTGTTTAAAACTGCACATAACCCTGGATGTAAGCCTCCCTAAACTACTTGCAAAGGATTGGGCTGCATGTCCCATTGATTCCAATGAGAAAATGTAACACATTTTACAATGCAATCCTATTCACATTCACCATGGTTTTTTTGTTGCTGACCTAATACAGCATTAGCCAAATCTACAACATTGCAATAGCATTCGTAAATCAGTGTTGGTTGTTTTAAAGCAACATGGACTCATTAAAAACAACTGCTTTTGTTTATGGTGTTATTACTAACCACAATAGTTTACATTCCTTACTTGTTTATAGCATTCAGTCCGTTTATGACTGATTCAAAGGTCCTTCAGATCTGTATAGCAAATCATGATCTTCATCTAAAACTTCAGCTTTTTCTGGTTATTTGAGTTTATGTTTCTGGTTTCTCATTCTTGAAAAATTTGGATTCTCGAATAAATCATGTGGAAGAGTGTTTTTCAACCTACGCTGCAGTTTTGTTCCTTGTGTTTCGTAAAAGGGCACTACCACAATATAAAGCACAGGGCAGAAAGCAGGAGACCTGCCTACAAGCCTCGTCTTGAGCAGGCCTGCACAGCTTGTGACTCAGCAAGCCAAACAGAACACGCCAGCCATGTATTGTTGATGTCTAGTTCCTTGACAACCCCATTTTTGTACTCTGTGATCTATGTAGTTAAGCTAGGGGGCGCCTGTAGGCACCGGTGTAGCTGCCAGTGCCTTTTATGGTGTCTGCAAGAGTCAGCAAATCTCTCCTCCAGAATCCACAATGACAGAGAGGCTGTTTGCAACTAATAAAACAGAACAAACCCACCACCAATGCACTGTTATTGCATCAAGGTTATTTGCAATCTGTTATTACAGAGTACAGCCGCAATAAAACCTTTTGCAGGCGTAAAACCGTATTGAAAGCTGGATCATGCAGGTCTGCCCCAATGACATCATGAGCGCAAGTACTCGTGAATTAACAATAAAAAGAATCTATGGAAGGGCCCAAATAGTCACACACAAGGAAAGGGAAGAGATTGAATGACAAGATCAACATTTATCTTAATGTTATTTGTGTATATGATTCACGCTTTCATATGAAATAAGCAAAGGTCAGTGTGAACACTTCTGCTACTTTTCATGGAAGCGGGTTTCCGAGTGACTCGGCAACAAAACACTTCAGTTTCCTTGAATGATTTGTTCTATCCAAGTAAGAACGTACCCTAGACTGGGACTGCTTGAACTTCTGCTTGAATATTGAAACGGGCTTTGAACATTAACCTTTCCACCTATTTTGTGTGCTTCAGCCCTTGTGAACACAACAAAGCAAGAGCTGAACTCTGATCCTTGGTTTGTCTGAAGTACTGTTCTTTGGTATGTCTGAGTGTTTTTCCCTCCCCAGCTGCTGAGAACAGTTTGACTAGTTTCATTTTATTTTGGGAGCATGCAATCTCTGCCCTTACCAAGACTGCTGGGATGCAAGACACTTTCGTTGCTAAGGGCTATACCTAAGATCAAACAGAGCTTCAAATAGGTAGTTTGGCTCAAATCTCAGTAGCTAATTCATTTGCAGGCGAAGAGCCTATTTGTCACTCTAGTCTGTGATTTATCTTTGGCTAGAGAAAGCTGTAGAGACCAACATGGGAGAGACACGTTTTATTGCAGCTTGGACAGATGAAGGTGTCTGGTTTCACTGTTACAGATGCACCATGGCATTTCTTCTCTCTGCGCTCCTCCCAGCAGTCATTACTGCTCTGGTCACTGTTGTGGACACAACCTGACTGTCTCCAGGCACTGCGGTCATCTGCAAGGGATTCCCATATGGCAGGGTTAATGTTGCCAACCTTCATATCACATCTGCAGACATCTTTATAACGCAGTCGGTCTGTCAACAGGCCTGGTATCTGAAGCCAACTCTCTGTAGCACATCCTTGGGGATCGTGCCATGTTCCATTCTTTGTACATGACCAAGCCATTGTATAAATCTCTAAGACATAAGTGTGAACATGCCGGGAAGGTGGGCTTGGAAGAGCACATCTTTGAGACCCTGTCCTGCCATGTGATGCTCCAAATCTTCCTGACACAACACATATGGAAGTCACTGAGAATTTGTTTCTGGCAGGTGTAAGTTGCCCATGACTCACTTCCATAAAGCAGAATGCTCAACACGCAAGCCTGGTAGATCTTTATCTTTGTATTGTTTAAATAAAAAAATTCCTTCCTGTAGCACCTTAAAGACCAACTAAGTTAGTTCTTGGTATAAGCTTTCGTGTGCATGCACACTTCTTCAGATACACAGAATATTTGTATTGTTTGTTAGTGTCACATTCTCTCATATCCTTTTGGAGGGGTGTGCCATTGTCATAGCTACATTACCAAAACTCCTATCCAATCAAGTGTTGACTGGGAGGCTGCTATTTACGGTGGAGCCCATCTATCACCACAAGCATGTGGTCACCAGTGCTGATGCATGGAGTGCTGGTGACATCCTGACCCAAGATTTATTTCAGACAATTTACTGGAATTCAACCAGAGAATTAAGTATCCAGAAAACCACTTTAAGTGAAGATATTATTCGTTTTTGTGGCTGTGAAGATGTCTTGGAAATTGGAGAGGTGGGGATGGCTAGTGAGATGGAAGCTATATATAAACTAACGAAAAACATAAATACAAGCAGCAGAAGCATATTAAATGGCAAATTTTGCAGAGATTATTCAGACTACAGTGGAGATGGTAAGGGTTTTATAATGTGCAGTATTGGTTAATGTGCAGTATTAATTAGGATGCAACACGGCGTATTCACAGCTCTGGTTATAAGGAGAAGTCCTTTAACCAAGACAGTTGTTCCCAAATTCCACCCCCTCCCCGTACACACCCCCCCCCCAAATGAAAACTTGTTGGATCACTTAATGACATTTTCTACCTGTTGTAGCAATTGTAATGCACTGTGCTAGACACTGTGTTTCTGAACTGTATTTTTATTGTCTTTTACTTCTTACAACAAATTGAATTCCACAGAATTCAAAACGTAGATGAATACAATAAAATAAAGTATAAGAAACAAAAGTAACATTTTTTAAAATCAATATAAATATTTAGTGTGATGGATATGTCGTCTCCAAATCCACAGGCATGTTGCACACCAGCTGAATGAAGCTCTGGGCTGCTGGTAGCCTGTTGACCAATTTGGAAACCTCTGAACTTAATTAACTAAGAATTAATACCCCTTAATTCTTCCCTGTTGGAACTACCTGTAGCTAGGAGTAATTATAATTGACCTGGGATAGACATGCTAGATCTTATTGTGGTTTCGGAGGTGTGTTATTTACGGCATAGCATTATATTCCACCTTTTCCTGAAGGCTGAGGATAACTCATCGCGATACAATTTCATGGGTTATTATTTACTACTGTTATTATTTATTAAATGTATATACTGCCCTATAAACACAAGTCTTCGCGGGGGGGGGTGCAGTTTGCAAGATAAAATTGCAATATCAAAACATGAAATACACAACCAAAATAAAACAAAAACAAAATCAACTCCCTCCCAAGTCCTTAAAGGATCAGTTAAAAAAAGAATGACTCCCCGGGAAAAGTGCTAATAATAATAATAATAATAATAATAATAATAATAATTCTTGCAGTTGCCTCTTTTAGAGCCTTTGCTGTTGCCATTCACAGGTGATTGCAAAAAACCCCACCACAACTTCACCTGTTACTAATTTCTGATAATAAAACAGCTCTTGTTAACATGGGCAGAAACAAGCTTGCTAATTTCTTTTCATGTTTTTATCGCGCCGCTTTTCGAAGACGGATGGACCTTCCCAACGGCAATGAAGCTAGACCCCGCCTGCCTTCCCCTCTTCCACCCGGGGCTCCTCTTCACGCCCCTCCCTGGCTCGCCTCAGGCGGGGGAAGGGACTAGGCCGAGAAGCCTCCGGGGGTTCCTATGGCAACAGGAAAACACCCCGCCAGCGGGAGGCGGAGAGGCGAAGGCCGCTTCCTTATGGGCGCGAGGGTAAAAAGGGACCCGGGGGTGGGACGAGGGGAAGGGAGGCTCCGAGGAGGGGGAAGCCGCCACCACTGCACTCGGGGGGCGCAGAAACGCGGAAGGGAATATGGTAGAACCTGTGCATGCATTTCTTGGCGCATTCACATGTGCGCGCACACAGAGGTTCTGTTTGTGTGGTGACGCTTCCTAACTTTCAGGTGGGGATTCTTTGGCCTTCTCCTTGGTGACGAAGGGCTCTTCCAGACGGCTGGTTTATTTGGCATTCGCCCTTATTTGTTTGCTGTTGAAGGCGCATTCCCCGTTTGTGGGAAGTTATTTTACCCGGCATATCAGCAAGTGTTACCTGCTCTACACCCACCGTGCTTTCCAGTATATATTTCCATCATTTTCCTTACCGCAAAAAAATCTGCTCTTTTGGGAAAGTGCAGGGTATTGGGGGGTGGGGTGGATGCAAAACTGCCAAACCAACTCGAGAATTACACAACCTGAATCCCACCTTAAATAGCAGCAGTCTGGAAGCTGCTCGCTTTTAAATCCTGATTCACTCTTCCCTGGGAAAGTCCCTTTGAAGTTTTGAAGAAACCTATAGTCTTTGCCAGCTGCCTAAAAGTCCTTAAAGAGGGAGCCACGCAGGCGCCTCTCATAAAATGTTTTAAAAGTCTTGGCACCACCACTGAAAAGACCCCTCCCCCGTTTGTGTTTTCCTACCTAGTGTCAGAGAAAGGTGCTCTGAAGCTAATATTAATGTTTGAGGAGATACATTTGGGGAGGTATCATTCACCAGTGCTATTCCAACCCTTATGCCCCAAAAGAGAGAACTTTGAATGGAGGTCAGAAATACACTGGTTGCAAATGGAGACGGCTTAATATTGAACTCATATGACCTGATCTATTGGCTCCCGGGTAATAATCTATCAGATTCCTTTTAACCAGTTGAAGTTTCCAAACCACCTGCAAAGGCAGCTTCACAGATAGAGTACATTGCTGCAATCCAATCTAAATGCGACTGTTATTAAGCATTTACAGTGCAATCTAGAAGACGTGTTGATGAAGCCACTTTTATCTTCATTTAAACAAATTGTATAACAATAACCCCCTTCATGGATCACTGCCTTGCCTTGGCGAAGGGGCTTGAATAACTCAGAGAAGCTATGAACTATGCCGAGCAGGGCACCCAAGATGAACAGGTCATAGTGGAGAGTTTTGACCAAACGTGATCCACCTGGAGGAGGAACCCGGCAAGCCACTCCAGTATCCCTGCCAAGAAAACTCCATGGACAAAGACAACAGGCATATAAAAGTTATGACGCTGGAAGATGAGCCCCTCAGGTCGGAAGGCGTCCAACTTGCTACTGGGGAAGAGCGGAGGACAAGTACAAGTAGATCCAGAGCTGATGAAGCGGCTGGGCCAAAGCCGAAAGGACACTCAGTTGCGGATATGCATGGAAGCGAAAGGAAAGTCCAATGCTGTAAAGAAAAATATTGCATAGGAACCTGGAATGTAAGAACCATGAACCTGGGTAAGTTGGATGTGGTCAAAAATGAGATGGCAAGAATAAATATTGACATCCTGGGAATCAGTGAACTGAAATGGACGGAATGGGCGAATTCAGTTCGGATGACTATCATATCTACTACTGTGGGCAATAAACCCGTAAAAGAAATGGAGTGGCCATCATAGTCAACAAAAGAGTGGCGAAAGCTGTACTGGGATTCAATCTCAAAAATGATAGAATGATCTTGATACGAATCCAAGGCAGACCTTTTAACATCACAGTAATCCAAGTTTATGCACCAACTACTGGTGCTGAAGAAACTGAAATTGACCAATTCTATGAAGACTTACAAGACCTTATAGAAGTGACACCAAAGAAGGATGTTCTTCTCATTATAGGGGATTGGAATGCTAAAGTAGGGAATCAAGAGATAAAAGGAACAACTGGCAAGTTTGGCCTTGGAGATCAAAATGAAGCAGGGCAAAGGCTAATAGAGTTCTGTCAAGAGAACAAGCTGGTCATCACAAACACGCTTTCCCAACAACACAAGAGACGACTCTACACATGGACATCACCAGATGGGCAACATCGAAATCAGATTGATTATATTCTCTGCAGCCAAAGATGGAGAAGCTCTATACAGTCAGCAAAAACAAGACTAGAGTGACAAAGATTACCATAATAAAGGACAAAAGTGGTAAGGACGTAACAGAAGCAGAAGACATCAAGAAGAGGTGGCAAGAATACACAGAGGAATTATACCAGAAAGATATGGATGTCTCATACACCCCAGGTAGTGTGATTGCTGACCTTGAGCCAGACATCCTGGAGAGTGAAGTCAAATGGGCCTTAGAAAGCACTGCAAATAACAAGGCCAGTGGAAGTGATGGTATTCCAGCTGAACTATTTAAAACTTTAAAAGATGATGCTGTTAAGGTGCTACACTCAATATGCCAGCAAGTTTGGAAAACTCAGCAGTGGCCAGAGGATTGGAGAAGATCAGTCTACATCCCAATCCCAAAGAAGGGCAGTGCCAAAGAATGCTCCAACTACCACACAATTGCACTCATTTCACACGCTAGCAAGGTTATGCTTAAAATTCTACAAGGCAGGCTTAAGCAGTATGTGGACCGAGAACTCCCAGAAGTGCAAGCTGGATTTAGAAGAGGCAGAGAAACCAGAGACCAAATTGCAAACATGCGCTGGGTTATGGAGAAAGCTAGAGAGTTCCAGAAAGACATCTACTTCTGCTTCATTGACTATGCAAAAGCCTTTGACTGTATCGACCACAGCAAACTATGGCAAGTTCTTAAAGAAATGGGAGTGCCTGATCACCTCAACTGTCTCCTGAGAAATCTCTATGTGGGACAAGAAGCTACAGTTAGAACTGGATATGGAACAACTGATTGGTTCAAAATTGGGAAAGGAGTACGACAGGGTTGTATATTGTCTCCCTGCTTATTTAACTTATATGCAGAATTCATCATGCGAAAGGCTGGGCTGGATGAATCCGAAGCCGGAATTAAGATTGCTGGAAGAAATATCAACAACCTCAGATATGCAGATGACACAACCTTGATGGCAGAAAGTGAGGAGGAATTAAAGAACCTTTTATTGAGGGTGAAAGAGGAGAGCACAAAATATGGCCTGAAGCTCAACATCAAAAAAACGAAGATCATGGCCACTGGTCCCATCACCTCCTGGCAAATAGAAGGGGAAGAAATGGAGGCAGTAAGAGATTTTACTTTCTTGGGCTCCATGATCACTGCAGATGGTGACAGCAGTCACGAAATTAAAAGACGCCTGCTTCTTGGGAGAAAAGTAATGGCAAACCTAGACAGTATCTTAAAAAGTAGAGACATCACCTTGCCAACAAAGGTCCGTATAGTAAAAGCTATGGTTTTCCCAGTAGTGATGTATGGAAGTGAGAGCTGGACCATAAAGAAGGCTGATCGCCGAAGAATTGATGCTTTTGAATTATGGTGCTGGAGGAGACTCTTGAGAGTCCCATGGACTGCAAGAAGATCAAACGTATCCATTCTTAAGGAAATCAGCCCTGAGTGCTCACTGGAAGGGCAGATCCTGAAGCTGAGGCTCCAATACTTTGGCCACCTCATGAGAAGAGAAGACTCCCTGGAAAAGACCCTGATGTTGGGAAAGATGGAGGGCACAAGGAGAAGGGGACGACAGAGGATGAGATGGTTGGATGGTGTTCTTGAAGCTACCAGCATGAGTTTGATCAAACTGCGGGAGGCAGTGGAGGACAGGAGTGCTTGGTGTGCTCTGGTTCATGGGGTCACGAAGAGTCAGACAGGACTAAACAACAACAACAACAACAACATCATAACAATAACAAATAGGCTTGTTATTTTTTATTCAAATCCAATTTTGTTTACTTTGTAAATTAGGGCAGCAGTTTGTAAACTACATTGTCTGAAGCGTTCTTATTCAAGGCCGGCCCACCTGTGATCAAGGTGAGGTGACTGCCTCAGGTGGCAGGATGTACAGTATTGGGGCAGCAGATCCGTCCTCCAAGGAATGCAATGGACGCTGCCACTGGTGGCTTGAGGCACAGCTGGTCTCCTCCCAGCCCTAGGCAGGAAATGGTGAGGGCTGCCCTCTGTTTTCTCCTGGGTGCTGCACCTGCCTGGTTCAAAAGGGGCCCCTTTCTCCCCGCCACAACTGCTTTTGATACCCACTTCAACCATCGAGTAAGGTTGATTTGATTCCCCCACCCTACCCTAGTTCCCGATGTAGATCCTTATTTCACCCTTGTTCCTGGTGTAGATCTTCACTCGCCCTTTCTGCCCTGGCTCCATTTTGTGGTTCACCTCAGGTGCCTAAGTGTCTTGGGCCAGCCCTACTCTTAAATCTGTGAAGAAACACCAAGGATCCTATTAGATAGAGAGAGGGGTTTGTGCAATACTGTTTCTGTCCATCTTTTTGAAAAGTTCCATTTTGCTTCTCCAACAATGTACTTATATGTGTGAATGAAAATTGGTACTGTATAGAAGGCAACCACTATTTTCCCGATGCCGTTCTTCATTTAGTGCACATAATTAGTTTTCATAAAGTCAGGAAAATGAACGATAAATCTTTGTATAGGGTAATCCAGGTCCAAGCATTTTTCTGCAATGGAAATTAAACCCTCCAGAAGCCAGCAAAAGCGTGGGTAAGTCTGTAAATTGAAAGATACAAGTATATACAAGTAGCAGCCATTTTGCGCACTTTCAATTGGCATGCAACCACCAACGCACATGTCATTTTCAGACCCAGAAGAGGGTGGAAAGGGGCAGGGGTGTAATGGGATGGGCTGGACGTGTGTCTGGAGCGCAGGTGGGAAGCTGCCTGTACCTAAAAAATAACAAACAGCCTGATTCTATGCATTTTTACTCAGCGGTAAGCTCTGTTGTATTCTGTGGGTCTTACTCCTTGGTAAGTGTGTGAGCCCCATTGAATTTACTAGAAATTACTCCTGAGTAAATACCCAGAGAATGAAATACCCAGAGAATGTATGAAAGCCTTTAAGTTCCAGTGCATCACTTCTGCATGATATAATGGAAGCAAGCCATTTTTAAGCTGAGTGTATGATGTTATCATTGTGGATTGTAAAAGAATAAACTTGTAAGTTCAAAGAGTTTAGATTATGTTACTATCTATTATTGAAACCATTGCAAAAAATGCTTTTCTTTATCAAAGCCACCAGCATTTATTACCTCCTGGTTTCCCTCCTTGCAGGGGGCATTCTACTTTTGCTTTTATTTTTTTCTATGTTTTCTGCAGAAACTATATATAAATCTTGTGTAATCGTTTTGTTTGTCAATATCTCACCTAAATTATGAAATGTAAAATAGTAAGTCCAGTTCTGGTTATAGACAAAATTATCTTGTATAATTTTTTTAATGAGGGAAGTTAAAAAAAATGCAAAACTAATGAATTGCTAATTGTTTGAATGATATATCTTAAAATGTATTATTTGAAGGAAACATTCAAGACATTCAACATCTAAAACGGATGCTGTCGTAGAATTGTACCTCAGTGAGGAACATGAAAAAGAAAGTAGAGCAGCCACGGTTATTCAGAGAGCCTGGAAAAGATGGCTGGTAAGTTGGAAGTGCTACTTCTCTGTACATTTCCTCAGAATAATCTGCTTCTGGGGTTTCTCTAGTATGAGTTAGGTTTTTTGGTTTTGGTTTTAATTTTCTGTGGTTTTCTAGATCATAGCTTATAACTATAATCAATGTTGTAATTCCAAGGAACAATGGTAAATGTTTATCTGTGTTTTTGTAGTTTTATCTGTAAGCCGCCTTGAGTCCCAGTCTCGGGAGATAAAAAATAAATTAATTAAAATGAAATAATAACCGTATTGGTGATGTAGCACATGGACTGCACTTTAGCTTGTCAGCCTGGCATTCCTGTACCTGAGGGTCAAATTATTACCATATACTGTACCAGGTGTGGGGAACCTTTGGCCCTCCAGATGCTGCTGAACTAGAACTCCTTTCAGCCGCAGCAAGCATGGCCAGTCTTCAGGAGTGATGGGAGTCTGAGGCAACCCATCCCATTTTGCCACCTGAGGCGAAATGGGAATGTGCTGCTCCCTGCCCCACCTCACTGCTGCGCCTCCACCACTTCTCGGCAATAGCAAGAGCTTCCCACTGCTGAGCAACAGTGTTTGGCTAGGTGCGGCTGCTCGTCTTCTTTACCTCATGAGCAGGGGCACCGCCTCTTGCGCTTCCACCACCTGAAGCGGATGCTTCACGCTGCCTCTTGGGTGGGCTGGCTCTGATGGAAGTTTGAAGTTCAGTGACATCTGGAGGGCCAAAGGTTTCCCATGCCTGCCTTATTTTATAGCCTACCATATGAAAGCAATTAACATGTCATTTTTGAAATAGAAATAGCACCCGATGGGCTTTTTGAGGAGAATTACAGCTGTGGGGAGGGATAAGAGTCTTAGTCCTTCCTCTCCTATCATGATCCCAGAGACATCAAATAAGAACCCCAGCTAATCTTAGTTCCAGAAAGAAAGCTTCCATTCCTCTGTAGTGACCCCCAAATCATATTAAAATGTTACAAAACTGACTTGAATGGGGTGTTTGCAGACTTTTTCAATGGTGTTTCAAATATACACGATTTCACTTAAACGCACAGTGCCTTGGAATGTCACCCCCACATAAATTGGGAGCTGCCTGTATTGTGTATCACTGCAACTCAGGAGAAAAACCCTCTAGTGAAAGGTTTACAGAGCAAAGCATAAAGTGGGGAGAAACCACAAAAGGAAAGGAACAAGCCACAAGAATTGGGGCAAGATGAAGCATTGAGAAGGGAAAACCAAACATGATTACAAGTTCCTCCAAAGAAAAGTCATATACAGTACTTGGATGAGAGTGTCTGTCTGTGTGACTGCCTATAAATATATGTCACAAAGAGGCACTAGTCAGTGGTAAAGTGCCCTGGGTTGCCAGTGCCTCTTGTAACCTGAAGTTCATGTGTGATCTTTTCAGAAAAAGCATTAAACAAGGTCTTCTTGAACCAGTTGTCCAGTGTGAAACTTGAGACCATGTACACCAGCCTTGTCTGCTCTGGCCAGCAGCAGTTCTCCAGGGGTGCAGGTGGATTCTCACCCACCCCCCATCATCTGCAACGTAGGAGACTGCCTTATATTGAGTCAGACCATCTATCTCAGTGTTAAATCCACACAGCAGCTCCCCAGGGGCATTCAGACAGTGATCTTTCTCAGTCTTACCTGGAAATGCCAGCGATTGAATTTGAGACTGTCTGCATGCAGAGTGTGTGCTCTATTAAGGAGTCCCAGCCCTTCCTTAAGCTGTTTGGAACAGAGAAAGCTACTTGATTCTTTTAAAGCAAGGGGAGAAGAAGAGTCCACAATTTCTTGCCAGGATGTATTGGCCTTTGAACTTTTTTTTTTTTTAATTATTCACAAACTATAATGGTGGTGGTAATAATACTAATAATACTAATAATGATGAATTTCTTGGATCCCACCCATCTGACTGGGTTGCCACAGTTACTCTGGGTGGCTTCCCACAATAACAGCTGTTATTTATCTCTTGTGGCCAGGATATCGGTGTGTTTGACTACTATAAAGACCTAATTTCCTTTAGAATATGCGGAGAACCCTATCATCTGATGAGGTTCATTGATCCTAAAGAGGTAAGGGTTAGATTGAAGAGGATCATTGTTTTAACTTCACTGTTTCACTACTAACTGTCAACTATTATTTATTTATCTGTTATTCATGCATAATAGTATTTATACACTACCCTCTTGCAAAACTTTGGGGGGGTTACAACAACAGAAAAATACTTAAAAGCGATACATAGCAATTATTAAAATGGCTGACTACTCAAGAAAGGTTTTAGAGAGCTACATACTATAGACCTGTTGACAGTAAATTATAATACCAATAATTAACTGTGTCTGTTGCTATGAAACACTCAGTTTTGACTCCAGTAGACACATTTAATGTGCTTTGACATCACAATCCTATAAGTATTGCTATATGTATCCTATATGTATTCCTGCACTGCAGGGGGTTGGACTGGATGCCCTTCTCTTCCAGCTCAACAATTCTATGATACTCTGAATCTTTGTATGTTCAGTGGAGCTTACCTTCAGGTATGTAGGTACAGAATTGCAGCCTTAGTGTGCTGAAAGTGAGTTTTGCAAATCAATATTTTAAAACCTGTTTGCCTACCTGCCTGTCCTCCTTTTCCCCCCTGCCTCATCTTGCTAGCCATAATTTTGAGATCTCCATGAAGCAGTCAGTTTATATAATTTTAGATTAATTGTTCCAGCCAAATTTCTGCAGGTAATTAGGTATAGGATTGCAGCTCCTTAATGCGCTATAAACTAGGTTTGCAAATAATTATTGTTAACTGGCTAGAACAGCAACAACAACAACAACAACAAAGCAAAGCAGTAATCAAGATTTAAGAGAAATAAGGAGCTAAACAAGAGTCTACAACCCAAAAAGCTTAGACATATCTGTTCTCCAAGGGTCTCATAACAAACAAGATGCCATAATTATTTTCCTTTGGTTACAGGCAGGATTTATAGATGCTGCAGCAGGGATTCATATAAGATTCAGACTAGGTGGGGTAAGTATAACTTAGATTAGGGGTGGGGCATCTCAGGCCCAGGAACCAAATGTGGTCTTCCAGACCTCTCTGTCTGGCAATCTCCCTGGGTCTCTCCATTTCTCCCCAGGCTTGTTTTGCATGACACCTCCAGTGTTTTCACCTGCCTGGAATGTATTCTTGAACTCTGCTAATGCCCCTTGCTTGTCTAGATGGAGAATAGTATGGCAGTATGTATGGCAATTAGTCTCCTGCACAAAGATAAGATTGTGGTTCATTGCTCTGCCCACAGCTGGCATGTGGCCCTAGGAAGATTGCTGTGAATGGAATGAGGCCCCCAGGCTGAAAAGCATTCCTCACCCTTGGTTTAGATGAATGTCAAAAGTGCAAATGATACCTAAACATCTTAAGGTAAAGGTAAAGGGACCCCTGACCATTAGGTCCAGTCGTGACCGACTCTGGGGTTGCGGTGCTCATCTCGCTTTATTGGCCAAGGGAGCCGGCGTACAGCTTCCGGGTCATGTGGCCAGCATGACTAAGCCACTTCTGGTGAGCCAGAGCAGCGCACAGAAACACCGTTTACCTTCCTGCTGGAGCGGTACCTATTTATCTACTTGCACTTTGACGTGCTTTTCAACTGCTAGGTGGGCAGGAGCAGGGACCGAGCAACGGGAGCTCACCCCGTCATGGGGATTCGAACTGCCAACCTTCTGATCGGCAAGTCCTAGGCTCTGTGGTTTAACCCACAGCGCCACCCACGTCCCTAAACATCTTACATACTTTATATTGCATATTTTGAAGTCTGTTAAATGTAAATTAATAAAATTGAGATTTTCAGACTCTAATACTCTCCCTAGAAAAGTAATCTTCATCTACATGGAAAGCTAATACATCAGGGAGAAGGATTTTATCTTAGCAATTAAATGGTCGACCTGGGAAGATGAGTCCTACATGTTATTTCTGCTCATTTGAATTAAATCCCTGTAAAAATTGCTTTCTGTTCTCCAATCTGTCAAATGCAAATGATAATGAGTTCCATCATAGGCCCTAAATGTAAGTTTTAGGGAAATGCAGAATCCAGTCTGCTTCCAGTTCTGAGAGGAACTAAAATTAAGGGCCATTTACGACAACCAACAGTGAATTAAAAAAAATAACAATAACACTTTTTTTAAAAAGTGCAGTAGTCAATAATCAAGTTTCTCATTTTAAAATTGTATATATCTCTGCAGGTGAAGTTTCCTCCATGTGTATATTACAAGATATTTACCCACAGACCTGTTGTGGATCTATGTGCAAACAGTCCCAAAGACTACGCAAAGCTAGCAGCCAAGTCAAGGCAACGACGAAGTTTCCAGGAAGCAAGCTTTGACGATCACAGGGATTGGTACCAACGCATAGAGAATAATGGCTGGAGACTCCTTTCTAACAGAGTAATAAAATAAAAGCATTTTCATCTGCTGCGTCATTCTCAAATACCAGCAAAGCTAATTTATATGACATGACAAGGTGCCTGGTGGTGCTAATATACCTGTAGGAGCCTCTCCACCCCCATCATTCAGACCGGACACTGAGGTCCAGCTCCGAGGGCCTTCTGGCGGTTCCCTCACTGCGAAAAGTGAGGTTACAGGAACCAGGCAGAGGGCCTTCTCGGTAGCGACGCCCACCCTGTGGAATACCCTCCCATCAGATGTCAAGGAGAAACAACTATCTGACTTTTAGAAGGCATCTGAAGGCAGTCCTGTTTAGGGAAGTTTTTAATGTTTGATGTTTTATTGAATTTTAAAGATTTTGTTGGGAGCTGCCCAGATTGTCTGGGGAAACCCAGCCACAAGGGCGGGGTATTATTAATAATAACAACAACTATTATTATTATTATTATTATCATCATCACTAATCAGGCTGCAACATTCAGGTTCTGATTGTGGGCTTCCCATGGGCTTCCCTGGTTGTCCCCTATGAAATCAGGAGTTGGACAGATGGGCTCTTCTCGTGTTCTGAAAAGTCCAGTTAGCTAAAATTACTGTTCTAACTGGGGATGGGGTTTTAACTTGGGTTTGTGTTGTTTTATTTATTTTATTTAAATTATTTTAAAATGTCAATTTGGATTTTTGTATTTGTGGGCTGGGGGTTGTTTTGGGGCTTTTGTTGGGGAGTGTATTTTTTATTAGTTTGTATACATTAGAATTGCTTATTGTTTTAATTATTTTTATTACGTATTTTGTGCTTTTGTATTGAAACTTTTATGTTGTGAACCCACCTGAGACCGGTGGGTATGTATACAATTTTAATGAGAATAAAGGGAGAAAGCTCTAGGAGAGTGTCCTAGAGTATCACAAGGAAGTACAAGTGAGTATACCATTCGGATTTGAGTTTTCTGCAGCCAGTAGCGAGTTCAACAGATTGTGGAGTACAAATAGGGTACCACATGTATACCTCTGGTACGCTAACAGATTCTAATGTGGCAGTGGCGGCAGCAATGCTTTTATTTATAAAGATATTTACATACTGCCAACCCATACAAAACATCAAAGCGATGTACAACCGTATATAAAAGTATAATGAAACATAAAACACCATAGAAACAATTAGGGAAAAACCATCATTAAAATGACTGGCTAACCAAGAAATAGCTGCATAGATATGTCAGCATAAAAAGATCTTCAAAGAGATGCTTGAAAGTCAGTAGTGAGGCTGCTATTATTAGTAAGCTGCTTCCTTCCTGGGAACTTGTAAGAGCACCAAATTAGGAAGTGCCTGGGATGGCTTAATTAAGTTGTAGGGAAGAGCAGGAGGGGGAAAAAATACGTTCCCATGTATTGGAGTTCTTGTGCTGGTATGTATACCTGAGGAGGATGTCTGTATGAGTCAATGTCAGCAAATGCCAACTATTTTTTGCCCTGCATGTCTGAGGCCTTGGTTCCCATGTTTTACCAGGCAGCATGGATCTTTCTGGAGTTAAGAGACTGCCAGAACACCTAAGATGACAGCAAGGCTAAACTCTGTGGTAGCATCCTCTATCCTCTGTATTACAACAAACACAACCATTCTCTGATGTTCCTCTGCCCTTGCAAGCAACTGTCAGTTAAGCGGAGCATGGGCAAGAAGAACTGAAGCTCATTGATTTTATTTTTATTTTGCTTCACTACAAAACAAGAGGGGGAGAGGCAAGGAAGTTACATTTCGGTGGCTGTACAGGAACAGCAATATCCTCTGCAGAGCTGTGTGTGACCAGGAAATTCATATATAGTGGTACCTCGGGTTACATACGCTTCAGGTTACAGACTCCGCTAACCCAGAAATATTACCTTGGGTTAAGAACTTTGCTTCAGGATGAGAACAGAAATTGTGCTTTGGTGGCGCGGCAGCAGCAGGAGGCCCCATTAGCTAAAGTGGTGCTTCAGGTTAAGAACAGTTTCAGGTTAAGAACGGACCTCTGGAACGAATTAAGTACTTAACCCGAGGTACCAATGTAGAGATAGTGGCATAAATGGAGAAGGAAGGAGGTTAGCATTGACAAGGGTCAGAAAATTATTACGCATTTGTAACAGTTTGTGAAAAAATGTGTTTCAGTTTTGGAAGGGCATGGATCCCTTAACTGCTAAAGACAACATCCGAATAAAGGAATTCCACTACTGCAAGGTGCAGAAGAAACAAGCTGTAGAAAGAAAAAGAAAAAGAAGAAAAATAGAGTGGCTGAAAAAAATGTGAGCTTCTGCAGGTTTGAAGTGCTGTACATAACAGTGAACTGTTTTAATTTTATCTTCTGAATAATTTTATTACCATTCATACAGTTGTCATGATAAAGGCCTCCTCCTTCAGGCACTATATTCATTGGCCAACTAGACACAGTTTGCTATAAATCATAGGTTAAAAAGTTCCATCGCTTTTGCTGGCTCATTTCGGCCCCACCAAACCCAAAGCATCCTGCCAGCCAAGTAGGGTGGCCTTCTGGGATCTTAATAAAACACCTGTGTTTACTGTGTTGGAAAATGCCTGAAATGGAAAAACAGACAGCAGGTGATGCACTTTGAAGTCACAATTGTGCTGCCGATTAAACTTCTGAAAACCAGTGATTTAAAGAACAGCAAGGGGATTTTACAACACAGAGGTTTTACAACATAGTCCTGTTTGGCTCTTGGAACCTCTGCTTTTTGGAGGTTTGAAAAGCAGAGATGGGGAGGGAGAAGGGCTTTCCATTCAATGGAAACTGCTTCAGCCTCCCACTGCCAATGGGCAGGTACAAGCATGTCTTGCTCTCCTGCCAGCTGTCCGTACTGTAAGGGAAATGAGCTCAGAGGGAAACTACATGCAAAAAGAAGAGACACTGGTTTATCAAAAGGTGATCAGTTGACAAGACAGTCCTGGTGATAACACAATCCCCCGGCCTTGGTGTCACATGTAGTGTGAGAAAATCTGCGCTTTCCACTCAAGCAACGGGTGAAAGAATTGAATTGCCTGATAAATTTTAATTCAGCAGTTTCATCCTGGAACTTCCTTTTAAAGTTCCTTTGTTCAAGGATGGCCGTCTTAGGATCCGATATAGAGGTGTCCTGAGAAGTTTAAACTTGTTACTTTCCAGGTATTAACATGAACTTTCAGTGTTCAGAAAGTAGCAGAAAACTAGCAACCTCCTAGGGTGTTTACATTGTCATGAACACTGCCTTGTTGGTGGTTCACTGTTAATTATTATTTTGCTTTTAGGCAGTTGTCACTGCTCTTTTTGTATTAAATCTCCATCTAACCCCCTCTCCCTTTCATGTATGATAGCCAGTTTAGGATTGCTTTTCATGCATATGAAGATTTGATGCCATAGTTAATGCATTAGCCTTTAAGGCACCACAGGACACAGTTATTTTTGCTACCCCTTTGTAAAATGAAACGTCTGCTCCTGTTTCCTAGGTACTTTGGCGAAAGCCTGCAAACTAAAACTGAGGACACAAATGCAACAGTATTAATTCAAAGAGCAGCAGAAGGGTTAATCAACACTCTGAAGGATGAGGGGATAGATAACGTAATGGAATGGGAAGTGGATGAATTGCTGAAATGGACAAATGCACTCAACTACGAAGAGTAATTTGACTTTTTATTCTTCATCCAAGTCTTAATTATTTATTGTCAAAAAGGCTGCTCTTATTTTTAAATATCCAGGTTATGTGTTAATGGCAGCATAGTGCCATATTACCATATTACCTATATTTCAAAGCATTAAGCCATTCCGGGGGAGGGGGGGGGAGAGTGTTTCTGCTAACCTCTGTTCCATTTTACTGAATGGACTTTGTTGTCCCTAGGTATGTTAAGGAATGGAAAGAAATTGGAACAAGCAGGATTTCCAGCTGCATCCAAGGTAAAGGACCTCTGCCTCTTTCTGGCAAATCTCCATGTAATTTTCCAGCATGGGAGACCCAACTGACACACAGTGCTGGCAGAATAGCTGTGTTGCAGCTACCTGCATGCTGGTAACATGATTCCTGTTAATTTACAACCAAAGCAGAGTCTTTCTCTAAAGTGAATGGCTGTGGATAGAAGTAGCATGAATCGTGTGAGCAGATCTAGTTATCACCTTACCAACCTAATTGTTTGGGTTGAGAGCTAAGTGATAGCTGCACGGACTGTATAATGCATTATTTGGATCTGTTTTGCATTTTTCTTCAAGAATCTTCACTTCATTAAGTGTTTGCACAGTAGAAGTTGCTGCATGCATCTGCATTTCACAGCTGGCTCTAAAATTCATTCTCTGAATTTCATGAAACATGTTAATGCCTAAATTTCAGAGGTATGGAAGAATGTGTGTAAAGAACATTGCTTAGAGAATTTTTGCTTAGATTTATTGCATCTTCAGTAACCTCACTGTTGTCGTATGGTAAAGAGAAAACAGTTCTGTCCCAGTTAAGAAGTGAAGTATGGAATTTGAGGGAATTCTGTGGCATTGTACCAATTAAGGGTGTTAACTAGTTCAAAAGGCATGTTTTTTCTAGTTATGTTTGCTGTTTGGTTTGGTTATATTATTCAAAATGTAATAACTGACATTATTGTCAACATATTACTACTGACACAGAGTGACTGTTCTGCAATTCTGTATAAATGCAGAAAAAGTGCTGAGCTTGGCAGCAGGCAAAGAATCTTAACAGCATGTAAAACCGCAAGTAATTCTATAAGACTACTCAGAATTTCATAGCAGAGTTGAAATTTGAATGGAGTGCATCCCAACTAATAGCTCTTACTACTGTAACTGCTGTTTAACATCATCTACGAATAAACTTCTGAACACAACGTTCCCTTTGAAATAGTCATTTAAAATGCATTTCTTAAATTTCAATTCTAATCTTTAGGTTTCCAGTTTACTGACAAACCAATCATCTCTTTGGAATCGAATGAGATACCAAACACCATCAAGCAACTAGTAGAGTCACAAATGCATTCGGATAAAAAGAGTCAGCGCAAGGTAAACACTTCGTACAGTTCAGTGGCAAAACTCACCTGACAACTCTACAAGCAGCAGCTACAGCAGCAGCAAAACAAAGTTTCAGAAGACAGATAAGCAACAAAGAACCTGGATGTTGAAAGATAAGTAGCTATCTCTGTGTACTTGTGTATTTCGCAGCCTTATTTGTCCTGGCACATTAACACAAAATCCAAAAGTATTTTAAGTCAAACCTTATTCCAGTATTGTGGTGAAGCACATTGAATAAAGGAGTTGCTTCTGGAAATGCAGATACTGTTTTAAACTTGTATGTCTACTAGCTGAAAGTGCCTGGTGTTGCCCAGACATTCTAAGGACCCTCAAAATAGTGAGATGTATGAACAGGTAGTCAGTTGTTTGTTTTAGAGCCGAGCATAGCAGATACCCCTCCCCACTCCCTGCAGTCCAGGGGACCTAACCCAGATCCGTGTCAGGTCTGCTTGGTCCCCCCATTGTCATCTCACACACCCCCAGCAACATCACTGCCCATGTCCCCACTGGGCACGGCTCAGGCCCCAGATGTACCCACCAACAATGCCATCTTGTCCCACTCTATGGCTGCTGTTGCTGCATTGTTGGAAACTTGCCTCACTTGCCACCTTGCCAAAAAAAATCCCAACTCCTGCATCAACGGTTGCCATTGCTTCTTGGGCCATTAATGGATGACGAGAAACTGTCCAACCACTGGCACTGAGATAACATGGGTGAGTGGGAAGTAACTAGTCCTGCCCCCCCCCCCCAAGTCCTGGGAATCTCTGTGGCCTCAGACACGCTCTTTTCAGTTCTGCTACCTTACCAAGCATTTGTTCTTGGTTAGCAGTTTGTGGTTTGTCTGGAGACCAGTCCCATGCTCCCATATGGATGCCACTGTTGCTCAGCTCACAGCAGTAGGACTAAAGGAGTAAAGTAGTCACAGTCTCCCTCTGCTCTGAGAGTACTGTTCTAAACCATGGTTTGGCTTACTGCTCAGTTTTTCTATACTACTATATTTAGTCTCTTACAGGACAAATGTAAAAAAGATTTTGGAGACAATACTTGTCTATAACAGCATAGCTTTATTTCACATACAAGAGTTTTGTCACTAGCTTTTGAGCTCTACAGGATTTTTGTCAGGATCCGGTGGATGTTATTACCCATTTTGTAGTGAATCAATACTCCAATAGCACAGAATGCAATACCAAGTACATAAACAAATTGTTTCCTTCCATGGCAAACACATGCCAGAAACTATTACTGAAAGGTAAATACATGTTTTCATATATCTTAAACTTACTTAGTGTTTATATTCATTTATAGTGCCCCTTTTCCCTCCCAAGGATTACATAATCAGTGGTGGGGATAAAAGAGCAATTTACATTTTTAAAACAGTAACACAACCATTAGAAATTGAATGCATGTTGTTTAAACACAAAATATTGGATAAAGCCACTATTTCCATGATAGAAAACAGGTTAAAAAATATATATCATTTTTCACATGGTAAGATTTTGCTAGCTAAGAGTAACAAAAATAATATATTTTTGAAAACTGAAAATTCAATTATCAGCATTTACAAAAACCAAAAGGGTACCCAGATTATTACAATGAATAGTTAATAGATCTATTTTCTTAAGGCAAATAATTGCAGCCATCAGTAACAGTAATCTATTGTGAGTTTACACTGTGCATATGATTTTTAATTCTTCTACATATTTTTCTTCCCAGTTTTGATATGGAGCCTTGTTTTGGGCAATGTACTTGTCAGCTTTAAGTCTAATGTATCATTTCATAACACTTCAGTTTCTTGTCTCTAGGTTTAAAGCAATGGAAAACTTGGTGCACCTTCCATATGCCATAGATCAGGGACTTCTAAATGTTAGTTATCTAGCATGGATAGTGATCATGGTTGGCACACACTTGTAGCCTCCTGCCAGTTGTTGTGGCGCCCTCTTGGTGAAGTACATTGCATAGCAGCAAAACAAGGGGACCACTGTGCGCATTCCACTGTCAGTTCTGATGATTTTAAATACAGCAGGAACAAAGTTCTCTTGCGTTGCAGCAACATTTTCTACTCATTAAGACCAACCCCGCATTTTCACACCCAGGCTTTCCACCCTGGAAAGAGGCGGCTGAGATTCTTTGGGTCCATGGCTTGCTGTATGAGAAGGTTCACCTGACCTCCTACACTGAGCACTGTCCCCTCTTCCACACCTTTAAGCTTCTCCTGAAGTCGCATCAGAACACGCTCTGCCACTTTATTAAACGTCTGGTTATCACTGTTGAGAATAAAAAAAATGTAAGAAAATATAAATTGCAGAGCCTCGCAGATGTTCATGTTAGTCACAACCCCCATCCCCGGTAGTGATTTCTTACTTTGATTTTTTGTTACATCCCTGATCAGCACCATTGAGACTTGAGTTGATGTCTGTCTCATCCTCTGGCCTTTGCTGCAAATACAAAGCTTTCAAGGGATTCATGGTCCAGTCAAAAAGTGGGTCATACAGAAGCACCTGTAAAACAAGGCAAAAATATGTATCTAAATGAAGCTAGCTCAATGCCCTAAAAAGGCAGGCAAATAAAAATTCCATGTTTGTAGGAGAATCTTTAGACTGGCAATGTTGTTCAGCATGTGAATTAAATGTTAAGATTTGGTCCCATCTTGGTAATAAAACATTTCCATTATTTTAGCAATTGGGCAGTTATAAATGTTCTGTCAACAGCAAATACAGCTACAATGAATCTGCTTTTTGAAATACAGAAACTCCTTGTAGAGTTTCCTCTAAGCTGTTTGTGGCCACCTGATAAATGGTAACCTCTAGGTTGAACTACCATAGTGTGTCATTTGTAAGACTGTCTTCACACAGTGTGAATACCAACTGTTCAAGACAGCAGTGGCTAGGTTGCTAATGGAAACTGGGTAGAAAACATCCTACAACTGTGTTAAAATATTTACTAAGGGTGGGACAGAATTCAGGGCCCTTAATGCTGATCTCAGGATTCTGGTTATGCATGGACATTCCCTGAGAAAATAAGGTTCTAGGCTGCTTAGGGTTTTAAAGGTTAACTGCACCACTTCAAAACAAACTCGTAACCAGTGTAATTTGTGTTGTACTACACGCTGGGAGTCTTGATCCCAAGCCATCCTTCATGTGCAGATGTGTGTGCATGCATGCCACATGCTGGGGCTTGATCATGCCCTCAAATTTAAATAATTTCAGTTGTGTGTTCAAATGGGCTCATATGTCAGTCTAACATCTTTTCCTTCCTTAAAACATTCTGCTCCCTTGAAACAGAAAAGGTTCAGAGCTGCATTACAATATTTCAGTAAATCTCCTGTGACAAGTTATAAGTGCTTAAAATATTTATAAACTTTTCGTGTGCCTAACAGTTCAGAATGTTGAAGCAAACTTTTGCACTAGGAGCTGCCACAGTTTAAATGCCAAAGAAGTTTATGAAAGTTTTTAAACACAACCAATACCTTTCAGCTTTTCATCGACAGCCACCAAAAAAAAGGCTTACCTCTACAATAGTAAGCAAAGCTTCTTGGGAATTTCTCATAACCACCATAGTTTTTTCACAGCATCTAGAAGATATTTTCAGAACAGTTTTCTAAATTATTTTCCACTAATAGTTTCAATATACAACAGCATTTTGTTTTTTATAACTAATGGCAGTGTTTCTTACTGGGTCTCATTAGACCAAAAATAAAAATGTAACGAACATGGTTTTCACTGGTTTACACTACTAGCTTGTTCAAAAAGCTGAGCTGGTGGAATTCTATTGTAACTTTAACAGTGAAATGCTTAAGAAGTAACTGCAGTTATATACTATACCTCCTGAAGACTCCTTCTACACCAGTGATGCCCATTCCATCCACTATATCTCTTGTTAGCCTGAAAGGTATGATCTCTGGGGTAGGAAGGATTTTGCCCTGCTCAAAAGCAACACCTGGCAGAGGAAAAGAGAAATGAAACATTTTTAAAAGGGTTATATACACACACAAAATAATAATATATGATCCCTTGTGTTTATACATACCTAGATCAATGTGCACGAGTTCTGCGGTTTGCTCATCTAACAGAATATTCTGTACATGTCTGTCTCCAAGACCAAGTATGTAGCCAACTGAAAGAAGGAAGTCTCAAAATGAACCCAGAAGCCCTTGCCTACATTTCATTTTTCCCCTTTATACGTATAACTCACAGCTTCTCTCTGCATTTATTTATTCCCCGCCCAACAGGTTTTCCTTGCTTGTAAGGTTCTGAGAAGGTCTATTCTCCTTTTCCACCACAGTCTACCATGTTGCATTAAGTGCTACTCTGGAAGGTCCCCTAATCTTCAGCAATGGTTTTTCAAGAGGAACAAAGAACTGGTGGGAGGATTGAAATGCTTGGGAACATGCCTAAGGGTAGAAAATACACCTGAGTGCGGCTCCCTCTCTTTCTCCCATTCACAAAATAAATTAATCCCATGTAGTGCTATGTCACAGTGCCAGTACACTCATGCTGCCATCTTATATTTAAAGCAGCTACTGTACACTTTTGGGCAGCATAAACCATACCATTTTTAATGATAGTTTACTTTTTAATTATTAAATGGATTAAATCTCAGTAAACTTTCACACATGGGTGCATTTTGAAGATGCCAAAACAAGTGGGAGGTGATTCACAGTTAAGTCAACAAAGCAAACGAGTAACATTGGCATTTCATTCCCAGTCAGCTATACACCTGAATGAAAATACCTATAGAAAAGAAAGCAGCCCTCTAACTGCGCCAAAACTATCAGCCCCAACAATTAAAACTTGTCCCCTGTGATCAAAATCTATGTACTATCAACTAAAGCTCATGGAGCACCTTGGAAGAGGAGGACAAAACAGCAAGAGTCATTACATTTTAGTTATTAAATAGATTAAGACCTTTAGCTCTTGTTGAAACAAAACACTATTTTCAATTTGTCTTTATAGTTAGAAAATTATTATTGAAGTGTGCCAAAAACCAGCCCTATTTTTACAGTACCTATTGATGAAGTAGCAACACTGCGAGTATATGCCAGCCGTTTCTCAAACCATACTGCTGGATCAAGAAATTTTTCCATGCAGAAATAACGAAATACAGGTTGAAAATTCTGACATACATCCATAAAGACGTTACATTTCTCCTCAGGATTTTTCCTTTGGGTCTCCTTCAAAGTAAACCATAAACAATTTAAAGATGGGTGTGAAAAATACTTTTGTTGCTTATGTACAGCTATATTTGCAGTGAGAACACAACACATAACATTTATGAAACACCTGCCCTTCAAAATACCAATGGATGTGCAACCATTGGGCAAAACTGAAGTGAAGTGTAGCAAAGTGGACAGTGTGCTGGCTTAAGGGTGGGGGAGATAAAGGCTCAAATCCCTGCCTAACCTATAAAGTTCACCAGTTAACTCTGGGTCAGATATTATCTCTCACCTGAACTGACAATGGGAGAAGGGAAGCCTGGATGGTTTACTATGAATGCACTTCCTCTGGAGGAATGAATGGGGGATCCATCCATGAATGGGTGAAGCCCTTCTTCCACCAGGAGAGGCACATGCAACTATGTGATAAGCTTCTGAAGATCTACGCTCAAGCGAGTATAGAAAGACCTGAGGAGTTGAAATGTCCCCTAATGTAGGGGTCTAGGCTTGTGAAACCGAAGTCAGTCCCTTGGAACAAGGTCCGATACGGACTAAGAAAATTGAAGCTCTGGCTGTCTCTCGAGTGTATGTGTATGAAGGTTGAATGCTGGCACCAGGGAAAGGTCTCTTTCACCCCTTTCACATAAAGTACCCAAGCTTCCTTTCTCTGGATGGCATTAAGGAGGATACGACCCATGGATGGGATGCTCTCTATCTAGCTAGGTCATGTAGGGTGGGTAGTGCCAGACCTGGAATATAGAAGGAGGATAGAATCTGTAGAATTCTCCTGTCAAAAGTTGCTTCTGTTGAACCTAAAGTATCTAACCTGTAGTTTTGGTGAAGGTAGATGGAGACTTCCAAGTGGCTGTCCTCCAAATTTTGGACAGTGGGGCATTAGCGGAAAGTGTTTGGGAGGGCAGTTACTGGTTTGTGGGTGTTTTGTTTTTGATTTCTTAAAATGTATTTTGTGCTTTTTTATTTATGTTGAAGGGCGGTATACAAATTTGATAAATAAACAAATAAAGCGAAGTAGACAAAAGACCTGGTGAAATGTGCTGTGACGTAGCTAGGCCATAAAATCCTGTATTAATTTTATCCTCTTTCTTGTGGCAGCTGTGAAGTTGGCAATAGCCTTTCACTGGCAGACCCACTCCCCATTCACGATGAAAGGTTATTGGGGAAAGTGTGGGATTTGACTTCTTACAGATGTGAACACATCAAAACAGATTGTATGGGTGGGTGTGATGAGAACAGACGATTTTGTGGTGAGTGTTCATAGCCTTAATCAAAAATAAGGAATATACCGCTAGACACAGCATATCATGCTTGGGAAGGATTTGCTTCTGACTCACCATCATTTTCCTTTGGCAATCTACGCTACTATAGTCCTTTGGCCTATATCGTTTGTGAGCACTGCTGTCAGTATTGATGAGGAATTCACCCAGAGGAATCGTTCCTGTGCACCACTCTAAGACACCGCTTCTCTGTGAAAGGGGAACCACCTTAAGGAATAAGCAGACGTATTAGCTGTCATGATTAACCAGTGCTAATTCAAATCAGATTCCTTTGTAACCTTAGTTTGAAAACCCATTTTGGAATCATGGGTACAATCTCTAGTTTACATTGGAAAATGCCCTGTGGAAAGTGAAATAAAATCGAGAGAGAGAGAGAGAGAGAGAGAGAGAGCGCACACATGTATTTATAACACTAGCTCCCAGTTTTCAAACTAGTTTGGCAAGGAGAGGAGATGTTGTGAGAGCAACAAGGTTTGTGTGCAGAAGCTCCAGCATTCAGCAGAATCTCAGGTAGTAGCTGCTGTGGAAAAACTTTGCCCGAGTCCCTAGAGAGTCACTGCCATACTGAGCTAGATGAAGCAATGTTCTGTCTTGATATAAAACAATTTTTTTATGTTGGAGATGAAGGATGGGAGCTCAGTGGCAGAGCATGTGAGGTGCATGTAGAAGGTCCTAGATTCAATTCCTGTCACCTCCAGCTTAAAAGATCTCGAGTAGTAAGTCCTAAGTGCCACTTTCAGAGCTAAATTCAGTAATTATCAGAGCCTATATAAAGGAAGCTTCTTTGGCTGGTGAACCCACATCATGTCTGCAACAGGCTACTTTGATGGAACAAGAGCAAAACTTGCCTTATATCTGCGGATAGTCAATTTTCTCTTTCTGGTTTCAGTATTTTGCTGAAGCAGAGCATTGCACATCTGGAAAACTTGCTGCATGACAGCATCCTGTCTCAGGTCATCACGGCCCTTTAAGAGATACAAAAAAGGCAATGGTATAGAAATGGCATCTGCTGAACACTACAACAACTTTATGTTATTTATATTTATTTGGAAGTGAGGGAAACTTTTATTCAAAACAAGTATGCAAAGTACTGTAGACTTAAGCAACAGGAAAAGTATCCAGACAATTGTATCCTGTACAAACTGTCACTTTATACTTTGTCTTCTGGGATCACTCAGAAGTTTTGAAATACATTGTACATTTAGTAAATAAGTAAATATATATTTAGAAATGTGTAAGAACGTATTTCCATTCATCCCTGCATCAGGCGCTTATAAATTTCCCACGGTTTTACTTTACAGCAGCTCAGTATTTTCAATACAGAGAAATAAAACGTATCAACTTCCACCAAAGGCAAGGTTCACACCACAGAACATGGCATAAGTTAAAAACCCAATATTCTACATTCAATTTACAAGTCTCATGGTTTTTAAATCAAAAAATACACCTCTCTAGCACGTGCAACACACAGAACTTACCTTGACAAGTTGCCTCCTCTCTTTCCCATCTGATCCAACACAGTCTATTATTTTTGGTAGATTAAGGCCTCCTGCTAAGCGAAATTCTGGCTTGAATGACCTTATTGTAACCAAATTTTCATACTTCCCACTTGGATCCACCTAAAATCATAAATACATTTAGGTGTTGCTGTATCATCTTCACCACAATATTACATGTTCACTACAGTACTGATAGCCATTTCTCTGTCTGCTAGAATGAAACATGTGCAGGTTACAGACTCCGCTAACCCAGAAATAGTACCTCAGGTTAAGAACTTTGCTTCAGGATGAGAACATAAATCTTGCTCCGGCGGCGCGGCAGCAGCGGGAGGCCCCATTAGCTAAAGTGGTACCTCAGGTTAAGAACAGTTTCAGGTTAAGAACGGACCTCCAGAACGAATTAAGTACTTAACCCGAGGTACCACTGTAATCCCCGCTAATATGACTATGTAAGGATTATTACTGAGATAAACCAGTTTCATTTACCTTGATTTCCATGGTGGGTACAACAACATCATCTAGATTCTTTAGTTTGGTGATAGGTTGATCAGAAGGGATATTTATGCCTCCTGCATAAACAACACACAAATTACCTTAAATGCCATTACTAACATTTGTTGCTATATGAACTCCTGCACACTGGACTTCAAACAATGATGAAACTTTCTAACATGTCTCTGATATTACAGAAATTATTCTAGATTTTCTAGTGTGGTGCCATCTACCCCTTTGCCTTTCCACTGTGTATCAGACCTTCTCTACTATTTTAACTCTTTTTAATATATCTAATTGTACTATAAATATTACATTGTAAATTGGCCCGTGCCCAAATACCAAAATAACCAGAGTACTGCCAATTTGCTCTGTGGCAAAGGCTGTTACAGATACCTGCACAAATTGGATACAGTTCACTGGCTAACAAATATCATTACAGTGGTACCTCGGGTTACATATGCTTTAGATTACAGACTCTGCTAACCCAGAAATAGTACCTCAGGTTAAGAACTTTGCTTCAGGATGATAAAAGAAATCGTACGGCGGCAGCGTGGCGACAGCGGGAGGCCCCATTAGCTAAAGTGGTGCTTCAGGTTAAGAACAGTTTTAGGTTAAGAACGGACCTCCGGAACGAATTAAGTACTTAACCCAAGGTACCACTGTATAGCCTATAAATTGCACAGTTAATTTACTCTCAACAAAACATCCTGGAGAAGCAAAACAATATTTTTCAGCTATTTATTACACAGTATGAAACTGAAGGATTATTGTTGATTTTCAACTCCCACCGCAATTATCCCCATTTTCCATATTCTTACTTCTCTCTGACTTCCAGGGAGTTGCGTCCATGTTTGCTAAAGTGATATAAGCATTGCAGAGGGCTTCGACATTTGCCACCATATCAGCTCTTTCATGCTTGATGATGTTAATTATATTGCTAGCAGCTTCCATCCGTTCCTATCGGTTGAAAAAAGAATACTGGTAAAAGCGAGTGTTTTACTTACAATCTGTTGTTGTTTAGTCGTATCCGACTCTTCGTGACCCCATGGACCAGAGCACGCCAGGCACGCCAATCTACAATCTACTTTAGATTACAATCTACAATCTACTTTAGATTAAAACAATTCAGAGCTCTGACAACAAAGGAAGCATTAGGAAACTGGGCCAACTGCTGGTGGGTAACTTTACTGCAGCCCTGACATTATGAAAAACAGGCCCCAACTACAATACTGTCCATGCAAACACAAGACACTTCCCGCTCCCCCAGCCTAAAGCACCCCAGAAGCAGGTGAATGAAAGTACCTTGTCAAGTTGAGAAGTTTCTTTTGGTGTGTTTTTTGTTTGCCTGCTGCTTGCTGCTTCCGGCTTTGCGAAGAGTTCATCCTTGTTGGCATTCACCAATGCCAAGATTATAAACAAAGTGTGATGTGGATGGTCCAGAGAAATTCTAGCTATAAGCTGTTAAGAAATATATTTATTTAAAGAAAAGTTATACAACTAGCATTCTTACTCTGTGATCTGCATATTAAAGCAAGCATCAAAGGTTCAGCAGCAATGCTCAATGATTCAGTTCTATACTGGACTTCATATTTCATATTTCTGTACTGGACTTCATATTTCAAATGCTATTTCTATTTGAATGCGACAATAAACCACGTTTCAGCACTATGTGAATGAGCGTCAATGAATTAATCTGGGTTGAAGCCTGGCCATGGGACAGAATTGTTCTTGCAGGCCCTAATGGATGACCTACAGAGAGTAGGATAGAGGGAATGTGACTTTACTGCTGTTTTTAAAAAATCTCTCTTCTCTGCAGCTTTCAGTACCACTGACCATGGTCTCCTTCTAGACTGCCTCCATACATTTTTGCCTTTAAACTACCCTCTGACCCTCAAATAAAGGGTGGTATATAAAATAAAGAAATAAAATGGAATGGTAATTGGGAGGCCAGTGCTATAGATTCCAGTCCTACCTATGAGACAAAATCCAGCATTGGGACAGTGCTTTTGCCCCCCTTGCAGATATCCCCAATGCTATTTAATATCTATATAAAGCTACTGGCGGTTGGCATTAAGAGTATTGGGGGCAACGTGCCATTAATACACTGAAACTCAGCTCTAACATCTGAATAAGGAGAGGCTGTGTGGGTGCCAAACTAGTTCCTGGATGCAGGAAAAATTCAGCCCTGTCAAAGGGACAAAACCTCTGAACTAGTTACTGAGGACTGCACATGCGTGTCCTCAGGCTCCTTGACCATGCAGCACTAGGCAGGGACATTTTATTTTATTTTTCTCCAATGCTGGGCAAAGGTGTATGAGACCAGGGAGCCATGAGCAATTACAGAGAAGAAGGGAAAAGCTGGACAAAGGACAGAGGAGCTGGGGATGGGAAGAGATGGCACAAAGCTCAATGATCAGAAGGAAGGAATCAGGAAGTTTCGTTTTGTTATACAATAGTCCATTTCTGGGCTGCAAAACTGGCTACAAAAAATGAAATAGCTAAAATCTAACATTGCAACACTGTAAAATCCTTAACACCCAAACTATCTACATGCAAATAAAGTTGGTTTTTGTATTTTGTTTCTGTGTTTGTTTTGTATTTGCGTGTTAAATGAATACAGGGTATCATGGTTGAAGATCAATTACATTAATCAGAATCTGATGAAATCCTTCTGCCTTGCTTTCCATTCGAGCAGCTAGTTGATACATCAGTGGCAAGAATTTGTAAGAGGGTATTTTCTTTGCCTCCTTCTGTTAAAATAAAATCAGCAAACAAAAGTAGAAGGTGAGACTGCTTAATAATATAACACAAATTGCATGTATGCTCAGATATCAGTACATCACAATATTTTTTTCTACTTGCTATCAGTGCAAGACATTCTTTTTCACAGCAGCACTTTTATCATCCATTTCTCACACATTTTCTCACCAGGTTTTACAAGACAGTACTGTACAAGCTGGGGAATAATCTATAGTATTTTAAGATGCAAGCACTGTTTATGACGCCAGAGAGTCAGGACAGAGTGCTTCTTCATCCCCTCATTGTGAACTGGCTTTGGCACAAAGATTTTGGCGTATATTAAGCCAAAGTTCCTTGTTACATCTAAACCGGGGAATTCTGACTTAATGTCAGTTAAGAAACTAGGAAAATAAACCAGGGAGGAGGAGAGGAGGGCTTGGCTCTGATGCCTGTTTGCATTTTCACAAACAAACCATCAAGCCTGAAGTGATTGTCTGAACAAGGCCACTGCCTGGCAGTATTTTGCATGGATTGTGACTGTGAGGAACCTCAATTCCTATGTATTTATTACAGTGGACGATGAAGCCACTAGATTAGGTAGTTTTGTGGTGTATCCATTACATTACTCCTGTTATTTATAAAAATCCTGACATAAGTAAGGAATGATAAGGTAGAAGAGGACTCTGGGGACAAGAAGCAGAAAGTAGTAATGAAAGATACTACTTCAAAGAGAGACTGATGGTGGGTTGATTCACTACATGTTGCACCTACTCCGAGAACCCAGAGTACTGACTGTGGTGGGTGGGGGAGAAAGCGAGAGTATGCAAGCTACAATGGTCTGGGTTCAGAGGAACTTCCCTGTGAATAGAGGCTACGTAAGCTGGGAGAACAAGATAACTTTCCACTCACTCGCCTCTGCGCCTGCTAGATATGTATGTATGGAACAGGTATGCATAGGGCCTAATCATGTAAAATCCAAGGTACATGAGTATGAACTGTACAACTGATAACCCACACGATCTGAGACTTAAATGTTTTAGATTTTACATGTGGAAAAATGCACCCACGCATAGACATCCAGTGCAGTTTGCTCCCCAACCTTATATTTTACTTCACTACAAAGAGGGAATGTATACACAGATGTATTAAAGTTGTATCTTTGTATACACAGATGCAGTAAAGTTACGGTGAGACTAACCTGAATCATCACATTGACTTCATAAACACCAGAGTTCTCAAGCCAGAGAGAACAGAGTCGAAAGATCCACATGTCATGCTCTTCCCCACTCAGTAAACAGTTAATGTAGTTCTCAACAGCTTTGCATAAGAAACGTTTGCGATCCTCTCTCAGTGCGCGAATTGCACCTTCATCAAGTTGTAGTTCCCGCTGAACTCTGACTGTGTATCTTAACAACAGAAATTTAGAAATAAGACTACAAATCTAAAATTCATTTACTTATATGCTGACAGACATTGACTTTATGAAAAAGAGAGAGCCTGGGTTCTCCTCATTCTCAGTACCTGACCCAATGATTACTTCTATTGGTTTACACAATAAAATGGCAGAAGCAGGAAAACTCCTAAGATAATGGTTCATTACTAAGAACATGCTCACCGTTCCCAAGAATATACATGCTAAAATATAGCTAAATGAACCCCAACCAGCTGACAGACCTGCCTTAACTTACTTACTACGAATTGGTGGCATAACATACCTCAGTTAGAGAGGCCTACCTGTTTGTAGGAACTTTGTGCTGCTTTAAGAGGCCAACTTCTTCCTTGGCCTTCCTCAACAAAGCTTGCTTGTTTTCAAACTCTGATGATTTCATGTAGTTCTCAATTCTTTGATACTGAGTGTCCGAAAAACGAGCAAGGGACAGAAAAGCCTTCATCTTTCCACTTTTGAGTTCGGTGCTACTATCATCGTTTTGGTTCCCAACAGCTTTTACTGCCTAGAACCAAATGTTATAAAAACGATAAAACAACAGCCTGGCCATTAAACAACCACCATTTAATGAGTAAGCACGCAAATAAGGTTTCAAAAATATTTGCAGAAGTTGTTTACCTTTTCCAAGTAATTCTGCATAATGACTGTCGGGTTTTCTAAGCATGTCTCTGCTAACCAGCTTCCACACAACCTCAGACATTCTGTGTAAATCAGTCGCAGGCTTGGGTCTTCTTTAACCTTAGAAGAATATAATCATGCAGGTCAGACATACTCACTTGTATAAAAAGTGACCTCTCCCCAAGCACTCTTTTATTTTGAATTCCCCTTTCAGTTAAGGTTTTCTTCATATGTTTTGGCCCTTCACAAATACAAGTATGTCACATATGTTGCCCTTGTGTTTCTTCAAAGCAAAACAGGAATTTAAACAACGCTGCTACTGTCAAGCTGACATAGGACAAAATGTACCATGTCATCTTCAGCCAGTTTCTTAATCATCTCCTTTAGGATACTCAGCGCTAAGCTTTCTTCCTTTTTAGCCCAGAACACTTGTGCTTCCTCCAGCTGCCACACACATACCCCATGTCCAGCCGGACTGAACTGTTTGATTTGAAACACTGCTCTTTCTGGAAGCTGGAAAACAAAATGAAGCAAAAAAAATTTATCTTAAGTTTGGAGATATCATCTATTTCTTCATATTTCTAGAATCCAGTGAAATCTGATACCAATTGTACCTTGTTACAATTACATCCCATCCCTGATCTAACTGCATGTTCATGTACTTAAATCTTCCAAGAATGATTCAGTATGCAAATCCTATTGCTGGAATGAAATGAAAATTCATTTCCTTTACACCCACGTTAAAATCTGTACCACTTATAAGCCACAAATAGTTTGTCCTACATTATATGGCTGCAATTTAAGATATGGGATCAGAGTACAGGGGAATCTAGATCTAGTACTATTAATCAAATAATTGCATATGGAAGACTGAGCCCAAGATAACAGTATTTAGCCTTAAAGGATCTATTAATTTTATGGCTCATGTAGTGAATTTATGGTTGTGCTCAAATTCTTACACCAGAAACAGTGTACTGCAAATCACTGATCACAGATTAGTATATTTTGAACCTTCCCTTTTACGCCTCATAACCAGAGGGGCTATAGAATGATAAATGGAATGATTTCCACTCCCTTTCACTCCTAAATATACTTTCAATCTGTACAGCACAATTAATGAATAACACACTAAGGCTGGAAGCTATTTAGGTGAATTAATCCAGAATAGGAACCTGTGGGCATGTGCAAGTGGTGTCCAGCTTTGAGTAAATAGAAATATATTCAGGCCTATAATTGTATGCTATATTATTTCACAGAAAGGACAACTTATTGATCCACTAGAAAGTTTTAAACTACCAAAAAAGGAAAGAGAATTTGCAACTGATGCAATAACAACAACAAAATTATGCACTTCTTTTGGGGAATTCAAGAAGGTGACTATATCAAGCTGCTGCTCCATAGCTCTTAGTATTGTTAAGGTGCCTAAATGCCAATCAGGCATACTGCAGAAAATGAGAAAATGCACTTGCCAAAATACAATGGCTTGACTTTCACATTTAAATATATTTTTGTTTGTTTCCAGGCTAGCAAATGTGACTATAGGACACAAGTAGTGTGTTCTCGAAGCTACAAACATGAGTCTGACCAAACTGCGGGAGGCAGTGGAAGACAGGAGTGCCTGGCGTGCTCTGGTTCATGGGGTCACAAAGAGTCGGACACGACTAAATGACTAAACAACAACAGCGTGGTAACAAGACTAGAGAATTATAATTTCCTAATACATCTTGGAGAAGCCCTGGAGTACCTCTTTAAAAATAATAACATCAATCTATACTTAATATAGCAAAGGGAGAACATCTAGACTGAATTTTAAGGATTTATTTACCTGTGTGTTTTTTGCCACTCGAGCCAATCTGGACAGCTCCACCAGGTGTTTTGTGAGGATGTCTTTGATGCATTCCCTTTTGGCATTCTCAGTTTCCTTCTCCAGAAGGATCTTCAGAATTACTGTGCGGAGAGCCATGATAGGTTCCTGAAAACTAAAGTCGCTGTCTTGGAGAAGCTGGGACTGTTTCTGCCACTTCAGATACGTACAATTCAGCTGGCTGGCAGTAAAAGATCTGAAAAAAGAAAGCATATGGAAGTGTATGAGGAATTCTGACTAAATTTTAATAAAGCTGCTTCACGTTGAGTCAGATCACTGGGTCTATTTAGTCCAGTGTTGTCTACACTGGCTTGCAGTGGCTCTTTGGGATTTCACACTGGTGTTTCTCCCAGCCCTAACTGGAGATCCCAGGGATGTAAGCTGGGAATTTATGCATGCAAATTAGGTTTGCAGTGAAGGAATGCAGATTCTGATTACCCCATAGGAAAAAATTAATTTCCATGGGTGAAATGTGTAAATACATCCAGGGTCATAAGGAAGGAAAAAGTAAAGCACTGGTTGGAAAAGAAAAGTACCCAGAGAAAAGTTGTCCTATGCATTCCAACTCTCCAATGGTCTGCAGTCTGCAGAGTGTAGGCAGCAATGAATATACAGACTCAAGGCTGCCTTTAGACAGCTCTTCTACTTCCTTGACTCTGCAAATATAAGAAAAAGATCATTGTAACTTCTGATACCTGCCAAAGCAATTTCAAATCCCACTACACAGTGAGCAGAAGTCAGAAAGGATATCTTGTCAAGCAGCACTTAATAGAAACAGGCATTACATACAACTTCAACTGAAAATAAATCTGACTGTAACACATGCCTACAATTAAAAAATGTCTTGACTCCATCAAAAGATAAGAGAATTTTCTGATCTACAAAATAAGGGGCATATCACACTACATGTAAAAAGGCAAGTAGCTCCTTTGCAGCATCCAACCTTCTTATCTGCTTAAGCCTTATCTCTAATCTTCAAAATGCACTTCTTTCAAAAGTTTCAAATCGCTATGTTATGCCTTACATAAATTGCATTAAAATCCATGGAAGCTGCATACATTTTACACAAATGAAGCACTGATGTATACATCTCTTATAACATAAACTGCAATGTGTTAGGAAAGCTACAGTTTATTGGCATTTTTGTTGTTGTTAATAACATACACAGACACCTGTATGCAAAGCTTGCTACTTACCTGGCACACTTCAGTCTTTCATAAAAAGTAGAGAATTCATTGTCCCTTAAACACTGTAGAGCATCATACAATGATTCATGGTAGCCTTGTCCTCCAATTTCATCTCTTAAAAGAGAATTAACAAAATTTCTATTTGAATGCAAACACTTTATTAAACTGTCCTTTATAACAGTAATCCTTTATCAGCTTATCAACTGCTACTAAGGCTCCCTTCATAGCAGTTTTAGGTAAGGGACAAACATTTAAAAATATTACATCTGAAAAGTGATAGTTTGCATTACTTGACGGAAGAGATTTGATCCCATTGCATGTTCCTCCAAGCTGCCTGATAACGAATCTCTTGCAATTCCATAGAACATTCTTTGTTCTCTTGTTCCAGTCCTTTAAGGTAGATGGAGAGTGTGTCACACAACCCAAAATTCTGCAAGGCCTGCCGATCAGTGAGATAAAAAAGTTAACATGAAAATGATCAGATTTTTGAAAATGCTTTCCAACACTGGAAGTGAAGCATTTTTACTACACCCAAGTCCCACTTACTTCTAGTCCTAGTAGCACTTCAGGCTACCATGTTCAAGGTCAAAGCATAATATTAGATTATTATTTTTTTTACAGAATTAAACTGTTACAGTCAAAATTATGGACATTGTCATCTAACATCTGGGGGGACCATACTGACTACCCCTGTGAATGTGAGCATTGGGGGGGGAAGGGGGGGAGATATGCATTGCTTTAAAAATTACCTCTATTATTCCTGCCTGCCGAGTTGATGGTGGAAGAGTCGTTTCAAGGTCATAGGTTACTAGGGCTTTCTCCCATCTTGCTTCATGCTCGTATGTTCTTATCCTATCACGGATAAGAGAATAATAGTAAAACTGATAACACTTTGCCTTCAGTTAAAATTGCTAATTTCCCCAATAAAATTATTACCTAGTTAAAGGCTGCAGCATTCTTCCACCACCACAGCCATAGAGACTATCGGGTTCTCCTATGCTTTTGTATATTTCCATGAGAAGGTCCTAGGTACAAGTGAAAATAGTTACTTGACATTCTTCCATCCTACAGAACAAAAAATATTGCAATCTTCTATGGAATATGTTACATCTGACCAATACTTGTCTTTGCCTCTGTTATAAACTTTTAGCACACTTTGATAGACCTCCCACATCCAAACAGAAAGCCCTGTGGGCTATGCTCAGAGACATTAATATGTTTTCCTTTACACAAAATACATAGAGAACCATGAAACTCATAAGGCTCATATCTATTGAATAGCAACAACACATGACACATAGCAATTTACTTTTGAAATGGATGGGTATTGGAACATTGGTTCATTTACCATGAATGGACCTTCTAGGCTGCCTTAGTGAGACATCCACGGATGGGCTGTGTCTCCCAATTCATCCTGGACCCACAACCACACACCAGTCTAAGAATCAAAAGCAGCTTGGGCCTGCTGCTCAAGTAACTAAAGCCCAAAATTTCACTGAGAGCACCTAAATACCCTTTTGGATCCTAGTTGTATTTTACTATCATACTAGATAAATAAGGCCAAAAGCAAGCTGCATCATACATGAAGCTGAAGGTTAAAATACAGCCTCAGCTCCCATCCCAGAAAAAGCAATATCTGTGAAGCGAATGGCAATGCAGCCCAACACCGCGCTTTCAAATAGAAGTCGACACAGTATTTTAAGTCAACAGTATAGTTTATGGGGGCTAGTGGGGCCACACAATTGTCAAGTCGCCTGGTAACCATAACTTACTTGTTAGAAGTCTTAGAAACCTATGAGTGAACTAGTTGAAATATTCTCAAAAACAAGATGTACCATACCTGCAAACTTATTCCAGTTTCCTCTTTGCTCTTCTTGCTCAAAGAAGTTAGTGTTAAATTCTGACTTCCTTCCTCAAATATTAGCTGCTTAGCTGCTTTGAAAGTAGACCTGCAGAAAACAAGTTTAAAAATTGGTCTTCAAGTTGGATATGAATTCTTTTAAAATGACAAGATATACCGGTAAATCTAAGCCGTGAATAGGTCCTAGAGATACTCTGTTACTTAACTAAGCTGAGTCCATTTCCTTGGTCAGACCTGTTCAATCAACTCCTTAAATGGAAAATTGGATAACTATAAGTAGGTGCTTTGGGAGGCAACAATGGTCTCCCCTTAACAAAACTGTGTTGTTTTCATTTTATTTAAACTACAAAACCCACAGAATTTCAACAAACCAAGACATGGCACACTGCCACTTGCCACTGAGATAGTCTCTAGATTAAGGCAGGGATGGACTTTACTAAAGCCAATGAGACAAAACCATCTGGTTGGTGGAAGTTAATGGATTTTGTTTGAAAGCAGTATTGATTTTTAGCATGAGGAACTCATGCTGAAACAAAATAACCAGTGCAATTTATCCAAGAGGAGAATCCTTTGAATCAGACTCATCCCACATGCACGTATATCAATGTATTTTAGTTTAACATAAATGAGAATAGACTGTATTTAACACTAGTACCTTGCTTGCTGTTTGTCTGAATTTATCTTGTCTGCATAGATTTCTGTGTAGAGCAAAGCTGTGAAGTGAGCAGCACAAGACTGAGCTGCCATGGCAACCTGAAGGTAGTCGAGTTCCAGCCAAAAGCTGTCACTGAAGACTGTACTTGAAGGACTCCTAAACAAAATATTAAGCACAAGTGCATTCATCTCACTTTATAAAACGGCTTTAAACTGAAAGCAGCACATGTTCCATAAATCTATAACCTATCCCCCATTATTATTTTGTCAGGACTATAACAGTCGTTGCTTTAAGAAATAACACAGAATTATTTGACATCCTTAGAAAGATTTTAGAAGTTGCTTCAACTTAATTGACAAACACAATTCTGGGCTACATACAAAGCCACTTTCAATGGCTGTTTTGTTATTGACAATTGAAACAGGTCTTCTAAATAGATAACAATATATAACAGGTCTTGTAAATGCAATTGACTGGAAGGGCCCAGGCCCTTTGGTAAACCTGGTGGGGTTTGGTTTTTTTGCAGGTATACTTTGCAACAGGTCATTGACACAAAAATTATGCATTAGTGGTGGATTTATAATGGACCACCCACACAATATTCTGCTTTATTAGTTGTTCTAAAATGGTAACTGTAGTGGTTCAAGGGGTTGCTCGTGCGTAAGCCGGTGCCCACACCTGGCTGGGTTGCCTAAGTGAACCTTTTCTGTCCGGACAGCCACTCACCCGTGGCTGTCTCAATCGCTGGCAGAATCCGTCAGTGGGCGTTTCTTAAACTTCTTCCAGCAAAGAAGTTCTTTCACGCCCAGTCGCCTCCTACTTTCCCTGTGCGGAAGCCTTCTGCGCAAGGAAGGCGTAGGCAGCGGAGGACCCTTCCTCCCCCCACTGGTCCCAGGCAAGGAGTCCTGTGACTCCCTCTCAGATTCCTCCATCTGCCCCCCTTCTCTACTGGAGCTGGGCTGATTCCCTTCCCCAGAAGATGGGCTGCCTCTCCCAATCCCGTGACGCTCTCTGGGATCCCTCTGGAGCTCTCTCCCTCCCTCCGGCACTGATGGAAGTTCCCTGACAGTAACCTAACGTTACGGCATTATTGCCATTTGGAGGGGAACTCTTGTGACAAAAAGGGGACATTTACTGTTTGGAAATGAAACAGTGCCACCGCCCCCAAATGTTTGAAGACACAAACAGTATTGAAAGAGGCAACATGTGTAACCATCCCATATCATCATGAGAACAAATCACTGTGAGTGCAAAAATAACAAAGACATCTGAGAGCCCTCCCTTCAATGTCTAAATAGACCTCTGTTGTAAAATTAAAGTACAATAACATAAATGCTAACACAGCAACTTCATCCACCTCTTTTGCCGTCTTAAGAAGTCAACAACAGCGAGCATTGTCCGTCGAGATATTTTATCCAAACTTCCATGAACAAAGGTTTGTGAATCTGCACTGGGAAAAAACTTTAGTCAGAAGGCTACTGATCTGATGTACAATAACAACTCTGAATTAGGGAAGTTAATAACAACGAAAACCAAAATAGTAAGGGATGTTATGCTTAAGTTTCAATGTTCTTTTGAATCTCTCTGATAAGTAACTCCCCCGGTAAGTCATGAATACATATACAGTGGTACCTCGGGTTACATACACTTCAGGTTACATACGCTTCAGGTTACAGACTCTGCTAAGCCAGAAACAGTGCTTCAGGTTAAGAACTTTGCTTCAGGATGACAACAGAAATTGTGCTCCGGCGGCAAGGCAGCAGCAGGAGGCCCCATTAGCTAAAGTGGTGCTTCAGGTTAAGAACAGTTTCAGGTTAAGAACGGACCGCCGGAATGAATTGAGTACTTAACCCGAGGTACCAATGTATTTTAAATGAGAAAATGGTGTGTGAAATACAGACGTACCCCTACAGCTATTAAGAAAGTGGTTTATAACAAAGCAGGAATCTGAACCATCTATTAAACTATGCTGTCTCTGCTATTTAACAAAAAGAAATAGCTTTGACTCTTCTGTTATTTCTTAACAATGTTAGTTTAGCTCAGCTGACAAACTAGCAACATTTGGCTCTTCCTCTTCTTAAAACTCTTTCCATTCTGGCTGATCATTACCAGAGTACCAGAGCGCTATAACGAAGAAACAATGCTTGAGTTGGGTTTCCCCCATCCTCATTCTCAATATCTTGCATGCCATATCTTTAAATTATTAGTCTTTATTTTTAAGAATGGGGGGAAATGCTTTAAATGGAGCAGGAATTTTGCCTCCAACCACTAGATGGAGCTCAAATCCCACCTAAGCTCACCCTTACATGCATAATATCTTGAGGCATAGGAAAAGCTTTATGGCGTTACCTGGATCTGAATTTGCAGGTGTAGATGGCCTACTGGGAGATAATGCATATTTGCAACAGGTGGTAAAAAACATCTGAATGTGTGTTGATAAAAGAGATTGCGCAGATTCATCTGAGTCATGAAGTAAAATGTCATGAATCAAATATGGAAGGACAGCCTGACAAAAAGCAGTTTGAACCTAGAACACAAAGAAAGAAATTGCTTGAACACATTATTAGTTTCAGTTTGCCTTTAGTAGTCAGCTTTATTCTTATACTAAGTTATAACAAAGCATTCCATATATTGTTCATTCAAAAAGTTCACACACCTCTAAATGACATGGGGAAAGAGAAAAAAATGTAGTAAGATGAAACTTTAAAATAGGAAGGTGACAGGGCAATAGAATGTAATCCTACCAACAAACTTATTTTACCTTACACAGTGGCTTCAGAAAAAGAAGGGGTTCACTTTTTATCCTTCCACCATCCAACAAGGCACAAGTCAAGGTCTTAATCCAAACATCATGGCTTTCACCTTGAGGAATCCACAGATTTGTATTATCCAGATCTTCGGAAAGAGGGTCTCTTGCTTGTTCAGGCACTTCCAAGAACTAAATATCATTTTGTGTTGTTGTTTTTTAAAAAAGAAACCAAGTGTCTGTTAAAATTCCTTAAGCAGCATTACACAGCCTTCTCTCCTGAACCACGAACTCCAGCCTCTATTAAGGCAGCTCACAATTCCTTTATCTCACTATGCAGAACTGCTGGGACAAAGAGAATTGTATTTTAAAAGCTCTGGAAAATCCAGGAGTTAGTCAAACTACTTCAGATATTTGGACACGCCTCTGGAAATGTCTGGGAGCAGCTACTGATCCAAGATAGTCTTATCAATTAAGACGGGAGAGTTAGGGTTCTGCATCTAGTTTTATAATACAGTACAAAACACAATACCTTTTTCTTAGACACCCTGAAAGGATGGAGGTACACCAGCATGGGATCAGTCTCAGTTTTGTAAATATCCCAAAATCGATGTCCAGTTTCAGTGGCTAGAATGTTTTTCAAACATGCAACAGCAGCAGATCGAACGTCAATACTGAAAAAAATGTAACTCTTTAGAAATTGGATATTGTCATCTCAGATTTACTTAAAGGCAACATTTATACACCATGTTAAATTTTCTCCTGTATACTTACCATTGATCTATTAAAGCATTATTTATGAGAGTTAACATTATGAAGACCCATTGAAGTTCTCGGTCTTCAAGCAGATCAACCGCACTTGAGGATGAAGCGCTTTTAGTGTGCTGCAATGCTGTGGTGGAAAAATTGATAGGACCAATTTCTCCCAAACAACTTCCAACTGCATCTGCAAATGTAGACATTCATATGATGCTCTTCATATTTCACTGATGTTTTTCACATTTCACTGCTTTTCATATTTATGTACAAAATATACATAATACAACTGGACCCTTCAATATGAAAATAAAGAAAAAAGGTAGCATTCTACTGTTTTAATATGTTGCGTTTTCTCTGTGATTTCCACTACAGGGACTCTAATTTGTATAGAATTCAAGGGCTAGGCCTAAGCATTGCAGTGATAGCACCAGTGTGTATAAATAGGACAGGGAGAACTGTTTCCATCACATATGTTCCCTGAATTCTTATTGGTTAATAGCAGCAATAGCTTACAAAACAAGAGAAAGGATAAAAAAAGGGAGGGAGATCTCCCCCCAAATTTCTTTGCACTTATAATTTCAATTGGTACTGTTATACTGTGAGGGGCTTACTGAGCTTTGAGAACCAGCACCAGTACTATTTTGAGAAAACATTTTGAAAAACCAACACATTCCAGTTTTAGAAATACTCAAATGGCAAGGATTAGTTAGCAATTTAGGAAAGCAGATACTTTTTACAGGAGACAAAGAAAGTAATGCAAAGATGAAGTATAATTAACTAAGTCTTGTTTTTCAAGCTTTAATAAAAATAACTATTTAGTAAATAATACTTTTTTTAAAAGCTAACAGAGCAATATCAGGTTTTTAACAGGTTTCTAGGTGCTATCTTTCAACATTCAAGTCAAAATTTCTCTGAAGTTATTTACTGGTATAAAAATATTAAATGTTGTATGACCTTGGAACAAAATCTAATTTTTACCAATTCTCTTCAAAAGAACTCTACTCATTTGAATAGCTAAATTTCTTACCCAAGGCTCTATTGGTAGAATTAACAGCTGTTTTTGAAAGTTGTAAGAAACACGCTATCAGCTTCACTATTATACAGTCCTTTGGGTTTTCTACAGTAGGGTGTAAAAAGTATTAAAAGCAGTATTAAATGAATGAATTATTTATTATGGTCACAGACCAATAAAATTAAATATACCATTAAAATTATACGATTAAAAACAGACATTAAATATACAGATTACACATGTAAGATTTACTAATGCTACTAATTTAAACATTTTTCATTTGAAGACTCCAAAAAAACAACTAAAAAACAAAAAAAAAAACAACTACCCCACAATATCCATATCAACCATGTGTGGAAAGTTGTAACCAAACAAATTTTTAAAATTCCTCTTAAATGCCAGTGCTTTGAAATACACAGACCCTGTTAAAAGGCAAATGAAATTATATTTACAGAAACTCACAGGACTTGCCGAACTGCATTTCAAACATATTAATTAGTCTATAGTATGATATGCCAACACTGTCCCCAATGACACAAGGCAATTCATCAGTGAAAGAGAGGCTCTAGAAAGTAAGGAGATCGGCTAGAGCAGATTTATTTCTATCTTTGCTTTCTCCAATGCTATTTTCTGAAGTGTGTTGTGAACAAACAAAAAAAGGACAGCACTTTTTAAATTGTGGTACCCACTGTGAAATGCATTCTCAATGTTATGTTTCGCCTAGTGCCTTCCTCAACATCCTCTAGATAAGAAACAGTTTCTCCCTAATCCTTCGACTGATATTTATTTTTGCTTATTGCATTGTTCATAGTATAAAAAATAGATACTGTACTGGTATCTGATTTAGTTCGTTTTAGGGTTGATCATGGACCCATGCTGCCCTCAGGTTAGTCATCCCCCCGCAATATGCGGTACTCCCAGGAATTTAAAAAGCAGTCTCAAACCCATACCGTGAAATTCTTTCATAAGGTCCTTTATTTGTTCTTTATGCTCCTTAAGTTGCTTACGCAAATCATTTAAACCTTCAAGTCTCGTTAACAGTAGCGAATCAGAGGTATTTATGGACAGAAAATGGTTAATTTCCTGCAAACAACAAACAGATTTTATAGTAAGGATACACACAATTATTAGGGATGCGGGTGGCACTGTGGGTAAAACCTCAGCGCCTAGGACTTGCCAATCGTCAGGTCGGTGGTTCGAATCCCTGCGGTGGGGTGCGCTCCCATTGTTGGGCCCAGCGCCTGCCAACCTAGCAGTTCAAAAGCACCCCCGGGTGCAAGTAGATAAATAGGGACCGCTTACTAGCGGGAAGGTAAACGGCGTTTCCGTATGCTGCGCTGGCTCGCCAGATGCAGTTTGTCACGCTGGCCACGTGACCCGGAAGTGTCTTCAGACAGCGCTGGCCCCCGGCCTCTTAAGCGAGATGGGCGCGCAACCCCAGAGTCGGACACGACTGGACCGTACGGGCAGGGGTACCTTTACCTTTACACACAATTATTAGGTACTGTTTTTCATAAAGCTCTACAATTAGATATAATCAAAAAGAGTTATACATGTTCATTATCTTAAAAAAAATGTAGAGACTCTGAATGGCTGAGTAATGTGTCACTTCTTATCTGGAAATTAACATCACTAAGATCAATGAGACTCACTCATGAGTAGATTATGAATAGGAAGACCTAATCCACTATGATTTCAAAGGCTTGAAAACTGATTGTATTACCTCCAGGAGAGAAAATCCACCATTACTGTATTTTATTTTTTGCTGAATAGCACGCAGGTCTTTAAAAGCAGGGTGATCCGGAAAAGGATCCAGATGTTTGATTGCCTGGTATAGGTTTTCATTGTCTTTGTTATCTATTACTAGGTATCTCAATAAGCCCAAGACCTAAATGAAAAGGAAAACAAAAGTGGAGGAACAAAGAAATGAAACCACTCTAGAAAGTCTTCATGTTTGTGCATGGAAAAACAGCAATCACAATACTCTGATCCAGTTTTCAGACTAGCTGCTCAGCAGTTACTTCCCTCAATGCTACCTCTAGGCATGGTGAGACTGGGAGCAGGCCAGAGGCTTGTGCATTTTCTTTCCTTACTGCATAGAAACCCATACCAAATAGAAGATCCTGCACTTAATTTGAATGCAAAATACTCGCCACTTCCATCCACTCCTTTGACGCTGAGCCTTGTTTATCAGGCTCAATAGCCAATGTCAGGGAAGACCCTATATTTAAACTACAATCCTAAACTGGTTTATTAGGCAATAAGGCCCACTGAAGACAATGGGACTGACTTCTGATCAACCATACCAAGGACTGTGCTGTTAATTCCTCAGTTCACATGTGCATTTCAATATGATATGGGCAGAGCAGAGGAAAGGCCTGCTTTTGATTTCACGGTGCATAAAGTGGAAAGGCAGAAGCAGCATCTAAATACCCACAGTGGCCACATGTGCACATCACAGTAAGACAGGGTTGCTGGCTTACTGTGATTTAAAGGAAACGAACAGAATGCTAGTGCATGCTGCCTGACCACTCCTACTTTACTCTTATAAATGTAGATGTTAGTGACAAAGGTTATGTACGGACCTTCTCAGACTGACTGCAAACTAACTATTCTAACATCCCAAATTCCTCTACATACTACGTACGGCCTTTCACGGCCTGCAGCTTTTACATTAAAATATATCAGCTGGCTGCAAAAAAAATAGCAAAACTATTTAACAGAATTTTATAACATTAGTGATATAATTATATGCAGTAGATTAGCGTAACACATATCAGTTCTTGCCTTTAAATATATCTAAATGTAAATTCTGCAGCCCACAGCTCACAGCTTTAATGACACAGACACGCTAAGACTCATAATTAAGATGAGCAAGCATAGAGCCCTGATTGTATAATTTATTTCTTCATTGGCAAGCATTTTGAGCATAATTATCCATATTCGCCTAAAAAGAAAAAAAGAAGCATTTAAATAATGCAGATAGTTAAGCTGTTCAACTTTCCTACCAATTAAGTAGACATTTAAGGCAATTTAAGGCAGACATTTAGTTAAGCTTGGGAAAGAAACAGGAATTCATCCCTGATCTCACACTGAGTGTCTGAGATGCAGCACAGGTCAAGGACAAGATCTTACTCCTTGTGGAGGAGTGAGGAAGAGAACTGGTGACCAAAATTTGTGGGCATACACATGTAATGGCAATGGGATCCAACAAACTGTGCAATTAATTGTGCACTTCTTAAAACAGCAGCTACTAAACCTCAAGATTTTGAGATTGAAGGGATCTCAGAAATTTGGAATATTGCCTGGGGCTTTAAAATTACTCTTGTGCATACCTTATTCAGTAAACCTGCAACTTACACACATTTAACTTGTGTGTATTCAGCTTTAGGTGCTTGGGATTTTTTTAAAGAGGTAAAAAGAGTGGGCATCCAGGGGGGAAAAACTTCAGCAATCCCACCTGCTATTGCTCCTTCTTTTGACTATACACGGTTTTTGTTCCATGCACTATCCTTGGAACATAACCCCTGAATAAGTTGTGGGTTTACAGTAATTGCCTTTTAAAAATGTTACTAATTGATTTTTGCATTTATATTGTTCGCTTCGTTCTCAGGTGGAAAGGTGGAGTATGCATATTCTAAACTGACCCAAGTAAACCTAAATCAAGCAAACATAAAATGCCTAGCAAGTGCAGCTTATTAAAACTTACTTCTTCTTGGGTTTCAGGTTGTTCTCCAACTATGGGAATCAGTGTCCCCACAACAACATGGAGGTGACTCACTAGGGCATCTCCACAATATATTACTGCTGTATGGCAAACACGACTGAGAAGGTCACAACATAGCAAGAAGCTCCGGAGGGATATCCCTTTGAGAGGAACAGGCCTAAAACACATTTTTAAAAATGAAGCAGCTTAGGGGAGCTACGATACACACTTTAATCAACACAGTATATCCAGACAAGGTGGTGATGTACAAATGATTTTTACAACATGCTCCCCTGTCTTCCCTCTCCCTCAAATGAAAGCAATGCCACTTTTTCTCAGGATGATGAGGACCTATTAGTGAGCACTCTTTGAGTCCGCTCAGCCAACCAGCTTCAAATCCACCTAACAGTTACCTCATCCAGCCCACATTTTACCAGCTTCTCCACAAGAATATCATGGATGCAGTATATCTTGATTTCACTAAGGCTTTTGAAAAAATTCCTCACGATATCATTGAAGGTCTTTGAAAGCTTAATACTTTAAACCACCAATCAAGTTCATGGCTTACTGGTATTGGACAAGGTTCAATCTCCATTTATAGGAATCTTGAATAGTAAGGCCTGAGCTTGAGCTCTTTAAATACCAGTCACAGCTGATAGCCATAGACAAGATGGGTTGTACCAGTGTAAGGCAACTCCATAAATGCTATGATGCCCAATAATAGTACATAATAGTACATAAATAATAGTACATAATACTCATACCTGTTGCTGATGTGGTAAATTGTAGTGTAAATCACATCCCGGAGTACAAAAGCCCATGCTCCTCCTAAACCATCCTTTATTTTTTCCAGTAATAATTGAACAAAAAAATGATATATCATAATAATTCTATGTTTTTTGTATATATTATTTGTTTCGGATGCTTGCTTACATATGGCAAATAAGATTTTTTGGAATGACTCCTGCAGAAAAAAAGATAGAACATTAGATAGTAATCTCTGGGGATTTTCTGTTTTACATTGCCTGGAATTAGATTTGATGATTAAAAAAAAAAAATGACAGCCAGCTATCTAATTCTACCCTTCCCTCCCTTGCCCCCAACATCTTATCCCTGTCCTGAAGTCATGATGTCATGCATCTCCCCACCACCTGACATTACAGGCGAACATTTAAGGGAGACAAGGAAATGAACCATATTGTGACATTAGGGTGAACTAGCTGGCATTACAGAAGAGGAAGGAGCAAACAGACAGGATATTGAGGATTTTTTACAGTGGACGATGAAGTCTTCGGATTGGGCTAATAAATCTACTATTCAGGTAGGACCAGTAGTTCTTTTTTAAGCAGCACCTGCATGTAGGTCACAATGTGTGTCACAAAACTGAAATCGGTTACTTACAGGGTGCTTGGAAAGAATTGCTACAAGACCTTTTGATTTTGTTTTATGACAACTGCTGATGTAATCCAATGTTGCTTTGATGACACGTGATGGAAAATGAGGAGGATTAGGAGTGGGATCCAGATCCCTGGGGAAAAAAATGCAAACCTTTCAAAGCCTTGATGAGTCCCCAAACAAAAATCTTCTGTGAAAAGAAATATGAACAGATTGGACTGAAATACTGATTCATTTCTCAGCTGGGAGGAAACAAACTAACTTATACAGGGTGAGTCCTTTAAAAGAGGCCCCGTGGATACAGAGTACACATGTTCCACGGGGCCTCTTTTAAAAGACTAATGCTGTATTTAAATAGGTGTTTTAATATTACCTATTCTATATCCTATATTCTATATTCAGATATATTCTATATCTGAGACTCCAATATTTTGGCCACCTCATGAGAAGAGAAGACTCCCTGGAAAAGACCCTGATGTTGGGAAAGATAAGAGGGCACAAGGAGAAGGGGACGACAGAGGACGAGATGGTTGGACAGTGTTGTCGAAGCTACCAGCATGAGTTTGACCAAACTGTGGGAGGCAGTGGAAGACAGGAGTGCCTGGCGTGCTCTGGTCCATGGGGTCACGAAGAGTCAGACATGACTAAATGGCTAAACAACAACAACAACAATTCTATATCTCCTCTCTTTTTCTCTCTCTCTACTGCTGATCTAATCTGGATAACAGTTTATTGTCTAGGGACAATTTGCTGACTCACCACTGGGCTGAAAGTATAAAGACAGACTCCAGTTTTATTTCAAACATATGAGTGTGTACACCAAGTGCACACTGGGGAAATATGACTGCTTGCCTTTCTGTGTCCACATGCTGTAATGTGTGCATGAATATATTTCTATACACTGTGAACTAGAGAAAAGGAACTGAAGAATCATACTGTGCTAACACCCATAGAAATATCTATAAGCAAGACATTATTCACTGACAGACCACAAACTATTGTGGAACCACATGGTGCATTTTGTCACTGGTGAACAGACCTCAAAAGTTGCAAAGTAGGATCACAATTGCAGGGCAACGTTTGCTTCAAGTAAACATAAGAAATAAAATGACTCCAAGAGAGAGAAATCCATCAACTTTCTTTGCAGCATCAACAGTTCCTGCCTTCAAGCAGTTGGAGGAACACAGTCCTACCTGGAGGTACCCTAGTACCCAACAGGGAAGGCTTACTTTGGGGAAAATGGGCAGTTGAGACAAGAGCACTAACATAATTTCCTTCTGTACATACAAATATCAATATGATAAAGGTCATGCCATGACCCTGGACCCAGACTCCTGAGAGGCAGAGTCCTCCGGCAGCTGCAGTTCTCAGGAGATAGATCTACTCTCTGGTTCTTCCCTTGTGGGTCTGTAGACACAGGAGGCTACCCTGATCCCCCCAATGAGAGACCTCTGCCACTAGATTCTTAAGGCTGATCCACAAAATCCTTGGGTGAGCAACAGAGATCCCCACAGCTGGAAACCCAATTACTCTGAAGGAGCTAGAGTGGAAGGCACCTGCCATTCAATCAGCCAGGAGGCAGCACTAAGTGGATGGGCATCCAGTTGCTCTGCACTGAAACAACTTGAATGTTTGGATTCACCTACAGGAGCACTATCCATGGTTCTGAACCCACACCCTGGTCTCCTTCCAAGTTGCCTTGCAACCAGGAGCTTCTAGCCTCTGCTTCTTTGAGCCATCACCTTTCCTCAGCGGTGGGCATCCCCATTAACTACAAGTGAATTTTATGACCTATTGCTATGTGTAGGTTCATGAGATTAACAGATTTTCCTGTTCTTAAGGTACTATTACTAACTCACCACTTTCTCAAATAGAAAACAGACCATCAGACCACTACATACCATCCCCATTTCTTAAATATTTGCTTACAAAGGTTAAATAACCAACATGTGTTATAATCGGTAGGATGGGAAACTGTACCCTGTAAATCTCGTTAGATCAGAATCTTCTTGTGCTGCGATACCAACTGACTCATGCAGTGTCATCAATACCTCCACTACAATCTCTGGTAAATTACTATGAAATAAACTGTCAATCAGCTGTAAAAACAAAACAACACAACACAGGTTTAGTTTTATTTTAAATATGAAATACAATACAAGGCTGGTTATTACACAGCCTGTCAGTTTCCATGCTGATGTTATATTCAAAAGTATTAAACTCAGAAACTGGATAGTTTACCTACTTGCCCACCACTGTGTGTATGATCTCCTCCTCATTATTACTATTACTTTGTTTATGAATTGCTTCCTATGAAGGAGGAGGTTCTTTAAAGCAATACTCTGTCTGATGCATGAACAGGGGGCACCTTCCATTTCTCCCCAAGAGCAACAACCTACCCCAGCAAAGCATCCTTAAAACAAACTGGGAGGAAAGTTCATTTAAGGCAACTTTCCCACTGGGGGTGGATGGCACAGATTAACATTTATCCCAAATTCCAATAATCATCTCTTTAAGCGCCTCCTTTTCAAAAAGGCAAAAGCCCTTAAAACCAAGAGTTGAGGATGCCCTTAGATTGTTCTCCTGCACCATCTGGTGGCTAATCAGCAAACTGCTTTTGGTTCCTACAGACAGCACCACATTTGTTGCTTTCTCCCATCAATTAAGCTCCTTGGGGTGATTCAGACCTCAGCCATCTAAAATGGGGGGGGGGGGGGATCCATATGAAAATATGCCTGCCCTCATCTCAACTACGGCCAGGATTAACAGGGTTTAGAGCTGCACAGTTACTGGAATCCAAGATGGATATTCTTGGCTGCTCGTGAAAGGTTGGTTCAGAGTCAGAGCTGCTTGTTACTGAATAGCACACTGCTGCATGGCTTCTAAACAGTCTCACATGCTTTTCCATCTTTGTTGGTAGCATGTTTCCCTGAAGGAGCCATTGAGGAGAGGAATTGAGGGGAGGGGAAGAGTTAGAAAAACTAAGTTGGGGAAGGAAGGCCTGAGCTATGAAGCAGAAAAATGAGAAGAGGAATGTATCTTCTGCAAGGCAGGAAGTGAATACAAAAGAGCTAGCAGAGCTAGCGGGAAGAGGGGGCTAAGTCAAAAGCCTTACTGGCTTCTGTGCAATGGGAAGGGACACAAACCCCAGTAAGCGGTGGATGCCTCTTAAGCCAAACAGCAGAACACATAGCATTTTAGTCTAGGAATTCCAACAAGTTTATTAAAAAAGTACCTGTTTTCCTAACCAGTTGTCATCTTTCAGCCTCTCATAGACTTCATGAGCTGTCTTTTTCTTTTGCGCAAACTCACCATCTTCATGATTTTCATAGGCAAAATAAGGGAGGATGTTGACAAGTATTTTGGGGAAACAATGTGCCAAGAGCTGTTGCGTCTCTCTTTCAATCTTGTTAGCAATGGATGTAACCTCTTCAAACTGTTGCTTAACAACCAGTTGTGGAATCAAAACTTTGTAGCAGGATCTAAAATTAAGGATTTTCTTTAATTATGGCAAAACAATTGAGGGGGAAATTACACTTCAAGTATAGTATACAGTGCAAGCTACAACAGAATCCAACAACTGCATTCTTATGACAAATTATTCTTGAAAAGTTCATTTGATCATCTATTTCTAATTAGCTAGGTAAAGATAAAGGGACCCCTGACCATTAGGTCCAGTCATGGCCGACTCTGGGGTTGCGGCACTCATCTCGCTTTATTGGCTGAGAGAGCCGGCGTACAGGTCATGTGGCCAGTATGACTAAGCCCCTTCTGGCAAACCAGAGCAGCGCATGGAAACGCCGTTTACCTTCCCGCTGGAGAGGTACCTATTTATCTACTTGCACTTTGGAGTGCTTTCGAACTGCTAAGTTGGCAGGAGCAGGGACCAAGCAATGGGAGCTCACCCCATGGCGGGGATTCGAACCGCTGACCTTCTGATCAGCAAGTCCTAGGCTCTGTGGTTTAACCCATAGCGCCACCCGCGTCCCTTCTAATTAGCTACTGACCAGTTAATTGCAGCAAGAGCATAGTTTAATTTATGAAGGGTATTCCAAAATATTGGTCTTTTAACTCAAAAACTATGCACCTTTCTGAGAATATGCTGCTTCAACCAATAAAACACAAAATGTGGCACCTGGCATATCGCTACAAAATATTTTGTGTGTTTCCAGATAATTAGTGGGGGAATCACACAAACATAATTTAGAAGCATACCTGTAGAACTCGTCCAAAGTACGGTAATTCAATAATATATATGGAAAATCCGGAAGGCTGTAGCTGCAGTTCAGCCATTGGTGAACAAGATAATCTAAGTGTGTATTCATGAAATCTTCCACACTTCTGTATCCAAGAGTACCAGGAATTCTTTCCAACACCTACATTCGAAAAAAGGGCAATTCCAAATGAGACCACCACTGGTAGTAACTATAACCACTCATAGTGGCTTCGTTCACATATTCCTAATTTGGGTGTAATGCTAAGCCAAGGAATGTGGTTTGTTTCCTCCACAAAGTAGGAGGAAAGAGTAAAAGATGTGATCACAGTAAACCATTAACTATTGTTCACTGTGATGTGTGAATGACGGCAGTGTCTATGAACTAAAGGTCCTATCAGGAATTAACACTATGGAGAAAAACGAGTAGTGGCTCAGACTTATTTATGACAACCATTTTATACAGAACCACAAAACCATGGACATTTTTATGGGTTCAAATCTAAGTAATATGGAAATTCTTTGAAAACTGTTTGAAGTTTTTTTAAGCCCTGCATGTTCATTTAGAGTTTTTAGAGTGCTTTCCCATACCTTCCTTACAAGGTGAGGCTCTAATCCATTCTCTTTTACACACTGGAAAACTGCAAACAGTGCCTGCTTTTCACACACAGGACTGCAGCGTAAAATCATCGTTATTAACATAAGAAGAACTGATTTTCTATTATACTCTTCATCAGGAAGATTCTCTTGGTTCACAGAGCCATGTGCCTGTAAGAAGAAAACACTGAATGAAGACGAACTTTTAATATATTTAAGTGATAGATGTAATTTAAAAATTCCCTCAACCATTTATATTTTATTAAAATATGATCCTGAAATTGAGAAGTAAGAAATAATCCAATAGGTCTACTTTGCAGCAATCATTTTTATGTTTTCCTACTGGAAGTTTACGGGCCCCATGCAAAACCTAAGCATGATTTCCCCCTTACGCTTAACCCACACATACCAATTAAATGAGATAAGAGCACCATTATTTTTGAGTGAAGCAAACACTCAAGACCCCTATTCCAGGAAAGCTTGCAGAGTAAAGCTGTGTTAAAATTGTAGAGATAAATACAATAGTTTATCTGATGAAATTAAAGGCCACAACAAAAAGGAACATTTAATCACAGAAAAAAGGTACAAGAGGGGTTCAGCACAACAAATCTGAAATGTTTAACACAAAGTAGACTAATAATATTAATCATAATAATAAACCTTAGCATTACTCTTAAACGTGATAGCTCTTTTCCAGCACAACTACTGTGCCCACCATGTCATCAATGAAACAACTTCATTTAAGTCACTATGTAGCCTGTGCACCTGGCAAGTGAATGGAAATATGTTCATTTTATTGTATTACCTAGTTGGCAGATTAATTAGAAGCAAAGACTTAAAAACAGGCAAATCCAACTAAACTTCAGTGGATTTGGGGGGAAACGGTTAAAAAGGACACCCAGCAACAACTTCCAATGAATAAGAGAAAATGTTACAGTGGAAATGTGTATGTGTGCTGGGGGGGGGGGTGTATTACCAGTTTCTTTGTTCCTTCTTGAACTGTGAGATACAAGTTCTCAAAAGCCCTTTGCTGGAGCTTCAATGGAAGAGCACTCAGTAAGCCAGTTGAATCTCTCAGCTTCACATCTTGAAACAAACTTAGCATCAAGCAGGGAGAAAAATAAAATTAGAATAATTTACAACATTCTCTGTTTTCTAAAATAAAGCCTTAAAGGTATTTAATTTTGAGAACCCTTCTGTGGTTCTTGGGGGTGCCCCCCTATGTTTGTGATTAAGCAACCGTCACTTTGAATCCCTTCCCAGAGGGAATGAGTTTGCATAGCAAAAAGAAAAAGCCAAGGGGCCTCCATCAAAGATATACACCTCATAGTCCAGCTGTTTAAGAGCTATCTCCCATCATTTTCTTTAAAGGTTTCTTGTAAACTCTTGAACTAGATATTTGGCATTTTGTCAATAGTATCTATTTCTCTTGCAGTTAGCAACAAAATTAGGAGAGGTAGAAGCTGGATATCCAGTCCTACCATAAACTTCTTCTACTTCTACTTGTATGTCTTTCTGGGAGATGGTAAAGAAAAAACGCTAAGCAATTCTGAATGTGTAACTTTTGTATACTACCTTTATGTCAAATAATTAAACTACAAAGGCATACCTGCTTATTGATTTAGCTGCAATCATGCAAACTTGAAAACTGCTATCTGCAAGGAAGTGGGGGAAAGCATCACTCACAGGGAGTTCTTCACCATTAACATCAAGCACAGCCCACTTTGAATGAGGATCAACCTGGTGAGGGGAAAGAGAGAAAATGTTAACACTACATTTTTAGGGAACTTGGGAAAGCCAACAAAAACCTTTTGTTTAAATATTTCTAGCTATTGACTTACCTGAAGTAAGGCTTTCATACAATTCACTAAGGCAATTCTTACAGGAGCTGTGTATTTTCCTTTATTTGCTAATTGCCTGGAACAAACAATATTTTATGATAAACTTCAAAGAGGCAAAAAAGTCTATACTTTTGGCAGATCACTCAGAATAAGAAAGAAAAAAAGTATTTCTTTCCATGCTTCAAAACTTCTTGGCTAGTTTTTAATTTATGCAGAGTTCAAGAACTGATAATATGAACAACAACTTTCTGATCAAGCTAATGTTGCCTGCTGCTTCCTTCCTGAAAGCAAAGTGTTCTTGTCTAAACTAAACATTCATTCCTTACACCATTCACAACTAATACACATTACGCTGAGGGCACTTAAGACTAGTATACTTTGAGAAATCTTATAAAATTTTATAAATATAAATACAGTTAAAAAAATAGAGCATATCCTTGGAAACCAGATTGGAGGCACTGGAAGAACAAACATAAGTATTTCATATAGAAATAACATACATACGTCATAAAAAATATGGAAGAGTCTGCTCAATCAATAAGACTGTTGATACTTACCATGAACAGGATTTCTTGAGCCTATACACAGTGGTGCCTCGCAAGACGAAATTAATCCGTTCCGCGAGTCTCTTCGTCTTGCGGTTTCTTCGTCTTGCGAAGCACGGCTATTAGCAGCTTAGCGGCTATTAGCGGCTATTAACGGCTTAGCGGCTTAGCAGCTATTAACGGCTTAGCGGCTTTAAGAAAAAGGAAACAAACTCGCAAGAACTCGCAAGACGTTTCGTCTTGCAAAGCAAGCCCATAGGGAAATTCGTCTTGCGGAACGACTCAAAAAACGGAAAACTCTTTCGTCTAGCGAGTTTTTCGTCTAGCGAGTTTTTCGTCTTGCGGGGCACTACTGTAAGCTGATGCCAAGGATAGTATTTAGCTCCCTCTAGCAGTCACAGGCAAAATTGCAAGTTGGAAGAATTTAACTGAACTCTTCCCTCCCTTGCAAGTCTGGGTTTTTTTTATTGCAACAAACCAAAGAAGGAAAATCAGACCCAAACAGCAAAAGGAAACAAAGAGACTCTGAAATCAGACCAAAAAAATGTATATACAAGCCAGAACCCAAGCTACAGGCAGCAAAAACAAAACAAAACAGTAAGACAGGGCAAAACATCAGTTTATATATGTCCAAGAAATCCCTTTCATGATAACTACTTATGCTTACTGATCCAAGAAGGGTGGTGGGAGGGAGCAAATGCAAAAGACCATGTGATCCAACACTTGGCAATTGCTACAGCTGACAAGTTTATGACCATGAAATTAACTGCATGTGAAAATATGCTTATCATACCAAAATGCTGCAACAACAGTTAAAAGTGGACCCAGGGCTTCAGTATTTGTTCTGGCAGTACCCAAGGCGGTCACCATAGGAAGGAGATTATATAAAATTGCTGAGCAAACTTCTTGATCTCGACGGTAAAAGGGACATATATCCCTGTAGGAAAAAAGAGAAACATTGAGAAAATGTATCTGCAAAATATCAATGTCACAGTTATTTCATTAAAAACAAGATTCTCTTACGAAAGAGGCTTGAGAAGGGAGACAAGGTGGTCATCTGGCAAGGGGTTTTCCTCACTGGGGAGTTCCTTCAACAAGACTAAGTACTAGAACGAAACACATTTTTAAAAAGCTTTTCTAATGCTTTTATTCATTTATATTAAACATTTTAAATTCCATATATATTAGGCTGCATACTTGTACATTCATGCTTGGTTTATAGGTTTTTCATATATTTTAACGTAGAACAAAGCTTATTACTGTCTAAAATCACACAGCAGCAGAATTGTTTATAAAACGCCTACATGATGTTAAGGTTTCAAGATCCTCCACCTGTTGCTAGAACAGTTAGCCAAAGACTACTTAACACACAGCAGAGTGACTTTTCATACTCACTACATGCAGATGCTGCGGCTTAATATAATCAAACATGTTTTCCTCAATTAGCATCAAGAGTTTCTTCCAAATTTCAGACGCTCTAAAGCAAACAGTTTGCACTGGGGTTGCTGTGGCAGCTATACACAAGAACTTTAAAGTATCAAGGAGCAACAAGTCCTGCTTTGCCAAATGTTCTTCTGACAATGGGCTTATGGCACCTGCACATAAAACAGTGTAGCGTTAAATAAAAAAAATAAGACATGAACTTCCAAACATTCAGCGGATATATGCCAGGAAGCCATAACTACTAGTTTCCTGGCAGACATACCCAAGTATCTGAAGGCACACGTAGACATATGCAGCAGTAAATTAGTGTTCCTGGACTAGGGATGGACAAATCAATCAAAATCGTATCTCTATCAATTTTACATGTGCTCGGTGGTAAATCCATTGTGACACATTTATGCACTAATCGTAGATTATATTTTTAATTCCTTGTGAAAAACCATGTTTAAATCAGCATTTTATCAAAAAATCTAATTAGATCCATATGTTTAGAAATAAATTCATTGAGAAAATGTATCTTACCAACACACAGAGAGACAAACACAATTTTTGAGCTGAGAACTATATTGCAGACCAAACTAAGTTGTCCTCTATTCCTAACCTGGGCAGCTACATAGAGAGTAAAGGAATTCTAAAGCAGTTATACCAGCAACTGGGTCAAAAAGGAAACTGCAGTATCAGCATTTGCTAAAGTATGAGCACATTATGCAAGTCTGGTAGGGCTAGGAAACTTAGTGTTTAATACCAGCCTTGACACAGATTGTGTGTCTTTGAGAAAAAGACAAATTCTGTCCTAGTTGTCTGTGTACTGTGATTACACTGGAAGAGCAGGGTTTAAGTCCTTCCCCAGTCACCTCTATATTCTGGAAAAAATATCAGTCAGCATATGTAGGAAAAAAACAACTTTGAAGGTGGCTTTTGAACCTCTGATGTATTTCTAGAGGAAGACAATTTAAATACAGGAACACATACACACACACACACACACACACCCATTTCCACAGGGGTTGCCCCCTTTACTTGCCACTTCCAGGTTTGCAGTGATGCACACGAGCAAAGTTGCACAGGCTTTGAAACATGTAAAATGGTTGTTGGAATGGTACCCTCAAAAACTTTTAAAACCATTTAGTTATCACAAAACGATACAGAAAGCAATTTAAAGATACCTGTCAAAGTTTGCAACTCTCCACCCTCATTTACATCACCAGCTTCAGCAGAGCGATCATCAAAAAGATCTGATGTGGTTGGATTTTCTCCTTCCATCCTACTCTCTTCCAGATCATCTTCCATTAAATCCACTTCTCCAGCTTCACTTATCCGCCCAGTAGAAAACATCTAAGAGAAGTTATTTATTTGGAATTCTTTAATAGCATCTTTCTTACAATAAACTCAAGTTACTTTATAGAAAAAGCTTAAAATTCTCTTAACTGTGTACGTTTCAGTATATAAAAACTGCACCACCTGTATACAAACCAGAAAAATGTGACTTCTGATTGTTCCGGTAAATGTGGCATCGCTGTCCTGTGGAAGATCACTGTTTGATACTGCTTAGTTCCTTATGGGGCTGGGACTTTTACTGAGGAGGACCTCCATTTCACTTTGTAATTTGTAATTTAAGTAAAACAGAGAGACAAAACTCACAACTGAGGAGTCCAGATTGACCTCAGCTGGCAGAGAAATTTATTCAAGAAAAATACTCCCTCGGCTACACAAATCTCAAGCTATTCAGAGATTAGAGATCCACACCAATGTCTCTGTAACTGATCCAGAAGCCCACTGTATTGTATTATTGTTAACGTGAGAGTTACAGTCATGGAAGATAATGGACAATTTCACATTTGTCAAACCTAATGGTATACAACACTCATTCAGCCTTAATTTTTACTGTCTCTCTAGAAGAAATAGAGAGATTCAAGCAATAACCCCAAGATGGTTCAGCTTAGCCAGAAGGGAGCATAGCAGTGCAGTGCTAGCAGTGGCTTGGCCCCCGCCATTAATAACAGGGGTGCCAAAGGTAGGGCAGAGTTGAAGGAGAAGGAAGATAAACTAGCAAGGGGAAAGAGAAACAACAGAGAAAGTAAGTGTGAAGCAGGATACATGCAACACTGGTGTTTAATGGCGGAGCGGGGGGGGGGGGAGCATTGCAATGTACATAGAGCAAATTGGTTTGGCTATATTCTTCACTCTCAATAGGCATAAGAAAAGGTCAAACCCAGCATGTTTTGTCTGTCTTTCAAGTGAAATATCTGCTTATGTTATACACTTTTTGTTGTCCAAAATAAACTGTGATGAGGAAGTCATGCCATACACTATAACTACTCACCAGATGTTTGCAAATGTCTACAAGATCATTCATCAGTTTTGAGGTTAACAAATGCAAGAAAATTCCAGACAGGATCTTTCTTGGGCTGTTCTGTCAAAACAAACCCAATATATACTAATTATCGAACACATCCCCCAAAACAGGATTTAATCACTTTAACTAGGCATGGAAACATAACCAACCACTTTAAAACTAAGTAAAATTAGCTACTGCTAATTTTGAAACTGAACTAATAAAAATTATGTGTGCATACATACACCTGTACATGATTACAAATTATTAAACTGATTGGAGAAATAGGTTTGCTGCAAAAGGGACCTAACTAGCTTAAAGTACAAGGATTTCAGCATTTCTTAATTGTGGCATGGACTGAAAGATCGACAAGTGTCTTACCTGCTTACAATTACATGCGCAACTAATACACTGTCCTATTAACGTCCTTAATGAAACGATCCTAGAATCTTCATTTAGCTTGTTTTTTGACTGATAAATAGTTTCTCCCACATAATGAATAAGAGACTGTGCAAATTAAAAAAAATAAATGCAAAGAATTAAGGAACTGTCTCAGATATATATTGCTTTTATCGCATTCCATCCACATTCAAGTCTAATCATGCTAAAGAAACTTTCAGCTTTTGCTAAGGCAATCAACCATACAAAGATGAGTAACTTTGTCTCTACTAACATTTCCTGACATCATTTATTTTCCTATTCCTTGTATTTCTCGCTTTTTTCACAAAAGTGTCTCAAAGCTACTAATAATGTAAAAATAAGCATTAATCAACTTGTAAAATAAGTGACAAGGAACTTAAATGTAAAAAATAAAAATATATGCTTCCACCACTGTTAAGATATTTCTCTTGCTTGGAAACCAGAAATTTAGTGTATTCCTTAAAACACAAAAAAGCCTTACCTTGGCTTTATGAAACAGCTTTGATTTGCGTGCTTCTTCTTCCGTCAGTATGCCAGCATAGCAGTAGCAGCCAAGAACACCAGTCAGGAGGCTGACACAACGTACTAGGATTATTGCAGATGCAACCTTCAAGTCAAACACAAAAATACATGCTAAGCTTTGCATCTGAATAGTTACTAATACTTATATAAAGTTCAGAATACAGTGGTACCTTGGGTTACAAACACTTTGGGTTACAGATTCCGCTAACCCAGAAGTAGTACCTCAGGTTAAGAACTCTGGTCCAGGATGAGAACAAAAATCGCATGGCGGCGGCACGGGAGGCCCCATTAGCTAAAGTGGTACCTCAGGTTAATAACAGTTTCAGGTTAAGAATGGACTTGCGGAACGAATTAATTCATAACCAGAGGTACCACTGTACCTTCATGAATTGCAGGCTGCTAAGATGAAGCTGGTAAACACAGCGTACTTACTCTGCCTATGTGTGATTTTAGACTCACAGAGCAACCCTACCTGACTGGGAACAGTGGGGCAGAGTGACCACAGCATCTGAGGCCCTGCCACTTCTGCTGGCCAAGGCAGAAAGTGGGGTTGAAGTTTTTTGTGGTAGCTCCAGGCTACTAGCACCCCACCCCAAATTGTCTGATTTTAGGGTTTTCTTCTGGCTATCACCAGCAACAGCTTCCCACCTGCCAGGGCAAAGATGTTGCCCCAGAGGTGCTCTTCTGAGCTGGTTCAGGCACAGAAAGAAACTTACGCCATCCAAGAGCAGAAAAGAGGAACTCCTCCCACTTCATTGCAGTGGCATACCCACCCACACCATGTTTAGATGAATGTCATGTAGTATGAACTGCCAGGGAAGGCTGGTCCATCAACAGGCATGGGGCACTGTCCCACTAACCTCAGCTTGCCCTCAGCAGACCCCACCTGCCCACCTTCTTAATTACAATCAGTCCAAGGAGTGGCACCGCCTATCAGCTTGCTTCTTCCTGGTCTCTGTTTCCCCTCCTAAAAATCACAGGGAGGATGGGGACAAAACTCTGGGACAAAACTGGGGACAGGCTTTGCCTGTCCTTGGATCTGACTCTCCATAATATTGGGTCTCCCTGCCTTCTTTCCTACCATTCCCAATGGGCACCAGCTACCATGGCAAGCAACCATTTGTCTATTTTATTAATTATTTGACATCTATCAAAAGCTGCTCACAAATATTCTTGAGAAGGATGGACTTTGATAGACCTTTCTTTTCCAACTTACCTCAGGCATAAAGTTACTCAGAAGTTGTTCTGATATCTCCAACAAGTTCTGTTCTAAGGCTTCTCTGTGTTTTTGACTGACTGTTAATCTGGAACTGAGCAATTTGCTTTCACATGTATCATTAGCCACATTTCTAAAAACGCCTATTTCATCGAAAGTTGTTTGCATGTAGAATGTTTCAATTTCTGAACGGCTGGCTTCTTCTGTGTCTTGTGCATGTTTTGTACTTTAAAAAAAAAAAAGATGACAAATATTATCTATCGCTGATATTTCATGACAGTATTTGAAGCCTTTAAAACCAAACACAGAATAATTAAAACTTTAATTGTATTTGATTTCCAAAATATTATAATAGATGATATAAAGGCCTGTCTTCATATAATGAACATCTGTACCCCGTCTAATGAATTATGAACAGTCTCCCCTTTCCCACTGAATGTACAACCAGCTCTGTTCATCTCTTGAAGAGCGGGAAGATAAGGCACCATAAACCCAGCAGCAACTACACAGCCTTATGCAAAAACTGTACCTCTTTGAAGAGAAACAATACATGCACAGGTTTCTGAGGAGAGTGCTAAGAATTCCTCCTGCCATTTATAGCTGTCTATTACATGTGCAGTGAGGGCAATCCACATATAGAAACCTACTTCACAGACAGATGGTCTTTAACTGTATAAGGCAGCATTGGGGAATATCAGCCCAGGAGCCACATGCAGTCTTCAGGAAGCTTAAGCTATCATGACTGTATTTAACGAAAGCAGGAAACAAACTGGATTTTGGGAGCAACCTACTTCCCAAGTGTTTTTTCCTGCCTTTGACCAGTTGATTGAGCCAAAACCCAACCTACCAACCCTGCTAACCAAAGGGAAATTGTACCCTAATGTACTACAGTGAGAGCCACATCAATTGCTCTGGAAGACAGTATAATAATGACCTCTTAAAAACCACGTTTACCCAAGCTTGCCTGAACCCTTTTTAATTTTTAGTTGTCTTTTGCTCAGCCTCATTTGTGACACTGAGTTTTATTTTGCTTTCATCTAATTTTTAAGTAGTTTCTATTGAATGTCATTCCCCACTTAATAATTGTTTTTCTGGAAACTGCTTAGATTTTTGTTACACACACACACTTAGACACACACACACACACAGAGAGAGAGAGAGAGAGAGAGAGAGAGAGAGAGAGAGAGAGAGATGGAATGAAGACTTTGGGCTGAGAAAGGTTCTTCACCCTGGTACAGGGTCCATGAAACAGATTTGTAAATTCTGCCCATAAAACAGAATAATTTTTAAAAATGCAACCAACTCTTAAAGATAATATCTCCAAGTGATAGAAATACTTATGTTGATCTTTAAAACATACCATTCTGAAGCATTGTGAAAAAAGTCCATTGCTGCTCTACTATTTTTCATAGTCAGACTTACAAGGATTTTTTGCAACTCTAATTTGGGAAAGTCACTGTAAAGAATCAAAAGCAAGTTTTAGACTTGACACTCCCCAATACAGCATATCTGTTTATCTCTATGAGACCTCAAATGGAAACTTGATTAATTTTTTGAATACAGAATTTTGAACAGGTGCAATAAAGGATACAGAAAAAATACATATCTGATATACTGGAACAAATAAATCTAAATTAATATTAAAAGAAATGAAAATGTTTAACTCTTGTTTAACTCTCTAACAACATATTCTACTGCCAGTTTTATTTAATTGGTAATCAAATCCATTCTGAGGGTTCAGACAAATACAATGTGTTATCTACTTCTGAAACCAAGCTGGTCAAATAAAACCTAACAATATTAAAGTTTTATTTTCCTTTGATGTAAGACTAATTCTGTTTTAAGCCACTATTTCTCAGGCTGTTACCTGCGTAGGATGGGTGGTGGCTCTGTCCTGTGTTCCATTTCCTCCTCAAAGTGGCAGAACAGAAGCCACTTCATAATGGTTTCTTTTACTGTAGAAGCCGCACTTCCTTCCCAATCATTCTGTACTGCCTCAGTTTTCGAAGTCTCTGGCACTTCCAAAGATGTCATCGCTAATGCCAAGCACTTTGCTGCAGAACTACAAGACATTATTTGCACAAGATTACCACCTGAATTTACAGCTCCAGTGTAGACCTGCATTTTAAATTTACAAAAATAATAGTGCCTTTTTGCAGGGAGGTGAGACTGTAATTGGTTTGTTCTGATCTAAATCTGTTTTAAATATGACAAGTCTTGTGGCTGAGTCACATATGCCCCTTCACCAAAAAATCTTCAGACTTTTAACTGAAATCTCCCCCGCCCCCTCTGTGTAGGTTAACAGTTCTATCCCATACATGTGTACTTTAAAGTAAGTCACATGAAGTTAAAGGAGCTTATTCCTAGGTAAAGTATATAAGTTTTCATTCAAAAATATATTAGCTAATCTATTATAAAACACCCCAAATAGAATTTGTAATAGATAAGAGCGTTCTTATATTAGTTACAAAAAATAAATAGAAAAACAGTGAAAGCACAGCAAAAGTTTGACAAATACAATTCTGGATATTAATTGGATTTGTACAAGTTGTAGTATAGGACAGAGCACTTGAAACCCCCTTTGTTTGCCTTGCAGGGAAGAGTGTTGATTAGGGCAGTTATCCTTCTGCTGGCCACCATCTGTGTAGTGATGCTAGGCATCACTACATCGTTGTGGAGTTCCCCATTCTGTCAATTCAAAGGGTGGGAATGGGAAGGGTTGAGTCAACATGTTTGCCATCAAGTGATGGCACTGGTTCCAAGTTGTTGTGGCAAGTCCAAGCTACCACAGCAACCTGCCTATGCATCTCACTTTGCTTCATAAAGTCCCACTAGTCTGTGGAGGGGGAAGTGTCGGAAATGTTTTAAGGAGCAATCCTACTAATCTTACTAATGCAGCAGAAACAGTTGGTGCTTACGAAAGGATCCACGTTACCTTGAAGGTTTGCATGCAGATAGTGAAAATATCTTCCAAATTTCTCTATCCATTGCTATTAAGCTTCCTTGAATCATGACTTGAAGTAATCCAAAGCATTCCACTTCAGTTTGCTGAAGACTTAGGCTACGAACGACCAGAGACCAAACTTTTGACCAGATTCGCTGCAGTTCTGAGTTCTGCACAGGTTTCAGATCTACCTGTTGGCTTTGACACCATGCAACCTCTTTAAGACAATGTAACACATAAGGCATCCGTTCTCTTCGACGCTGTTGAGACAGCAGCTGGTAAAGTATACTAAGCAAATGAGGACGTTCACAGTGAGGAAAGCTTACAGGGTACTTCGATATCAATCTGGTCGTAATCTGCAGCCTTGAGGGTAGAAAAACCAGAGAGATCTGAGAAAAAATGGAACTTGGAAAATTGAGGGGACGGGGGACGGACAAGAATGAATGTTTGTTTGTTTTTACCAGGGTATGACATAAAAGTCATTCTGTGAACTTTGCAGGTTGCTCCACACCACCTCCCAACCTGATTCAATTCTCCTACGTTTGGATGGTACATCTCCACATTCTCTCTGTGTAGCAGCATACGGCTGAGTTATCTCCAGGACTTTGGTATCTTCAGTAAAGACCTTTGCAAACAGTAAGTGCATACTATAACATAACATTTTACATCAAAATATGCATTAAGAAAGAATGTTGTAAGGCCAAAGCACTGTAGCTCCCAGCTCAAAATGGTGGACCAAACAGAAAAGGCCCTCTAGATGGGGATACAGTAACTGCACCCAAGCCTCCCAAGCCCATCTTAGATTGTCACTGTGGTACCCAAGTACACATCTGTGCATGTGCACTGGGAAGTAGGGGAAAAACATGGTACTTTTAGGTCATACTGGAGTGTCTCCGTGCTCAAGCACCGTACTCTAATAGGAAAGGATTTACTCCTTTTTACAAGAAACAGTTTCTGAAAGCAAAACAATTTACCTGATGACAAATGTCAGCCATTAACTCAACCAGGCTTTCCTTCACAGCAATACTGCGCGACCCTGCAGAATACTTTCCTCTGCTGCCTATGAGGTTTATCTCATTCACTAATAGTTCATACAGGTTGTATACAATTCTTTGCCATTTTGTCGGGTCGCATACTCCTGTTTGCACAAGAACAGGACAAATTTAGCTCTGCGTAACTTATAATATGTGAACCAACCCCCAAATAATCTGTTCAAATATTTTAAAAGTTCACCAGCTATTAAGAATACCTAATATAACGATGCAAAAAAGTAACAGTTAAATCAAACAAGTATTTGAATAGACACTACGAAAAACAATGATAGTATACTAGCCAATTAAAAAATATCTGAATACTTTCCACACAAGAATGCAGAAGTTTAGGCACCCGCCAACAGTGCAAACTGTTCCTGTAATATCTCTTCACAACTGGGCATGAAGTAACTTATGCATACCTTTTTCTTTGGCTTTCGCTCCATTTGGGTGATGAACACGAACCTGCAGCTGAATAAACTGAATGATCTGCTCCTTCAGGAAATCTTTCGGCTTATACTGATCCCATATATAGAGCACAGTTGGCAGAATTTCCTCTCCTAGCTTACAAACCCGCATACGGTAGTTGACTGCAAATACACTCAAATATACATTAATGGCTGCAAAAATATGATCGAGGCCTGCGAGGTTTCTTTCTTGCCTGCAACAGAAAAAAGTCATGTTTTGTTATAGTGACTAATTTAATGAGCATGCAAATACTAACCTCTACTGGGTATAGAGACCCAAGCTATGCTATGCTATGCTATTTTATTTTAATTCTGCCTTTTCTCCAAAGTACTCAAGGTACGCAAACCATCAGGAGGAGAAAAAATGTAGTTCAGTTCCAGTGAGAGAGAGAAGAAAACTGTACCAGAAAGGCTTTGGAAGAGAGGACAGTTATGGGACCCTGTAACTGATAGGTTGACAGTTTTTGGTAACACATGGCAGTGATAAAGGTAACTATTGTCATACATAAGGAAGAACCTAGAAAGTTGACCATATTGAGCTGACCAGAAGAGCAATAATTTCTGCTGCAGCCAAGCCTTGCAGAAAGGATTATACAAAGATTGGAAAATATGGTGGCAGCTGGCTCACAGAGAAGTTTTTTTCTAAACCTTTTTATTTTAAGAAGGAGTTCTCAAAACTAAAAAAATACAGATTTTGGAAGAAAGATATCATTTCTGCTCTTGTGCTGCTTTTCCCAAGAAATGACAAATGTTTTTGAAGCAAGGAAAGTGCAATGCTTTAATTTTAAAATTGGCTCCAAATACCGTACTTGAAAGTAATTCAAAGATTTGAAAGCAAGATGTAGAAAAGATTTAGATTAGTTCAATGAGACTGAAAAGCAAGTGAACTTAGAATACATTAGAATAGTGGAGGTTTAAGTTTAGAAGAGTAACCATGTTAAACTCAAAATTGATTCACCAAAAGAAAAGGACATTTACCTTGCAAGCTGCATAGCTTTAGAGAAGCAGCTTAAAATAGTAGAATTTAACCCATCAGTTTGGAGGCACAGTCCTCTGGTCAATGTATAAATTATTCTAGCCACCAATACTTTGTTAATATCTCTACAAGGTTTGAGAAACAATTTGAAGTACAGGTTTTGAAGATCTAGAGAAGTAAATCAAATTCATATTACTTAACTAAGTCACAAAAACACATGTTTACTAAATATTTCCAGTCCTTTCCATTGATCATTCCTATGTTAAGACTAGTTGCAATGCTAAACAGGAAGCTCCCCGGTGGGTTCATTTATGTTAAGATGTCACACACTTGAAAAAGGTGTCTCTCATTATCTCAGCCTTGTACAGTGGAACCTCAGTTTTCAAACGTAATCCATTCCGGAAGACCGTTTGACTTCTGAAACATTCGAAAACCAAAAACTGAAAGTGGAAGCCTCAATTCAATAGGGAAACTCAAAACGGAAGCAGCGTCAGACGCTCAGGTTCCAAAAAACATTTGAAAATCGGAGCGTTTATTTCCGGGTTTCCTGAGATTTGACTGTATTTAAAAACTTGCCTGTATTTAAAAACTTGCCTGCTATCACATCCAACAAGGAATTGTATGCAGGCAAGTGAGCTGCCTGGTGGAGAAAGGATGGAGCACCAGCTATCTTCTGTGCTCAGTACAGAATTGGGCAGGCTACCAGACAATGGAAGCACTCAGTATAGAAATACAGCATGTTGCTGCAAGAGAATGGAGTTCTTAACCCCTCCTCTACTAGTCCCTAGAAGGCTAGTAACAAATTTGCAGGTATATGTAGGAGGACATTTTAGCTGAGAGTACCATCTCTTCCACTTTGTCTCGACTTTATGCAGCAAACACAAATACAGCATACATGCAGGTATTTTCTTCAGCAGATATGTAAACTCTGGAAGCCACAATGAGCATGGTTTTGCTACAGAGCAAAGCCCGTTAGGCCAGCTTTCCCAGGTACATAGGTTTTTAAAGATGTGTGTATGGTTCTACTGTTGTAAACCGCTTTACTTTTGTAAACCACTTTGAGGTTTTTCACAATCAAGCCGTGTACAGTCATACCTCAAATTGCATAACCTCCAGGTTATGGAATCTTCAGGTTATGGCCACGGCAAACCTGGAAGTGGGTTTGCCCTGCACAGAAACACTCTGTGGCACCGCGCGTGTGCGCAGAAGTGGTCCTCCAGTTACAGAATTTTCGGGATACAGCTGGGCCTCCGGAACGGATCCCGTTCGTAACTGGAGGTACCACTGTATACATTTTATGAAATAAGTAAATAAATAAATGATGTCCATGCTTTTACATGTTTCTGGCAGGAAATATCAATATGTATGAAGCAATTGTATTTTCAATGTGTCTGAGCTACTCTCAATTGCCACTGCAGAAAAATTCAAGAGAGGGCTGCATCCATGTAAGCAATTTAGTTAAATACAGTGAATTCAGAAAATGAAGTCCAACTACAGCCACGTTTCATGAAAAGTGGTTATAGACAGTGAATAACCAACAATGCAGTTCAGGCACATAAATGTCAATACAGATAGAAACTGTGGGAAGCAGGGTATTCTATACTCATGCAACCCCCCACAAAAGAGCTTCCTTATTCTTTTTAAACTAAGAAGGGAACTCTGCACAAGCATACCTTTGTACAAACTGGCCTCATGATTACCCAGATCAACAATAAAATATTGTTGACATGATGAAATTGTTTGGTTTGTAATTTCAATATGAGTATGTAATTTGCGAAAATCCCTATAAAATTAATGAGGTCAATATTAAATAATAAATCAAGCAAAGCAAGGTTATTAGAAAAGCCAAAATCTGATATTCAATGACAGAGGAAGAAAAACCAAGAATAGCAAAACGTAAGTTATTCTATGGTTCACTATGGGAACTTCGATTACACTGGTCAACAACAAATTTGTTGTCTGTGTTTTTTCAGCTGATTTAGGACAAATCTGATGTGCTGAATCCAAAAATCACATTGGTTTTGCTCAATCAGGTCAAGTTTTTGAGCTATGGCCACATGTCTTTTTTTACGTTTTTGTTCACATGTACGCTTGTGTGGAGCATTTTAGAAGAAGTTGGTGGGGGTAAAATGCCATGTCGAATAATTGTTTTGATTGGAAATGATTATTTTAATGACAAGAAGTATTCAGGTCCAATAGTTCTGGGTGGTTATGTCGAAAAGGGATCAGTTTGAAGTCATAAAACCTTGAAATTTTCCATAAATTGGTGCGGCAAAGCATAAAGTTGGGGGATCAAAACCCCTGGCTCACTTGAGTACACTGAAGGAGAACTATGAAGGGGTGAAGTATGTGTTGGAGAAAATTGGTTATGATCAGCATAAGTGGTTTATTTGTGTTGACCTGAAGATGGTGAACTTTTTGTTGGGACAACAGTCTGGCTTCACCAAGTACCCATGTTTTCTGTGCATGTGGGATAGTAGGGACCGTGCTCAGCATTACACGAAGAAGGACTGGCCTGTGCGGGAGGAATTGGTGCCTTGCAGAAAAAGGAATGTCATCAACGACCCTCTGGTGGACAGAGACAGAATGCTCTTCCCACCGCTGCACATCAAGCTCGGCTTAATCAAGCAGTTCACCAAGGCTCTGGACAAGGATGGTGACTGCTTCACTTACTTGTGCCAGGCTTTTCCAGGATTGACCATGGAGAAGTTGAAAGCTGGCATCTTTGACAGACCTCAGATCCGTCAGCTCATCAGAGATCCAGAGTTCGGAAACTCAATGAACGAAGTGGAACTGGAAGCGTGGAAGGCATTTGTTCTGGTAGTGAAGAACTTTCTTGGCAACAATAAGGCCAGAAACTAAGCAGAACTTGTCAACAACATGCTGACTGCTTTCAGAAACCTGGGCTGCAACATGAGCATCAAGATGCACTACCTATTATCACATATGGATCGGTTTCCTGAGAACCTGGGTTCAATGAGTGACGAGCAGGGGGAGAGATTCCATCAGGACATGAAAGAGATGGAGACCAGGTATTAGGGTCGCTGGGACGCAGTCATGATGGCTGACTACTGTTGGACTCTGAAGAGAGACCTCCCTGCCGCTGAGCATTCCTGGAGTTCCAAGAAACGGAAGTTCAAGCCCTGAAGTTTGAAAAATGGTGAAGCAACATGCAATTTACGTGTACTTACCTTTATCAATGCCCACCATTCAGTTTACAGTAATCGATGTTTCTATCAGGTAATCAATATATATTGTTGGAAAAACATTTTTTTCTCTTAAAAACATATTTAGGATGATATGTGTTGTCAAAAATCAGCCGATAATGCCACAAAAATGTAATCGATTTTGTCACAAGATCTGATTTTTTTCAAATCAACATAGCACAAAAACCTGACCTGATGGAGAGAAACGGATGCCATTTCCTGATTCAGCAGTGCAAAAATACCCTAAATCAGTTGTAGAAATCTAGACAACATTCAAAAAGTAAAAAATTGTTGCCCAGTGTTATTGGAGCTATATAGCACACATCTTCAAAGAAAATAAGTTCTGCTATATAAAATGTCTCTTGACGTCACTTCCAAGCAGTTCATGGGATTTCAAACATAGGAATAATATCTACAAACCTGACCACTGTTGTGAAGGGATAGCACACCAATATGTCCTCACTGTAAGAACATCCTTTAACAATATGCTGCTACAATCAGTTCCATAAATGGCACAACTTGATGGATCATTTACTGTGTCCATGACAAAAATCAGAAGCTCTTGGCATTTTAACCTGGGTGCTCCTGTGCAAAAGCAGAATATAAATGTGAGTTTTTAACTTTTATGAGTGATCTCAAACCAGGTCAAATTCAGGGGAAATCTGTTGAAATACAACCAAAAATTGTAGCATTTATTAGAAAACAAGTTACCTGATACATGGTAGAGTTAATGAAATGAACTGTAAGGTTTTTTTTCGAAAATATATCTTAATTATGTCTGTACTGAGTCACTCACTTTTATTGGCACATCTGATGAAATATTTGACCAAAGAGCTGATCTCTTGCATCTTTTTATGTCGTGTTGCTTGGGTTGATGCAGACACATTTGGTTTTGCTAATCTTGCACTTTCAGTTTCCTTCTTAATGTACTTCTGAAGAAAACTTAAAAGGCAAAAAATAAACACTATTTATAGGCACATAATCTAATTAAAATAAACAAAATGCTCAGCAGCAACAACAATTTATTCTTTTAAATAGTGAAGTTTCAGTGCAAGCTCTTCTATGATATTCTACTAGATCCTTCTGCTCCACAGGGATATTAAAAAACATATGCTATGCAATGTGTGACTTGCTTACCTTGAGAAAATACAGGCTGTCTCTGGACAATCAGGGCAAACTACACATGATCACAGTCACAACATTTCTCAGGCTGGAAAAGCACAGCACAACCCTGCGGCTGCTGTGCTCACTACTCTGACAAGCAGGAGGGAAAGGAAAAAATAAACACTGGGTGTGCTGATGAGATATATAATAGCCATAAGGAAGAGGTACAATAGCTGGATGAACTGATACAGAGGGTGGCCAAGCAACCTCTGAACATTCACTTGATTGGCTAAAATAATGATATATTGTTTCCTTTCTAGTAATCAAACCACAACAAATAATGTAGCATAGCAGTAAAGAGACTGATAGGTGAACCAGAAGTCCTATGTTCAATTCATGGATTCCTGAACTGTTTCAGATATTTGATGTCCTCCTTTTCAACTTAAATTTCTAGAGTGATTTCTAACACAAAATGAAGTAATAATTAATCACAGTTATAGCAAAACAGCAATCAGATAAAATGTGAGATAAAAAAGAGATCTAAAAGAAACGGAAAATAATATAATAATAATAATACCCTGCCCATCTGGCTGTTTCCCCAGACACTCTGGGCAGCATCCAACAAAATATAAAAAATAAAACATCAAACATTAAAAACTTCCCTAAAAAGGGCTGCCTTCAGATGTCTTCTAAAAGGCAGATAGTTGTTTATTTCCTTGACATCTGATGGGAGGGCGTTCCACAGGGCAGGCGCCACTACCGAGAAGGCCCTCTGCCTCTTTCCCTGTAACCTTGCTTCTCACATGTGATGGAACCGCCAATAGGTGCTCAGAGCTGGACCTCAGGCTGAACAATGGGGGTGGAGACGCTCCTTGAAAGGTTTTCTCCTGGTGCCGAAAAGACAACAGACTCCCTAGATGGCCTTAGCTCTTACCTAGATGGCCTTACCCGGAACCCCTATCCCAAATTTACAATCTGGGGGCAAGTAGAGACTTTGCTGTGTTTTTGTAAGAATTACTGAGATGTTTGTCGAACGCTTGATATTCAACAAAGTTTAACACACATCAAAATATTGTACCTGAATACAGTATCCCAGTTCATCTGTTTGCCATTTTTGGAATCAGAATTTCGATCCAGCTGTTGAATTGTTTCAGAATCCCTGATGAGACGCTTGAACTTCTCAATTTCCTTCTAAAAAAGTAATCCAGAATAAAGAATAACACTATCATGTTATTGTACTGTTGCATATTAGAAGTGCAGGAATGGTGGTTTATTATTACCTTTCGGTCTGTGGCCTTGTCACTTTCAAGATGGCGGCAGCAAGCCAACAGGTCTTGGAGTGCAAAATTCATGGCTCAGCTAAGTTGTAGATGCACTCATAGCATGAACCTGAAAAGGGAAATAACAAGTTTTTTCAATAGAGCCGGTGTGGCACAATGGTTAAGTGTTTGGCTCTGGAGACCAGGGTTCAAATCCCCACTCAGACATGAAGCTCACTGGGCGTACAGTCACCATCTCTTAGCCCAACCTACCTCACAGGGTTGTTATGATAATTTAGTGTGGCAGCACCTCCTCTCTGGAACTTCCTGCGTATTGATATCAGGCAGGAGCCTTGACTACCCTTTTTGACACCTGCTTAAAACATTGTTTAGGCAAGCCAATGCAGGCCCATATAAATTATGTTTTTTACTTCTTTTTAGTTACTGCTGGTTTTAATCATTGTCTATTTCTAAATACAGTACCTGTTTTTAACTAATACTGTACTGTAGTAACTTTTAACTGTACTGTAATTTGAATTACAGTATATTTTTGTTTTGTTTTGTTTTATATTTTTGTTTTATATTTTTGTAAACCATGTAGAGGTTTTCTTTTCTGAGAGCCAGTGTGGTGTAGTGGTTAAGAGCGGTAGTCTCGTAATCTAGGGAACCGGGTTCACGTCTCCGCTCCTCCACATGTAGCTGCTGGGTGACCTTGGGCTAGTCACACTTCTCTGAGTCTCTCAGCCCCACTCACCTCACAGAGTGTTTGTTGTGGGGGAGGAAGGGAAAGGAGAATGTTAGCCGCTTTGAGACTCCTGAAGGGGAGTGAAAGGCAGGATATCAAATCCAAACTCTTCTTCTTCTTACAATTGAAAATAATGAAGCGGCTTCCAGATCAGCCCCACTGCTGTAAATGTATTACATTTGTTCAATAAGATTATCATATGCCTCAATTTTATTGCATTGTAGTCTGTAGAACTAGGTTAGACAGCATCTAATCAATTGAATACTAATAGAACAACCTGGAATTGCTGACTCGTTTCATGTCAAGGTTCTCCTTCAGGATAAGTTTGATACTTTTACACTGGCTGTAGCAAAATTTCTCCCAGAGGCAGTAAACATTATTGGAGGGTGCAATAATGAGCATGCCTAAGGCAACGTGTGTGTATAAGCTTGCCTGCAAGCCACATCCTGTGTATCAGCTCTGCTTTTATCTTCAGATGGGTGTGTTAGTCAGCATTTAGGAAAATGGAACTAGGCGCATCCTTTCTTTAAATATTTTAAAATATGTTCCATAAATGAATTATGAATCCCCAGTTAAGAATTTACAACTGAGCTTTGAATTCCCAGTTAAAGTCCAAACATTTGAGGCAGTTATGTATCACTTAGGCTTTTTCTGATGCGTGGTTCAGGTATGTTGATGTAATAACCTGATCTATTGATTTATAGGTTGCCAATGTGGCATCCTGTTTTCTTTGTCCATGGAGTTTTCTTGGCAGGGATACTGGAGTGGCTTGCCGGTTCCTGCTCCAGCCCTGAGTGCTCACTGGAAGGACAGATCACTGGAAGGACAGATCCTGAAGCTGAGGCTCCAATACTTTGGCCACCTCATGAGAAGAAAAGACTCCCTGGAAAAGACCCTGATGTTGGGAAAGATGGAGGGCACAAGGAGAAGGGGACAACAGAGGACGAGATGGTTGGACAGTGTTCTCAAAGCTACCAGCATAAGTTTGACCAAACTGCGGGAGGCAGTGGAAGACAGGAGTGCCTGGCAGGAGTGCCGTGTCCATGGGGTCACGAAGAGTCGGACATGACTAAACAACTTAACAACAACAACGTGGCACCTGCAGAGGTCTTCTCTGAAACATGCTGGCTGCCATTCCCCTAGCTCCTCCCCTGGATAAGAATTGAAGGAGGGGGGGGGTTACAGCAAGGAAGGGGACCACTAACTTGGAGGGGAAAGTGAAAACACTTTTCCAAACCTAATTGCTTTTAGAAAGGGGTGGGGGAGAAGAGCAAGTCTGCTGTTGCAGTGCATGCACGGTACCCACGACAGCTTCTCTACAGGCCCAAAGGTTAAAAAAAAAAAGTCTGGCAACCCCTGATTTAGGATGCATTCCGCATTTGTTTTAATCAACGCGATTTCATTGTTGATCTGATGTTATTCGCCACTACTTTGGTGTGTAACAAAGTAATTTTAAAGTACATAGTAATGAATGTTATTCATTTTAAAGTAGTAAATGAATAACATTCATTTACTACTTTAAAAATTACTTTGTTACTCACCAAAGTACTGGTGAATAACATCAGATCAACAATGTTATTCATTACTAATTTAAAATGTTATTGACAGAACACTAAATTTTGCAGCTAAATAACTTCAAGTTCAGCCGTTCCCTTCCGACGCTTACCATTTTGCGCTACAGGGCAAGAATGCCACACAAGCGACACTCTAGAAGGAAGGGATCTGAGGGGATCAGGGCAACGGCCCGCGTGGCCGAGCCCCCTGTTCTCACAGCTCTGGGAATTGCGTGACCCCCCCAAACCCCCACTTACACGACGACTTCGCACCGCCACGTCCCGCTCACGGCAGCTGGGACGTCCAAGGCCGCCGTGACGAGGCCGAGGCGGGTCGTGAGGGAGGGAAGACACCGGCCACCCCGGTCCCGCCTCAGAGGCCACGCGGGCAAGACGGCGGCATTCTTGCCAAAGGGGTGGGAGAGAGAGGAAGCGGCCGGAGGAGAACGAACGGAGACAACGAGAGGGATGCGAGGGAAAACGAAACCGAAAAGATGAATGGGGGCGGGGGGGAGCGAAGTGAGGCGAAGAGGCGGAGCGGCGAGGCTCGCGCCAGGAACGAGCGGTGGGCGGGGCCTGAAGGGACCCACAGCGCGGGCTTCTCGCTTCTTGCGCGCGCAGCCGCCCTCGCGCTCCGACGAACGCGGGGAGGCGTGGCTGCTCCGCGCTCATCCCCAATCGACGTGGTGTTTTGCACCCCCCCCATCCCACTCGCGTTCTAATCCCACCCCCGCTGCCGGAAGCGGAAAATCTCCTGTTTTCGCTCCTGCTGCCGGAAGTCGGTGGGCGGGACGTAGGCTGACGGCTACTGATGCTGTCGTGGAGAGGTTTTGGGCGCGGAGAGAAAGGGGAGCGCGGATAACCGCCTTTTCTGAGAGTTGCTGCCGCCGCTGCCCCGCTGGGGCGGGAAGGGTGCGGACCCCCCCCCGTCCCTCCCTCAGGCCCCCTCACCATGTTACTGCCGTCCGACGTGGCACGCCTGGTGCTAGGTAAGCGCGAGCGAAGGGTTCCTCTCCTGAGGGGGCTTCCGGGGAAAACGGGCCCCTCTTTTTGCTCCTGGCCCCGCGGTGTGTGTGTGTGTGTGTTTCTGGGGGCCTCCGAGAAGGGCAGGCCAAGGGCGCCCCTCGCATCTCCCACCGTTTCCAAAGCAGAAGAGGGACACGCCCGCGATGCCCCAACTCCTAATTCGCCGCCGCCGCCGCCGCCGCCGCCACACTGTTGTGTTTTGTTGTGAAAAGCTTTGCTCCCTCTCCTGCACATATCGCTGTTCTTTATTTACTATTCCATAGCCTGCCCTAAAAGCAGAAATATTGTCGATCGTTATTTTTGTACTTCACCATCGCCGTCCTCCGCGGATCTAAGAGCTAAAGCGCGGTTAATTTTGTTTATTGCTTTACTCCGCCGTAGCCCGTCTTCTTCCACTAGGGTCACGGGCTAAGGCGTTGTTTATTACTTATTTGTTACATATATATATATATGATGCTCTCCCAGCCGCCCACCTTTTATTCCCCCCTTTCTTTTCTTGCTAACATGGCTCCCAAAATGGCTTAGAATCACAAGATGGCTGTGTGTCTGTTGTGGGGAGAGAAGGAAGAAGGGTGATTTTTGTAGCTTCCTATTTTGGCTTTTCCTACTTGGTGGTTCTTTGGTTAAGGATATATTAGGTAGTGGCCTATTCTATCCATGTTATAACAATATAGCAGTAGCTGTCATAAGTGAAATGCCAGTCTATGCAGGCATTGTGAGCCTAGGGCTTGCTGATCAGAAGGTCGGCGGTTCGAATCCCCGCGACGGGGTGAGCTCCTGTTGCTTGGTCCCTGCTCCTGCCCACCTAGCAGTTCGAAAGCACGTCAAGTGCAAGTAGATAAATAGGTACCGCTATGGCAGGAAGGTAAATGGCGTTTCCGTGCGCTGCTCTGGTTTGCCAGAAGCGGCTTAAGTCATGCTGGCCACATGACCTGGAAGCTGTCTGCAGGCAAACGCTGGCTCCCTTGGCCTATGGAGGGAGATGAGTGTCGCAACCCCAGAGTCGTCCGTGACTGGACCTAATGGTCAGGGGTACCTTTATGCTTATATATACATGTATAAGGGCTGCCCCCATCCAAACTGGACTACAATCTTATGCATGGTTAGCTGGAAATACTCAACTGAATAAGATGCAAATGCTCCACCAAATAAGGCGGAACTTACTTCCTAGCAAGCATGAGTAGAATTGCAGTGGCACCCTGGATTTAATGTCTAGTTCCCGGAGAAGGGAGTTGAATCATTGAATTGTAAAGTTGAAAGATGCTGAGGATCAACAAGTCCAATTGGTGCAATGCAGGAATCTCATCTAAAGCTTCCATGACAGATGGCCATCCAACCTCTGCTTAAAAACCTCCAAGGAAAGCGGGTCCACCATCTTCCAAGAGAGCCCGTTCCACTTTTGAACAGCTCTAACCACCAGAAAGTTTTTCCTGATGCTTAGAGTGAGACGGCTCTGGTTGCCCTAACAGATGATCTTCGTAGACAGCTGGATCGAGGCGGGTTGGGGCTGCTGATTCTTCTAGATCTGTCAGCAGCTTTCGACATGGTCGATCACGAACTTCTGGACCACCGCCTTGCCGACGTGGGGATCCAGGGCACAGTTCTTCAATGGCTGCGCTCGTTTCTCTCTGGTCGGGGACAGAGGGTGGCGCTTGGGGGGGAATTGTCATCGTGCTCCTTGGTGTGTGGAGTACCTCAGGGTGCGATACTCTCCCCAATGCTTTTCAACATCTTTATGCGCCCCCTCGCCCAGCTTGTTTGGAGTTTTGGGCTGGGTTGCCATCAGTATGCCGATGACACCCAACTCTATCTGTTGGTGGATGGCCATCCTGACTCGGCCCCAGACACACTGACCAGATGTTTGGAAGCTGTGGCTGGATGGTTACATGGGAGCCGGTTGAAGCTAAATCCTTCAAAGACAGAGGTCCTGTGGCTGGGACGGGACGATATGGGATTGGGGGGGGCAACTCCCATCTCTTGCGGGGGCGCAATTAGTGCCAGCACCGTCCGTTAAGAGTTTGGGTGTAATCTTCGACACCTCCCTTTCTATGGAGGCGCAGATTGCAGCTATAACAAAGGCGGCATTTTTCCATCTCCGCCAAGCTAAGCAGTTGGCTCCTTACCTCTCTCGCCCTGACCTAGCCACTGTGATCCACGCGACGGTCACCTCCAGACTGGATTATTGTAACTCGCTCTACGTGGGGCTGCCCTTGAGACTGACCCAGAAACTCCAGCGGGTGCAGAATGTTGCAGCGAGACTCCTTACGGGGTCTTCGCTGCGAGATCACATTCACCTGGTGCTATACCAGCTGCACTGGCTCCCGGTGGAGTACAGGATTAGGTTTAAGGTGCTGGTTTTAACCTTTAAAGCCCTATACGGCCTAGGACCCTCGGACCTACGGGACCGCCTCTCCTGGTATGCCCCACAGAGAAACTTACGGTCTTCAAATAAAAACATCTTGAAGGTCCCAGGCCACAGAGAAGTTAGGCTGCCCTCAACTAGAGCCAGGGCTTTTTCGGCTGTGGCTCCGATCTGGTGGAACACTCTGTCACAAGAGACTAGGGCCCTGCGGGACTTGACATCTTTCCACAGGGCCTGCAAGACAGAGCTGTTCCACCAGGCCTTTGGCCAGGGCACAGCCTGACTCCCTCCCTCGGCAATCTTCGCAGAGCTCTGGCCCAATGGTTGCCAGTGGCTTGAATTAATTAATTTTATAATGAATGATTTTAGAGTGTTGTTTATGCTGTACTTTTGTACTGTTTTATGTTGTTAGCCGCCCTGAGCCCGGCTTCGGCTGGGGAGGGCGGGATATAAATAAAATTTATTATTATTATTATTATTATTATTAGTTGGAATCGCCTTTCTTTAGTTGGAATCCTCTCAGGAACTGGCAGTGATGCTTTGGGTTCAGAAGGCAAATGAGCAGTGTTGCCCTATGTGTGCTGCCCCACCAATTGCTATTGCTCATAAGGAGGGCAGGAAACTTATTTTATTTGCATAAATTCAGTTTATAGCGAGCAAGAGAGGAACTGCTATTAGTAGTTTTTACAAACAAGAAAATATAACCAGCTGCTATTAACTTTGTTGTCAGTTAAATTCTTGTTTATATTCCCATTAAAATGAAATTTAATTATTAAAAGTAGACAAAGCTATTTATATAATTGTTTAATAGCAGATGGTTTTGTTTTCTTTCATCATACCATACAGAGTGATTCTCTGAAGTCCACATGAAGACAAAAACACAGGAAAAAGTCACAATTGCTCTCAGTAAGGGAGCACTTGCTCACATCTTGCTATAGATTTCACATCACCCCAAAGAAGAGTGCTGGTTTTGTCAAATCCTAAATCTTGAATGCATTGCATTGTAATTAGGGTTCCCCACTACAAACCAAGCTTTGATGCAGACTGGGATCAATCTTCTCCTTGTCCACCCACCTGTGTTTGCTTGAGTGAAATCATGCTTTGCTATCCACGAGTTGCATGTGTCCCATCTTCAACATCACCAGACACCTACACATACTTTAATAAGGTGCATAATGTGCTGGCATCACATGGTTGTTTTCCACATTGTAAGTTGTATATCAGTTCAGGCCACATGTGTTTAAATGTATCCTTTTATGTGTATACACTCAAATGTTACGTTTGTGTGTGGCTGCTAAGTGGATCAGACGTGTAAAGTGGAGCTGCACATATTTGTTCCCACCACCACCGTGCATAAACAGAACAACAGGAAAAGCAATGTCCACGCTGTTTCTTTGGTACATGGTTCATGTTTCCAGTTTGGTAATAAAGGCACAGATAGCAATATAAATATATATATTAGCAGTCTTATCATGGGTTGCATCCTCGTTCATACCATATTTATGTGAATCTATTGCGCACCTCAATTTTCGAAACCTTGAAACCAAAAAAGGATTTGCTGGCACCATCCAATCTAATGTGCTCCCTAATTTTCGTGAAGTGATTTGGCCAAAAAACGTGCACATTACATTCAAGTAAATATGGTATTTTATAACTCTGAACTTTAAATCACTGAATTTCTGAAAATATTTATTGGCTTTCTTCAGAAAGTGTTTCTAGCTGTTGTTGTTGCTGGTTTTGAAATGGTATCGTAATACGGCAATCCTAAATTTATCTGCTCAGAAAAAAGCCCCACTGTATTCAATGAGATTTTCTCGCAAGTAAGTGTGTGCAGGATTGCCTTGTAAAAGAACATTCCATATAAACCAGGCTAGACTCCTTTTCACAGTGGAATGATCATTTTTAAAACTCATGATAAATATATGAGTTTAAGTATAATATCATTGGCTTTAACTTCTTTCCTCGTTCATATTGGCACAAAGGGTCAGAAAATATTTTGTCTGTTACAGGTTATTTACAACAAGAAAAGCTTTTAGCCACATGTCGGGCATTTATACTAGAAAGCTCAGATTTAAAAGAATACGCAGAGCACTGTACTGGGGAAGGCTTTGTTCCAGCTTGTTTACTGGTGAGTACATATTTGTGAGAAAGGTGGCTGTAAGTTTTGATCAGCCCCTGAGCTTTCTACTTTCCAAGATAGTTCTGCATAATGAATATTTCAACTTAAGGTTGATTCAAGTAATAAATGTTAGGAGCTCAGCCTACACTCGAGTAGGACCCTGGTAGAAACACATGCCTGACTGGCATGTTCCCTCCCTCCTGGTCGATCATTCGGGAGCTTCAAAAGCTTTCTTCTGCCCGAACATCACAGCGACCGATGCCAACAGACACCAGCACACTTAGAGATCTGCAGAGCCTGCACAGTTCGCATGACAGACCCCAGCAACTCAGCATGTTGGCTAATCTACTTTATTTACATATAAACACACACGGAGCACTGCAACATGGCTCCCTCTCTCTCTAGCATCAGACAGCAAAGAGAAAGAACAAAGGACAACAGTCGCACTTCACAGAATACAGTAACACAAACATCCTGTCTCCGTCGCTTCCCACTCTGTGGAGTCAAAACATATACCGTCACGTGAAAGACAACAGTCCCATAACTGCAAATCATTTATCTAACAATAAATACCCCTCCACTGCATGGTGAGCTTTGGAGTCCACATGAAAATTGCTTGCTTGAGTCCAAATGGCATCCATAACCATTGTGCTTTGGATAGACAAGACATTTCCAGTATGTTGTTGCTGGAAGTTGTGTAGTTGAATGCTGTTCTTTTCCTTTTTTTTCTTTAGTCTCTCTTTGGGAAAAACTTAATCACCATCCTGAATGAGTATATCACAATGAAATCGAAAGGTAAGAAGGGGTGTTGGGACTGGAAGATACAAGTTATAGATTTGGCTATTTTCTCCATTAGTGGGGGGTATATTGTGCAATATGTTTTCTTTAGATTTATAATCCACACTCTACTCGGTGACGTCACGACAGAGTACATAAATTATTAAACACAATTATCTTTTTAAATAAAATAAATTCAAGGTGGCTTAAAATTAGTTTAGAATTTTTTTAAAAAGTCACCAATGAAAACAAAAGAGCAGGAGCAATAGACAAAAAACTTAACACCAGCCAGTCACTCAACAGCAGAAAGAAGGGACCAAGAAACTGCAAAGGAAGAGGAAAAACAAAACTAGCCCAGTGGGGACTGAGCAGAGTCAGAGCTGAGTGGCTGTTGCTGGGGGAAGGAGGAATGGAATAGAATATACTTGAAGTTTGCATGGCTGGCTGGAACCCTTAGCAGAATTTTTCAACAGTGTGACATTTTCTTACATACCCCACTTGTACATCTAGACTCCAAAAATGATCCTCTTTATGCTAAAGCAGCAGCACCATTTTTAAAGAAATTAGAATCATGATCTCTTTATTGTGTAGTCTTTCCAGTTGATTCATAGATCAACCAGTCCTTTTCACATTTGACACAAGTTTTGTCTGATGTGTTTCTTTAAAGAAGCAACAAATGATGTTCCAGCAATGATGTCATCTTTATGGAAGAAGTTGGACTACACACTTTCTCAAATCAGGTAATTTATATTGAAAGCAAATACTAGTCTACATGTCACAGGGAACCTTTGTCATCTTATTATAGGGCTACATTCCTCCTATATGCTTACTACGGTTGCATTTTGGTGACGTCTTGGTGTTTTCGTACTGATTTTATCTCACTGATGCTTGTAAGTTATTAGACGTAGCATGCTGATGTTTTAAAGCTTTGTCTGATCAGAATGATAAAAGTGGTGCCAAGGAAAGCTCCAGCCGCCTTTTATGGGCTGGGAGCGGACCACAGTGAAAACTGCTGCAGTCAGGTCCGCTCCCAAAGCCCCACCCTGCAGGCCCAGCCAGATTGGCTGAATTCAAATAGGGGGTGGGAACTCCTAAAGTGCTTTGTGGTTGGCCCAGTGATTTTCAACTACTGGTTGCACAATGGAATTTGCACGGGGGGGGGGGGTATCACAGCTGGATGTGATGGGCCGCAACCACCACCCACCCCAAACTCTGTAAGCAGCCACTTCTGCAACCAACCAACCAACCCCAAAGCACATATATACTTCCAAAATAAAACCAAGCTTATTTACTACAAAATGTTAATCATGGTGATTGTGTATTTGAAAATTGTTCATCTTACCATAGAAATATGTTACTGATAACAAAATTTTAATTCGTGTTTAATTTTGATCCCCACCCCCCATTGCTTTAATCTCTAATCTAAACGTCCATGTAACTATTGTCTCACTAGTCCATATGAAGCCAAGTTTCCCTTACACTTGTATATTGAATTCTAATTTCACTTGGCAATTTGATTGTTGCAGGAGCATGCAGAATTCTGGTGCATTTTGTGCTCATCAACGGGGTATGTATCAGAAAACATCTATTTTATGTAATCTGAATTCACCCCTCTAAAACCTTGCAACTTTTCCCAGTCCAAGAGGAAATCGACTGGAAATCAGTCGAATTCATTTCAGTATGACTTGTACATCATAGTATACTTAGAATTGCAATCTTATTGTAATAAGAAATTTTCTGAAATATTTATAGTAGAACTGTTAACATTTGACAGTGTAAATGTGATGGATTTGGCCCATAGAGGCAGAGCTTAATATTTTTGTGGTGTATTAAAGCTGGAAATCCTTTATCTTGTATCTCTGAAGTAAGCATTGAGAGTTTTGTTTTCTTCATCACCCACCCAACAGACTGGCAAGTTCAGCTTGTCACTGTACTAGTTCAGAGTGATTGGAAGTAGGAAAACAACAGTTGTCCTGATCTGGAAGTGATCCAGGAAAATACCATGTGTTATTTCTGCCGTTTAAATCAGCTCTTGGACTCCATAATCCTGGAATGTGGACAAACTCTTTTCCCTTGTAGCATGTGTCAACACTCCTGAATCTTGTGTGTAATTCCATAGTAGTGCCAGCAAGCAGCTGGCTGCCTCTTTCAGTAGTTGACACCAAATCTATTTAGCAACAAAACTAACTGCATTCCTGATTTGGTTCAAAATTACTTCAGGGGTGAAGGAACATTTGGTTTTACTGCAGTGCCACAATTCAGCTCTCAAAGTAGTAAAGGCACAGCTTAAGAAACTAACAGTCTGTTGAGATGGGCTCCTATCTCCTTTTATTTTATGTCTTTTTCTAGGCCGCACAAGAAGTGCAATTGCAGATATGAAAAAGCAGAGATGTATTCCGCAATCACTTCCCTCAAATTCAGGGTCCTCTGTAGCTCATCAGCCAGGACAACTGACCTCTGCTCCAATGGCAGCCACACAAGTTATTCTTAAACCAACTGTAATCCCAGTTATGGCCCAGACAAGATCAGGTTCTTCATTGGCACACCAGTGCCAAGTACAAGAAAGCAATATTAACAGTAAGTTTAAATACTCAATTCTGTGGTCTTTTGGAGGGTGTTCCAGGGTTTGCACAGTTTAGCACAGTGTTGGGGAACCTCATGCTTGACCTCCAGGCCTCCCTATCTGGCCTATGGGACTTTCCCCAGCCCACACAACTTCCTGATCCACAACCCAGCTTCACAGCCTCTTTAGGTGTTTCTTCCTGTCTGGAATAGGTCATTGAACTCTGCTAATGTCTTTAGTTTATCTAGATGGAGGATAGAGAGGGATGTGTGAGTGTGAAGAAACTGGCTTACTGTACAAAGGAATAAAATTCACATGTGTTGCTCCACTTACTTTTGCCTCTGGCCCTGCCCACTACTGAAATGTTGCCACCTGAATATTGCCCAGAAGGGAACATGGCCTTGGGTTGAAAATGGCTCCCCACCTCTGGTTTAGCAGATCTCCCTCCCCACTTTCAGATACCTGTCAGGTGAAGCAGGAGGTTCTGCCTAAAGAGGAGTTCTCCTATCAGTTGTAGAAACCTCTGCGACTATTCCTGTCACAACAATGAAGAAGACAAAAAAGATGTCTTCTGGAGATGAATCAGAGAATATGCATTATCCCTATAAGCTGGCGTACTTATTTTCTTTTTCGTTGAGACCAGTGGAAAAGAAAACCATTTAAAAACAATACAGCCACCCCACCCCACTTTCTACTCTAGCAATGTGAACCTGGCAGGGCTTTGATTTTTTTCTGCTCCTCCACCCTGGATTCTTCCTCCTTTGCCCCCAGTTGTTACTGGTCCTTTGTTTTCCATTTGTGTATGTTTGTGAGAGAGTGGTTAGAATGGATATGCTGAAAGAGCCAGGTGAACTGAAAGCAATGAAACTGGCTTTCTGGCACTAAACCTGGGAAATGTGTTAGAATCTATAGTTTCCCCTGAAAACACAACAAAACATCCTCATGACCTGGTTATTTGAGAGATCATCTTATTGATTTTACACCCAGTAGGTCACTATGTTCTTCTACATGAGAGTTTCTCCTTGACATTCCTAAAATAACTGAATCCCACTCCACAGTAACCCCTAGCAGGGTTTTCAGTGCAGCTGCTCCTTTGTTGTGTGGAATACCATTACTGCTGAGATAAGACAGGCACCCACTGCTTGTACCTGCTGATCAGTTAAATATATTTTTGTTTCAACAAGCTTTTCCACTCAGATGAAAAGGTCTGTCTTAGGTGTTCATTATCGATAGTTTTAAAACCCATCTTTACTTGTTTTTTGTACTGCTTAAAAAAACCTTTTCAGGTATTGTTTCTGTAAATTGCCTTGAAACACATGTGGAGGACGATAAAGAAATAAAATGGGGAAAACATTTTGTTTAAAAAGAGAGAAGAGGGAAATGTCTACCGTATTTCAATTGCCTGTTGTCATTTGTCATTGCCTTTCCTATTGGCAACAGAAAATGTTTGGTAGCCTAAAAAATCTTAATCAGAAGCAACATTTGTCTCACTCATTTTTTCTTTTTAAAGCAGGAGACACTGCAAACTTGGTTTCTGCACCCCAAGAACGGAAGCTTCACTCGAGCATGGTGTCTCCCGGAAAAAGAAAAGGGTAACTGCTAATTCTTGGCTAATGTGTTTTATAATTTATGAATCTTGTTTATGTTTTGAAGGGCACCTAATCCTCTATTTACAACAGTGTATTCACCCTGCTCCTTTTTACTATTCCCTTCTGTATGAATTCATTTGAAGTCACTTCCCTCATTTCTGCCCTCAACCACAGGGCTGCATAGTTGTGCTCACTTACCTGGGAGTAAGCCCCATTGAACTCAATGGGACTTACTTCTGCATACACATGTATAGGATTGCATAGTTAACCTTGTGTCTACAGACTATAAACTATTAGGTTATGCGGCAAGTACTCTTAACAGGTGTTGATCTCGTTTAAGGCCACTAAGTTCCTCTGAGCAAAGAGCCGGAGGAATGAATAGATAAGATTTACAACATGAGTTGCAGTAAATTTCCTAAATTTATGCCTTTCTCATTTCTTTAAACTTCTGAAATACTTCAGTGACTTCCAGAAGAAAAAAAGCATTGTATCATCGGGATCACAATTATCTAATTGTGATTTACGGGACACTCCAATGGTGGAAGAAGAAAGCTCACCCATGGAAGAAGGAAGTGAACAGCTAGAACTTATAGAGGGTGACCTTCCAGTAAGCCTTTTAAAAAAAACTGCAGAACAGCACTTACTTTCTTTTTTCTACTCGCCTTTTGTTTCTCCTTCCCCACACCCTTGCAGTTTGTTATTGCAATTCCAGCTTCATTTATTGCTATGAAAAATTCAGGTAATAAGGCATTTTTAAAGACTTTCCAGAGTGTGTCCCTTTTTGGTATAGCTTATAATGGTGTTTCTGGGCCAACTTTTAAATTTAATCCAGAAAGGTTTAGATGCATGACATGTAGTCTCTATGTCTGTACACACATATGAATGTATAAGGGCCAGCCCAAGAGATTTTGGCACCTGAGGCAGACACCAAAATGGTACCTCCCTCCTCACCAGAGAAGAAGAGGTCAGGGAAGAATTGTATCAGGAACAAGGGGTGGAAGAAAGATTGACATCGGGATCTGCTGTTCCAGTGGACCCTGCTGCATGAGGCGGTCACCTTACCTTGCCTCATGGGTAGGCTGGCCCTGAATGCACATAATAAACGTGCATAAAGTATATAATAGTATATAAAGTATAAATAGGACTTAAATCTTGCTCCTCTTAAGATTGGTTTGGAGACATGAGAGCAATTTAGAATTGCTATAATAAAAGAATCATAAAGACCCTGAGGATCATCTAGTCCAACTCCCTGCAATGCAGGAATCTTAACTAAACATTCAATGAAGGAGGCACCTCTGGATAAGGGGGTGGGGTGTTACTTAATAGTGTTGGTAGAATCAGTTTTTCTTATCTTTTTTAGTAATTTTGGACTGCTTCAAATTTGTTTTCTAGCAAATGATTATTGAAAATGCCAGAGAGAAAATTCTGAGCAACAAATGTCTTCAGGAGAAGCTAGCTGAAAACATTAACAAATTCTTGGGCAGGTAAAAGAACTTTCTTGACACCTCCTGTTCCAAATCTGTAAATTATTTTGGAAGCCTGCTAATTATTTGTAACTGTCTGTTCCAGTGATGGCAATATTTCTCAGACAGCAAAACAGGCAGACAGTGGCCCAACAATACAAGAGTCCTCAATTGATGAATTCCTTGGTCTTCAGGTAAGTTTCCAAGAACTAATGCACACTCATATATAAAATGTATTTGATGACTGGCATGCATTTGTAAGTGAAAAAGCACACCAAATAGTTAAAGAATCAGCCCACATTTCTTACTTTAAAGCAGACTGCATTACTTGTCACTCACTTAGCCAAGCTGCAGACCGCCAGCTGTGTATGACAGCCATCAGTGCTTGATAAACCACCTTCTTTTGCTGTCTTCATGGGACTGCAAAACCAGGGGTGTTAGCAAGGCCAAAGCAGGCCACAGTATGTTGCTGATGCTCCGCATTTCATCTTGGTGGCTTGCAAGTTGTGCAGACCTTACAAGTAACTGAGGCACAGTTAACTGGGAATATTATTACCCTGAACCTTATTGAAATTAATGAGAGCTGTACGATAGCACAGTTACCATCCTTTGTGACTATCAATCAGTAGGACTTCTAAAGAAGTTCTTGGTTGTGCTTAAAATCATGGTTTTGGTTGCTATGTCTACACCAGGCATCCCCAACCTTTGGCCCTCCAGATGTTGTGGACTACAGTTCCCATCATCCCTGACCATTGGTCCTGTTGGCTAGGGATCATGGGAGTTGTAGGCCAAAACATCTGGAGGGCCGCAGGTTGGGGGTGCCTGGTCTACATGATCTGTTAAGTGAATTTTATTTACAAACTGAGTGGTACCCAACTACATTCTACTCAAGAGTAGACTGTTTGAAATTAATGCCTATAAATTAGTAATACACATTAATTTCAGCTGTCCTACTCAGTATGACTAATGTCGGATACAGAAACTGAGGTTGATGTAGTTTTGTAATGAAAATTATTTCGAATATTTTTATACAACTTTTCCAACTACTGAGCCACTGCTGAGCCAACTACTGAGCTACTGTATTTTGTACTGGCTGAAGTTTCAGAACCATCTCAAAGGGAAATAACACAAAGGACAGTTAAGCAGTCTAGCATACGAATCTTGTGCACTAATAGCAAGCTTGATTGTCTGAATATGGATATGCTTGTAGCCAAAACACTACCATCTGCACACATATGGGGCAATATCTATGGGCTTAGAGAAACTCCATGGTTTCCAAAAATTGAAAAACTTGGGGAAGAAGAACCCAAACAGCCCAGTGAGGACTGAGCATTCTTTGAGGGCACAGAGAGCTTGCTGGCTATCAGTTGAGGCAGAGTGAATGGGAAAACTATATTTAAGAGTGGGGCAGATGGGAATGGAGTACCCAGGGAAAGAGTATGGCTGGCTGGGTAGAACCCTGAATTGGGAGTATTCTGCACTACTGATTTGTTGCTGATCCCAATTTATGTGTATATATTTCCCTTGACACCTTTTGGAACTATAGTAGAAACAAGTGCAGTCAAGATGGTTGGTGTCACTTCAGCTTCTACCATTGAGGTCAGGTTTATTTTATAAATTCCTTCTGATTTTTCAAGAAGGTTTTCTTCCTGTGTTACCTTTCAACATACATTTTACATCTAGAGAGAACAGTTTACATCTTCTAAACTTATTTGTGGATTATTTTTATATCACCTACATAGCAGGGTGAGATTCACATGACCGAAGAAGCCATCCAGGAGATTCTGGAGCAAACAGAGTCAGATCCAGCATTTCAAGGACTCTTCGATATATTTGATTTTGGTGCGGGTTAGTTATCACTTTGAATACTTTGCAATGAAAGGCTAAGGGGTGGTCTGGTTTAATTTCAGTGGGTCTATTCCGAGTAGAGCGAGCATTGGCTACAGTCCTATGTTCTGGCCTATTTCATATGTTGAGAAGTCAGTTATCACCACTTATGAGTTTTGTAGGAACTTGGCATATTATGCCTCATATTGTTGTAAAGTATTTATGGGTATAGCACTTCAGCATTTATGTAGCTGTCTGTAACTGATGCACACCAAGTGCCAGACATGCTCACAGAGGACTCCCTAAATGTGTGGTCTACAGTTCATATCTAGTTTGTTAAATGCCAAGTAGTACAAATATTTGGAATCAATATTTATAACTTTTGCTCTTCCTCGATTGCCCAAAATACTTTTATGGATGATTGATTTAGGGGAAACAGAAAAACATACCTGATTAAGGAATATATGTTAGGTATAATTTGTGCATTGAATCAAATATTAGTACCCTTCCAGTTTATTTTTTCCATTTCTTTTAAAACAGGTAAAGCTAAGGGTGGAAGAAATGCTTCTCACAGTATTTCCACTCAGAATGGAGGACTAGAGAATGCAATCTTAGTGGACGAAGAAAGCCTAGGAGCACTTGAAAGTTTTATTGCAACAAAGGAAATCAGTAAGCACTTCTTCAAAGCTTTCCAGTTATCTTCAATACTTGTAGAATGTCCTTTTGTTCCAGGGCCTAGAATGTTAATTGTTAACCCTGCACAAATGATAAAACACTATTAAAGACTGGGAGATTTGAGATGTGCAATTGTGGACATGTTAAAATTACTGTTACTGCAGTCCTGTGTACACAAAGTAGGAAGTGAATCCTATTGAAATGGATGGGACTAACTTCTAGATAAACATCCAAAGGGCTGGGCTGCAAGTTGCTTAATTGACATTTGAGTTTCTTTGAGACTTCAGTCTTCTTTTGAAAAGGTGAGCCTTGTTGTTCTTTATATAGCCTAATGATAACAGCTGCTTTGACTTCTAACCAAGGTAACTTTGTCCCCTTCTCTCCTTTCCGTAAATCAGCTTAGAATGACAGCTAATGCCAACTGTTGGCTTTGGAGCTCAAATGCCATTCTGATTACATTCTGATTACAAGTCAGTAGCACAAAACTAGATTTAAGAGCATGTGCTAAAGTAACTCCCCAATACTAGCCTGAATTAGTTTCTATATGCTGCAAACCATTACCAGCAAAGTGGAGACCACAGGTCCTACATTGTGATGTGCTGAGTCCAGTCCACTCTTTAGTTTAGAGAGAATGCTAGTTCCACTATAGCCATCTCTTTTTCAGCCCAATAAGTCTTTCTCCAGCACCCCATGGGTCATGGATGGAGTCCCGTCATGCTCTTTGTGGGATACGTAAGTGGTAAAGCAATGCTACAGCCTGAATGAGTGAAAATAGAGGTGGAGGGGTACTAACCTGTTTCTAGAATTCACCTGTCTTGGAGGCGAAAGACCAGGGTGGGCTTAATGAACTTATTTCATATGGCACTTGTGTGTGTTACGTCCCATATATTTTTGTAGCACCATGGGTTTCAGTGAAGCTGGCAACCTTCATAGTACTATGATAATATAAATGGATTACAAATTGTTTCCCTGTCTTTAAGCTAGACTCATATATTGTATTAGACAAAATCAGCTTCATAGCTGTTATCATAGAAGCATAGAGTTGGAAGGGAGCCTGAGGGTCATCTAGTCCAACCCCCTGCAATGCAGGAATCCCAACTAGATCATACATGACTGATGACCATCCAACCTCTGCTTAAAAATCTCCGAGGAAGTGGAGTCCACCACCTCTTGAGGGAGTCTCTTCCATGGTCAAACATCTCTTACTGTCAGAATGTTCTTTAGTTGAAATCTCCTTTCTTATAACTTGAATCCATTAAATACAGCTTTGTAAATTCAGAGTGCAAGATATCCCCAAACAATAATAGCTACCCCAAACAATAACTACCATTACTACTGCACTGAGAAATTATGAAAAAAAATAGATGAGAAACTTTAAAACCAGATGGTTCTATTACTCCTTGAACTTATGCTTATGATATTTTAAACGACTTCCAATCACTTAAGACACAACAGTCAAATATTTTCTAATAAAATACTCATCTGTACATAGAAGGGTGGGGTTGCTGGGGATTTTCTTCTAAAGGGGAGAGTTTCAGATGCTGGATAATGGTCCTCCCTGGATAAAGGGAGGGCAAAACAATGACATGGTTCTTAAGAGGCCAGTGCAAATTTTTTAGTATCTCCATGGAGGTTTTACAATGTGTTTTACACAAAAGTGGTGTAATCTATTTTTGTAACATTATTCTGGCATGGGGTGTCCTACAACACTAGATTGTAGTGAAACTGTGTTGATCTGTTGCAGGTGATAATTCCCAAGTAACTCTGTCATACACAGAAGATCATTCAAAAGAAGCACATGTTCCAAAGACTGGTTGCAGTGGTAGTGAAGTCACCTTGGAAGAACACCTGGAGATGCAAAATGTAGGAGTTGAAAAATTTCCCACGGACTCTAAAAGTGACCCTGTAGAAATGGGAATGGCTAGCCAAATAACCAAGCACAATGCAGTCTTTGAATCTCAGCAGAATCATGTCTCTGACCCAGAGTTCAGTGGACACAATGTAGGCTCTTGCAGCAAACAAGGAACAGCAGCGAGAGACGGTAGAACTGATAAAGACCTCTTATGTCAAGATCTTCAAAACTTGCCTCATTTGCAGTATGATCAGTTGGGTGCGATGCAAATCTCACCGTCTGGAGGAGCAGAGAGTTGTTCATTGTCTAATAATATACTCAGGACAAATGCAAAATTGCTATCCCCTCTGAGAACTGCCCAAAATGAAATGCTGAAAGGAGCTATTACAGCCAACTCTAGCCATTCAGCAGAAACAAATAAAAATCTAGAGCACATAATGGGACAGCCAGCTGAACTTCCTCTACCTGGCCAGCAAAACCCAGACAGTCATGCTGCCTCTGATTGTCAAAGCCAGGATAAAATTGAGTCTGATTCTGCTGCAGCATTTGTAGCGAATGCATCAGATCCAAGTGCTGTAGAGCTCCAGCTTGAAGTTGTGGATACTTCCAACAGCCTTCATTCAGATGATCAGCCTGTGCACCAAGAACCTTGTTCAAAACCTCAAAACCAGAAATTGGAAGGCTCTGAAATCTCACAGATAGAAATGCAAGAGCCATCATCTTCCACAAAATCAGATGCAGATAGCTTATTTCGGTCTTCTGATAATGAGGGGCGTTCAGAGAGATCTACTGATAGCAACCCCACCACATCTGCTGTGTGTTGCTCTCCTCTTCCAGAACCAGTGGGAGAATCAAGTCCAGGGAACAAAGAATCAGGCAGTGTTTCCTCTAGCAGTCAAGCCACAGATGTAGATCCCTCCAGCGTAGTTTCCTTAAAAATCATTATCAGCGAGGACTCATTCATTTCAGCAGATGCCGAGCTGAATAATGCAGTTTCCAGCATCGCTGGAGAAAACTTGCCGACTATAATCCTGTCCTCGCCAGCTAAATCACCAGCCAAGCTAACAGGACCAGCCAGATGCATAACTTCAGAAGAGGTTGAAAGAACTGGGGATTCAGCTTTGGTAGAACAGAATCTTCTTGTGCTCAGACCTCAAGACTCTGTCGCGAGTACACTCAACATATCAAATGAGGAGTGTGCTGTTTTTTCCATTGCTGGCACGTCCGGCGTTGCCAAGGATGGGGGATTTATACAGCTGATGCCAGCCACAAACACATCTTTCAGCAACTCCAATGGTGTCTATATTGCCACCTGTATGACTGAGCCAGCTTTAAATACAAACGTTACTCCGTCAAACTTGGTTATGTTGCCTGGCAGTTCAGCATCTCTTGCATCGCAGGTTCCAACACCACAGCAGTTACGGACTCCTCCTAGAACAAGCAACTTGTTTGCCATGAACCCGCCAATGTCGCCAAACTTTTCACAGGGTAACTATTGGTTTAAAACCGTAACTGAAGTTTATACTGGTTTTCGTCATAAATCTGTTGCTTTACTATTTAAATGAGTTAGCACTTACATATTACATTGCTCTTCGCTTGTAGGTAACTTATAAAATGTGTTTAGGGTAGCCAGATGCAAAAATCATGCAGCTGATTTAAAAATAATCCAGTTTCCCATGGGCAAAATCACATAATAGAATAGAGTTTCATTGTATGGTTTACTTTCAAATGGTTCCTGTGGCCAGTAATATCTAAACCTTGATTCCATGGATTTAATACCCATTTAGCACTATGGAATTTGTGCTTATCTTGTGACAAGTCAAAAATCAGTGGGTGGCAAGTAAATTGACATATTTGCTTCTTTAGAATTAAGTAATAATAATAAATTTTTATTTATACCCCGCCCTCCCCAGCCAAGACTGGGCTCAGAGCGGCTAACAACCAATAATAAAAACAAGTTGATTAAAATACAATTTAAAAGATTAAGATACAACATTAAAACATTAGGATGCAATCTCTTCATAGGAGGAGAAGGGAAAAAGAAAGAGGGGGAGGGAATCAAACTGGTTCTAAACCAAAGGCCAGGTGGAATAACTCTGTCTTACAGGCCCTGCGAAAAGAGATCAGATCCCGCAGGGCCCTGGTCTCAAGAGACAGAGCGTTCCACCAGGCCAGTGTTTAGAAGGCCCTGGTTCAGGTTGAGGCTAATCTAACTTCCTTAGGGCCCGGGACCTCTAGGGTGTTGCTATATATGGACCTTAAGGTTCTCCGTGGGGCATACCAGGAGACGCAGTCCCGTAGGTACGAGGGTCCTAGGCTGTGAAGTACCAAGAATATTGAGTGGTATTCACATGCATTCAAGTATGAAGAAAAGTTGATTTAAGAAATCTACCCCTTTGGATTAGAGGCTGAGATTTCTTTGTTTCTGGATCTCACTATTTCAGCCCACATAACTAGTCTGGAGTGAAAGCTGTATTCTGGCTTGAAGTTTGTTCTAAAAATGGAATGAGAACTAAGAGCAGTATACTAACGGTTGCCTCACCCTCAGGATACCTACTGGGTTGCATGATCAGTGATCATGGATGATGAGAGCTCCTGTCCACAACATCTGGAGGGCACTACACTGGTTACCTCTGCTATAAGGCATTAAGTTTATTGCCTTATAGCAGTTGCCTGGCCTTATAGGTTGCCTGGCACATCCCCCTGAGTTACTGTCTGAAGCTCTAGACTGGAGCACCTAACCAATATGTTGAGATGGGAGAAGGCAAAACAAAGGAGCCCTTCCTGGAACTGAAATGCATTGGGGAAGCCTGGTTTCTTAGGAACACATGCACAAAGCAAGGGCTTCTGCATTTGTTCCAATGTCAGGAGAGTCGCTGGGGTTTCTTTGCTTCTTTTCTTGCCTTATTGTTCATCTGCCACACAAATACTTGCTAAAATAGATGTGAATGCAGGCAACGTGTCAGACATTACTTCCTCCCTATAGCTGTGTAGCTAGCAAAGGCTGGGTCACTCCCATGCAGAAGAACATATTCCTATTTTAGCCCTTTGCTTTAGAGAACTTGCTGCCTGCAACCTGCTGTATATATAGGATGGTGTTCTTCATAGCAAGAAATCTCAGCTTAGTAGCAATAATGTGGTTAGAGCTATTTACTGCTCTTTCTTTAAAGAGCTTATAGCTGCTTATATACGGTTCTCAGGGAGTCTGCCTTCCAGGTAGCTTACGGGGTCATACACACTTAGGCTTACGGGTAGAACAGTGCCATTTGCCTTTGGACCATTCTCTAACTTTGGATGATTGGCACAGAGAGTGAGAGAGACTCTCTGAGTAAGTACTAACAGCTTGCTCACATGAGTCCATTGATTTTCAGGTTCTGCCATCATAATCGCATCTCCAGTACAACCTGTGTTGCAAGGAATGGTGGGAATGATTCCTGTATCTTTAATGGGGCAAAATGGACATACATTCTCAGATCCTTCCCGTCAGGTAAAACGCTACTGCTAAATTTCCATACTGTCATTCTTGAGTTGGAAAATCTTGTGAGAAACCTTCATTGTGCTGCTTTCACTTTTTCCAAGGTTCTGCACATGCCAGTACAGACTTCTTTGGGTGGTGGTGTTCCTAAACTACCTCTCCCTCCCAAATCTCAGAGGATCCCAAGAAACAAGACAAATGCAGGTGAGTTAGTGATGTAGCTGAAGGAAGGGAAGTCTATTTCTAGCATGGGAAGAATTCATAGCTTACCAGCTCAAATCTGATTCCTTCCTCAGCAGCCCAAGATACTCAGTTCTGCAGGCAGAAACTATTGTAGCAGACTGTATATAATGTTTGACTTGTCTTTTTCTTCCATATGAACTTATTTGAAACCTAGAGTATGCTTCTTACATGCTGTCAATTTTTTAAAAATCCAGACTTGTTTCCTTTAATTAACAGTTTGATTTTTAAACAAATGTTTTAGGAAAGTTGGTACCCGGTGGATCTGAGCCTATAAATCGTCCTGCTTCTCGTGCACAAAGGTCAGTTAAGTTGCATTGCATAAAATGCAGGGTTTTTTCCTCAGTTCTCAACATTTCTGGGAAGGCACTTGCATGATAAAATATACGAGCAGTCCATAGTTATTTCTGCCATTTGCAGTGATAATGTTTAGGCATTGCAATCATGGGAGCTGCTGGCAAACATAATAGTGATCACTAACTTCACACATTATATTTTTCTCACTTGAGTGGTTTGGACTGTTTTCTACATTGTTCCTTAGTAGCCTTTGAAATTTTGGCTTATAGCAACTGATAGGGAGTAGAAAATTTATTGCAGCTGTTACTTTCCATTTGTTCAAAGAATTTCATTTTAAAAATAGTGGCAAACATGTATTTTAACATGAATGTTTAAATGAGGGTTAAGAAACTTTATTGGGTAGTTAAATTAAAGTGGGTATATCTTCTCCCTATTAGTAGCCTCCAGGGCCTTGTTCTTTAGATGAAAAACTTTTCTGGGATTTGGACAAGGAAGCACCTCTAGAGCTTAGCCTTCCTTTGCAATAAAACGGTCCTAAGTTTTTAAGGCCCGAGGTGGTTTTGTGTACATTCAGCAAATTTTACATGTTTTGTGACGGGTAAAGTTCACAGCTGGAAAACCTTTAAAATTAATTATGTGCTTTTTTATTTATTTATTTTTACGTGCATGGAGGGTGTTCTGCTTCTCTTCATCCTTTTGTTATTTCAGTAAAGCAAAAGTTGAGGTATTCAAGATTTTTAAACTGAAGGTGGGGATGTCCCCTTACACCAACTTGTTTTGTACTCTCTGCTACTAACATGGCTGAGTTTATAGCCTTCAGCAATAGCTTTTAAAAATATACCAAAATAATTGAAAATAGAAATTTTATAACAAGATTGTCAGATAATCCCTACCCTTTTCCCCCATTCAGAAATGCAAACTCAGACAAGAATGTTTGTGCAGAATTGAAAAAGAAGCTGGAGACAGTTGCTCTCGACACCCTAAGTTCCGCTTCCAAACAGAATGAAAGCCATAGGAGAGTGCTTTGCTTTGACAACACTCTGGCTGCTCCAGTAGGAAGTATTCCAGCATCACAGAAAGAAAGGAGTGAAAACCCTTTATGCTCTGGGAATTCTCCTAGCGCTGTGCTTTCAACTGCTAAAACTCAGTCCTGCAAGAGGGAACGAGAGAGAACTTTGCCTCGGATTTTATGTAAGCCTGATATTACTAGCAGAAACTTGACTGCAAAGGACACCCAGTCTGAGAAGAGACATTCAGGTCCAGGATTGGCATCGGATGTGTTAAGAAAACAGACAGCAAATAAAGAGAACGAACTGGAAAGGACTGTTGACAAACCCCCCAAAAACCAGGAGGTGGCGACTCTCTCAAACGGCCAACAGAACGTTAGCCTTCATAATGAGAAGAACAGCTCCTCTGCTCAGGAACTGACTAAAAAGCAGGGGCTGCAGTCAAATGCAAATTGCAAAATTTCAGCAGCTTTACCTTCAAAGGAGCCAAAAAAAGACCAAAACAGGTCTGCCAACCAAGCCCATTGTTTGACCAGTCCATTAACTAAACAAGCTGTGGAAATGCTGCATGACATTCAGAGGCAAAGCCCCGCTAGTAAACTTCCTGAAAATGTGGATTTGCCAGTACCACGCACACCTTCAGGAACTGGCGATAGACACTCTGAGGATACCTTTGATATAATAAGGACGCCCACGTGTAGACGGTATAGTGAAGACAGTACAACACCAAGGATCATGGTCCCTCCAGCTACTCCTGACTTGCCAGCCTGTAGCCCAGCTAGTGAAACAGGCAGTGAAAACAGTGTTAGTATGGCTGCCCACACTTTAATGATACTTTCACGAGCAGCCATTGCAAGGACTAGTACCACTACACCTCTTAAAGACAATACGCAACAGTTTAGGTCTTTGAGAAGTGCAAAAAAAAGGAAACCAGAAGACATGGTTGAATGTGAGAGGAATGCCCGGACTGCCAGTAAAAAAGATATGCAGAACTTTACAGTGCCAATAAAAAAGAAGAAAGTGAAGGTAAGTAAACTAGTCCTTTCAAACATAATTGCATGGTACTGTTTCTTTTCCAGCACAGCACCTACAGGCAGAAGAAGAGTTAACAGCTTTTAATCCCATTGTCTAGCTAAATGGCCCAGAATGGGAAACATCATAATGTATCCTGTAATATGCCTTTTCTCAAGCTCACATTGGCATTCCTAAACTAATGGAAACGGTTCCTTCATTTTTAACTTGTCACAACTTTTCAGAAGAAATCTTTGGCTGAGGAGACATCTCCCCATCTTTAGAGCTTGTCTTAATGAATCTTTAGAATCACAGTTACTTGCTTATCCAATGTTTGCAAGCTAGCCTGTATTGGCCTGCTGTAGTTGTAAGAGACTGCAGGTATTGCAACCTTTATGATTATTTTTTTAATAGCTATGAAGTTTTGGTACACTTACCAGTTGACCATTTAAGCCTATGTCCACTGTTGGACTACATATACTTATATATAGACTTGAGAAGTAAACAAAATTAGATTGGGGAAGAATCTCAATAGGTGTTGATGCAGAACATTTAAATGTCACGGGTCAGGGATGGTTTGTTCCAAAGGTTGATTTTGCCTTTTGGGCAGGATGAGACGTGATCCTGGTTTTTAATTTATTTAATGCCCAAAAAGTGGTGGGTGGAAAGCAGCCCAATACTATAAGTGTAGGCCTGCATAATCCCAAAGAACTGTACAAGCTACTTTTGAAAAAGACAGGAGATCCCACTCATTGGTTTATACAGATAAACATGTTTTTGTGTTGAGTTCTGTGGAACTAAGCAATTTTTAAGCACCTAGATCTTGTTTGCCTAAATGGTTGTGCTTTTTTTTCCTTTTTCAGCAGAAGAAGCTACCAATCGCATTTCCTGCTGGAATGGATGTGGATAAATTTTTGTTATCTTTGCATTATGATGAATAAAAACTGAACTGTTCATTGGTCTTTTGCAACTTTGAGGTGAAATAACAAAATGGGAGTGCAGTTGATGCATTCAAGTGTCACTGCATATTTAAAAAGGCACGCTGGTTCTGAAGAAAGTTGCTAGCTTATAAATAACTTGGCAGATCAACTTCTGAGAAAGCACTTAATGTACAACCAGTTAAGTTTGCACAGTTATACTTGTGGGGATAATGTAAATATTGTACAGCTGTTGGAGTTGTAAAACAACAAGGTACTACTTTTATTAACACTGGGGGTTGGATGTGTTTTGCAAAATGTGCACATTAACTGCTCAGACATTTTCAGTGTCATACATTGTTGAGCCAAATTACACTTAGAAGCAGGTTCTGTTGAATTGTGGAACTTGCTTTCCAGTCATTGTGCTTGGGGTTATAGCCCAGGACAGATAGCTGGCTCAAGTTGGAAAACATAAGGTAATGGTTAGCCAAGTCTTAAATTGGATAGCTAGCTAACTTCTAACGATAACAATTCAGCTTGTCTTACAGTGGGAATTTCCCCAACCTGGTTCCCTTGTGCCTGTCTTTTCCTCTAGTTGCAAATCTGTTACAATAAAGGCTTTTTCAACTTTCTTGCTATATTTACAAATATTAAGAGGCAATTTATTTTTATTTCATTTAACTTTAAAATACACCTGTAAATGACACTAACCCAGTGTGGTGTGTTTTCGAACATTTCCTAAAAGTTGTTGTATTTAACACACACCCTTAATAGGAATTCCTCTTCCCAAAGAGATGTTTGAACCATGACTGCCATGAATTGGGATTTTTAACCCAAGCCGTTGACAATGGAGGAGGGGGGAATCTGTTGTCTCCTTTTTCTGGTACAGCTTCTCAGGAGGACAGGATTTACTAAAAAGGATACCCTATAGAACCAACTGCTCTGTTGTAGTGTGGTGCTAAAGTTCAGCCACAATGTTATCAGTTGTGAGAGAGCAGATTACTCACACTAGTGTAGCTTGGGAATCCCTACAATATAGCTTTGTTCGATTTTTTTAATTTTCAGCTGCTTTTTAATGTGGAAGCAAATGATCACAGTTGCTCAAGGTATGCAGCTCTGACTACTTTTTAGGGAAACATTATATCAGTCAAGAAAAGTTTGAGAGGTAGTACCTTGTTGGTATATCACTTTTATGCACACACGTTCCTCAGTTTTTATGAGGTTCCTGAGCAATCCTTTGTAAAGATGTAATAGCAATTGTTAGGTGCAACATCCAGTTGTGTCCACTTGTTTGTGCAACAGGATTTACAGTTTATCTTGTCCCCCAACCCTTTGCAGATTTGGAAGGATGTGCAAACAACTGTTCATGCTATGCGGGATCTCACCCCAGCTTTTGAAAGTTACTTCAAGTACTTTCTAAATTGTCAATTTAAGTAGACCAACTTGCTGCTTTTGCTGTCAGTAGAACCAACTAATAACTAGTAGTACAGTGGTACCTCTGGTTACGTACTTAATTCGTTCCGGATGTCCATTCTTAACCTGAAATTGTTCTTAACCTGAAGCACCACTTTAGCTAATGGGGCCTCCTGCTGCTGCCGCACCACCAGATCACAATTTCTGTTCTCATCCTGAAGCAAAGTTCTTAACCCGAGGTACTATTTCTGGGTTAGCAGAGTCTGTAGCCTGAAGCGTGAATACAGCAACCCAGTCCTCACATGCCATTAAGAGCCCTCTGTGAATTCATATTAGAGCTATGCTGGAAGAAACCACACTAGAGAGATAGCATACTATAGCAGGGGTAGGTAACTTTCAGCCAATGGGCATGGTTACAGCTGCTAGGCTATATCCACCTGACAATATATATGGTAGGGGGCAGGTAAAGGAGGGGCTTGGACAAGGGCTGTGCAGGCACTGTGTTATCCAAGCCAAAAGACACAAAAACTTCTTTCATGACTTGGAGGACTGCACGTTCCTTAGGGCACAGGGAAATAGACTGAATGCCAAGGTAAGTGTGAGCAGGGATTTGTGACAGCCATTTTAAAAAAAATTATAAAACATAATGAAACTTCCACAGTAGCCAGCCACTATACTTAGTCTTTATTGTCTTTGATTGAAGTTTAACCCACATTTTATAGTCCCTATGGTATAAAAAACCACTTGCACTTGATGTATAGTAAAAAAAAAAACAGTTGTGTTTTTTTAAAAACAATGATAGACTGAGCTTGGGGGGGGGGGGTCTGCGCTGCAATTCCATAAACAGTTGTAACAGCCATTTGACAGTTGAGCCTTAAGGCTTGCCATTAGAGTCTACAGTTTCTGGATTAGTATCGCAGATGCGCCTCCACCTCCATTACAGATTCCAGCAAGACCATACTCTCCTTGCTTCAATGCATGAGCCATGTGAACAACAATTCTTGCTCCAGACATCCTAAAACAGAAAAAGCACCCTAGTTAAGTTTTGAGTTGTATAGATTGGCAAAAAGGTTAGCGCTTAACCTCATAAATCAGCTTTTTCAGCCCGTGCCTTAGAATCAGCATAGTGCTAAATAATATCTAGCTGAAGCATAAGAGAGCAGTACTAGAGGTAAGTAGTTTGTGACAGACCTGTCTCACACATGCACTAATCTATGACAACCACACACCACTGACATCCTGGAGGATGTTAGGATGGAACTATGCCAAGAGGGAAGAGAGGCAAGAGATGTGGGAAAAGAGGATGTGGGAATGGAATCAATAGGGAAGGAGTATCCAAAATAAACTTTTCTATAGGTCTGTCTAATGCAGAACTGGCCAGCTTAGCAACAACTCTTCATTGTCTTAGGTCTTTCCCACTCGCCCTGTTCCCAAACTAGATACACTGATCTGTGGTCCCAAGACTCAGAGACAACTTTTTCATTTATCATGGTTGAGATTTTCCAATCTATTGTGTCTACTGCATCAATTGATTAAGACACTACCAAACACAATGGACATTAAGGAGGGTGTTGATGGTTTGAAGTTGGATTTTTTACAGGACTAATACTTCCTCTGCACCATTACGTAATCTTATTTCCTAGTGGATTATGAAACAGGGTACTTAGAATATTGCAAACGATTAATAATTTTAGTTTATATATGGCATTTTTAAAGAGTAGGCATTTTTAAAAGTACCAAGAGCAAGCACTTAAAATGCACCATGTCAAGTACATTTACACATCAGAACTAGGAATGCTTTCTGCCTTCTTACATTTAAATACCAAAGCTATAATAACTAACTATTTGCCTTTGCTGTGGAGGGGAGGGTCAGGGTTTCTTCTTGTTGCGCAAACAAATGTATTACTTCACTTACCCAATTGGATGTCCCAAAGAGACTGCTCCTCCATGAATGTTCACCTTTTGCGGATCAACGTCTAGCATTTTAATGTTGGCTAGGACAACAACACTGAATGCTTCATTAATTTCCCACATTTTAATATCTTCCTTTTTTAGGCCTGTCTGATTAAGTATCTGGAAAAAGACAGAAACACATAGATAAAAGGTAATATATATCACCAACAGGGTCTGAGGGTTCTTGCCCTTCTGTTTTAATTCGAGATATAAAATGGGTCACTGGCACAATTGGGACTGTAGCTCAAGAGACATCCACCCATAAAGATAAACATTTCAACTGACTTGAAGCCACACGTCAGGTGAAAAAAAAATTAACAATTACCACTGCCTATAGCAGTCAGGATTCAAGCAAATACTTTCTCTAGAAAAAAATTAACCCAGTCCCTGAATTACGAAATCCATGTGTACCAGTTTCTGATCAAATCTAAGGTGTGAGATACTTCAGAATTCAATATTAACAAACTAATTAGTTCAGTGTTTCACAATGCTAAAATAGCAGCATTAACCTAAGAGTGAAATGTAGATTTCAAGCAATAAAGCAACTGGAGTAACGCCTATTTAATTGTCTACTTAAATTACTTACAGTGCTGCTGAGAAATGTCATCTAACATTTACATTTTACTCAAATATATTTTGCTTTTCAGGTCCATTTTAAAAAACCACTTTGTTATCAGTAGGTAGTGAACACCAAAAAGGAAAATAAAAGTACAAAGGCCAACAGAAAAAAAAACCTAATGAGAAGATTCAGAGGCAAGTTGCATTATGGTCTTGGCAGAAGCTTTCTAAGAAACCTTCCATGTTTGATTGGCATTAAGTCTTATTATCCAATATTCTGAATACTTCTGAAGTATAAGTATTACTGTTTGACGTACTGTGATACATATGAGAGAGCCTGCCTTGAGGAAGATTTTAATTTGAAGGTAGGGGAATGCTATAAAAGGATTACCTTAGGAACTGCATGTGCTGGTGCAATTGGAAAGTCAATAGGATCAACAGCAGCATCTGCAAAACCTGCAAAAGAGCAAATGTGAAGCAGAAGGGGGAAATGTCATTATTGGTATACATAGCAGCATTTAGAGTACCTGCAATAGATGCTTACAGCCTCTCTGGCAAAATTCTGGATATTATTGCTTTTAAAAGATGTAAGCATGGCAGTGTTAGAGGAACAGCTGAGACATCCCAAAGGCCCCTAAATTCTCTCGAGTTTGGCAAATTGTCAAGCTATGACTGCACCATTCAGTTAAAAAGCAGTCCTTTCAACCTAACCCGCTGATAAAAGGCAAAGTAAAACAAAGTAGGGGACGCAGGTGGCACTGTGGGTTAAACCACAGAGCCTAGGACTTGCCAACCAGGAGGTCGGCGGTTCGAATCCCCGTGACGGGGTGAGCTCCTACTCCTCGGTCCCAGCTCCTGCCCACACAGCAGTTCGAAAGCATGTCATAGTGCAAGTAGATAAATAGGTACCACTCCAGTAGGAAGGTAAACGGCGTTTCCGTGCGCTGCTCTGGTTCGCCAGAAGCGGCTTAGTCATGCTGGCCACATGACCCGGAAGCTGTATGCCGGCTCCCTCGGCCAATAAAGCGAGATGAGCGCCGCAACCCCAGAGTCGGTCACGACTGGACCTAATGGTCAAGGGTCCCCTTACCTTACCTAAAACAAAGTCAGTCTTACCCATTATCTGTCAGGATCAAGCGTTTCTCAACATTTCACTAGAAAGTCAAGAAGATTCTTACCTACTATTTTAGCCAATGGTTTAGCATTCAGCCTTTTGGCTGCTTCTGAAGTCATCAGTACTAATGCAGCTGCTCCATCATTCAATGTACTGGCATTGGCAGCAGTTACTGTTCCTGAAAGAGGCAGCAATGTGAATATAGTGCATTCCTCAGTAACATCCTAAATTCCAGCCTACATCAATCCATATTCAAAACACTGGCCACACAACATACAGCAATTCAAATTCAACAAGGCTGGCATTATATCAAAACACACATCCATATAAACCATTTCACCGAAGGAAATGCAGGTATGTTTAAATAAAAAATGCAATCTGGCCAGCTTTTACTACATTAAAAACCAGGCATCACTTTTTTCCGAACTTACCGTTTTCTTTCTGAAAAACGGCCTTCAGTTTTGGAACTTTACTGAAATCAACACGCTTGTACTCCTCGTCTTCTTTAATCTCTGTGTCTGGTTTCCCTAAAATAAGACTTTAATTAGTTAAACAATTTCAGACTTCTTTGTGGCTGGACAGCTGGCACTCCCTGCAGAACATGCAAAGGCTGTAGTTAAGTATGCTTCAAATCATTGTCTCATTTCTTGCTCCATCACTGCCCTAAGCCTCCTGTGAAAGGGAGGAAAGGCAGATAGCCTTCCAAGCAGGCCACAAAACTTTTTTGGGCGGGGAGGGACACAGAAAGAAAACTCAAACCTCAGCTTGGAAGGTCAAAAAACACAAAAAGCTTAATATGGGAATAGGGGTGTAAACAGAAATGGTCTCTATTTCAGCAAAAAGAAACAAAATATGTTCAGTCTTCATTTCATAGACAAGTTATGTTTGCCAGAATGCATACAACATTTTATACCATTTCTGTACATGGTTTATCATAAAACAGAAGGTGGGGAGGTATTATATATGAAATTATACTACCTTTCTGAGAAATAGTAACTGGGACAATTTCATTTGCAAAAACTCCCGACTCCCAACCTTCCTTGCTTTTGGTGTAAGATTTTATGGCATAGGCATCTTGATCTTCCCGTGATATAGTAAACTTCTTTGCAGTATTCTCTGCGCAATTACCCTGGGGAGGCAGACAGGAAATCACTGAAAGTCATTTTTAAAACTGGACAGGTTTGTGTAGATCAGCTGTGCCATCGCCAAAATCCCCACTTTTGAGGTTAATGGACTCAAGTATGAATGAATAAATTTAAACCAACTGAAATGAAACTTCCCATTTCATTTGTGACTCTGTTAGACATTGGGAACAAACAAAAAACCATGCAACTCACAAGCTTCTTGGTTTGTTTGCTGCCTGAAACAAGCTGTGCTAGCTTTTCCAATGAAACAGCATGAAGCAAGGCTCCTAAACTCAACAAATGTAGGCTTTTGATCAGGAAAGTATCTGAACATCCTATTTGCCAAGAGAACCTTTAAAAAAAACACCAGAACAACAAAAATAGGCTGCCACAAAACTTGCAAGACATTAAAAGCTGTATTTACCATGTGAATTTTGTTGTAAACATCTGTCAAGCCATCTTTTACAATCAAGTCTTCAAGCTTTACTCCTCCATAAGGCGTTGCTCCTCTGACCATTGTGTAGGGTACATTAGACATGCTCTCCATTCCACCAGCTACCATCACGTCCTGTTTCAACAAATTATATACAGCTTTTTCCAACTTACAAGGAGGATGAAAACAAAATACGGAAGAGTGCAATACTATTGTCCCTGGGAAGGCCTAGGATACAGCAGATTTCCCCCTCTCTCAACAAAATCTCCATTCTCCCATAATGCCCCCCCTCAAACAAAAAATAAGGGGGAAACATGCCAGCCCTGGAGTTGGCATACTGATTTTCCTGCCCACTATGACCTCTGCAAGAAAAATAAAAACCCTGAAAAAGGTTCCTTCATCTTTCACTTTCTCTCCCACACCTTTGAATTGCTTGGCTCAGATCTAAATGATGTTTTGAGTCTCCCATTAGGCAAAAAGTTGCAATGCAATTCATCATACAATCAAAAGGGTACATACACAATAACAAACACAGGAATGGGAAACCTGTAGCCCTTCAAATATTGTTGGACTACAACTCTCATCATTCCTGCTGCCTGGGCTAATGGGAATTTTAGTCTGACATAATCTGGAAGGCCATGGAGTCTCCTTTCCTTTGAGGTATGTGTGTGTGTGTACACACACACACACACAAGCAGTGTATAAATTTTATTAAATAAATAAATGAAATAATTTCTAAAAATCCTCAGCTAGTCACAGTTATTAATTTTCCACCCACTGATTATGCTAATCTTCATGTTGCATATCCTTTTGATGTCCCAAGAAAATTGTGTAAATTTAATATAAAATGTTAATAGTTTGGTTGGCCCCCATCTGTATTGGGAGAGAATGCAAGAGTGTGCCTTCGGGGGCGAAGTCAAACTGTTGGAAAGTTACAGGAAATAACATAGACAAGTCAGATACTGAAGCCATACCAGCACAATAATCAAAGCAGTATGGGTTGGTACAGTTGGCAATAAATCTCTCCAGCACACTTCCTTTTTAAAGGAAGAGGATCTTGCAAGAGCAGAAGCTTTCAGAGGCATACAGAAGGATTCCAGAAAATTTGTTCTTATAAACAATTGCTATTGGCCTATTTAAGAGATTATACATTTCCACGTATTTACAAGTCTTCTGAATATACTGACTCTCCTACCTGGCTCCCACATGCCAGACTCTGTGCTGCCAGCATAATAGATTTCATTCCAGAAGCACAAACTTTGTTGACAGTCGTGCAAGGAGTAGAAACTGGTAAACCTGAACCAAATTAAGATAAAAATAAACTTCTAAGAATTGTCAGCCAACTGCATATATGGAATATATCAAGTTGCTTTAATCAATTAAAAAGGAACTCATGCCAAAGAATCCCACTGACTTTCCTGATACCATGTGTTTTTCAGACCAGTAGTGTCCTCTCATACTAGTCTCAGTTCTATAAAGATGAAAGACCATTCCTGACATCTCCAGTAGTTCCTTCCATTCATAACATTTTATCTTTGGGATTCAACCCTTTGACTTCACCACATCAGAAAACTAGCAACATGTTATTAGGCAACATACTACCTCCCCACCACCATATATGCTAAGGACACCCCACTAGGCTGAAGTGAAAGTACAGAAGGAGTAAAAGAGGAAAAGGTAACTCAAAAAATGTTCCAGTTCTGATTATGGCAGTTTGAAGAAAACAGAAGGCCGATTCAGATTAAAATTCAAACTCAGATTCATTTGTTGAGCATTATGTGAATCGTACTCCTCAGTTATTTACCTCTGTTTTATAATTTAGCAGTGAATCTTACTCATTGAGGGTTGTATCCAATGCCATCTCTGTGCTAGTGAAAAAGGCTTCACCTTCTCCCCCACTGTAGCTCCCTGCACACCCTCAGAATCTACTCTAGAGGTTTGGGAGACCCACTGGAGCTGATTCAGGGGGCTCTGAAGGAGCTGTGGGTGTGGAGAGAAGAAGTCCCACTGCATGAAAGGAAATCTACTCATGCATTGTTGGATTTATGACTTGTGCCCTAAGAAGTCATGAGCCATAAAACAGTTTTGGTACCTGCACCAAGGGTTGCTTGTCTTGCAGGAGCTTGTCCTTGCCCAGCCTGAATAACATTGCCCATGTAGACTTCTTTCACTTCTTGTGCAGGGATACCTAATGGCAAAAATCAGAGAAGGCATTTTCCAAGCATAAAGTGATAATATGCTCATAGAATGAGAGAGAAAAGAAACATCTGGGTAAGAAGAATGAAATAGATGATGAAGCTGCCACTTAGCTTTTGTTTATGGACAAAACTGAGGAGCAAAGTTAAGTCCTTAAAAAGCTCATCTAGATTGCAGCTCTCCCTGCTTTTAGCTCAGAACCTCTACGCAAAACCACTTGTGAAGTGGTGCAGAGCAGGTACTTTTTTGCAAGCTTAGCACAATGTTTGCTGTACAAATTTGATCACCATTGCTTTAGTCCCTGGGTTACTCACTTGAATGCAAATGGCCAAAACTGAAAATGGGACAGGTTTGCAATAAATCATCCTTGAACCATGTCAGAACTGAGAATAAACCAGGGGAGAGGGTAGCAGAGTAATGACAATGGAGGACTAAGAATTGCTCAAAAGCAGACCGAGTGTGACATGCTTTAAAAAGGATGACATACTTTACCGATACACCTTGGGCACATGCATAATTGATTTCTTTAAAGAACAGCATGAATACTTAGTGGCTAACGTGTCCCAGCATAATAGCAAAGTGGCAAGGGGTGATTACAACAGACACTAGCTGCTATTTAACCTGGATCAGAAGAGATGGTGAATATTTTCCAAACAATCCATCTCCATCCCACCCTGTTCCACAAAACCTTCTGAACAGAGTCCGGACTTACCTGCTCTTTCAATTGCACCTTTAATTGCAATGGAACCAAGTTTAGTGGCTGGCTGTGATGAAAGGGATCCTTGGAAAGAGCCAATGGGTGTCCGGACAGCACTTACAATTACTACTTCCTAACAAACAAAACCATTGCAACGATTATGACAGTTACCCCCAGAAAGGTATATTCTCAAGTCTTAAGTTCTGTTTTAATTAGGAAGATTAGACTTAGCAGTTATCAAAGTAATTGTATGCTCCAGAATCATCTGGTTATTCCTGTATGATGGGTTGTGTAGTGGTTAGAGTATCAGACTAGGACCTGGGAGACCAGGGTTCTAGTCCCCTTAACCATGAAACTTGATGGGTGAACTTGGGCCACAGTCTCTCAGCCTAACCTACTCCACAGGGTTATTGCAAGGATGAAACTGACGGAGAACCACCTTGAAAGAAAGCTAGGATATAAATGTAAAAATAAATAAATAAATAAATAAATAAATAAATAAGTTAATTGGTATGTCTCTTTACTCAAAGATAATATGTTGCTATAGCTTAGCAAGAAGGCTGTACAACTGCTGATAATTAAAGGAAATAAGACATACAGATGGGAGAACTTCCTACTTATTCTTTTTTGCCAGGGAGTGAGTAGGTGGATCAGACAGCATGATAATATAAATAATATTATCTAGTGCTGGAAAACATTGAGAGAGGGGGAAACTACATTGCAGGTTTTGTAACAACCCATGTAGGCCAAATTATAGGCAGTCTACTTAGACAATTTCAAAAGAGAACACAAGTTATTTGCAGCAGTGAGACAACAAAATTCTATGGCATCCTAGAATCTATTTATTATGGCACACACTTTGACAACAACAACTTTTTGGATAGGAACCCACTTTATCAGATGCATGAAGCAAGGTAACCTTTTCAAGTATGCACATAGATAGACATGTATCATTCTGAGGGCCAGACTAGATAGGATGCTGAATGCACTGCTTTTTAATTCCTAATCGAAGTGAGGAATGGTAGAGTGTTTTGTAAAGCTGTGGTGTGCAGCAAATCTGATTTAACCCTTAGCCTCTAGGCCAGAGCTTTCCAAACTATATGTAGAGACATGTTAGTGTGTCGGCTGCAGTGTGTAGGTGTGTTGTGCGAATGCTGGGAAGGGGTTAGTTTAACCTCTGGATTGCTAGTAAAACTGAATTACTGTGTTGTGAAATGATGCATGTCTAAAAAGTGTGTCACCAACATGAAGTTCGGAAAACTCTGCCCTAGGCTGTGGTCCCAGTGAAAATTCTCCTCCCTTGGCCACTATCAGCCCCAGCAGGAGAGCTTGCATTGCTACCAGTAGTTCCTCCTAAAATGAAAATGCATCTATGTGGTCCAGGCATCTTTTGTCAGGACCACAGCAGATGAGGAACGAGTTAGAAAACCCTGCACACCATAGTCCTGGCAAAAATCCCCCCACCCCTAATATGTTTCATTTGCAATTTAAAACCACATCAGGAAAAAGGCACATCAGGAAGTGATATGTTTGGCATCACACCTACTCTGGCCCCTAATCCACTTAATTTATCTTAGCTCGCTGTTTGAAAAAACATGGTAGAGCTGGGCAAAGTATGGTATTGCCATCGCAAATACCTGAAGTCCTGTTACAACTGATACTTACATTTAAGCCACGTTGTGATGAGTAGCCTCTGCTTGCATAAGTTAACATCTGAAAAAATAGTTTATTTTTCAGTAAGTGCAAAAACATCTGGTATACTGATTCAAAAATATTGTGTTTTTCCATTTAACATATTTTAAACAAGCTACTTAAATACACTTGTTTGTTTTTCTTAATAATTTGAAGCTTTAGAATTATTCTTATTCTTATCATCACCATCAGCAGCAGCAGCATTTGCTACTCTTTGAAATACTTCCAGAAGTGAATAGGCAGAAAAGAGCAATAAGAACTGTCATAACTTTGCAAAGAATTTTCCAGCAATATACCTTTACAAAAATCCTGATGCTTAAAATAACTGTCAGTTAAACTATATTGCAATATTGTACAATCCTATTGCAAAATAAGTCAGTGATGCTGAGCTATGTTATTTGGTAATTTACCCTTTTGATCCTATAACCTTTAGCCCATTTAGGTTAACAAACTGTGACAGACACACTGAGCAGTTTTTAATCTCTGTTTTAGCCTCTCTATTTAGATAACTTTTGCCACAGTAAGCAGTCGCACATAAAGATGAGGATCCAGGTTTATTGTTTTTAGCAGCTTCCATGTGCGCTCCAGAGGAGTGCTGTTTTAAAAGGGGCCATTGCTCCTTGATACAAACATAACTTATGAATGATATTAGATGCATAAACACCATGAGACAACCACCATAGCAGCAGATTTTGAGCATCATTGAGGACAGCAGAATGGAGGGAAGATTTTATCCAAAAAAGGCAAACTCCACCAGGAGGTTCTCCTGTAGATGACCCTTACACAGGAGATCTTCTGATGGGCCATACCTCCTCATGTTCATTTGCAGAAAGAGGAAAGCAGATCTGCTGATTGGCTTTTTTGTTTCAAGCAACAAAGTATATTGGGTTGTCTCTTCTCCAGATAGCTCCTTTACCTTTAAGAGGGGAACCACAGAACAAGAATTAGGCCCTGCCTACAGATACAGTAGCATGTAAGTTGCAGGTCTAGCTTCAGATTATTGGGGGTGCTGGGCAGGCTGTCTTCCATGGGCCTCCCATCTCCAGCACCTGTGGCCACTTGAGTCCCCAGACATTAGCTTCTGCCTTCCACAAGGGAACTTGCAGAGTCTGCTTTTGCAAGGACTGGAGTTGTTGTTGTTTAGTCGTTTCCGACTCTTCGTGACCCCATGGACCAGAGCACGCCAGGCACTCCTGTCTTCCATTGCCTCCTGCAGTTTGGTCAAACTCATGCTGGTAGCTTCGAGAACACTGTCCAACCTTCTCGTCCTCTGTCATCCCCTTCTCCTTGTGCCCTCAATCTTTCCCAACATCCTGATTTTCCAGGGAGTCTTCTCTTCTCATGAGGTGGCCAAAGTATTGGAGCCTCAGCTTCAGGATCTCAGCTTCAGGACTGGAGTGGGCCCTGCCAAATGTCCATGACCCTAGGTGCCAATGCCACCACAGAATAAAACCCTATTTTGCATTTTAAATGCAACAGTTAACAACATTAAAGGTTTAAAGCAGGCAGTCACGGGGGAAGTGGGCGGAAAGTGATGTGACCTTGCAGCAACTTGATCCCCACTACACTCTGTGTTTGTGTGTGTGTGTGTTAGAATTCAAAGGTAGCAAGAGTTTGGGAGTACACTAGTACCTTGGGTTAAGTACTTAATTCGTTCCGGAGGTCCGTACTTAACCTGAAACTGTTCTTAACCTGAAGCACCACTTTAGCTAAAGGGGCCTCCTGCTGCTGCCGCGCCGCCGGAGCACAATTTCTGTTCTTATCCTGAAGCAAAGTTCTTAACCCGAGGTACTATTTCTGGGTTAGCAGAGTCTGTAACCTGAAGCGTATGTAACCTGAAGTGTATGTAACCTGAGGTACTACTGTATATCACTTCAGTATAGGAGAAGACAAATCACCTTTGGAACATTATGCACAGAGAGACATCCTTAAAAAACATTTTTTTTTAAAAAAAGGGCAGCAAAACTCGGGGGAGGCCACAACAGACAACAATAAGATCAGCGTTTCTCAGGAAGGATTTATTAGGAGAGAAAAAATACAGCAGAGCGCTCGAACACGGGTCTCCTCGGCTCGCTCCAGGCAAGGAAGACTCTGCCACCTCAGGTGGGCTCGTCCTGGCGCATGCGCGCAGGCCCGGCCTAAGAGGCACGCGGCGCTGACGCAGGGAAGGGCGAAGGGAGGCGGGGCTGGCCGCTTAGCCCGCTGCGCCTCAGAGGGGCTCAGCTGTCCCTGAGGGGAAGCGCGGAGGACAAAGGAAGGCGGCCGGGTCGTCCGTCAGGGGGAAGCGGGACCTCCATAACCAAACCCGCCGCCCCCCCCCCGGCCTGGCCTATTTTTTCCCCTCCTCACCCGAAGCGTCTTCGGCACCTGCCGCCCGCCCAACATCTTCGCTCTCGCGCCGGCCTCCGCAGCACCTCAGAACCCCTTCAGCTCCCTCAGCAACGGACCTCCGAGGCAGCGCGAGAGCGGCCGCTGTCACCTTCAGAAGGGCACGCCCACCCCTTGACCTAACCAATAGGAGCCCAAGGGCGGACCCGCCGTTTAATCCCCTGCCCTCGATTCTGTGCCTCCGGTCTGAGTTGGGAGAAATCCTATTGGAGCCTGAAGAGGAGTGGGCGTGGCTATTAGAGAGCAGTGCTATTGGCGAGGGAGGGGGCGTGGGAATTAATAAGCGGCGCTCATTGGACAAGGGGTAGAGGTTGGGGAAAGGGCAAGGAAGACATACTATCCTTAGTTGAGAGGGAGGGGCTTGGCAGTTCCCAGCATCAAAGTGAACCGCTTGAAGGACATTCCTTCCCTCAGAGAATTCTGGGTACTGTAGTTTGTTAAGGGCGCTGGGCATTGTAACTCTGGGAAGAGTAAACTTCAGTGCCCAGAATTCTTTGAGGGAAGGAATGTGCTTCGAATGTGCTTTGAACACAGTAGGAAGGAATGTAGACAGTTTAGGCTGGGATGGAATTGTGGAATCGTAGAATTGGAAGGGACCACAAGGGTCATCTAGTCCAACCCCCTGCAACACAGGAATCTTTTAGCCAACGTGGGACTCAAACTCACAACCCTGAAATTAGTGCTTCACCGACTGAGCTACCTTGTTTGAAGAGGAAGCATTCACTATTGCTCCCCACTGCCACAAATTCTGGTTCTAAACACAGCATAAGGGGTTTCTGTACTATAGTGTGTTTTAAAATGGGGTTTTAGAGTTTTTAGGGGGTTTTGAATGTTTTATGTAGTTTTTATGTAGTTTTATGTAGTTTTGTGGTAGTTCTATGTAGTTTTATGTAGTTTTCAATTTCATTGTTCCGCAAGGGACAATGACAATAAAGATATCGTATCGTATCGTAAAATGTGCAATGGCAAAGCAAGTTCTCAGTTCTCAGCACAACATACACCAAACACACACACAAAGGAGGCACCAAATGAGAAAAACAATTTACACAAAAGTGCACAAACCAAACATGAACTGGCAATAAAGTTGCTTTGCTTACCACTCTCTCCCCCAACTAGTCTGGTGAAGAGTTCTGGGGAACATGAAAGCTTGCACACTATTTTGTGACCTTTTTTTGGCCTAAGAAAGGTATTGCTCTAATCTGGATTTTTACAATGTGACAGTAAAGTGACTTTCAGCCTGTGACTATACAAGTAACTATACAAGCATACTCTGATGCCCAGTGGAGTTTTAGGTATACTTATTTGGGAATTAAATCTCATTAAGTCAAACACACACATCTAACACTGCCTTGGATACCATCAAATTCCTGTTTTGTTTTGTTTTGTTTTGGAAAAAAAAAAAAGATGTTCAGGAGTGTCAGAACCAGCCTTCTGGACCCAGCCTAAAAGCTTTGTTTTAAAAAACACTAAAATGATCAAATGTTTTATCGACATTTGCTGCAATGCAGAAAACAGAAGATTACACTGTGGACTCCAATGAGTCGTAGTACAGGTTGTAAAAGAAGATTAGGCAATAAAACTGAAGTTTTTGTAAACTCTTTTTATATGACAGGTGTGGAGCTATGTAAATGTTATTTTAGCAAACTTCCAAGAATATAATAATGGAACAGGATGAAAAACAGCTAACGACCACTTCATGCATAGTAAATCCCTTTATAAAAGCACTTGTGCGTCATATATGCAAATGGCTGTGATCCAAAGAGCTACTTGTTAAAATAAACTGCTTAAAGGACAAGCCATACATCAGTCTTCCATGTCTTGGTAGACTACTGCCTCCAAGTGCTTCAACTACAGCTGGAATTTCTTTCATCTCTTAACATGAAAGGGAATTTTTTCTCAACTTTAAGTGTTCAGTCTTCTACTGCTGTACTGCTCAAATTTCTGAAAAAATAAAATGCCATTGGGTGTCACCAGATCAATTACAAATCCAAACTGTCCATGGGACTGAAGGCAATATACGGTAACCAAGTACTAAAGCGACATAAATTGAGTAAGCAGCACTAAATAGCGGTGGGAAAGTACTGATTTTTAATAGCAACTTGCAATCCAAATCTTCTAGTTTAAAATTTCAGTTTCTTTGCACTACTATAAGGTTTACATAGAGAGCTTGTACTAAAAAGGTAGTAAACTTCTGTTACATAGAAAGAACTGATAATTAGGTGCTGTGGATTTGGATCAGATTATATTGCTGCACTGCTGTCTGGCAAGGCAGTTGTACGTGCCATTCATATAGCCAATACAAATGCATATCCCTGTAACAATGCTCAGACAGGTCCCTTGGAACCTATGTGGTGTTAAATGCTGATAAAAACACTTATCTTCATACCTTGGACTAGCTTGGGTTTGGATTTCAAAACAACTGATGGTAGTCTAGGAACGCTAATGGACTGTGTTTAATTCCCATTTTCAAAAGGTTCTGAAGATAACACCAAAAATATTTTGTGGTTTTTTATAATATTTTATATTACATTTTTATTTTGCAAGAAAATAAATTATACAACTTAAAAAATAAAATCCAAAAATTAAGCAGTACATCAAAATAGTTCAGCCGGACTGCCATACAAGAAGAAACTGCTACCAGTCAAAATTGTACAGCATTATTTCAGTATGTAGTGGCACACATTCAAAACTGTAAATAACTATATGTAGATGGATATTACAACCTAGGAAACTCATGTTTGCGCTGCACTCCAGGCTACATATAGTCTATTAAAACAGGAAAGCTCTTGTGTATTGTTTTATTTCACAAATATGACCTTGAATTTACAAAGATAGGATCCCAGCCAGTTCCATGAAAATAGAAAATAGTTTTGCGCTTAAGATACCAAATCTTTCCATGAAGCTATCAAATATTTCTCTCAGCTGCATTTTTAAAATTTGTACCTTTTACAACGGATACTGTAATGCAAATAAATTCAAAGTATTCAACTACCCGGGCCATGTTACTTTTTCTTCCCCCAAAAGGGGGGAGCCACCACTCAAACTTAAGTTAAACTACACTATGCTCCAACAACAGGTTTAAACAAATGAATAGGTAGAAAACAAGGGACACCAGTAGGATAAAGGGGGGAAATGGAAGACTTCAAAATTAAGTATGAACCTCATATGTTGTGACAAAAGTTTTTTTGTTTTTTTTTAACAACTATGTTTAAAATCAATGCAACCTACATTATTTTTCACATCTAGAGTATTACTTAATACAAACCACAATGGCAGTGCTTGTGGCAACATACATTTTTCAGAAGCAGCACCTCTTTATGCTAGGTCTTTGGAGAAAAATATCCAAAGCTAAAAATCAAGCTTTAAAAGTGCCATGTTGCCATATTGCAATGACTGATGATTCAATTCATTCTTAGATTTGGATGTTTTCCTATTTCTGCATACATTTTTAAACCAGTTTGTTTCTCTTCCTGATAACCTTAAGGGCATCTTGGTGAAAAGTGTCCTGACAAGAGAACACTAAATGTGATTCTGCAGCTGTAAGGAAAATTGCTGGTGTGATTTTTCAGATTCAGTGTTTTACCATGACATCCTGATCCAATGTACACAAAAAGAAAAGAAAAAACTGAACAAAGTTATAGGCACATTGTCCGTTGTAATTCCCCTGGTCCTAGAAACATTTAGGTACCTTGTGTAAGAAATAACCGTAAGAGATGGAGACGCAAGGGCACTGTGAATTTTGCTGCTATGTAAATGAGCAAGACAGACTCTCACTGGCAAGATCCAAACAGCCTCATGTGATCCTTAAAGTGCTTCTGCATGTGGATGGGTTTTCTGAGGTTTTTTTCTTTTCTTTTTCTTTTTGGCAATTTTCCTTTTGAAGTACAGGCCACTGTACTGCTCTCTTTTTAGGGAGAACAAGGGGCTGATGGGAGGGCTTTATGAATAGTCACAAATGAAGTCCGTGGTGGTCATTTACATCCTAGCCACTAATTCCAAAGTTCTAAAGTATTTGCACTGCTAGGAATAAAAAGAGGAAAAGGGGTATTTTTTGACAATCAGGCTGCTAGTGTCTGAATGATACCAAGAAATTAAATATGAAGTTTAAAGCTGGTTTTATATTTAATGTGTCATGCTTACTGCCTCCAATACAAATTAATGGGAAGCATACAATTCAAAAGCACTCTCATCAAAGTATTCAAGAAATATGTACAAATATTTTTAAAAATTACTTGCCCTTTTCTACCCATTTCCAAACCAACTTCCAAACCAAATGCAGTTTTAGAAACCCTGTAGCATGTAGACTTCTGGGGGATCAATTTTACTTGTCTTTCCCTTTAACAAGGAGTGCTTGACAAGTATGTAAAACTTGTTTTAAAAATTCTTGCCCATAAAATTTTGATGCTGAAATTCAACAATTCTATGTTAACTTGGAAGTTAACTTTATGTCAACTCTGTTAATTTTTAAAAAATATTATCCTCTGATCCACAATAAAAATGCACACATTAAGTGCAGAAAGTGAGGTTTTTAAATCACTGCCTGTTTTCATCTGCCACTTTTGCATTTCCATGCACGTTTGTCAGTCTCTGCCATCCCAAAGCACATACAGTTCCCCCACCCACACTGGTATGTTATTTATCATCACTTAAGGGTGCCAGTACCAACCTCTGTCTGTGGATGGGTAGACTACCTTTGGAACCCCATTATAGGTAAAATACAGCAACCATTTCCAATTTCACTCTGTCCGCACAACTATCTGTTACTATTTCACTTTCCAACCTGTAAGCATAATCACTAACTTTAAGAAGGAAAGACAATTGCTCTAGACTGCTAAAAGTTTAAAGGCTGTTTTGCAACATTGCTTTCCCCAGGCATAACGTTTAGGAATAGGGTACGGTAAAAGCTGAACTGCCATTAGGTAATTCCCCCCCCCCCCCACGCTAGTAATGCTGAGGCAGGAAGCTCAACTTTTCATGGACATTTTAAAGCAGCTGGAGACTTGGCAGTTAACTCTGAAAATGACTAGCATCTGCTGTGGTGTGGCAGCTCTCTTGCCCTCAGTAAAGCACTCTTTAGCCCTAAGCCTTAATGTGCATTGCTTTAAGTCTCTGGAAGATTTTTATCAAGGGAAAAAGGGTGGGGGGAGAAATGAGCACATTCCATCAGTGGGGGCTCCTACTCACCGAAACAAATGGAGGCCGGGTGGCAGCATTTTTTTCTTTTTTGTAGAACAGTCTGATTTATGACAATCTGTCAGCATATATACGTGGAGCTGGTCTAGGAGGTCAAAGAATTATCTTATTCCACACAGTTGATCCCTCCACCCCCCTGCCAGAGTAGAACTGTATTAAAAAAATGTAACATTTAGAGATTTTCAAATAAATAATCAAGGAAGAAATATATAGGGATTGTCAAAATGTTAATTCCTATTTTGGATAAGTTGTGCACTGGCTATTTTTAATGCATTCAGATTTACGCAAGCATATTATATTAAATGTACAAAGAGATACACTTAATATTTCATTTTGTTTCACCATAAGCAGATCCATCCATGAAACACAGTTCTTAAGGGTGAAGCCATAATCAAGAGAAAGCTACACCTCTTATTTTAAAAAGGAAGGGAATGAAGTCATCTGTCCAAGAAACAAATGTTTACCCAAGTTTTGTAAAGAAAAGTGACAAACAGGATATATCCTGCTTAACATCACTTGTGTCTCAGTATCCAAATTCAGTTATACTGAAGCACTTTGCTTGAGCCCAAAGATAAATATGTATCTTCAGCTGTGATGCTATTTGTGTCTTGCTCAAATATCGTACATAAAAATGGATCAAAAGGAGGCTGTTGATCCAAAACACAAAGTGTGAACTGCTACATCTAGTCCTACTCGCTGCTTTCTTAAAAATGTGACAACCCTCAGTGCATGGGTTTTGAAGATATTTTCCTTGTGCAAGGTACTGTTCATCTAGAAACCCCAAATCTGTTCTCTTCCAGGTGGGTACAATTGAAATCTAAAAAAATATCACAACGGGCTCTCAATGAATGCAAAGTTTCCCCACAAAAACCGCATGCTGTTAAAAACCTGTGCAACATGAAGGGAACGCCATCATGCTAGCTGAAAAAAAAAAGGTTGGCAAAACAAAGTCCTCTGGTAAGGTAAGGCAGGGATTTGAATATGTAATGCAAGTCAAACAAGTCCTTTCTCAGCACAGTTCATTTTCTTGTAGTTGTCTGCTCAAGCCATCTCCAATGCACATTTCCTTGGCATCTTCCAGTAAGAGAGTCTTCAAGCTATGCCATGTATATAAAAGTGTTGATATCTGATTCATCTCTTCTGATATATTTGTGTTCTATAAGCCATTCAATCTGCTCTTTTATCATTTTCTTCTGTGGCAAGAACATGTTCTTTAATATCTCTACTAGTTCAGTCTGAAGCTGAGCATTAGTAATTTTCTTCCTCATTTTCATTATTTGGATGATAGCCTCCTAAGCAAGGAAAAAAGGTAAGAAAAAGCACTTTGGGTGTGTGTTGTACAAGGTTAACAAACCAAATCTATTTAACTGGTTGGCAGAGAAGACAGTCAATTTCACAAGCATCACTTCGTAAATCACAGGATTTTGAAGACTAGGGCTACCTATTATACTAACTGAAAAGAACAGCCAACTTAGCTTAAGACACACCCCTCATTTTAGATCTGTACTCACCAGCTTAGTTGCATTCACATGGACTGCTTTAGCAACATAGTTAGCAATTATTTATTTGTTTACCTTTATCTGTTTATATTTAAAATCATTCCTAATGTTAAGCAAATATTTAAAAATCTCTTAAGCAGTATACAAATATACATAAACGATAAAAATAACAAAACAATGTAACAGAGATCTTCAGATATTGCCTTCAGAGTTGCTAGACACATAGTCACAGCAACCAAGAGAAGAAAACATTTTGTACTAACACAAGACAAAGTTGCAACTATGCTGGTAAAAGTGAAGGTCAAACAGGGTTCTACCATTTTATTTTAATATGATAAAAGCCTATTGCTTTCAAAAACTGCAGGGGTATGAGTAATGGCAGAGAGCAGTTTGTGAGAATAACACTTAGCCTCTCTAAGCTAACATATTACATATATGCATACTGGAGAGGATCGTATAAGTTATGAATTTTCAGCTAAAAGATTTGGGACTAAGTTTGTCATTATTAAGCAGGCTCAGACATTCACCCTGAAAGCTAAGTTCTTAGAAGTTGTAGGGCATGGGGATAAGCATCTCATGAATGCTACTGCATGTGAGCCAGGGGTTTGAAACTACCAACGTATGGTCAAACAGGACAGAAGGAATACAGAAATTAAACAAAGCACACACATTGCCACTGGGCAGCAGTGGGTGCACATTCCCAAGGCCCTGGAACACACCACACATAGATTTCTGCTAGGGTGACTCTACAAAGCAACCTGTTGTTTCAGTGTGGCACTACCAAGGTTACATAGTTTTGATGACACATTTAGATATGAATGCTGACTTTGAAATTTCAGAAAGCATGGATGGCACTCTTCCAAGCATATCTTGGAATGACAAGACCGTTTCCTTTTTATTTCTATTAAAACCGAAGTAGCTGAATTCTGCATTCCATATCACCATTTGTGTGCCAATGGAAATGCATAAAGCACACAGTCCTAGTCGTGATAGATCCACAGCAATTTTGCAACTCAGTCCTTGTTCCTATGTTGTGAATAAGAAAATTTGCTTCTGTTCATGTTGCCCCTTGCAGCTTTGCACCAGTGTAGCTTGGTGCAAAGCAGATTTTCACCTGCCTGTATTGTGGAGCCCTTTTGATCACAAAGTCAGATAGTTAAACATGAATTTTCACATCCTACAGTGACAGATCTACTCTTCATTTAATTAGATACACTGTAAAGGAAGGCAAAAACAAGCTGTCAGGTACTGAAACACTTCAGACTTCAAGAGCATACACAGAGATCATACTTGTAGTAGTGAAAAAAATAATAATCACAGAGTTGAACAGTTAGAAAATTGAATCAAAGCCAGAAGCTTATATAGGATTAACTTACCTGCGTCCGTAATATTCTTAATTGGACTATCCCTTCATTTTCCTCTTCTCGCATTCTCTCTGTAGTTAATTGAAGTCTACCAATTAGGTTTATCTTACCTCTCTTTTGAACTTTTGCATTTTTTCTGAAATAATTAAGAATGAGATGAAGCAAAATATATAGGATATGCAAGATGCTTTCACTGCTTAGTCCTACTCCAAAGAGACTCTCCAAGATTTCAGGCAAAGCTATTTCTGAGTGCTAATGCTCAACAACCTTTATTATGATTAGGATTATCATAATTACAATTACCTGCCCTTCACCCTAAGGTCCCAAGGCAGGTGACAATTAAACCACAACACAAATATTAAAACACAATCATTACACAATGCTAAGAACAATTCAAAACAAATTTAAAACTTACAAAAATATGAGGGGTCCTAAAAAGGTGCATCTCAAGTGTCAAAAACAAGGGTGAAAAGGTGCATTTAATTGGGGGCACTGGGGACTCAACCAAAGTGTTGTATTCTACCGCTATAAATACAGGTATCTCCCCACTTGCAGGTGTTCAACCCATGCATATACACATCAGCAAGATTAGTTGTAACTTGCAAAAATGAAGAGTAAGGTAAAGGTATCCCTGCTCGTACGGGCCAGTCGTGTCTGACTCTAGGGTTGCGTGCTCAACTCGCTCTAGAGGCCATGAGCCGGCGCCGTCCGAGGACACATCCGGGTCATGTGGCCAGCGTGACAAAGCTGCAGCTGGCGAGTCAGCACCAGCGCAGCACACGGAAACGCCGTTTACCTTCCCACTATAAAGCGGTCCCTATTTATCTACTTGCACTTAAGAGTGCTTTCGAACTGCTAGGTGGGCAGGAGCTGGGACCGAACGACGGGGGCTCACCCCGCCGCGGGGATTCGAACCGCCGACCATACGATCGGCAAGTCCTAGGCACTGAGGTTTTACCCACAGCGCCACCCGCGTCCCTTGAGTATTTATTACAAAATTATTACCTCTACGAAAAGGACTCGGTTAAACATGTTTGCCAAGTACATCATGAAAAACATCAAGAATGAAAACATTTCAATTTCTGCCTATAAGTAGGAGATAAGATATAAGAACATTTCAAACCTGATAGGCCAATGCCAAAACATTCAGTCTCAATTAACTGCAAAAATGTCAACCATTTTAGGTTTTGCTCTGATATGATCCATCTCCAAAATGAAATCTAAGTATTGTTGGACCAAAAATTGTCCTTCATCTTCTACAAAGCACTTAAGGAATAAACCAATTCTACATCTTACATTAAGCTGAACTCCTGGTTCACTGAGAAGAGGGTTCCTTCAGTAAAGTCTTTGGGTGAGTTGACTTGAGGTTCATATGACAAAACCTGACGTTTCAACTTTGGAAATGCTACAAGAGACTGTTGAGAAGAAAGGTGAGAGTGAGTGAGTGATACACTCCATGAAAATAAGCTTTCAGGTGAACTTTTGGCAAATCCGCAGTATTTTGTCATGCTATCTGTTTGCTAGATACAAACAGCCGAGAAATCCTGCTTTATTTTAACTAGCTGCTAAAACGGAACAATTCTTATACACATTCCCGTAGCAAGCAAAGCAATTGTGAACAATGGAACGATGAAAGCTAAATAACATACAAATACTTTGAATAAAGTTGTCCCTAACTCTTTGACAACACCCTTAGCAAAAGGAAAGTATAAAAGTCGCTCTTGCACCAAACTGAGTTATTAAAAACTTATGGATTGTATCCAGCTTTGTTATTTAGCTGATGGCAAGACTTTGGTTAAGGCTTGGTTCTGTCACTGAAATGTAGAGGGAATAAATTTATTCACAGAAAAGAGAATCAGAGTCAGAGTGAATGTAAAAAGAAGGTGATGTCTGCATACCTGGACAACTTTTTCTGGAGCAGTGATTGCATAAGCAACCATAATAGACTGCCCACCCTCAGCCATACAAAAAAGCCCTGAAGAAAAGTCCATCTCCAACTGCTGCACAGAGCCAATATTACTTGGCAAGTTGTAATCATGTTTAACTACCAGCAGATGAAATACACACCTGACCACTTTTTCATCACTATGTTGGAACTGTGAGATATAGCTTCCCTTCCCCCTTACACTGAGAACAAGCTGTTTTGATCAAAAACATATGAATCATCATCAATAATTCTAACCATAAAAAGGCAGTATAAAAATAAGACAGGAAGTATGACAACTCTTAAAGTTCAACAACATTCATAGCTACAGTATTCTCTCTCGCCTCTTCATTAACTGTTGCCCAACTAACTTACAAATTTCGTATAAGTTTTTATTTGTTTTTGTCTATTCTATTGTGGTTTTAACTTTCTGGGTGTTTTAAGTTATGGTTGTAAATATTTTAGTGATAAATTTATGACATAAACAACAAACAAACTGTCCTGGAAACAGAAGAGGGAGGGAGGGAATCAGCTGCTCTGTGTTCTGTCCTGCCACAGGGCCTACTGACACCAGCTGCACTGTTCTGTTATTTGTTTTATTGTGATTTTATTAACGTATTTTGTTTTTACCCCTCAGTCACCTTGGAAGGGTGTGTATCCTTAATAATGGAACATAAATAACAATAACTAGGACTTGACTTAACATTAAGACTACCAAACCAATTTCCCAGAAAAGATCGTTCAGGAATTCTGCGCAATTATCACCCTCTCAATGTTATTATTGTTTACTTTTAGGTGACTTGATTTTACTTAAAAAGCATAGCAAATGGAGCTTTGTTTCAAAATTATCCACCCAACACACACACTGTCAGGGAACTGCCATCGGCTCAGAGGTGAGGAACAGAAGGGCAGTTGTGTTACAGGGAGCCTCCAAAAGTCTTGAGAAGCAGTTCCTCTTCCGGGGAGGAGGAAAGTCCCACCTCTAGTGGGGAAGAGGTGCAAGGACCAGAGGATGCTTGTGGGAGCCTTAACACCACTCCTAGGCAAGAAGGACAGGAGGGAAACACGCCCTTGCCATCGCCCGTCCTGTGCAGTAGCCTAAGGCACAGAGAAGGAAGGAGAAGGTTGGGAGTAATGAAACTCTTATGTTGGGGGAGGTCCAAAAACAGACCACTCCCGGATTCTGCTAGCAATTGAGCCAGACGTGAACTTTTGATGCTCTTCACTGTAAATAGTTTGCACCTAAATAAAGCCTGTAAAAGACAGGTTGGAGTCCTGCCTGGTTACTCTCGAGCAACCACAACAGCCATCTGACACACACCCTTGTCCTATAAATAAAATTAGTTTACAAATCTGGGCACATACCCACAAAGTTCTCCTGAGCTCAGCATCAGGGAGTTCTGTTGCCAGTTTAAGGTTTTCAAAGCTGATCTTCTCTCGGGGTCTTTGGTTCCAGGCAAAAAGCACAGCCAGCTGAAACGTTGTTACCTCCAAGTCATACTGGCCAACTTCATTCTTAAAAGTTATCTGTTAAAGGGACCAAAAATTATCCATGAACTGTCCTTAAGTACAGACTTGTCTCCAGCTCACCAAGACCAAGTACATATTTACAAAAATACAGAACAGAAGTGACTGGCACATGCATACATACAATTCCATTGGACATAAGGTGATGCCAGTGAAGTTTCCTGCCGCTGTGGTTCTTTTTGTAGAACTCTTCCACCTCAGGGATGAGATCTTCTAATTCCGTGGGCAGCGATACAAAAACCTTTTCAGAACTTCTGGACCAGGCCCCAGCATTCAAAATTTTGATATTCACAGAATCCGCTGTACGAACAAACACCCAGAAGAATTCCAAATCAGAATGTAAGTCACACAGAGCTAACAGCAAAACATCTCTGACAGGTTAGCACAATAAAGAAACTGACTCTTTTCATGCTGGAGTTAAGCAGCGTCATTCTATGTAACACAGGAAAATAAGAGTACCTGGTAGGGCCAGCTTATTATTTTTGTGCATTTCCTTGAAAGCCTGGTTCAAATCTTCAGATACTTTGATATCCTGGAACATTCTTGCCAGCTTATTTACATAATCTGCTGGCATACCTACTTCCTGCATAAAGAGATGGCAAATTAAATGTAGGCACAATAGGATCTTTAAAAGGAAGGGGTTGTTCTGCACAGTAGCATTGTATTTTTCAAATAAGTTAATTCAAAAGGTATAACCCGAATAGACAATATACACATCCCCCCCGCCAGTACTTGACAGCTACACAGGCCTATCAGATAATGGAAAACCAGATGGTCTCAAATGGGATGAAGCAGCATGTTGATAAATGTAAATCTGGAAAACACCAGCTAGTATGGCCTTAGTAACTACTACATTTGGCAGTGTCCAATGATCAGCTCTGCACATCTAACACAGCAAGTCTGAAAATGTCTGTTATGTGAGTTGCATAGCTATATGAAAAACAGTTAGGGCTCTATTTCCCCTCCACCAAGTTTCTTGGGGTTGGATACCATCATGATGCAATTTGTTTACCTACAAATGACTTAGCCAGAAACAAGAGTTTAGCCTCCAGTCCCATTATATAGGCAGACATTCTTCTTTCAGGAAATGAGTAATTCTGCAAGCCTCCAGGGAGATTGCCCCCAAAGTTCCTGCATCAGTCAAAAGTCTTCCAAGGTGTTAACTCACTTACTGAAGGAAGGGGTGCCTACTGACTTCTTGAGGGAGGGGGAAACAAACTCTCATATGAGATGCACCTGCCTAGAAAAGAGAGCCGTGCAATGCTCACAGAGTCCCATGGAGAGGACTGGCAGTGGCTGGAGCTAATGTAAGGGCCACCACTTGGCCATCATGTATATAAATAGCTGTTATATCATCATAAAGAACTTATATCATCATAAGGAACTTAATCTAAATTATGAGTTCTGTGGCTTATTCTGAGAGATTTTGTTTTATAGAAAATACTGTAAGCCTAAGTCTTATGAAACAGAGCTACTACTAATTTTCAATATTTTAATTTTTTAAAATACTTACTTTTAAACATAAAGGCCTATTCTAAGAAGGGAATTCAATAGCACACATCCAATTTGCAGTGCTGAAAAGATACTAATAGGTAGACCACGGGTAGGCAAACTAAGGCCCGGGGGCCAGATCCAGCCCAATCGCCTTCTAAATGTGGCCCACAGACGGTCCGGGAATCAGCGTGTTTTTACATGAGTAGAATGTGTGCTTTTATTTAAAATGCATCTTTGGGTTATTTGTGGGGCATAGGAATTCGTTCATTTTCCCCCCTTCAAAATATAGTCCGGCCCCCCACAAGATCTGAAGGACAGTGGACCGGCCCCCTGCTGAAAAGTTTGCTGACCCCTGAGGTAGACCCTCGATAATTTATATTTAAAACATTAATATTTGCCCTTTTTAATCAACAAACTTAGAGGAATAATAAAAACATTAGGATTTGAGATACTTACTCTCAGCCATTCTACCATATTCTCTTCTATTTCACTATCTGCTGATATATCCAATATAAGACGTCTTGTTAAATGAGCTTTGTGGTATCTCATGAAAACATCTTTGTTCTGCACATACTTGAGCACCAATAGCTGTTTAAAAAAAGCATTAGACTAGTTTCAGTGGTTGCTACTAACATCTATTGTTACTGCACAGCTGAGCCAGGAGGTGGCAAGCTCATACTCCCAAAATGATCTTTCAGCAGTCATGCTCTATGAAATGACTACAGATTTAATTATGTTCCTTCTCAAGCTATCACTGAGGAACAAATGTGGTTTAACAACACAGTTCCACTTTTAATTGAAACGTTCTGCATTTCTCCCTTTTGATCACAGCAGTATCTGATTCTGCAAAAAGACCACACAGTAGCATTCAGAGATTAGTGTGCAATAAAAAGGTAAAGGACCCCCGACAGTCCAGTCGCGAACGACTCTGGGGTTGCGGCGCTCATCTCGCTTTACTGGCCAAGGGAGCCAACGTTTGTCTGCAGACGGTTTTTCCAGGTCATGTGGCTAGCATGACTAAGCCATTTCTGGTGAAACCAGAGCAGCACATGGAAATGCCATTTAACTTTCCCCCTGGAGTGGTACCTATTTATCTACTTGCACTTTGACGTGCTTTCAAACTGCTAGGTTGGCAGGAGCTGGGACTGAGCAACAGGAGCTCACCCCGTCACGGGGATTCGAACCGCTGACCTTCTGATCGGCAAGCCCAAGGCTCAGTGGTTTAGACCACAGCGCTACCCACATCCCTCTTAGTGTGCAATACAGTGTGCTTAAATTTTTCTAAAACAAAAGGTGCCAGGGCTCAAACACAACAGTACATGGGGTCTCTTTAGCTTCCTTCTTACACTACTCACATTATTATTATTATTATTATTATTATTATTATTATTATTATAATATTAATTTTGTATGCCACCCTTAACTCAAAGATCACAGGGCAGTTCACAATATAAAAATACAAAGGGGGGGACATAATAAAATATAAACAAACTAATAACTCCCCCCCCCCCGATATAATAAGGCAAAGTGTGTTGAAAGGGGTTGTGGGTTGGAGGATGCCAAACTTTTAGAACCTCAAAATGCACAGCTGCTCCTGACCTCACAATCCACTAGGAGCAGGAAAGTTTTTCTGAGTAACCTCCACAACTAGAGGCTGCCCTGAGCCCTCAAACTCAGTGCAATCAGAGTTCCAGGGATTTTGTGTGCAAATGCTTCTTTGAACCAGATGTCTCTGCTAATGAGAGCATTGCCAAGTGGGAGAAGCTGCTGGCCATTGAGGCAGACCTAAGGGCACAATCCCACACGTTTTCAGTACATTTTGCATCTTCACACAAGTAATGCATGAAAAGAGGATCTTGTGAAAGGTCTGAACCCCACATCAGCCAACTTAAATTGCATGCAACTGTCAGATTAAGGAATAATACTTAATTGTGCATAAAAGTAAGATGCTACTCTCTGCACCCAGACAGCAACTAGATTAAGAACTGAACTATTGCAGCATTGAACTCCAATGACAGTCTCCCTCCCTGTTAATCCTGCTGTTTTTTGGAGTGATCAAAAGAAATTTTGCGGGGGATCACAATTGTATTCCCCCCCCCCCAGATAAAAACTAGAATCTGCACATACCACTTCTTTAAGCTTTGCTTCAATTTCTTCAGAGGTTAGTTTTTTGCTTAGCGGTGTTTTTCTCAACAACATATCACAATAATTCGCAAGCAGCTCCGGGCACTTGGACTCTGGCTGTGTTTTCAGTCCAACACTAAACGAACATGAAAAGTAGTTATCACAAAATTATACTGAGCAGCCCTCAATGTGAAGTTGCACACCATTATACCAAGTCAGGCTTTTGCTAATAATTAAGGGGGGGGGGACACACTTCAATAAAAAGAGCAAACGTTTACACGCTTTTCTTAAATTCCACTTGCTTCTTTTCCTTCCAAGGGTCCAAATGTTATTTCACAGATGTAATTAATACAGAGAATAGTAATTTGTGTAAATGTGTAAATGAGTTAGCAGAAGGGACTGTACTCAGAAAGCCAGTGCAGCATGTATGAGAGAAGATTCCAAGTTCGAAAGAATTATCAAAACAAACAGCTCCTCCTAACATCACCACAAGCTGTGTGTGACTTAAACTCTGGGCCTACTATTAAATGAACAATCAGAAGTTACAATAGGGAGAATATACAGTACAAAAGCACCACAAGGCAGGCACTTTCATGGGACTCCTCTGAAGGTGGCTTCTTTTGAGCCTCTAGATTAGAACAGTGTCAATTATGGTGGAAGGATTCAGAAATTTCAATTGTTTCAAGTATTTAAATATAATATGGCATTGCAACTTCTAGTAATTTGATGCTTACAATTATCTGTTTATGGTAAAGGACTGAATATACAATGTTCAGCATGGGAAAGATGGATGTAAGCCCAAGGTGGCCTGGAAAACCAACTTTATATAATGAACTTGCCTAATTAACATCAAACAGAATGCAAATAGATTCAAGCCAATATTCAAACAACTTACCCCTTCTGTTTCAATGGTAATTCAAGTTTAAATATTGTGGCATCGTTAACAACAGCTTTATATGCCTAAAATAAAATGGAAACATCCATTCAATTCTCAACACGGGAACAGATTCCAAAACTAACCATTCAAAATCTTCATCTTTCATTTCAGACATCACACAGGGCTGATTGCAAAGCTATGGTTTGGCCACCAAGAACTCCCTGAAGGTTCATGCGCTCCCTACTTTAATTGCAGTATTAAGTTTGAAAGCTAAAGAGAATTAGTGGGAGCTGGCACCTATGCTTCGCTAATCAGAAAAGAGAAGGGGAAATGCACATAGGTGGGTGGAGGTTAGGTGTGTGCAAACATGCTATCATGGAAAGGTTGGACACAGAAGAATGGTAGGAGGAACCAGCTGGAAAGGTAGCAGGAACCAGCTTCCCCAAGGGAAGAAGGCTCAAAGCCTGGGTACTGGAGGTGGGTTGCCGATGGGTGGTCAGAGAGAAGACTGAAAGGAGTAGGTGTCAGAAGCTGAAGAGGTAATAGGGCTTAGTGAGTGGGGAAAGTCTGTGGCAGAGAGAAGTCCAGAATCAGAGCCAGAAGCTGCAGCAGGAGAGGGGGGTGAGAGAAGCCAAGAGGCAGAGGTGAGTCAGGCTGGTGAAAAAGCACAGGTGTCTCCCTCTCCTGCTGCGACTAGCTCCCCTTCCCGCTGGTCTCCCAAGGACTAGGACTAGGACTAGGAGAGTCTCCCAAGGACTAGGAGAGGCATTAGCAAGAGGAGCAAAAGCACAGGCAGTGTCTCAGATTGCTTGAGGAAAACCCTGGAGAAGTGACAGGCAGCTGTGGACCTTCAGTCTCTGCAACTGTCTCCTGGGGCAAGACCTACTGAAGAAGAGCTGATGTGCTCATTTAGGCCTGGCAACCCTGTGCAGACCCTACTTTTTTCTAATAGAGAGTTCACTTACTCCAGGTGACTTACTGCTAGCTCACTCCTGACACATGCAGGGTAATCCCAATTATTAAATCAGCCGAATATGATGTCTGAACTAGCTAAACTATTCATAGAAATGTAACACTTTTGTTGCCTGCATTTTAAAACCTACCATTATATCAGCAGTACACCTAGTATTATTGTATCATCATACCTTGTGATGGTATTCTCCAACATTTTATATACAGTTTATAGTATTAGGACTTTCAATTCACTACTATTTCTATAATCATCTTAACAAATCAACGACTTAGATACTTGGGCAATATTGACATATCATGATTAATTAGGCATGTATAGCTGTGAGAGTATCTAATGTAATTGTATAAGTATATGATTGAAATCTTGCAATTACTTCTATATAGAGAATTCTTAAGATGACAAGTTATTATATTTTTCATTTACATCATGCAAGTCCCATAAGCATCAATAACAAATTGTAGACTTGAAACTTGAAACATGAAGTATGTCATTGTGTTTTAAAACACACAGTGTTAAAAACTGAAACAAATGGCCAACTGAATTAATAACAATCATACCTTATCTCTGGCAGTAAGAAATCTTGGGTCATCTTGAAAAGCTTCTTTAACCAGCTTGCTAAATCGATTAAATAATGTGAGCAATTGTTCTACATACTTTTCAGAATCCTAAAAATTGAAGAAGCAAAGCAACAAAAAATAAAAAGCCAAATCTGTGAGAAAAAATAGCACATTATTATTAATCAGTGGCACTGGTAAACTACACCAATTTTCTGTGAATTACTTATTTTCATGGAGGGTATTGAGCTCAAAAGTAATTACTTTTGCTAGATTTTATGAAGCACATTACCAATTTTAAGTTCAAACAATTTATATAAAGTTTTCTGAATTATATTCCTAAAACACATTTCTTGGAAGAACCCATATTCTACAGAAATTTCTGCTAAGTACAAGCTGTTAGAACAAAGGAACAAGAACTATTCAAAATATATTAAAAATGGAAATTGTTGAGTGTTAGTGGACAATCTGACAGATATCTGGTTACTGTCAGCTTTTTGATCTATCCCTTTTTATAGACTGGAAAAGTACACCAGGTGCTTCCAATAAAACTGCTTCATTTGAGGAAGATGTCCCAGTTATTTAGAAGGTAGAGGTGACTTTACAGGCCACCATCAATTTCAGCTACTTTTCCTATTACAAAAAATACAATTTCACCCCAAGAAGTGATTCAGACGTTATGCTAAACCAAAGACTGGCATTACGTGAACCACCAGCTAAAGGTTTGGGGCTTGGTGTGCCTAGTATGCATGGCAATTCACCTGGTTTGACACTAACCCCAATCCTGGTTTGACACTAACCATGGTTTGGGTGAAACTTGCTTACTAAGATTGGCCTCAAACGAGAACTGGAGGTAGGGAATCACTGCACACAAAAGTTGGAGAGAATGAATGTACAAATCTGAGGCTTCTGACTGCTCATTCGTATCACAACTGGGCAGTCCCACAATGGCATGCTACGTGCTAACTCTAAATGCAGATTGGAAGGCAGAGCCATGGTTAATTTCTCTACCATTAAATCTGGTGCAGGGAATTTATCTTGCCAGTGTGGTGGCAGTTCTTTTAAGATCCCCACGTTCCAGGGATTTGGCATGCTCTTAATTGTGATGACTGCTTTGAAGCAAAGTTTCAATTTGTAATAGAAATCTTTAATTGCTTAATAACCCCAACAAAATTAAAAGCTTGCAGTTTTATTTCATGAGATTTTAAAACCCCAATGATTTTAAGGAAGCAGCAATATTTCCCTACTGTATCTAGTAAACAGCCTGGTTTTCAATTCAATTTCACACATTCATTTCAAGATTTAGTAGAGACTGTGGTTCCTGGGCAAGGCAGGGACTGAAGTGGGAAGGAGCATATCATACTGGATGTAGTTGCAAACATTTGGCTGCATGATTTCTTGGGTGGTAAAAAAAGGCAACCAACACTTTGGACACCTACTTCACACCAAACTGAGAATTAGTTTTGCAAAATATTCCTGATATATAGGGAAAGCTTTCTAAGGGTAAGGGATAAAGTCAAGAAACACCTACTTACAGTAGTAATAGTTTCAGCGGCTGCTACCATATCTGCTAATCCAGCACTAACGATATGCTCTTCCAAATCTTTTAACATAGGCTCTATTCCATTAGGAACTTTATCCATCAATGAAAACATTAGATGCAACTCTGAAGACAAAAAAAGTTGAAGAAGTCACAAGTCAATTCATCTGTAGCAAGGCACCTGGAAGCTTTATTCCAGAGAAGCTTTATTCTGTGAACCGCCCTGAGACCTCCAGGTATAGGGCAGTATATAAATTCAAATAATAATGTCTCCAAATTGCAAGATGTTTGATTCATGCTCTCTTAATTGCAAAACGCTCCTCCACTTCACAAACTATCAGTGGGAATTCTATGAATAATGACTTGAGATTATCCAGTGGGTCTGTTTAGGCTTAACCTGGGCTCTGTACAAACCACAATGTGCAAATTGGAAGCCAGCCTTGAGAATGCACACTTTCTCCTCCATGAACCAATTTTCCCCTTTCCTTTCTAGCATTAACCATAGTCTTCCATCACATACACACCATGGTTAATCAATACCAGGATCCTTGTAATCTAGGCTTTGAACTATGGTATACGTGTATATAAGCAGTATATAAATGTTGTGAAAATAAAGTAAAATAGGCTTGTTGGGAGAAGACAGAAGCACCCTGAGGCTCACAGCAATCAAAGCAGATGTGAAATGTTTTTTTAAAAATCTGTATGTACTTTATTAATAAAATACACTATAGTAAAGAAAGAATAAAAAGGAATATAGTGCTGATTTTAAATAGCCAAGCTCAACCTCTGACAGAACAAGCAAGTAGGAAGTCTCTCATCATGCTACCACTGAGGTGGATGAAAGGAACTTACAGAACAGTAGTAGTCATGGCCCTTTTGAGAGTGTGCTAAGATGGTGGTGAGCTGCCTGCAGAAAACATTAGCCTAGCTCTAGAAGGCTCCAAAGTAAGGCTCTGCACAGGCACAATACCGATAAATGGGACTGCACTGGGACCATGACAGAGAACTATATTAACCCTTGGAAGGGAAGAGAAGAGAAGAGAAACTACCTTGAGTGCCATCAGGGGGAAAGGCGGGGAATGAATGAATAAAATAAATAAAAGGAAGAGAAGGAAGGGAAAGAATGCATCCTCAAGGAGGACTCCTGATTTGCTGCCTACAGTTAGCCAGGGTCAGCATTACATTTTATGTAAACCACTCAGAGGTTTTTAAGAATAAGCAGTATATAATTCAAATTAAGTATGTAAAACAAATAAATCACTGATTCATTCAGGGAAGGATGCAGAGGAAAGCAAAACTGTGGGGGAAGAAGTGGTTTTATGGACCAGTCTTCTCCAGGACTATGCAGCGAAATTCACTGCAATAGCCCATGTTCACTAATCAATTTCTCAATAGTTCCAAGTTCCCATAAAGTCTCATTCCCCTTGAGGACTGAAAGTTATACTTGTACGACGTTTGCTACCTTGCTATATTCAGCTCTGGACTAGTGCCAAAGAAGTGCTGTCAGGATGAGAAGCCAAGCATATTTTTTAAAGGTCAGATACCTTTTGAATTCCCAGGCCTAACTGCAGATGTTTATACCATGAAAGGTGGAACCATCCATTTTGAACTAATTGCTATTTTTTTATAAAAAACAACAACCCCACAAATAACATATACCATGTAGTGGAGTAAATTAAACAAAAGGTTATAGTGTGCAGGGTTGTTTGCTTATGCAGTCTCTTTCTTCTGATTTCCACCCATGGATAATAATGTATTGAAAAGCAACTCAGAATGACATCACTTGTCATCAATATAAACCTTTGCCAAAAAGGCACATAAACTAATAGCATTCCTAGGGCTTAAAGATATGCCTGTTCACCTAAATGATAAAAACTAAGTAGACCCAAAAGACAGACAAGGGTGTTGAAATACAGCTAAAAGCATGCAGCAGCAATCATAATGCAATATGGTGGGGCCAAGTGTGCTTTCAGCTACCACTGGATTAACCCTCATTCAGTTACATGAAATGCACTGAAACTGCAATGAATGAATATAAACATCCCGATGTGTAATATAGTGGTTCAACTATTAGACTGTGCAGGTAGAACAGATTTCAGCTCCCACTCAGCCATGAAGTTAACCTTAGACCAGCCACTATTCCTCAGACTCACGGAATTAACAGGGTTGTTTTGAGGATTAAGATGGGGAGAATAACTTTGTGCACAGACCCTGAACTCCTTGGAGAAAGGGTAGGATAAAAGTGCAACAAAGAAACATGTGATAAAATATATTTACACATAGCCATGCAGGGCAGCAAGCAACTCTGAACTGGTTCTACGTCAAATTGTATTTCTTGTGTGCTACTCTTTACAAAAGCAGTAATATAAATCAGTTATATATTTTACTCTGTCCATACCAATCTAATGACACAGATTTATGCTACACTTCACTTACTTTCCGTTTCATTTCGTTTGATCATGCCTTGGCATTCAGCTAAAATTGTCTCCTTAAAAGATGTCACCAGAGCATTCACACAGCACTCCATAAGCTGAAAGGTAGAAGTGCAACCATTAGTGTACTTAGGATGTAGAAACGCATCAGCTGAATTGAGATGATCTTGCAATCATGTTTTGGAGGATGAGGAACATTCCACACACCCCTTTCACCCTCCCTCATGCATGCCTCAATCAATCACTTCCTCTTTTAATCAAGCCACAATTTGCAGCAGACATTACATTAGGCAATACTAGTGGAGGAAACAGAAGGAATACAGTCAAGCTCCTCCCTCCATGAATTGTCACCTGATAGCAGCCATTACATTAGGCTACATAAGAGAAGACAGAACAGATGTGGGGCCACTTCATCTGTGCAGCTGAGACACCAAGAACTTATGAACTCCTTGAACTCTTTCCAATCCAGTTTATCATTCAAAGAACTGGTAACTAAGAACTTACACCTGAGTTTGCTTATTTATTCCTCCCTCCCAATCCATTTTCCTTTGGTGTGGAGACTTCTCTGATTGTGAGAATGAGGAATGGGAGGGGACTGTCTTTTTTTAAAATGATATGGAAGACATTTTGGGTGAAGTGTTTGGGGGAGATTGAACCCTTCAAACTAGGACAGCACACCAGGATCATTTTGTGCTTTGCAATTCTGGTTTGGAGGGCTTGCTCAAAATATGGTTTGGAGGAGAGCTTTCCAAACTTTTCATGTTGGTGACACACTTTTTAGACATGCATCATTTTGTGACACGGCAATTCAGTTTTACTAGCAAACTGGTGGTTACCTTTCCAGCCCCAGGGGAGTATTCATGTGACACACAGTTTGGGAAGCTCTGGCTTGGAGGATAATCTGAAATCAGCTAGTCTCCAGTTTTGCAAAATACAAAACTCCCCAGTATGAAGCAAATTTAGGACACCCCCTATAGTAGATAAAATTATGTTTATACACATTTTGACTATTGTGAGTATTATTTATTCTTCTTCATCATCATCATCATCATCCACTCTTCACCATGAAGTTCCAGGGTGGGTTACAACAATTTTGAATTACAATATTAAAAACAGTTAATAAAGATTATAATCAAGGGAACAAGGGTTCTAAAACACAGGGATAAAAAAGCAGAAGCATGTACACATTCTACAGGGCAATCCCATACAAAGTCCCACAGAGCTCGGTGATGTTTGCACCCACGTAAATGGGTATACAATGGTATATAATTATACCTGCTATATATAGCTAAAACTAACACATACCGCTTCTACAGAGTTACATTCCCGCCTGGTTTCTAAATACCGTAGTGCTCTTTTTTCTTCTTCCTTTAATTTAGCATCTGCCTGTAGAGAGCAGAACAACGATTACTTAGAATATTAACATTAACAGGACCAACAACTTCATACCAACACCTTTGAACTTACATATTTCATGTAATTCTGAACACCATTTTGTTGCAAATACGAAGGGGCTTGAGTTCTATAAAATCTCTCTGTTGAATCAAGGTATGCTTTTTCAAAATTATCCCGATAAATCTGGAGTTTGTCTTCAGGATTAGAACACAGATTAACTGAAATGAGGAATATAAAGTTAAAGCATTCTTCCTGGGCTTCTATATGATGAAACACACTTACTTCTCCCATTAATGACAATGAATATAACAATAGGCAGAAAAACATAGTCTTGCTTTCCATTTTTTAAAACAATTCCTGATCATCTGGACATAAGGCTATGACAACTTAGAAGTCTAATAAGAGGAATAAAAGTGTGCTTTTTAGGGTAATTTTAGATTGTAAGTTAGCAGGTAAGGGAGCAATCCAAACCCACGACTTGTCTCAGGATGAGCGAATAAAGACCCACAGGATCTCTCGCTCATTCAGCCGATTCCTGGTGCTGCTGAGCTATCCTGGCGTAAGCCCCATATACCAACTTAGGCAAAGATATGCCAGTCCTAACTCCCTCAACCTGTCAGCTCAGTCACCTGAGTCATTACTGAAAGATCTTTCCAGCGTAAGACCTGAAAAATGGGCATTCTAGGAGAGTGGCGAGGGCTGGGCCAGGCCGGGAGGGCTAACTCTGGAACTTACAGCACCAAAAAATGTAGTGTTTAAAAAATATTGAATTTACATTCCACCAACCCATGGGATTTCAGATTCCTCCCCCCCAAAAAATAATAATTCCCAGGGCATTTGCCTGTGCAAAAGCAGCAGTAACATGAATCTTAAGATCATCACTGATGGAAATGTCTGAAGAAATTCCTTATTTACTAATCAAGACAAGGGACAAGTTTCAAGCATCAAGAAAAACAAACCCTTATAGTTCAAACACCTTTGGAAACTGCTCTTGCTGCTGGACCACAGAGATTACTGGTCTTTTCTGTACACTTGTCATCAATCCTTTTGTCAATGCAAATTGTAGCTGGAGGCAAACTATGATGGTTTGTATATTAATGGGGTTCTGAAGACATGTCCTATAAAACAACACATACCATATGATTCTCTAACACCAATGACAAGTTGAGAGTCAAATGCTTCCCCTAGCCTTTCAGCATGGACCAGCTTCATTGCACTGTCTTGAAGGCGAGTCTTTATATTTGAAAATATGGATTCGTTCCAAGTGTCTAACATGAGCTGCAAAGACAGAAAGAAGAAGAAATAACATTAAAAGGTATGTACAAATTCTCAAAAGGCAACCCATTAAAAACTGGCCCTGGAAGGGCCTGGCAAAAGTTCAGTTTCAGATTTAAACTTATTTCTCAAATAGTACAGAATGTCCACATGACAGCTATTAAAAAAAAACAAATGTTCTGTTACAATTGCCCCTCTCTTTACCAAGGACTAACAAAAACAAAAAAAAAGGTCTCCAATGAGGTTTGTGGTCACTTTATAGTGAGCATTGTTAATTGAGTAGAAAGTGTGTTTTAAATAACTCCAGCTAATTATGCGCTCACTCTGTCTTATCTTTAAAACTCAGGGAAACATAAACCAACTGCTTTTTTTGGCCACACTCTTTTTCACACTTTCAAAGGAAGAACATATTCATCACCTACCTACAAATTTGTTTAAGAAAAAAGCAGCAGGAATATGCAAAGCTACCACTACATTGGATGAATAGCACTGCATTATGGAATTGTGCCTGGCAGTGGAAAGAGAAGCAGTTCAGTAAATCATCAGTTCTAACCCCCACTTTAAAGTGATGCTTCAGTATAACTATGGACGATGCAAGATTTCGCTATGCTATGCTATGCTATGCTATGCCATGTATTCGTGCTACAACAAACTCTCTTTGTGATGGTGTATATTTACAGCAAAGAACTTACCTTTCGTACAATACTGTCTTCTACATTGGACTTCTTGTTGCTGCCTTGTTTGCCCATGAGAGTAATCTCTAACTGACAAAATGGCTTGGGTAAGATATCACACTGCGTGAAGAATTTACGCCACTCTACAATATAGGCTTTCAGTAATGCAGTATCATCTTGGTGGCTCAGCACTCTCTGAAAGAAGAGATGGCTCAAAATATTATCATCTTTATTTGTTAAGTTTCTATACCACCCTTCATCCGAAGATCACAAGTACAGTATAAAAACAGATACAGTTTAAAAACACACATGAGTATTTCTAATGCCTACTACCAATGCAGCTATTGATTCTTTTTTTAAAAAAAGTTATGCCATACATAACACAGAGAATTCTGATGTTACAAACACAAACTTGCAAAAAAGCTACAAGATGACAATCGCCCAACAGCTGCACAGTACACACCGCCCTATCCAGGGAGATTTGGATTAGGCGACCCATCATGTTTGTGGTTATTCTCAGTTCTGTATGCAAAGTTGAGCTGCCTTTGAGAAAATACACTTTTGAGATATCAGGAGAAAAGAATCTACTTGTGGACAAGTTGAAAACTTACTGCTTGTGCTTGTTTAATAAAATCAAGGATATCTTCTTTCAAAGCCTGGTGTATTTTTGCTGGGCCTTTATCATCCCACAAGCAAACGCCATGCACATCCCTAGAAAATATATACATTCAGTCAGGTCAAGATAATACTAAACTGTATAGCTGAAATTTCAGTTTAAGTGGCCACTTGATAATAATGTCCTCAAGCAACCCCAGTTAAATGTCAACAATATAGTGCCTACCCACAGCTGGGGAAAGTGGGACCAAGCATTACTTTGTCCATTAGGCCGTTTTAAATAGACATATCAGCATATACAAATCTGTACATGCAATATTAATGTCTGAAGTCAAATAATTCACAGTAGAAAAAAGAATCTGGCACTTTATCATTCATTTACAAAGCCCACTGTTACAGAGTATGCCTAACCAAAGTTGCCATCCTGGGAAACAGAACTATTTCCAGGTGGAGAAACACCATCTCCCCGGAAAAAAATGGAACCGTTTTAATGAGGCACACATAAAGAAAGGGCTGCAGCTTAGTGCTAGATCACATACTTTTGTAAACATCCCAAGTTCGTGCCTGGCTTCCCCAGTTGAAGGTGTTTTGGTAATAAGTCTAAGACAGCCCTGACTGAGACCCTTCAGAGCTGCTACTGGTCATAATTAGGTTAACAACTAGCGGTTTGTTAGCAAAAGCTGCTCTCCTGAGATGTTCTGACAATCTCACATACCCCAGGTGCTCATCACCTTCTTCCTTCTGGACTTCCAGCAATATGAGGTAGTGAGATGAAGGCATAGGAAAGCAAATAAAGAGGCAAAGCCCTTCTCTCACTCGCAGAGCCAGATATCATTCTGGTTTCCCTGCAAAATGGCTAAAAAATGGACAATATTTGTCTCTGCTCTCACTTAGGCACTCCAGTGTGTCTCTTCCCTAACTTCAAGTATCAGAATGAAACTGGATTTTCTAACATGTCCCTTTGGCTAGAGGGAGAGGGAGAGGGCTTGGTCACTCACCCACCTTTAAGATTATCCCACTGATAAAACCAGCCGACAACCATTTATATAGATGCTATATAAACCATTAGTATGACTCAATATATATATAGAAGCTCTTTATGTCCTTATTCGAAACTATCAGATCTGGAGCTTAGAAAACCTATGAGTTGTATCCAACTAAGGTTTACTCACAGTAGACCTGCTGAAATTAATGAACATAAGTTAGTCATGCCCATTAATTTCAATGTGTGTACTCAGAGTAGGACTACAACTTAATCTGCCACCCATGTGACTGCCAAATCCTCTACGGAGTCACTTTATGGCAATCTGTCCTGCAAAGATATCTCATATGAGGTTTCACCTTTGCAAGAGCAGGTGATGAAATTCTCAAGACTTCTTGCCCCCGATTGCTTGCCCCTTCCCTCTCAAGTTTGCTACATTATTTTAATTCCACTTACGAAAGGGTCACTTTCATCCGCTCATTCTAAGCACACATCAAGAGAGAGAAATCATATTAGGGCAAGCCCACAAGCTTACCTAAGAGCAGCGAGGCCCTCTGGTCAGCAAGTATGGTGTGTTACACACTCAAGTAAGCTCACTTGCATACAAGGCATGGGTACCATCTCTCCTATGAACATATGATTGCCCATGCATGTGTCTCCATCCTCCAACCTCCCAATCTTCATCTCTCAGCTCAAGGAACATCGGCCGGAGGGGTGGGGTGGGGGAGAGAATGTCAGGAAAAGGCTTAACAGCAACTCCCTTTTTTGGCAAGAGCAACTTGAGGAGGAATTCATAGGTTACGGGAGTCAGCCCTGATAGCCAGGGGCTCGCTAGTTCAAGTGACCATTACAGCCCAGGAAGCAAGCCCCTTCTACTGCTAGTTTTTAGAAGGAAAAACCCTGTCAACAAAAAATGGAACAAATGTTCTTTAAAAAAGGGTATGTGTGTTCCATAAATACGTCCTGAAATCCATTTGTGTGTGCGCATATTTTGTAAATGCAGCACTGCTAAAAGCTGCTATTAGCTTCGGAAATTGCTCTTTTCAGCATATTTTCAGCTCTGAGTAAAGCACTGATTAGAATTTAGACTTCTGTGGACAGAATAGCAATAGATTGTGCTATATAAAAATAATTGTCCAATCATTTTATCAGAGAAAAATTACTTGAATGTGGAACCTATGAGAACAGTACATCAATACATAACAGTTTAAGTAATGATAATCCCAAATAAATCACTTCATTACCATTCTAATTTTCAAAGTCAATTGCTAGCTATCTTGAAAACAAATGAGTATCCTAAGTAAGAAGTCTATTACAGGGTCTTTCCTTAAACAACTGTTTCAACAAGATATTACAAACCATTACCATTGTTCTATTACCCAAGAATTACAAATGATACACACTACTTACGAAAATAGATCAAACCACTGCTGTTTCGTAACAGATTCCTGGCGCAAAAGCTTCAGAACAATGGGGCGCATGAAATCCCATTTGTCTTCAAACTGAAGTGAACCTTTATTCTTCAAGAAAGAAGACAGCATACTTTAAATACAGGTCAAATAAGCATTAATCTTGCAGCCCAATCCTATATATGTTCATTCTGAATCCAGTCCATTTTGCTCATTGGGGCTTCCAATTACATGTGCACTTGAGTCCACCTGTAGTCAAATAGATCAACTAGACAACCACTTCTTTAAATAACTCATTGCATCTTACCCTGTGAAGTTTCATGATCACACCGTGTTATCTGCAATCCTCAGGGGACCAAACTTGGTAGAAATCATAGCACACATTGGTTTTCCCAGGTTCAGACTTCAAACATATTGAACTAGCCACCTTTTAAAAATGCCCCAATGAGAGATTCATCTCCTATCCCCCTAAGTTGTATATGATACTCCAGCAGGTACATTTAAGTAATAATCCAGAACTTAAACAAGAAAGAAACTTTTTAAGTCATGAGCCACAAAAAGGGGAGACAATGAAAAACTGACAAAATGCATTTTCATTGTTTTATTTATCTGCATTGTGCTGGAGGTTTTCAAAAACACTGTAACCTTATAGCACTAGGGATATGGACCACCTCATGCAGCACATTTTAAACTTGGAAGCAGATTCTGAAGTACAAAATTCTTCAGACATACATCCAGGTGAGGTATGTGCACTCTGTAATCCAACTGACAGCCAACAAGACGGTTTGGGTCCATTTAAACACAACTGAACACAGGGCTCTATTGCTCTCAGTCCAGCATATTCAGTGTGTCAATATTGCTGTTTTGTTGCAAAAAGGTACGGTAGGAGGAAAAATACATGCAAATATACTTGACACTTAAAATGTGCCTGCACTGAACGCTTTTCACAAATTCTCATGTTCTTGCTGATAAAGAAACACACACAAAAATTATTCTCCTTCAAGCGAGAGTGATAGAGCTACAGTGGAAACACCACATCTACCCTGTGATCAGGAAAAGCCTATTGCAGTGGAGACAGTGCATGCAAATTGAGAGGGTCAGAAATCCATGTGAGAAAACACTGTATGCAGATACAAATGACACACTGCACTAACCCAGACATTCATTCAATCAAAGCGAAAGGACTAGGTATTCAAGTTGAATAATAATGATTATTTTGATATGCTGCCATACTAGGAGTTTGGATTTTTAAGCACTGAAAAATTGAATGCAACGAAATATCATGAGCCTCGGAAATTCAAAGATCTCTGCTGGATGGGAGTGAAGGCTTGTTTCCCACAGTGGCCATCACCAGACACTCATGGGAAGCCCACAAGGGCAATTGCTCTCCCCCGCTGTTGTTCTCCAGAGACTGGTGTCCAGTTTAAGAGAAGGGTTAAGACATTCACAAATTTTCCATATTTAGACGGGAGAGGAACAGGAAATTGTACGGCATTCATCCAATTTCTGCACCATGCAAGAAGCAAACACATTCTGCATTCAAACATATTGTGCTCACTTACAACTTAGACTCTATTTGCCCAAACTTTCCTTTGATCTTTTCACTAAGGATGTGTTTCATGACTTGCCTTTAACTGGTTACTTACACAGAGACTTTAAAAGATAGTTATCTTTATGAGGATAATGAATTTTCTCAAAACTGAAATGCCAGACACTTTTAATATAACTTCCTTTACTATTCTAGGTGCATTTAAATGAGTGAGAAAAAGCAGACGCTTCATCTCAGGGTCATGGGTTCGAGGCCATGTTGGGTAAAAGATTTCAGCATTGCAAGGGGTCCCTTCCACATGGTCCCTTCCAACTCAACAATTATATGATTCTATGGCATCTTACGGGAGAGCAAAAAATGGCCACAAATGAAGGGAAATGGAACTGGTGTAACTTGACTGTTCCTCAACAGTTTTCTTCAAATATAGCTAGCTTATGGAGCAAGCTAGTTGCATTTAATGTATCAACGTGGAGAAAGCCCATGCTAAATTTCAGACAATCTGAACAAATTGCCTGGATTTTAATAACACAGAGAATGTTCTGCATTTACAATGGTATAAAATTTCATTACCTATCCCCCTTAACTATACAGTGGTGCCCCGCAAGACGAATGCCTCGCAAGACGAAAAACTCGCTAGACGAAAGAGTTTTCCGTTTTTTGAGTCGTTCCGCAAGACGAATTTCCCTATGGGCTTGCTTCGCAAGACAAAAGAGACTCGCAAAAGAAGAGACTCGCGGAACGGATTAATTTCGTCTTGCGAGGCACCACTGTACTGGCACAATTATGCCTATATAACAAGTTGCCATTGCCTCATTCCACACAGCAGTAATACAAAGGGACAAAAGGGAAGAATTCTAGCCAGTCTTCTAGCACAGCGTGGCAGGCAAAATTTTAGCTTTTTACCTTAAGCAACTGCAGGTAGCCTATTGTGACATGCTGCAGAACCTCAGACTCTGAATACCTTCTGCAAACATCATTTTGTCCCCATCCACTCCAGTCTTCCTCATAGGTAGCTGAGAACAGCAGCCCTCCACCCCACCCCAGGCAAGTTGATTTGCAGTCTTTTCTAGGAAGAGAGAAACTAGCACATAAGGCACATCTACACACACTCTCTCTATATATATATTATTCTACATTATTATAATATATATATTATAATTTTAGAACGTGGTTTGTCTCAATGCATTCAGATGCCACTTGAGATATCATCATCAAATTTGATGGATCCCAAGATGGAGGAGAGTTTTCGTTTATGTTTGGAAATGGCTGCAGGCCATTTTGAATCAAAATGGTAGACAGAACCATTCCAACCTGCACCAGTTTGGACACATTTGAAGATAGTGGGAGTGGGAGGAGGTGCTATTGTCAGTGGAAGTGGAGATGCCATGACCCTGCAACACAATGAACTGGGACACCATGGGGGGAAATGATATCAGTGAGGGGTAGGTAGGCATGCCTGGCACAACAGTCAAGTACATACAGCAGCAGTGCAGGAGCCACCCATCAAGGGTACAAGTCTGCTGGCTGCAGAGGTTTGCTTCACCAGTGGGTTCCCTGCAAGGAACACGCTGGTGAAGCAGCACCCATCCACTAGGCTTTGATTCTCTTGCTCTCTGCAGTGTCTGTGGAGTGGGGGGGAGGTACAATGTCTCCATGCCCTGCCCCGCTCCTGACTGTATAGGAATTTTTAAAACCCTAAATAAGCATTAGTCCTGTAGCCAAAATGATTGGGGCTCAGGTCCAGTTTGGGTGTCGCTCAGGTTGGGGCTGATCTGGACTCTCAGATCAGGCCAATGAGAGTGTGTGCACTCACCTAAAAACAAATTACCTATTTATAAAACTCAGTAATTCTTGGTTTCATAGAATTTCTGAGCAACACTGGTTAATATCAGCTAGTAGTTAACATTTTCATACACATACATGTTGCTGGGATGAACAAATTCACTATGTATATTGGCAGAGAATTTAAGAGGAACTGTTACTCAGATGTTGAGCAGATGCCAGAAGCTACTCTGATACTAAGAAAACATTTTATCTACCCATTTTATATACCCATGACAGCATCATATGCTGTGGTTATTCATGAGAGCCTTGTATACTAAATACTAAGAATTTACTGATGTTATTGGAATCATATATGCTCCATTGACTACTAGGGTTCACATGGCTTTTTTATCACTGTATTTGTTCTAGGAGCCAACATTATAGATGCCTGAAACATGAAAAATAAGTCCAAAGACTGCTTTAATATGGCTTCATTGCAAATCAATGGAATTCTGGTCCTACTGTTATAACACATTAGCATCTGTTTTATTGCTGCATTTTATTGCAGAAGTCAAAACTTAGGGAGTTTAGCAGGTTGTGGCAGTAGGTAGGAAATTGACAACTGCCTAATTTGCAAGACCGACTTGGGCTAGGAGATGGAGTCAAGAAGCAATGACTGGGCGACATAGGAAATCAGGGGTTATAGAGAGGCTGGGACAAGTGATGATGGCTGCTACAGACTGCACCAGAGTGAGGACCCTAGGAGAGAGAAAGAAGCCACAATATATTTGTATTGTGGCTTATTCAGATGTCACTGCACTGTTGTCAATGAGACATACTCCTATGTAAATGAATACCAATTCAGCCTTATAGCTGTTAGCCATATGAACACTGTCTATAATGCATTCACTTAGGCCTGGGCATCTTAACAAACCCCAGAGATCCAGCACTTGGTAGTCAATCTCAAATACCTGCCTCAGGCCTAAACAAGGAAAGGAGATGGATTTCACCAGCAGATGGAGAGGGAGGAAAGACCAGTGGTAAGGCAGGGAATGAGGGAGGCAAAAGGACAGAAAGCCAAAAGGGAAATTCATGACTGGGCATATTTGTCCCTTTTAGCTTCTGAGTAGGAAGGAAGGGCTGATCAGCACTTGTGAGGTTGGGTGCATGTTCTCCATAATAAGGTGAAGAAAAGGGGACTAAGTTAGAAAAACAGCCAATGGTTATTTATTTAACTTCTTGTTTCTCCTGCCCTGGTCAGAGCAAAAGAACGAACTGATCTGACCTGGCTCCTGCAGACTAAGCCAAGAACCTGCCTGCGTTCAATAGAAAGACAAGAAGAAAAAGTGGCTCTAGAAAGAGAGCGAGAAGTGCCTGTCTGCTAGTAGAAAGAACGGGAGAACTCCAACTAGATGGTGACGTGTAGGGAGAAACAGTGTATTTACCATACCTAGTTTAATAGCTCAGCCTATTCCAAAGCCACATGGTAACATTTACAGGTAACTGGGAAGCAGTTCAGAGGTTGGGCTTTATTTGCCAAGAATGCTATTGTGCACGGATGGCAAACTTCTGTACTCTCTGGAGCAATTAAAGTTCTTCAGACTTTAAAGAGCCAGTGCCATTAAAGCCTGCCATACATGGTCTGGCTCTATTACTAAGTTGACATCCCCCAGCACATACACTCAGATGGGGTGTCTTCATCATCACTGGTAGTACAGATAAACGAATGTGTGTTTCCTGAAATATCCCCTCATGGGGTTAGAGAAGAGTCATCAGGTGGCCAAATAAAGATACCTCCAGGGGAAGATGAGGCCCATAGGTCACTGGTTTGCAACATGCTCTAGAAAAGGGAGTTTGACAGATGGATTACAGCCATCAAGGCCTCGACATTTCAATTTGGTATCACTATATATTTCTTGGAAGACTTCTGAGGTAAGTGCCTCTTTCTAAAAGCAGCCTCATATTTCACTTCATAATCCCAGTCCTATCAAAAGTAAGATCAAAAGCATAAATATTTCAACCTGCTTGATCTTAGGTTTGCATGTACTTAATTTTAATGTTGGAGATGTTTTTAGAGTATTGTTTCAAGAAGAAAGCACTGTACTTCTACATGGGCACTATTTTACATCCCTTCTCTTGGTTATACATACCTAAAAATTCAGACACAGGCAAAACTTAAACCTCTTTCATAATTTCGTGAAATTTCACATTCACAAAACAACCTCTTCTGATTATATTTTAACTTCAAAGTATCTGAATTATCTACTGGATAAATGGCATTCATTTCTCCAGTTATGAAAATCTTGATGTGTACAGGAAAAAGGCATAGGTTAACTTTCACAAGAGTATACTTTCTCCTGAAAGTTATTACAATAATTTAAAAAATCTATTTATCAACAAGAGGTAGAAAAGTAAGTCTTTTGTCCTCTCTCAACCTATCATTTGACAGCAACATGATCAGGGGACAAGAGTTATCAAATAAGTCAATTAATACAATAACACTTTTTCAATGGTTTGGGCTTGTACATTTTGCATAAAGCAAAGAAGTTTTGGCTATTGTATTTTTATTTTGCTATAGCAAAATAGCTTATAACGTTCTCACGTTTTTATCTCATATTTAGGATTTTTTTGCTGCATTTTTGTTTTAAACTAGAGATTTTAGTTATATTAGCAGCATAAACATTTAATAAGCAAATAATAAAATATACCTATTTGTTCTACAATCTCTTACAGCAGTGTTTAGCTTAAAACAAGTTCACCAGACATCAATTTTCAAAAAAGCTAGTGCCAACCTGCTTAATGCATAACACCCAAGTCTAGTGATTAAATGACAATTTGTTACAATACCTATCAGGAATGGAAAACATTCTAAATTTCTTTATTTCAGTCTCAGAGTTTGGGGACAAAAATCAAATTTAATGGGTCAGCCACACATAAGATTGGGGGAGGGAAAAATCTATATTGGAGATTTCTCCAGCCCTACCCTCAATTATTTTTGACGCAGGATGCGGGTGGTGCTGTGGGTAAAACCTCAGTGCCTAGGGCTTGCCGATCGCATGGTCAGCAGTTCGAATCCCCGCGGCGGGGTGAGCTCCCGTCTTTCGGTCCCAGCTCCTGCCCACCTAGCAGTTCGAAAGCACCCCTAAGTGCAAATAGATAAATAGGTACTGCTTTATAGTGGGAAGGTAAACAGCGTTTCCGTGTGCTGCGCTGGTGCTGACTCGCCAGAGCAGCTTCGTCACGCTGGCCACGTGACCCGGAAGTGTCTCCGGACAGCGCTGGCCCCCGGCCTCTTAAGTGAGATGGGCGCACAACCCTAGAGTCGGACACGACTGGCCCGTACGGGCTGGGGTACCTTTACCTTTACTTTACCCTCAATTATTGCCACTTTGCTATATACCAGGAAGGGCTAAGGCTGTATCCTCCAGATGTTGTTGGACTAGAACTCCCACCACTCCAGGCTATGACTATGCTTGCTGTGGCTGTTGAGTTCACAATTTCCAGAGGGTCCCACATTGGCTACTCTCTGCTATTCACAAACACACACAATCTTGAGCACACACAAGCTGCTACATCTGTGCGTTTTAAGAATACTCTCCCCCCACATACTCACTCCCACTCCCACCCTTCCTGCACTATTTTCCTTTGACAGCTTTACTCCTTTTGATATTTTCTTTTTTTCAGCATCTCCAATCCTCAATTCAATTACAATACTGAGCACTTGTTTTTCTTTTATGTCCCCAAACACACTCACCCACTCACTGCCTATGCTCCTGATTTGTTATCTAATCTGTTTCCTAGCTCCAGTCCTTCTGTTCCTAGCCTGAGTTTTACCTGCCTTCTACAGCTTACCCATCCTCTGCTTTCAGTTTAATTAATGAAAGGGATGAAAGGATCCCAAACGTGGAGTGTAAGAGCACATTAAAGTTTGTAGTATTTCATCACCCTTCTCAGTCCATGCTTCCAGTTGAAGATGGGATTCATTTACATCAGAACAAACTAGTGTTCAGAAGCAAAAGGCTGGCACTTCTTGTAGGATACATGGGAGATCAAGGGGAAAGGGCAAAAGATAGCAACTGGGAAGCAGATGTTAACTGCCCTGAGATATTTTGATGAAGGGCAGTGTATAACTCAAATAAATAAATAATCATAACAAATGCGCAAAGACAAGTAGGCCCCTCCAGCAGAAAATTTTGGATATGATTAAGGGGAACAAAGTGGCTGACAACAAATCTGATTTTGGGGGGCAAAATCCAGTGGGAAGCGGTCCTGCATATTCCCCACTGAAAACCCTTGATGGTTGGAGGAGGGGGGTGGAGAATACATTTAGGACCACCATGTCTTAGAGCACTTGTCATTTTCCTCAAATGCTGTTTCTTCCCCTGCCTTCACCCTGCAATACACAGGGGCTGAAATCCAGAAAAACCTTGTGAAGGGAATGCAACGCTCCCTTCACCTTATAAGATGCGCACACATCTTATAAGATGTGGACACAGGTTAAGTCGGATGTGCTCCACCCTAGTTTAGAAAAATGAGACATAACCCAAAACACGAGTCCGTTGCATTTTCGTTCACTTCCAACCTTTCAGTGCAGGCTTCCAACCTTTAGACTCGTGGCTCTCCGCCTTCCTACCATGTAACCCTAACCCTGGCAGTCGGGTCTCTTTAGGCAGGCACCCAGAAGCCAATATGTTTTGCCTATGATATCTCTGCTTTGTTACGGCGGTGCTGCAATAAGCCAACGGGGGTGTTTAACTGCATCCTCCCAAGATCCAGAGCAAACTTGTCGGAAGTGCTCCTCAGTGCTTTGAAAAAAACAACACCACACACACAGCACAGCAATATATATAGCACAGCACATTTTATATATATATATATATATATATATATATATATATATATATGCTTTAAAAAAAAACCACACACACAGCTATACACACACACACACACACACACACATACATACAGACCAGCACATTACATCTACACACACACGCACATATACATATATATACATATATGTGCTATATATGTGCTATATATATATCCCTCCCTCTCCTTATCAGCCAGGCAGCTCCTCCCCACATATCACCCAACCTCCAAATGCCGGAGGTTCCCTCAGGCATGCTAGCCGCCCAACCAGGCCGGGGGTTGCCTCTCTCTCACCTTTAACAGATTAGACGTCGCCATGTTCCTCACAAAACACACAACACACAGAGAGAAACAGGCGCCCTTGCGGGGCCTTCACAAGCCGGCGGCGGCAGCAGCAGCTGCTCCCCCGTCGTCCGGGGCTGGTTCTTCGGGCTGGGGCCGCTTTACATGGTCTCGGCCGCCCCGCGCGGGACGGAACCGTGTGGGGAGCCTCGGCTTGGCGTCCACCTGGCCGCCTCAGCCGGTGGGCGACGGGCTCCTCGCGGCTCCCCTGCCTCGGTTCTCAGCGCCTCATGGCGGAATCAGCCCAGACAGCGGGAGACTCCGGACGCTGGAGGAGGAGGAGGAGGAGGCGGTAGCAGCGGCAGCGGCCCGGCTCCTCGCGAGGGGCTGGGCGAGCCCACATGATGCGGCGCCGAGGAGCCGGATGGCCCGCCGCCGAGAGGGGAGAGCGGCTGCAGCCCACAGCGGCCCCTGCAGGGCGGAGGCCGTGCCTACCTCGGCTCCAGCTCTCCGACGGAGCGCAGGCCTCGCCGGTGTTCCCTCATGGTGTGGCGAAGGCTGCCAGCTGCCCGTGTGTTTGTGTGTTGCTGTGGCAGCATCGTTTTTATTCGCACACCGCCTTTCCATGCTCCGAGGCGACTTACCAGCATCGTCATAGTTCAGTGGTACCTTGGTTCTCAAACTTAAATCCGTTCCGCGCTTTCCCACAGGAAGTAATGCAAAATGGATTAATCCGTTCCAGACTTTTAAAAACAACCCCTAAAACAGCAATTTAACATGAATTTCACTATCTAACAAGAGCATTGATCCATAAAATGAAAGCAGTAAACAATGTAGTGCAGTCACGCAATCAATCAATCAATCAATCAGTAGCTGAACTGGGTTCCACACAGTCACAAAATCAAAACACAAAATACAGGTAAATAGCAAAAACAGACAGACCTCAGTGTAACACTCAAAACGGAAGTGTGGCACTCAAATCAGAAGCGTAACACTCAAAACGGAGCATGTTCGGCTTCCAAAAAAAGTTCACAAACTGGAACACTTACTTCCGGGTTTGTAGTATTTGGGTTCCAAGTTGTATGAGTACCAAGGTATTTGAGAACCAAGGTACCACGGTAGTCATAATCTTATTTATATGTACCCCCGCCCATCTGACTGTGTTACCCCCAGCCATTCTGGCCAGCTTCCAACACACATAAAAGCAAAATAAAACATTACACATATAATAATAATAGATTTGCCCACAACTGTCAATGTAGCAAAAAAAAAAAAAAAAAAGGGGTAGTCATAGAGTTGGAAGGGACCCCAAGTGTCATCTAGTCCAACCCCTTGCAATGCAGGAATCTCAGCTAAATAAAACCATAGAATCTTAGAGTTGGAAGGGACCCCAAGAGTATAGTCAGTTATAAGCAATAAATATAACGCCTCAAAAAGCACACGGCCAAATCAGAACAATTTCCACTTAAATCATCATCAGATCTAGAAAATAAAAATACGAAAGGTTAATGTATATAACAGCAGCAACAATGGTATCTGAAGAAGTGTGCATGCACACGAAAGCTCATACCAATAACAAACTTAGTTGGTCTCTAATTCCTCTACTGGAAGGAATTTTTTTATTTTGTAGCCACAACAATAAAACTCCTAAGCAATACTGTTCTGCAGCCTCCGCTTTTGTAGCTGGAGTCAGTCCCAGGCCAGATAGGAAAAGGCCAGCAAGGCAGCGAGCCGGTCTTCCAGGATTCACTGCCACAATGTATACTTTAATCTGATAGTTTTGTTGTGTATTTTAATGACAGGTAGATGTTTATATGTGCCTTCCTCTGCCCCAGCTGCATCAAAACATGTCTTTCCAGTATTGGTCTCTACGGCGGGTGCTGTAACCTCCCAACATTTTGGCTTCACCTCCAAAGGCACACTCCTCCATTGTGTCCTGAGATGTCAACAACAACAACAACATTGTGTAACTGGGTGTAACTGGTCTTTATACACTGGGAACTGGATAGAAACCTATTTTGACATTAAGCAAAAAAATTATTGCACGGTGGTACCTACATCACCAGCTTGAGCTGGGGTAATTGCCACTGGTGGCCCAAGTGCCCTCTGGCTAGGAGTGCCTTTTACAAAGCATCATCTGGTTTTCCAGCTACAGCTGTTCCTGGACAGGGGGAGCCTGACCATTGTAGTCCATGTGTTGGAGCTTTTGAGGCTGGATTGCTGCAATGAGCTCTGTGTGGGGCTGCTCCTGGGCCTAGTTCAAAAGCTCCGTAAGAGCAGAAGGAGAGACCTTCTGGATCAGGCCAGTGGCCCACCCAGCATCCTGTTCTCATAAGTGGGCACATGGCATATATAGTAAGCCGTTGTGTTACTATTTTATATTTATATTGCATATCTCGTCATGGAAATCAACGCTGTCTACATGGGCCTGCCATCCAGACCCTGGTCAGACGCAGGCTGGCTTAGCTTTAGCAAGGTGGCCACATCACATGTCCTTCTTAGACCATGCTCTGGAACTCATTGTCAGCTTGCGATTCTTGGTACAGAAAGTATTGGTTTAAAGTACAGAGATCTTTCTTATTCTAATTGATTCAAGAGGGTTCTGGAAGCTTCTCTGTGTGGTACAAGCTGGTGCAAGCTGGAAGTTTCCTAGCTGACAAGGAAGTTTCTATTCTGCCTAAAAACAAGCTGAAGGTTCCTAATGTTTGGATTATTCCTTCAGAGAAGCTGAGTACAGCGAGTTTAAACTGATTCTCTTATCTCCTTCTATCAATGTTAATGCTGACTATAATAATAAGATCAGAGGGAGCCTTGGTTTCACTTTCTCTTTCCTTCCGGTGTGGTGTTCTATATACTGTATAGTGTTAAGGTTTTAGTCTTATTGTAAGTTATTGTAAGTTTAAGTTAAGTCTGCTGCAACTGAATTTCTTATGGACAATGCCAATACTGAAAATGTATGGATTTGTGGCCATTATGCTCATTTGCCTTCAGCTCTGCTGGATGAAATATTAATTGCCTCTGGTCTGTTTTGGGGGGAATCCTGCAACGTGCTATTTTTTTTTACTCTGCTAACTGTATGTTGGAATCGGCTCTGGATCAATATATGAGCAGACTTCTTGACACTCAGTAGGGCATCAGACTGCTGATGCGGACTCTCTAATTTTGAACAGAAGTTGCAGCTAACAGTGGCAATTGTATACATGTCTACTCAGAAGTAAATTCCACTGCATTCAGTTGGTCTTACTCCCAGGCAAGTGGGTATAGGATTCATATATATATAATAAATGTTCATAAATGTACCAATCTAGCACGTACATAGATATGGGGATCACATGTCTGGAGCAGCACAGGAAGACTGCCCTGAAACCATTTTGACTCCCAAACTGACCAAATGTTTGCTCTGCAAGGAGGGCAGGTGGGGGGTGGGGATTAAGAAATCACCAATAGCCAGACTACCAGGAAAGGCAATCAGATAAGGCATTATCAAATAACCTGACAGAGAGGAAAAGAAGAAGAAGAAGAGTTTGGATTTGATATCCCGCCTTTCACTCCCTTTAAGGAGTCTCAAAGCGGCTAACATTCTCCTCTCCCTTCCTCCCCCACAACAAACACTCTGTGAGGTGAGTGGGGCTGAGAGACTTCAAAGAAGTGTGACTGGCCCAAGGTCACCCAGCAGCTGCATGTGGAGGAGCGGAGACGCGAACCCAGTTCCCCAGATTAGGAGTCTACCGCTCTTAACCACTACACCACACTGGCCACATTCAAATTTTTGTTGTAGACCACCTTTTCTGTGATGTAGGTATGATGTTTGTGCGGGGTGGTCTTGGGTTATACCCCTTCTGTGATATATGTATGATGTATGGAGGGGTGGTCTTGAGCTCCAGGGCAGGGAAATTAAAATGTCTATATAAGGGCAGGCACACCTTGGTTCTGGGTCCTCCTCCTTTCCTGCGTGTGAGGGGAGCACCCTGTTGCAACAGTTCAATAAAGATCAGGTTTACTAGCTGCTTTGCTTCTCAGTATTATCTGATTGGCCTCTATTATTTTCTTCGACTGATGGAGAACCTACAAAGGATTCTGTAAGGGCTCTTGTGTACCCCATTAAGGAATAAGGGCAGATTTTTGTTTATTACACAGCCTACGCCATTGCAGTCAGTACTTTTCAGATAATATCCCAAGTATACTTTCCTAGGAGTAAGCCCCAGTGAACACCAGTTAGTTAGATAGAGAGCTAGTGTGGAGTAGTGGTTAGAGTGTTGGTCAAGGACCTGGGAAACCAGAGTTTGAATCCCCACTTAGCCTGGAAGATCACTGGGTGACCCTGAGGGCCAGTCACTTACTCTCAGCCTAATCTACTTCACACAATTGTTGTGGGGATTAAATGAGAAGGGAATTACCGGTATATATGACAGCTTGAGCTGCTTGGGGAAAAGGTGAACTATAAATGTAATAAACAAACAGAACACAGCAGGATTTACGGAGTAGACTATACCATCAGAAATTATGCTGGATAAATACAGCAGGAAGTGTGAGCGCTGTCTTATGATTCCCAGCTGAATGTTTCAGTGCAACTTCAGAAATAAAAACTAGTAAGTTATGTTTGAGAGACCATGCTGCATAAATTGCTCTACAGTGTTTCACATCCCCATCACCCACAACCTGTGCAGTGTTTGGACTTCGTATTGAGAATTGTAAATGCATCCCAGTCTTTTGAGCCATAGCATTCTATAACAATGCAAACTGCATCTTTCTTCCCCACCCCCTTGAAAATGATTGGTGATGGTATGAGTTCTTCTGGTGTTTAAACCTGAAACACAGAAGTATCTCTTGAATATATTTACCTAATTCCACTCGCATACAACTGACAGGAGATGCCACACAAAGAATGCCACACAAGGCAACTTACACCAAAAGCTTCAATGTGGAAATAAATCAATACTCCTGCACATGGATATATGTGTGTGCATGAGTATTCCTGGGAAAGCTGGATGAGGTAGGTGATAGGAAGCATGCAGGGCAAAACGAGACATCTCTAAGCATTTTGGGGACTGCCCGTGCAAGATCATTGGTCCGTTTAGTCCAGTGCCAGTTACTTTTGACTGCAGCATCTCAGGGGTGTGTGTGGAAATATTTTCCAAGCTAGCTCTGAAAGAACATGTAACTACAGACTGAAATTAGGACAGACCTAATGCAAAAGCTGTACTCTTTCCCCTAAGTATGGCACTACTGACTGCTGAGTTCCTCTGATCCAACTGTGATTTACAAGGCATGCTCTTAGAAATTACAAAGGTATAACTACAACACTTTTTCTGCCAGTAGACAGATGGTCAGAGTTTTTCCTTTAAACTGGCTTCTGGTCACTCTAGCTTGACCAGTTTTTCCTGCTGTGCTTTGTGCTCTTTCCAAATGTGGTTGAGACAGAGCAGGAGGAAAATATCAGTGTTTCCTAAGAGCAAGGCTTCAAACTGACTCCTCGTCCTTCCTGTGGCAACTCTTTACTGTTCCTATGGCAATGGTTGCAGTGACCATGCTTTCTTGTCTGTGCCTGCAGACTTTTCCATAATGCACATGTCAGTTGTGTATTGCACTACAAATCAAATCCTTGGGATATACAGTACTTGCATGCCAAGATGACAGGCTGGCCACATAAGGTTGATCAAAGGTGAAATTATACAATGAAAGCACAGCAACGTGAATACAAATTTAAATCAAAAGTCTCCAGTTTTGTTTCAGGAGTTCATCCTCTGTATTTAATTAGTGAAGGGATTGGTCACGATTTCCATCATGGCTGGATGACTTTCTCGTACTTTGGATACCACCGGTTCACACAAGAGGAATGTATGACTAATTAGTTTGTTGGTCGCAATCCTTTTATGGGCTTATTTGCAAGGCCGGCTGAAAGGAACTTCTTATACTTGGAATTATGTATTTACCCATTAGGCAAATTAAGTGGTTTATTTACACAGTTGGCAACAGAGAAAACTATTTTGTATCTAAGCCACCAGTAGTTACATAGATCGTTGAGAGAAAATATGTTGTTCTAAACAGTGTTTCTTCCATGCACTTTTAAAGATTCAGAAATATATTGATGTTTATAACATTTTTTCCATTGCTACAGGAATATCAAAAGTGATGGCGCAACTGTATTTGGTTTACTTCCTATACATTTATTACACGAGCAAAGGAATGCAATAGAAGAGTACATGGCACTGATGCAAAGCCCATATGTGCTACGATTTGCACAGGGCTTACCTGTGTGTATAAGCTTTCCCATACATGCATGGAGCCTCCCCACCATTTCAGTCTATGGAGAGGCCCTGGTGGGAAGGAAAACTCGATGTTTGCAGCGAAGTCGCACAAGAGATGACAGAACAAGGCAACACTCTTCAACAGGCCGTTTCCCAGAAATAAGGCCAAGTGAATAAAATCTGGGATTCATCAGGCATACAGTACAGTCCATAGTTTTATTTTAACCTCTTTTCAAAATGTGATGTCTTAAAAGCTTGTACGTAATAAAAACAGTAATAAGAGCATTGTAGAAAACACCTTGCTGCTAAGCATTTTTTTTTTCCTGTGATAGATAAATATCTATATATATTGTTCCCTCGAGTCATAATGAAAGCAGTGGTTTACAAGTGAAAGAGGAGGCCACTCAAAAATAAGCAAATGGCTTCTGTGTAGACAGGGGATTCCCTAGGTGTGCAGAAATGCACAGGTTTTTTTTTAAAAAATGACATAAAAAAAACCTAATAACATCCTGGCAGGTATCCATGACGTTACAAGATGTTGACATCAGCTGGCAGTGGGGAAGAGTGTAAAGAAACCAGTTGATCAGACTGTCTTCCAGTCAAATCTATGGCTGAGAGCAGTTTGAGACAGTCACGGGTCGGCTGAAAAGCAAATAAAAGGGGGGAAAGAGGGCAAAGGAAGATAGGGAATAGACTTGTTTTAAGCCTATGCAGACATTAGTGGCTGAAAACATAAGAGAGCTTGTTTTCCCCACTGAATTTTATTTACATTTGCAGCCATCATGCACATCAGAAAGGAGGCAGGGATGTCTTTATCGGATGCACGTTAAATGTTTGGCTTCCCCACCAATTCCAAATTCCTATATCATCCGTCATCCGTGCGTGTGCAATGGCAGACTCAAATGTACACAGCAAAGTGAACGTGGTTTCAGTTTTCCATTCGGATCAAATCCAGTTTGAGGGAAAACACATCAAACAGCAGTATTGCTCAAGAAATGGCAGGGTAGATATGCCTTGTGGCTGAGGTTTCGAAAGCCGGCGGTGGGAGCACACTGGATGCAGAGTAAATGTGTCCCTGGCAACTTAAAGCGAGAAAAGTGCCAAATAAATATAATATATAAATGTCTCCTGGAGGAAGGAAATTAGGAGGGATGCCTCTCCCACCTCCTGGAGTCTCGCTGCCTCTGCTTTATAGTTATGAAATACTCAGCTTTGTTGCTGGCAGCATTGTTGCATATATTACAGCAAGGGAAGAATCTTGTGGATATGTATGGGGGTTGCCCAGTATCCCTTCCCCAGTTTTGCAATTCCCCGCCCCCCCTCCTTGAGGGTTGGACAGCAGTACAAAGCTCTTGGGGGGTGAGAATACACTGCACAATTTTTTGGAAATCGTATCACGTCCAGCCCAAGCAAACTGATTCACTGTGAAATATAAAGCTCCCTATTATATGATACAAATAAGCAAAACATTTACCGGTAACTTCCGTTCTGTGATTTGGATAGGCCACTACGATCACAAACAGAGTTCATGATCCCATGTAGGCTTATGCAACGTGATCAAAGCATCAAGGACCTCCTCGAAAAAATACACGAGGAACCAGAGGATTGTTGCAGAACTGCACGACTTTTGCTGCAGATAATTCATGTAATTTGCATATCATTTTCATGCACAGAGTGGTCGCCAAACCTCAGGGTGGCGGATATGCCGCACTTCTCGTGACAAAAACCCATTGTTTCAACATTCTGAAAAACTAGCAACAAAGGCTGAAGAAACCTGAGACTGCTTTTTTTTTTAAAAAAAGAAATCTTTGAGATATACTTCAAAAAATCACAAGTGGAAAACAAAGCATCCCAACTTTTTTTTTCAACCTGCCTCTTTGTTTTCATTGTCTTTGCCATCCCATATTTAATTACCAGAAATGTACTTTGCTTTTTAATCAAAAGCTGTGAGTCTCAGGATCTTTATAGGAGCGTGCAGGCCACACATAAGTATTGTAGGGGTTGTAAGCAGCTCAATGGATATTGCTTACCCCTGATCTAATGCATCTTCATATATAATATTTTGTATAACCGGGCCTTGTTCTCCAGACACCTGATATACTATGCTTCTTTGGCATGCAAGCGATTTAGCAAGGGCACTGGTCTCCGAGTGAGGTAGCCTCCTCTGAGGAATGTACAACATTTGGAACATAGCCACTTTTTACCCCTTCCCACCCCTCTTGCATCGAAATGTCTCCTTTTTTCACAAGTTCGTATATGTCTTTAGTGAGAACGGTGAAGGATTCTTCAACGTTCGTGGCGTCTTTGGCTGATGTTTCTATGTACTTCATGCCACAGGCGGATGCCAGTTCCTCAGCTTCCTCTCTCGTAACCTGGCGCTGCGCCTCCAAGTCGCATTTGTGTCCCACCAGGATAAACACAATCTGGAAAGGGTGCACATGCATCTTAGCTTCCTGAAGCCAATCGTACACATGCTCAAAAGAAGACCGATTAGTGATGTCAAACACCAGCAAGCCTCCTACCGAATTTCGGTAATAAGAACGTGTGATTGACCTGCAAAATAAAAGGGGAGAAACATGCTCAACAGGAAAGAACGTTCCAGCTTGTCTACGTTTACTTCTTTAAAGACAGGAGTATCCTTGTGAGCTGGAGAAGATCTCAGAACAAAATGAAATCCTGGCATTTTTAAAAAGACAAATTAGAAGAATTGCTCTAATTCGGTAGTGGTGTTCAGTCTTTTTTTGCAATTATTCTACAAATTATGTGAAGAGAAAATAGAGAGGCATCTGATGTGAGCTATGGTGCATATCTAACTTTTCCTTACCTTCCTCCCCAACCATCACCAATAGTTTCTAAGCTAGAACACCCACACACTACAATTCCCAACACCCTGAACAAACTATGATTCCCAGGATTATTTGGGGGGACGTCATGTGCTTTAAATGTATGCTGTGAATGTGACCAAAGGATGCAACAGAAGCAGGATTGCAGGCCTAATTCTCTGCAATGGCCAAGCCAGCTCACTGTACGGGATGCGGGTGGCGCTGTGGTCTAAACCACTGAGCCTCTTGGGCTGCCGATCAGAAGGTCGGCTGTTCGAATCCCCACGATGGAGTGAGCTCTCATTGCTTTGTCCCAGCTCCTGCCAACCTAGCAGTTCGAAAGCACACCAGTGCAAGTAGATAAATAGGTACCACTGTGGCGGGAAGGTAAACGGCATTTCCGCGAGCTCTGGTTTCTGTCACTGTGTTCCGCTGTGCCAGAAGAGGTTTAGTCATGCTGGCCACATGACCTGGAAAGCAGCCTGTGGACAAACGCCGGCTCCCTCGGCCTGAAAGCGAGATGAGCACCGCAACCCCATAGTTGCCTTTGACTGGCCTTAACCGTCCAGGGGTCCTTTACCTTTATGTATTTAGATAAGGTTTCTTTTCTACCTCTCAATGGAACGGCAGTAGACAGTCTCGTGGGAGTTATGGAGCTGTCGCCCTTCCCACCAGCACTTGGTTGGGGCTGAGCAGGGCAGTGGTTTGACTGGGGCTGGGTAGGTGCACTGGTAGGCCGAGCCACTCTGGGACTCCCACCATTGTATGACCTTGCAGTTGCCCTACCCCTGGTCCCATCAAAGTTGCCAGCATAGAGAGGTTGGCTCCACAGGTCTGCCCACCACACTGGCTACTACTGCATCTGAACGGTCCTCAAGGTCGCTTGTTAAGAGGCTGTGATCATGCACACATCCACACACAAACCCCAAATCCATATAATCCACCAGTCTTAGTCACCTGGTTGACGGAAGGGACCAAAGTAAGTTCGTTCCCCTGAACCTCTGAAGTCCCATAACAACCTGCAGGTGAAACCAAGTGTTGTTTTTGGCAGGGAGGTGGGGAGCAAGCCCCCCTGCATCTGCTGCTCCTCTGGCCAATGGATGGGGCCAACCTGGTCTCTCTTTTACCACAATGCTCTTCCTGGAAGGCAGAAAGCGCAACCTCCCAGTGAAGCTTGGTCCAGTGCTTGGGAGCTATTCACTAAAACAACCAAGGTGCAGCTTAGATTGGGAGCTTCCTGCACTCAAGTGGAAGCCGCGTTGGACGTTGGGCTTCTGAAAAACGTTCACAAACCAGAACACTTACTTCTGGGTTTGTGGCGTTCGGGAGCGATTTGGGAGCTGATTGGCAACTAAGCCGTTCAAGAACCAAGTTATGACTGTATTCATATCAGAATTTGCAGGTATCCAGTAAAATGTACCCCCATACATGATCATGCTGTATGATCAGGTCCTAAGAGTGTATTTATATCAGATGGTTTTCTTGAGTATATTCTAAGTAGGGCACCCTGCCAGAGAGAATCATTGATTAGAATTGCAATCCCATGTACTCTTACTTAGGAGTAAGTCCTACAGTATCTAACCCTGCAATAGGATGTGTTTCTGAGCAGTTGTGCGTCGGACTACACTGCGTTTTGTTTCAAACAATTTGGTACTTCTTAGCTCACAGATGCTGGAAAACACCTGATAAAGGAGGCTACGGTCCACAAAAGCTTATGCTATAATAAATTTGTTAGCCTTTAAGGTGCCACAAGGCTCTGCTGATGTTCCCTGCAATGTTTCTTTATGATGTGTGAGATGTGGCTAAGAATATGCTTGAAACATAAGCTGTGCCTCATTTGCCCTAATCGACTAACCTCTGCTGTGCTGAGGATTCCTCAGGTACTGACATAGATTTTCAAGCTTTTGGATGAAATCCAGAAGGCCACTTTAGGCATCCAGAAGCATTTTTATCTCTCCCCCACAACCCCAGAGCAGAAGATTTCCTGTGCTGTATCACATACCATTTCTGAATTTCCTCCAAGGTTCCAAAGCGTTTCCCATGCAGGACTGAGGTGCTGATGTTTGAGAAAAGCAAGTATCCAAACTCACTCTGGGGGTGCCAAGAGCATTCTTTGGCATAGTTCGCTTGACCATGGCCTACTTGCAGAACTGAAAGAACTAGGAATTATCTTCTTGTTTTTTAAAGGGATTGTGAGGGTTTGTAGCATGCTGAAATGAACTTCTGTGTTTGCATGCTCAAGCAGGCAGATGTTACAGAGTTCCCAAGACCTATGGTATAAAAAGGCAAAGGGACCCCTGACCATTAGGTCCAGTCGTTTCCAACTCTGGGGTTGCGGCGCTCATCTCGCTTTATTGGCTGAGGGAGCCGGCATACAGCTTCCAGGTCATGTGGCCAGCATGACTAAGCTGCTTCTGGCGAACCAGAGCAGTGCATGGAAATGCCATTTACCTTCCCGCCAGAGAGGTACCTATTTATCTACTTGCACTTTGATGTGCTTTCGAACCTATGGTATAGTGGAGAGCAAATGCAGCAGACTGCAGCTCAGAGCAGGAGGGATGGTGTTATCTGGAGGAGCATCATGGACTAACAAATCACCTTGCTGTGGCAAGTGAATGAGGTAATAATGAGGCTTTCAAGTTTCTTTGCAACAGATTAGCATAGAAGTCAGAGGATGGTGATAATAATAATCAAACAGAGGATGGGGGCCTCTTTGATGGGATTCCCATGTCAAGCTAGCAATTTAAATGGCAAACTCTTCATTGCAAGACTGCTTGCTTTTGTAATTAAAAGGCAAAGGTTGCAGTTCAGCCAACTGAAGGTATTTCATTAATGTTCAGTGAGTTTTACATATTGAACCTATGCAGTCAGAAGTTAAGCACCACTGATTTCAATAGACTTTATACCCTAGAAACTATGTACAGGATTGCTGCAGTTATGTAGAGTCTGATAAAGTGGGTATTATGCTATGTACTGCTGCTTTTCAGTGTGTGCATATAAAATGATGTCTCAAAATGGGTGCCTGAATATTTTTTTGACTTTCCTTTAAAATGTGGCTGTAGTGGCTGTGATGAGGAGCTCCTGAACTTCTAAATTTACCACCAAACCACTGCCTGGGACTGTACCATTTTATAGTTCAGATGGGGAACTGCATGTCTGAATGAAATGTCCTTGCCACAGAAAACTAACATTGGGTAGAAGGTTCTAGTCTAATGTTCTGCCTGAGCTGCTAGCTTTCTGCATTAGAGGAGTCAAGTCAAGTCTCACTTACTGTTTAACCCAAAGTTCATTGCAGCACAAGCTATCAAATGGCAAACAAGAAATGAAGCCAAATGGCAATGAAGTACAAAAAGTACGGTCTGTGCCCATTGAATGTAAAGATTAAGATAAGCAAAGTGGGTGTTCATAACAGCAATGGTTGTTGATAACACAACCATCCCAACTTTGCTATGTTAACTAACACACCTAGTGGAACAGAAAACCAAGGTTTGCCTTGGCAAACAGAATCAAACTGCCCGATTATTCAGAAGATGGCAGACAGAAGATGGGGAAAAGTTGAGTCAAACTGGCCCCGCAGAAGCAATTCTGCAAAGGAAGCACATGGAAATTTAGGAGCAGGAATCAGCAGTTCATTTTAACAAGAGTTTGGGAAGCAAGGCAAAGGCACATCCTCCGACTGGGATTTCTTACCCATCCACCTGTCTGGGGGATGGTTGCCCTTGAGCGGTGAATAAAATATCTTCTACTCTTATTCTTATTGCTTCACATATCCAAGAGCTGGGACTTGTTTATAGGCATGAGTCTCATGAGGCCTTTAAAAAACAACAACAAAAAGCCTAGGCCTTTTTCAAACTAAGTTTCAGTCTGAATATTATTCTCCTGCTGCGTTTTTATGCTTGCATTATTGTCCTGCTGCTCTGTTGCTGTTATTTTCTTGCTTGATTTTAGTAGTTTCACATCACTTTTATTCTTCGTTAGCTGTCCTGAGAGCAGCAACACCGGAAGTGCAGGCCTGGGGAACCAGTCCAAAATTCAAGGATGAGACCAAAAGTCTATCGAGTCCAGCTTCCTGTTTCCTAGAGGGGCCTACTTAGATGCCAGGGGAAGCCCACATGGAGGACCTGAGTTAATCTATGGAATTCCCTTCTGCAAGGGATAGTGATTGGCCACAAACTTAAACGGCTTTAAAAGAGGATTGGACAGATTCAGAGGAGATTCAGGCAATGGCTAGGTTTTACCATCACTGTTGGGGGCAACATGTCTCTGAATACACATTGCTGGGAATCACAAATAGGGAGAAAACTGTTGCATGCAGGTCCTGCTTGTGGGCTTAATAATAAAGTTGTTGTTGTTGTTGTTGTTGTTACTGCCAATAGGCTCTTCTTATGCTCTTAATTAGGACAATATTCCTTTCCTCCTGTTGTTGCCCAGAGAGGCTTTCTGACTCTGATCTTGGAGTTAGTAAACAGCCATTAATAGCCCTTATCCACCATGAATTTGTCTGTTCTCCCCTTAAAGCTGTCCAGTGGCACTGAGTTCCCCAAGTTAACTATGCACTTTATCTGGTCCGCCCTGAAGCCAAATTTGATGGTTCTTATTGTGAGAAAGAGAATGAAACAAACAAACAAAGCCTCCCTGAAAATAAGCCTTGGGTAGAAAGAGGCCTTGGATGACGGAGGCACTGGGTGGTTGTAGACACAGGAATGGTTGTCGGAATACAACAGTGATTAATTTCATAGGGGGCTGCCCCATTAGCCTGTTGGAACAAATATAGAAGACTTCCTTGGAGACAAGCAGATTTTGGGGGGTGGCAAAAGCTTTTGTGGTTTAGAACCTGCTTCATGGGATGCAGAAAAGAGATGAGGCCCAAGTGCCCTGAAATGTGAGAGGCCCCATTGTTGACATTTCTTCCTCTCTAGTGCGTATGTCCACATGTGTCTTATATATATCCCCACAGAGAACCACATTTCATGCACCTGATGATGAAGTCAACACCGGTCCACCAAAGCTGATGCCACACTCAACCTGTTTAGGTGCCACAAAGCACAAGTATTTTGCTGCCTGAGGCAGAACATCAAGTGGTTTCCACTTCCCAGACAAACTGCATAGTGCCTGTAGGTGACCAAGTTATTTAATCACCTGAGGCAGAAAATCCCACAAGCCTCTTTCCCTAGGGGTAGAAACACAGCCATCCTAAGTTAATTACTGCCTTCAAATGATCCCCCAAATCTGCCGCCTGAGGTGACTGTCTCACCGTGCCAAATGTTAGGGCCAGCCTTGGGGACTCTGCTCTTCTGCAAACCTAATTACACTGGTGTTGCTAGAGATCTGAATCAGCACATTCAAAGCAGCCTTTGTCAACATGATGCCCTCCAGATTTTTTCCTGACTACAACTCCCAACATCCCTGACCAATGACCACACTGGTCGCGGTTGATGGAAGTTGTAGTCCAAAAGCTGGGAAGACAGCAGGTTGGCTAAGGATGAATGCAAGAAGTTAACTACCTTCAAGGGGTTAACACTCACGAACACGCCCTGAGCGGGAAAGGCGGGTGGGGTTGATCCACGGAGCTGCTGATCTGCGGCGAAGAGGAGGCACTCTGCATATACTCAGAAGCCTCTGGTCAGCGTAGGGAGGGGGATTCCGGAGACACCCCTTGGTTAAACAGCATGCATATTACTCGGGAGGAGGGCGGGAAGGGGCGCCTGCTATACCTGAATCTCTCCTGGCCCGCCGTGTCCCAGAGCTGCAGCTTGATCCTCTTGCCCGGCTCGATCTCCACCAGGCGAGAGAAGAAATCCACCCCGACGGTGGGATCCGAGTGCATGGGCCCCGGGAAGCGGCCCTCGGTGAAGCGGTGCAAAAGGCACGACTTGCCCACCGTCGAGTCGCCCAGCACGATCAGGCGGAACTGGTAGATCCAGATGGCTGCGTCCATGGCGCTCTCCCCGGAGGAGGAGCAGGCGGCCGGGTGGGCTCCGCCGCCGCCGTCCTCGGCCTTGTTGGGGCGCCTCCTCGGGCGGTGCCTGCACCGAGCTCCCACGGCCCCTATCCCAGGCATTGGCGCAGCAGGAAGGGAGGGACGCGCGGAGGAAGGGAAGCACGGAGGGCGGGACGGAGGCGCCTCTGGTCCGAGCGCGGGGACTCGACGAGCAGCGCGGGAAGGAGAGGGGAGCCACGGGCCGGGGCTCTCGCCGTCTGAAAGGCTGGGTAGGGAAAGGGATGGCGGGCGGGTCTGGGTGGGTGGAAATGGAGCTTCCTTTGCTTACCTCCTGCCCTGCTAACGGAGAGGGGAAAGCGGAGGAGACCAGACGGGGGGCGATGGAGCAGGGAGAGGATTCCAGGCGAGCGGATGGCGCGCCTTTGTTCCCTTCGATTGGGCGGTGGGTGGGCTTATTTTTTCCAGTTTTCCCCCAGTGGTGGCGGTGCTGGAGGAGGAGGAGGGCGGGGACTGCCCACTGCTTTGCTGCCACTGGGATGGGAAAAGAAGGAGGCTTTTAAACCGTCGGGTGGGCGTGGATTGGCAGCTTGGCTCCGCTTCTGCGCGAGGGGCTGCCGGGGCTCGGCGTCGGTTTCCCCTTTTTGCTCTGAGGCTCCCTTTCTGAAATGGAGGGCCCAGCAAGCCCCTTTCGCCTCGTGTCCCCGGTCCGTCGCTGCTCCCCCGGGAGAAAAGCACTCTGCACGTGCCCAGAGAGGCGCGTTGATGTCCCCAGGCTTGGCACTGAAAACGGGTTCTTGGGCTCTTTGGGGAGGGTTTAAGTCGGGACAATGCTTCTGGTTACGTCGGAGCGACCAGGCAGGGCTACTAGTTTAGAAGGAGGCACGAAACAGGCTTCACATCACCGCATGGTGGCAAAAAAACCAAACCGAATGTGAAGATACCACTGAGGGTATGTTTTAAAAGGGAGCTAGAATCAAATCCTGGCTCACCGACAGGTACACCTGTCCGGCGGGTTTGCAAGATGCTTGCTTATTTCATTGGCATGTCCGATTTGTCGGCATATATTTTAAAACACATTACCTGGAAAATATGTATGAAGAAGTAAACATTGGTCCATCAAACCCACGACTTTCTATCCTGTCAACACCTCCCACTCCAAGGAAGTATTTACCCATCACTTTATTAAACCATGGAACTCTTTCCCACCAAATGTGATGAAGGGGACCACCTTAGATGGCTTTAAAAAAGGGATTAAAAGAAAGTTTGGAAGAATAAGCCTCTTGATGGCTACAAGTTGTTATAGTGACTATATATTACCTCCAGGATCAGAGGTTGCCTAAGTGCATCGTGGGCAGATGCTAACAAAGCAAATAATTCTGTGCGATTTAAGCATGTGAACAAAACCACACACTGCCGGCTACAGAGAAGGCAAATTTCTCAAGCTAAAATGCACCTCCACCACACCAAGGGCAATCAAACAGATGGTTGCCTGGTTCCTCTTGCTGTCTTAGGAGTTAGGTAGCATTTTGACACAGGTGTATGCACACTACAAAAACATTGCTATGGATATTTTTAAGGTGGGTTGCTGCAGAATGAGATTCTGGCAAATCGGGCTGGTTGGCCGGCCTTTGGCAAGGACAGCTTCTATTCAAAGGCTCTTGGGTTTTGCTAAGTGGAATAATGTTTGGCTTGGCGCTGGCTGATGGGTGGCACTCTGTGGGTGGCCACCACCCACAGAGGGTTGGAAATGGAATAGATCTCTCAGTGGTGCAGTATAAGGCAGCAGGCTCTTGACATAATGATCATGTGGGTGGGTTGGTCTTTAGATGGAAAAATGCATAACTCCACTGAATGCAAAATGTGAAATGAACTGCTGCGTGTGGGGGACCCCCTTGCTGAGGAGCCCCGGGCCTCTGCGTACAAGTCCCGACCCTGAAAGTGGCTCTTCTTCCTTGTTAAATAAACTAAGGATCTCCTGTGGCAAGCAGAGGTTTAGAATAAGGGAGCTGTCCGTTCAGCACCTTTTCGAAACGGAGCACCCAGAGACCGGAGTGCTATATAATCCCACCAGCAGCAACAAAACACATAGTTTAAAAACACCCCTCTTTAAATAAAACTCATGGAGAAGTGAAGTGAAAGCAAATGTTCAACCTGGTGCCCTCCAGATGCTCTTGGAAAACAACTCCCATTGGCTCTCAGGGCACTGGAGAGCAAAGTTGGTTAGAGCACAGTGCTGATAATGCCAAGGTTGCAGGTTTGATCCTATATGGGACAGCTGCATAGGTTGGACTAGGTGATCCTGAAGGCCCTTCCAACTCCATGATTCTATTATTCACTATATTGTTTCCAATGCTATTTAACATCTACACTAACCCTTTGGGAGTGAACCTTAATGGTTTGGGAGCAAGGTGTCATCCGTACTCCAATGATACCTAACTCGTATTTTTCTGTAGCATCTGAATCGGGAATGGCTGGTGCAGTTGTGGGCTGGATGAAGGCTAGAAAACCAAGGCTGAATCCTGGCTTGTGTGTGATAGTGGTTCCTGGATCTGGGATGTCAGCAAGTTACCTGTGCTGGATGGGGTCACACTTTCCCTGAAGGAGCATGGGCATAGTTTGGGGGTGATCCTGGATCCAGCTCTGTCACCGGAGACACGGGTGTCTTTGATGAATGGGAGTGCCTTTTTCCGACTTGCTGGGTAAGGCAGCCACGGCTGTTCCTGGGTCAGGATAGCTAACCACAGTTGCCCATGCTCCTCACTGCTGGATTCCTGCAAATGTCCTCTATGTGGAGCTGCCCTTTGGGTTGGTCTGCAGGTGCAGAACACAGTGGCTTGGTTGCTTGTGGGAGCGAGCTACTGCCGGCATAAAACACCCTGCTTGCTGGATTTCCACAGGCTGCCAATCTGCTACTGGGACAAATCCAAAGTGTTGGTGCTAACATATAAGCCCCCTATGCAGCTCAGGATCAGGTTACTTGAGAACATAGCCTGTGGTGATCCCGGACACAGCTTAGGACCTGGATAGGGCACATAGCTTTTTGGCTTCTGCAGATGGAAAGGGAAGGCAGACGTCAGAGTGGAACTGCAGTGCAACGTGTGTGCCAAATTGAGAGTATGGGGGAAATCAATGCACTTGGGAGAAATCACTCGCAGGCAAAATGGGGCATAGGGGAAATCCAGTGCCAGCACCACTTTGAGTGGCTTTGCCCAGAAGAGTTCTGCTGATGACACATGTGTGACTGGTAGGGAACATTCAAGATGAATGAATGAATGTATCTGGAGAAGACTGCATTTTAGTTGACCCTTCAGCTGATTGATCAATTAGTCTCACATTTGCACGTGATTGTATCTCAGTATAGGGGGATTTTCAAGACAGCAAAGAAAGTGTAAAATGATTTACAGTTTCATTAACGAAATTACCGCTGGTTCTTAGATGGATGCACCATTTTTCATATTTCATTTTTGCTCCCAATATTGTCTTCGTTTCCTATTACAGGAATGAATCAGAATCAAAGTAGCTTTAGGAACAAGAGGTGTGCTGTCAAGGAGGGACATTGAACTTCAGCTTCAATAATAAAATGTGGATCCTGGAACCCCTTTCTTTGGCCTTCAGGACTCTCCTCAGACGAGCTTCCTCTCTCCAGGCCACACCCCTCAATGGCCCTGGGCTGCTGCCCTGAGCTCCTTTGGAGGAGGAAAGGCAGGATGTGAAGTTAATTAATAAATAACTTAAAACAGATTAATCATCTAATGCCTTAGGCCGCCATCTCAACAGGATGCAGTTCAGTGCTATACATCGGAGTGGGCAATGTTTTTGAAGACTGCATCCCCTTCCAGATAATCTGTCATGAGTTTCATTCCAACAGTGGACAAAGTCTGAGAGAAAAAGTGTTCTGTATTAATGAATCAAGAATAAAGACCAGCTTGCTTCAGTTTTCACCAAAGCTATCTCAGATGAGAATTCCCAACCTGAGAAGTCAGTCCCACTGTGTTTGCTGGGACCTTAACTGTACAGAGGATTTTTTTAAACAACAACAAGTACAACAGTTCAATACAGCTACTGTTCTGGAAAACAAAGTAATTTATGGCTTTAGTTTGCTACACACACAGTAGAAGCCTACTAATTTGTTCTCCGACAGCTGGGAGGTGGGTGGAACTTCTTTTCTCTAAGCCATGCAACCTGGAAAAGATTTAAAACAACAACAACAAAAATTGTTACCAACAAATAAAATGCTGCTCATTTCAGCTTGGAAGCTACAACGAAAGAGGAACAGGGTGCATTTAAAAGCCGGGGGAAATAAATGAACATGATGGAAGGAATTCTGATAGAATGGAGGACAAGGGCAGCTTCAAGAGGTGTTGAAAGTTTCACAACATGAGGCTGAGGCTGCATGCGTTGGTTGCTGATCTGTGATATATGCACTCGCTTATAAATGAGTCCCACTGAAGTCAGGAAAAAAAGGCACACAGCTGGTCCATCTAGTTCAGCCTGCTCTGTCTGGCAGTGACTCTCCAGGGTTTCAAACAGTGGACATTTCTAGCCCCACCTGGCAATGCCAGGAATAAAAATTTGGACCTTCTGCATGCAAGGCCGATGCTTTGCTACTGAGCTTTGGTTCTTCCCAATTTCTGAGATAACGTGACTTACTTCTGAGTACATAGAACTGCCTTATACCAATGGGCAACCTATCTCAGTAGTGTCTGCTCTCAGTGTCAGTGTGTTCCAGGGCTTCAGGCAGGAGGAATCTTACCAGGAGATGCTGGTGCCTGAATCTGGGACCACCTTCCAGCAAAGCACATCCTGTATCACTGAGCTTTTGCCATACTAATTCTATTGGTATGTCTTTGAGTAGGCATTCATAAGTTCATGCTACAAATCTCTGCACAGACACCCTTGGGATTGGGGTTGGTGAGGAGCATGTGCCTTTGCTGGCATCTGTTTGTGCCTCCCTAGGAATGCCCTCCACCCATCCACTGAGAACCACAGTGCTCCAAATCTTGCACAGATGCTGGTGAACTCCAGAAATCTGAGTAAGCTAAATGAACAGACTCTACAGCATGCTGGGCTGTTAGAATTCCTTGGCTTCCCTACAATATTTATTCTTCAGCATGGTAGATTTCTCTCTCTTTTCCTTAAATACAGAGCTGTATTTTCAAAGCCGAATTCCCTTCCTTCATATCTGCTTTCAAAATATTCCCCACGGGCGTATTCCACAACACATCATTGATGCAGTTATAACGCCTTAGTCGCGGGTTGATACTGGACCATCGCCACATCCTTCTGCTTTATTAGTTGTTTCTGTGATGCTTCCCCAGTGTTAGTGAGTTGTTGTCATCTGGAGGGACACTTTTGTCTACGGTGTAGCAAACATGGCGGGGGGACGGACAAAAAAACCAAACCCTCATGGAACATTTGCTGTATGAGAAGTTACAGGATTTCAGCAGGAAGCTACAAGACATGTATCAACTGAAAATGAAGCAGCATGTTCAGCCCAAAACATTTGCAGGCACAAAAAGTACTGAAAGTGGGATTGTGTATAATTGTGCTGATATAATAATAATAATAATAATAATTTATTATTTATACCCCGCCCATCTGGCTGGGTTTCCCCAGCCACTCTGGGCGGCTTCCAAAAGAATATTAAAATACTATGATACATCAAACATTAAAAGCTTCCCTAAACAGGGCTGCCTTCAGATGTCTTCTAAAAGTCTGGTAGTTGTTGTTCTCTTTGACATCTGGTGGGAGGGCGTTCCACAGGGAGGGCGCCACTACCGAGAAGGCCCTCTGCCTGGTTCCCTGTAACTTGGCTTCTCGCAGTGAGGGAACCGCCAGAAGGCCCTCAGTGCTGGACCTCAGTGTCCGGGTAGAACGATGGAGGTGGAGACGCTCCTTCAGGTATACTGGACCGAGGCCGTTTAGGGCTTTAAAGGTCAGCACCAACACTTTGAATTGTGCTCGGAAACGTACTGGGAGCCAATGTAGGTCTTTCAAGACCGGTGTTATATGGTCTCGGCGGCTGTTCCCAGTCACCAGTCTGGCTGCTGCATTCTGGATTAGTTGTAGTTTCCGGGTCACCTTCAAAGGTAGCCCCACGTAGAGCGCATTGCAGTAGTCCAAGCGGGAGATAACCAGAGCATGCACCACTCTGGCGAGGCAGTCCGCGGGCAGATAGGGTCTCAACCTACGTACCAGATGGAGCTGGTACACAGCTGCCCTGGACACGGATTTAACCTGTGCCTCCATGGACAGCTGTGAGTCCAAAATGACTCCCAGGCTGCGCACCTGGTCCTTCAGGGGCACGGTTACCCCATTCAGGACCAGGGAATCCCCCACACCTGCCCGCCTCCTGTCCCCCAGAAACAGTACTTCTGTCTTGTCAGGATTCAACCTCAATCTGTTTGCCGCCATCCATCCTCCAACCGCCTCCAGACACTCACACAGGACCTTCACCGCCTTCACTGGTTCTGATTTAAAGGAGAGGTAGAGCTGGGTGTCATCTGCATACTGATGAACACCCAGTCCAAACCCCCTGATGATCTCTCCCAGCGGCTTCATATAGATATTAAAAAGCATGGGGGAGAGGACAGAACCCTGAGGCACCCCACAAGTGAGAGCCCAAGGGTCTGAACACTCATCCCCCACCACCACTTTCTGAACACGGCCCAGGAGGAAGGAGCGGAACCACTGTATGACAGTGCCCCCAGCTCCCAGCCCCTCAAGACGGTCCAGAAGGATGTTATGGTCGATGGTATCAAACGCCGCTGAGAGATCCAGCAGAACTAGGAAACAGCTCTCACCTTTGTCCCTAGCCCGCCGGAGATCATCAACCAGTGCGACCAAGGCAGTTTCAGTCCCGTGATGAGGCCTGAATCCCGATTGGAAGGGATCCAAATGGTCCGCTTCTTCCAGGCGTGCCTGGAGTTGTTCAGCAACCACTCGCTCAATCACCTTGCCCAAGAACGGAAGATTTGAGACTGGGCGATAGTTGGCCATCGTGGCCGCATCTAAAGATGGTTTTTTAAGAAGCGGTTTAATAACCGCCTCTTTCAGCGGGTCTGGGAAGGCTCCCTCACGGAGGGAAGCATTCACCACCCCACGAAGCCCATCGCCCAGCCCTTCCCGGCTAGCTTTTATAAGCCAGGATGGGCAAGGATCAAGGAGACAGGTGGTTGGTTTCACTCGTCCAAGCAGCCTGTCCACATCCTCGGAGGTAACAGATTGGAATTGATCCCACACAATTTGACTAGACAGGACTCTAGCACTCCCCCGCCCCGGCCCTGCTCCCACGGTGGCGTCTACCTCTTCCCGAATCTGAGCGACTTTATCTGCAAAAAACTTTGCAAAATCATTGCAGGAGATCATGTGGCCCGTATTGGGCCCCGATGTAGCAGGTGGTTCCGCTAAATTGCGGACCACCTGAAAAAGTCTCCTGCTGCTGTTTTCTGCAGATGCAATAGAGGCGGCGAAGAAAGCCTTCTTCGCCGTCGCTACCGCCACTTGGTAGGCTCGACACTGAGCTCTAACCTGTGTCCGGTCAGCTTCAGAATGGGTCATCCGCCACCGGCGCTCTAGCCGTCTCAACGATATCACAATGAGCACAAATTATCATGAATGGAAGGGCTCTAAGTTCAGGTTGAAACATTTGCAGGCTCAAGTACTGTAGTATTGATAGCAGGAGCTCATAGAACCACCTGGTACCATGAGCACATTTCTAAGTTTCACAGCTGTGCAAAAATCCAATCTCACCCACTGAAATGATGCTCGGTTAAGCAAAACCTCTATTTAGATTTCCCATGCATTCAATAAGCTCTGATTTAGCGGGTTGAGAACAACTTTTGCAAGGCACATCCACGGAATAATGAGAAAAGCTCTTGTACCCCAGGGGAATTAATCTGCACACAATGTGATTAAAATACAGGTCAAGCGAAAGTGTGGATGAGCCCTTACTTGGTTTATCAAAGATAGGCCAAACATTGAAACGAGACTGAGGAAAAAACAGAGCTGTGTTTGAACTGGTTGCTGTGAACAAGTGGCCTCTAGCGGTAGCAATGAAAATTTGCAAGGTATAACTAACTAGCGGGGGGTTTTGTGTTTATGGTGAAATCATACCTTATATCTTCCTCTCTGCTCCTTGCCTCAATGTTCAAATGTTATTTTTATGGTAGCACCTTTATTTGAACTGATTACCTATCATAGTTATCTATTATAGTTTATTACAGATATGAAATCAGACATTCTCTTCCAAGGCAAAGCTGGTGGCGACCTGCAAAACAGCTTTTTCTATAGTGGTGCGAGGCATTCCACATTTAGGTTATCTTCCACTTTTTATGTCTTCTGCTAGCATAGCAAATGAAACATTTTCCTTTTGAAACAAGCTTTTGATTCTGTTGCTGCTTAATGTATTGCTAGTGCTATACTTCCGGGGGTTTTCTCTTTCTTTTCTTTTTGCTGCTGTTTCAAATTTGTATATTTGTGTATTTAAATGGTTATAATCATTGTTTTAGCTTGCATTGTATTTGTATTTCACTTTCAGAAACTTGTTTATGGAGCGAGTACAGAGAGAGAGAGAGAGAGAGAGAGAGAGAGAGAGAGAGAGAAAGAAAGAAAGAAAGAGAGATTTATAAATTTTATAAACAGCTCTTAATGTACAAATTGCCAGAATGCCCTCCTGGATAACTGCTACAAAGATGCATACACATATATACTTGCCACTATTATCAATGCTTTTTAAAAATCCAAGTTAGATTACTGCAATGAGTTGTACACGGGGCAGCTCTTGAAGACAGTCCAGAGACTTTGATTGGTGGTTATCCAGAGCGTGCCATTCTAAACATATAGGTCCTTTCTAAGTCCTGTTTTAAAAGGTCTGCATTGATGTCCTGTGTGTTCCTGGGCTCATATCAATGTGACCTAATTTTTTTAAACCCTAAACAGCTTGGGAAACAGGGAACTGTCTGTTCCCATATGCACTTATCCCAAATCCAAGTTGAGATGAGATGGGTAGCAACTGGAGAGAGGGCCTTTTCAGTGATGGCACCCTGCTTATGGATTGTGATAAGTGAAAGAAGACCAGCTCTTTCATCCTTTCATTATCCAGCCTTTGTATCTCTCCAAAGCATGTGGCATTTAATCATTGTTTTATTGCTTTATTGTTTACTGGTTTGTTCCATTTCTACAGTCGGTTACACCCATAGCAACTTACAAAAGATGGAAACCGCAATTGTTTCTCAGTATAAGCTACAACAAACCTTTGAGTATTTATAATTACAATTATTATGATTAAATGCAGCCTAGAAGTGCTTTAAGCAGACAAAATAAATAATGATGCTTGTATTTGTTTGTGCAAAACAGCTCAGAGACCTGGAAACAGGTATAAGTACCTGCAAGAAGAACATGCAGTGGAAATGATGGGGGAAACTGCCCAGTCAAATTTAGTGAGATTTTGCTGAAAACCCACTGCACACATCAAAGATTTCAGGGTTATTGCTAATTCCAGTAATGGCTGGCAGGGTGTGGGGGATTGGAAGTGCAATTTGGCTTGGTGCCCAGACTAAATGCAGCCTCTTCGAAGCTGCTTTTCCTACCAGCGATATTTAAGGCCAAGTGACAAATGTTAATGAAAAGAAATTGCAATATATTTCTATACCAATCAAGCTTCTTAAATATAAATTCAGGACCACGTTTCCTGGAATCAGACAGAACAAAGTTAGAAAGTACATGTTGTGTGTTGCATTTTAATGCTCAGGGAAAAGGGGGGGGGCGTTGGGGAAAACCTTCATATATTCATTCCACGTAGTGGTATTTCTTCGCAGAAAAACAAGAAGGCTGCATGGTCTTTTGTAAGGAAAACAACAGTGGCCCTGAGCCTTCTCTTCGGAGCAGTTTCCCAAACCTCTGAATTAATACTGGAGGCACAACTCTTGCACATGAAATGGCTTGCTTTTAGAGCCTCATACCTGCAGCACAAGTTGCTGTCAATAACTTTACTTAGCCCAATATAATCTGCTCTCTCCAGCAGAAGCTTTTCAGGGTTGGGTGGACCCCTGTGCATTGCCAAAAAAGGAATGAAAGAGAAAACGCGTCAACAAATAAAGAGGACGAGTAAGGACACTGATTTGCATAGCATTTGCTTATGCCCATGTACACGTATAGCTGCAAATCTAGAAATAATTACTATAATTTAAATAGAAATAAAATAGATCTTACTATGGTTTGGAAGACTGTGGCCAGATTACCTGTCCAGGTGTCAGCTGCTGATGAGCAATTGCAAATCTCCTGCTCTCCCTTCCGGCAGTTCTTTGCCTTTAAATGGAACTTGGGCTGACCAGCCCTTCAAACACAGGACAGCTGAAATAGACACTGTCTTCTGTAAGCAGGAAGATGACAATCCTATTCCAGGGTTTTGGGCGGAGGTCTTCCCATCACCTTCTACCTGTCTTCTTCCACCTGAACTTCCCAGCTGGGACCTATGATTTGGGTCTGAAGCAGAAGTAGCATTTAGCAAAATTTTACGCAACAATGAAACTTTTGTGGGCCCAAGGAACCCATAGCTATTCATTCAAATGAGGTTAATTGTCTTGTAGCTTCTTTTTTTAAATAGCTGGGCAAAGAAGAAATGAATGTAGCTGGCAACTTAAAAGCCAGGGGAGAGGTTTGTCTCCCAAATTCTGTTATAATCAATGGGATACTATTTACATAAAAATAAGTAGGCAATACAAGTCATAAGGGTTTGCATGAATTTATAGAGTACATCCTGCTTTTATTCATAAAAAGTGGGTGGTGTTGTAGCAGGAAAAGTGGGGATAGCCCTGGCATAGCCCACTTAATCTAAGCTTAAAATAATGCAAATGAGAACTGATTATCCAGCCATTGCAGAGACTGGAATTTATGTTTCCAAAAAGCAGAGATGCTTAATGGAACCCCATCCATCTCAGGTTTTTTCCATCTTTACTCACTGTACATCCTTACCTTCAATAATAAGGAAAAAACATATGGCTGAACTGACATGCATCAAAATGCAAAGTAAGGTTTGGTTCCCTGAATGTTCTCGCATTTTGCGTTTGTACTGAGGCTCCATCTGGTGAACCAATGTAGTTCGTTCAAAAGGACTTTGTGTTCTGCCTCTGCTCTGTACACCTCTTTCCTGTCTGCAATGGGATGCAATGTAGATTTTGGAATGTTTTAACCTTTTTATTTTTAGGATCTTAAGTTTTTGTGTGTTTTCATCCACTTGTTCTGATTTACCATAAAATCTTAACTAAAATGTTGTTACTGTTGTTGTTGAACCCAAAATCTTGAACACTATTTTGTGGAATTTTGTTTGGCCTAGTAAAGGCATTGGCTTTGTCATATGAATGATGAAGTTTTTCTTATGGGCAAAACACTGCTTTTCCTTTTCGTGTCACAAGAATCATCATAATGTAAGAATGGGGGTTAATGGGATCAGGATGATTGAGTGTGTTCCTTAATAATCCTTGACACAGGCCACTAGCAGACTGTTAGGGTAGGATTCGCTTACATTCCACCAAATTTTGGCTGTGCAAACGATTTGGTGCTCTTGTGTAACAAACAAGGAGAGCCAGTGCAGGGTAGGATAGTGGCTAAAGTGTCAGAGTAGGACCTGGGAGCCCAAGTTTCTAGTCCACACTTGACCACAAAGCTCACTGGGTGACCTTGGGCCAGCCACAGTCTCTCAGCCTAGCCCACCTAAGTTCACTGGCGGAGGAAGAGGGGGGTGGAGGGATCGCACTGCCCCCGGCACCACGATCCCGGTGAGGTGTCATCGCGGCTGCCTCCCCCGCGCTGGGCGCCACGCCCCAGGAACGTGCACCACACCCCTACAGGCAGTGCGTCATGCCCCTGGGATGCACGCCACACCCCTGCGGGCGGCATGACATGCCCACGGGATGCACACCACACACCCCGGGACGCACGCCAGTCATGCCCCTGCCTGCTCTCTACCTCCAGTGCCGGAGCATGAAGCTCCTCCACTGCCTAAGTTACCTTACAGGGTTGTGAGGATTAAATGGAGGGAAGAGAAATATATACAGTGGACATTCGGGTTGCGAACGTGATCCGTGTGGGATGCACGTTCACAACCCACGCGTGCGCAGACGCTTCTGCACATGCGCAAAGCGTGATTTAGCGCTTCTGCGCATGTGCGACCGCCGAAATCCGGAAGTAACCCGTTCTGGTACTTCCGGGTTTTGGTGGGTGCATAACCTGAAAAAACGCAACCTGAAGCGGCTGTAACCCGAGGTATGACTGTATATGCTACCTTGAGTTCCTTGAAGGAAAGTTGGGATATATAATAAAACAAAAAACAAATAAACCTGCTTGCTTCCTGAAATAGAACTTTTTGGAGTAAAGAAAATGACAGGAAAATGCACTGCAAAGCATGGAGTGGCGGCAAAAGAGTTGGCAGGTAGCTGGGCTTAGAGAGCAGAGTGATCAGGGGGCCCTAGTTAAAGCAATACATAAATAAAATAGGAGATACAGTCCAGGATCTTACCAAGGATGCTGGTCCAACATTCTGCAGATGCCAACAAGAACACGCCTGCATAACTTCCCTGTTCTCACACTAAGGACCAGAGCCCAAATTTCCCCTTTTAATTAGCTGGTTTTAATTAATTAATCAACACATTGTAACTCTCTACTGTGTGCAGCGCATCATTTCTTTACACAGCAACAGCCTCTCTTCTGAGGACTTAAGAGCCAAGAAGGTATTTGCTCTTGGGTTAAACAGACTAGAAAAACAACAACAACATACCGTATTTTTTGCTCTATAAGACTCACTTTTTCCCTCCTAAAAAGTAAGGGGAAATGTGTGTGCATCTTATGGAGTGAATGCAGGCTGCGCAGCCATCCCAGAAGCCAGAACAGCAAGAGGGATTGCTGCTTTCACTGCGCAGTGATCCCTCTTGCTGTTCTGGCTTCTGAGATTCAGAATAATTTCTTGTTTTCCTCCTCCAAAAACTAGGTGTGTCTTGTGGTCTGGTGCGTCTTATAGAGCGAAAAATACGGTAATTGCCTATGATAGGATATCAGAAGTTAAACATTCAACAGCTGTGCACAGACTACGTGGGTTTGCATTTATGCTCCTGTCAAGGTATACCCTCCCTGAGATTGTAATAATTACTTATTTTTATATAAAAAAAGAAATATTCCCCGTCTTCCTTCAAGACAGGTAGCTGGATATCACTGGATCACATTCATCCAGTGCTTTACCAACTGCACTGGCTCCCGGTGGAGTACAGGGTCAGGTTTAAGGTGCTGGTTTTGACCTTTAAAGCCCTATATGGCCTAGGACCCGCATACTTACAGGATCGCCTCTCCTGGTATGCCCCATGGAGGACCTTTAGGTCCACAAATGACAACATTTTGAAGGTCCCAAGTCGCAAGGTGGTTAGATTGGTCTCAACTAGGGCCAGGGCCTTTTCAGTACTGGCCCCAACGTGGTGGAACGCTCTGTCACAAGAGACTAGGGCCCTGCGGGACTTGACATCTTTCTGCAGGGCCTGCAAGACAGAGCTGTTCCACCTGGCCTTTGGCTGGACTCAGTCTCACCCTTATGTTTCCTTCCCCTTATGGTTTTGATCTATGGGCTACTTTTAAAATGAGGCTGCATTTTAAATTGCATTTTAACCTGTATTTTAAATTGCCCCCCCAATAATGTTTTTACTGTAATTTTACTGGTGTTAGCTGCCCTGAGCCTGGCTCTGGCCAGGGAGGGTGGGATATATTATTATTATTATTATTATTATTATTACTATTACTATTACTATTACTATTACTATTATTATATCTAAGAACATGAGGAGAGTCTGTTGGGTCAGGCTGATGGTCCATCTAGTCCAGCATCTTGTTCTTACTGTGGCCAACCAGGTACCCTATGGGAAGCACCAAAGCAAGACCTGAACATACCTGCACTCTCCCCACTTGTGATTCTCAGCAACTGCCATTCAGAGGCACGGTGCATTCAGAGGAAGAGCATAGCCATTGATTAACCCTGTCCTCTGTAAAACAACCAGGAGGCTCCACACTGACTGGCAGCAGTTCTCCAGTCTCCCCAGGTCCTACCTGGCGATGCCAGGGATTGAACCTGTGACTTTCTGCATGCCAAGCAGGTGCTCTACTACTGAGCCACGGCTGTACCTGATGCAGGGGTCTGCCTGAAACCTGGGGGTGAGCTGGCAGTAAATCACACCATGCAAGTTGGAATTAACTCTTTAGTAAGAAGAACATGATCTGCACAGACTTGGTGGAATATCAGGCCTAATGAGCAGCTCTTCCCTGATAGGTCTTGTCCCATGGATCAGTTGCCTGCCTCCCAACAGCTGTCTAAGTCCCCTCCTCTCTAGGGCTTTTCCCAAGCAATCAGAGACTGTGCCTGGTTGCAGCCTGTCGCTGCACTGTCCATTTCAGCCCTCTTCTGGTTCTGGGAGACAGGAGCGGAAGGGAGCTTGTTGCAGCAGCAGCAGGAGACACTGGCCTCTTCGCCTCCCTCCCCCCTTCTTCAGCTTCTGCCTCTGATTCTGGATTTCTGTCTACCACAGACTCACTAAATCCTGTTATCTCTTCAGCTTCCAACATCTCCTCTTCCCAGTCTTCTCCCTCTGGCCACTCATTGTCATCCCACCACCAGTCCCTGGGCTCTGAGCCTTCTTCATTCGGTGGTACCCCACCTGGTTCCACCATTCCTCTGTGTCCATGACATGGGAGTGTGTGGAAATAAATCAAGAATTAGAGTTTGAATGAAACTCAGAGGTCACCCAATCCAACCTTTGTGCATCTGGTGCCCTCCAGACTTTTTGGACGACAACTCCCATCAGCCTCAGCTACAGAGTTGTAGTCCAAAACCAGGTTGGTGAAGGGTGCAACACAGGACACAACTACAGCATTCTTGCCCGGCCTCCTTCATCATCACCTCCCAGAGGCAGTTTGTCCCATTGTTGAGCTCCTCATACAATTAGAGTCTTGCTGCTCATGTTGAGCCAAATTCTGCTTCCCTGCAAATTCTAATCATTGATCCCAGCACTGCCCCAAGGAACAACACAGGAAAAGTCTGTTCCAGCTTCTGCCAAACAGACCTTCAGATGTTTGAAGAGGGCTCTCACATCCCCCTTTAATCTTCTCTTCTCCAGACTAAACAACTTGCCCAACTTTTTCAAGTGATCTTTAAGCAGTGTAGAACAACAGCATTTTAATCAGGCATTCTCCGGAGGCCTTTGTTTGTTAGTGATTTTAACGAACTTTGGTCTATGTTCTATTTTTCGGGAGGGGGGTGTTGGTTTTTTTTGTTTTTGCTGAGGCTGCGTCTTCTCTGGGAGAATACTGAGCAAGTGTTTTGTTGTATTTTGACTCTTTGTTGTATTCTTAACCTCTCTCTATAGGTTGTTTTTTTAGGGAATTGTTAGCCCCCCTGACTCTTTTGGAAACGTGGGGTGCAAATGTTTTAGATAATTAACAGGGACCAGAAAAAAGAGGGACTCTTGTCACAATTAGATTGCATTTTGTATTTTGGTTTTAGTAATTTGGCAACCCTAATAAAGCAGAAGCACTAGGGTTAATTTTTGTATTTGGCAACCTAGGAAGCTAATATTTGTTAGAGACATTTCTTTCAAAAATAAAAACCAGGACCCCCCCCCCCAAAGTTGTTGAGCTTTTTTCAGACAAACCTCAAAGTTAGACGAAGCACTGCCTTTTGGAAATTCCCCCCACCTTTGAAATCCTGGTAATGTCCAGGAAAATCCAGACACATGACAGCCTTCTTTTAAAAACATGTATCACACCTCTTCATTCCGTTATTTCCGTTCCTTTACCAAGTTTCTTTTAAAAGTCTGTATAATAAAGCCTTGCAGTTTCATTATCTGTAACCTCAGAGTCAAGCCGGAACAGAGCAGTTACCGGTACATTTGAGCAGTGTTTGTTTGTGATTTATTCTTTCCGCTTTGGATGTGAGGTGCGAAGAAGATCGCCTACTCTGGGCTTTGCTACTTTAATATGCAGATGTGAGACGAGAAGAATCAAGCTGGCAATCTGGACTTTGCTACTACATTTCCACATATGTGAGAAGGACGAATCTCAAGGAAACACAAAGCACAGCTTTGGGCAAGGATAATGCTGTTTTCATCACCCACTGTCATTCAGAATCCTATGGGACAGGGTCTTTGCTTTGCCATCCCAAGTGTATACAAGGCAATTTTGTCTTCTCTTGACCTCTCGCAAACACACCTGGTAGCAGAGGTGCTACCAAGGATTGAGGGCCCCTGATGCAATGTCCTGAACATTGAGGGGGCCTGGCTCCCCTCAAAAAAAGAGATTGGGGGCCCCCCACAGTGTCTCAGCTCCCATGAACCGGGTGCCCTTGCTTCGTAGAGACATAGGAGAGGGTCTTCTAAGTGGCTGCTCCCGGACACTGGAACTCCCTTCTAGTGAGTTGCTAACACCTGGGGCTCCATGGACGGGGAGGTGGGAGGGAGAACGCATGCGCATTCAACTGCCTAAGGGCATTTATGTCACCCAGGAAATCTCAGCCGCAGAGATAAGAGGAGTCATTCTGTTGTCTGGAGAAGTCACTTCCTGACTTGCATGTCATTTTCAACAGAGCTCAGCCTCAGAAGTGTGCAGCTGTACCGAGGCAGCATCAGGGGTTGAAATTTTGCACCCCCTAACAATTTTGCGCCCAGGACAACTGTCTCTGTGCAACTGTCTCTGTGCCTCCACCCCACTATGCCACTGCTCCCTCGCTATGATGATAATAATAATAATAAATTTATTATTTGTACCCCGCCCATCTGGCTGGGTTTCCCCAGCCACTCTGGGCAGCTTCCAACAAAGATGAAAAATACATTAAAAGCTAAACTGGCTCCCTTGGCAGGTGAAGACCTTCTTTCAACAGGCTTAGGGATAGCATTAAAAGCCGTCAGTTTCCCCAATGTTTTTAATAGCCCTTAGAGACCGACAGGGTCTAATTCTATTAATGCTTTTTACAAAAATAATTCGGTTGCTCTGATTTTATCTGTAAGCCGCCTGGAGTCCCTAGGAGCGAAAAGGGTACACACGCATAAATAACAGGAAGCTCTCATCAAGGCCACACAGGCGTCTTCTTAACAGCAGGTGCTATGAAGCCTGGAGCAACTAAAAGCGGGAGGACCTGGGAGGTTGTTTTGACTCCCCCTGGCTGGCACCCTTTGGCGCAGGTGCCCAAGCAACCAGGCAGCGGGCGCTGTGCATCTTTGATCCGGGCTTGTGCGATCTGCTGACTGCTAATCGTTTGCTGCAGGAGACAAGCGAGGAACAGCGGCGGCGGCGGCAGCATCACCCAGCAGCAAATCCGAGGAGGTCGGCCGAGCAGCAGTAGCGGCGGCCCCGCCTCCTTTCCCCTCCCTTTCCTCCTGCGCGCCGCTTTCTGCCGCCCGCGCCTCCTCTCCAGAGCGGATCTGCGCTCAGGCTGCCGCTTGCGATGGAAGGCTTGCCTCCGACCTCCTTGGAGCTGAAGAATGGAAACCCCGCCGCGCCGGCAGTTGCAGCAACATCAGCAGCGGCGGCACCATCATCATCATCACCACCACCAACACCAGCAGCCGTTTCCCCACGATCCCTCCGCAGCAGCTTTCTGACACGTGTCCGGGAGAAGCTCTGCTCTTGGTGAGCACAAAAGGGCGAGCGAGCGAGGCGCTGGCACCCGATCAATACCCGTCGAGGGTTTACAACCCGATTTTGAGCAGACTTTTGTTATTTTTACGCTTCCGGGCTGCGCCTTCCGTGGCGCACGTGCTTTTCTGAAGCGGCACGCGGTCGGAGCGCTTTCTGCTTTTGTATGTGGGTGTAGAGGGGGGGAATAAGGCAAAGTTCACGTGGGAAGCAAGTTTGTTCACTTTCTGGCGGAGGAATTCTTCCTCTTGAGTAGGGTGGTTTGGAGTTGGCTGGCTGATGTTGTGCCCTCTGCACATGCCCAAGGCGTACTTTGTTTTTTTTGTGGTTAGTTCGTGAGCGCCACGGGGTATTCGGACAAGAGCCTTCGTGCATCCGCTTAAGTCTTAGTGGTTTATGGCTGACTGATACAGAATAAAGAAATTTATTTATTTGGGGAGCGGTGAAGCATATGCTATGTAGGCAGAATGTTCCCGGCTGATTATTATTATTTTGTGTATGCTGCTGGCAGAGGCTCTGGAAAGTAGACAGTGGGGAAGGGCCTTGGCTGACTGGAGGAGCATCTCCTCCGCATGCCTGCTTGAAACCTTCAAGAGCTGCTGCCAGTCAGTGTGGACAGTACTAAGCTAAGTGGGTCAATCATCTGACTCTGTCTAAGGCAGCCTATGTTCCTAACATTAGACGATAGCCTAATCTGGCATAAGTCAGCTTTCTACACCCTACAAACATCTGAAGGGACCTAGGATCAGCCTGTAGGCTTCTAGACGCCCATATGATGGCAGATCAGTTTCTTTAGGGTGTGGGCAGGGGCAAACCTAGAGATTGGTTGAGTTGGCCCTCAGCCCAAGGGCACAAAAATCACCATAAAATACATCTCCTTGCCAAGGGAGCATAGGTACGTTGCCTCTGGGTCTGGGCTGAGATGTTGGTGCCAGTGAACAAGAACAGAATGGTTGCAGCTCAGTACTTGCATGCCCCAACACCTGAGTGGCTGTTGGGTGGAGTAGCCAGAGAGGTGTTGCAACGAAAGTAGTGGAAGGCTGATGCATTAGGTGGTTGGCGATTCAGTATCGGATGGCTGTTTTGAATTCCAGGTTTTCTTTGCTCTGTAAGCCTTGCTCCTTTAAGTTGCAGACAGAATAATGGAATATTGGTTGTTATTGTAAAAGAGTATCAAAGGAGAGCCCAGCAGAAAAGTTGGCATCTATTTGCTTTTGCAAGAAACAGGCGGAAACTTAATGTTTTTCCATTGGAATTGATTTGGTAGTGGGGGGGGGGGGGACGGTATCTGAGTAGGAAATTCAATTTTTGTGGTGGGGGAGGAACCAGCTGCTGTGAAATTGATTGGAGGATCTGGGGAAAATTAATCTTGGCTGGAATGAATATTTGAAGCATTAATTTGGATGGTAAACTGTGTGAGAAGACAGAAGTGCCTGGCGTGCTCTGGTCCATGGGGTCACGAAGAGTCGGACACGACTAAACGACTAAACAACAACAAAAAAACTGTGTGAACTTTGTAAAAAAACCAAAAAACTGAGGGATTGATTTGGGGCATCTGGGTAGGGAATTAATTGAAGGAGAAATGATTAGTGGATTAGCTTTGCCCACCCACCCTGCCTTGTGCTCCATTTGTGGTTATGGTCAAGTCACCTACCTTTCCGTCTTACTTGTTTGTCGTTGTTGAAATGGGTTGTAGGTGCAGGAAACATAGGTTCAGTCTACACCTCTCTCTGCCTGGTACTCCGAGATCATGGTCTTGAGCAACTGACTTGCTCCATCTTGTCCAATATTCTGTTGTCAACAGCAGTTGGCCAAATGTGTCTGGGAAGGTTGAAGCATGATGGCAGTAGCATCCTCTTGGTCTTAAAAGGTATAATCGCAGGTCTGTGCACAGTACTCGGCAGGGCCTAGACAATCAGTTGATCATAGAGGCTTCCCTGCAAACAGAGCTCACCTGAGGCAAAAGTGGCTGTTTGGGTGGGGCAGAACTGCTATGCTTTTGGCAGGTATGTCCCTGCTGCTTATTGGGGGCATAGCTGTCAACGTTTCCCTTTTTTAAAGGGAAATTCCCTTATTCTGAATAGGATTCCTTGCAAGAAAAGGGAAAAGTTGACAGCTATGATTGGGGGAGGGCAAGGCAACGGGGATGTTGATCTCAAGACTGGTATGGCAATGTGTTTTATTGGATCAGCTTGGTAAATACGCTTTTAGGACTGGAAATTGCTTTGCTGTTATAAGGTTGTACAGAGCGCTTTTTTTCCACCTGAAACTCAGTTCCAGCACCCCTCAGGTGGGTGCCATTGCCTTCATAAGAGAACAAGGGAGGTGTTCATGGTGAGGTCCGGCACCTTTTTCTAGAAAAACAGCACTGGTTGTACGCTTGTATGACAATGGAAGTTGGCCTAATGTGCCTACCTAAACTGTTACCGTCCCTCTCATTATAAACAGACAATGTCATAGCTAGATATTGCTTTGCTTTGTGCAAAGCTAATGATTTGTTGCATCCCTTCTGTGAAGTGAAGAAGGGTTAAGCTCTTATCCCTATACTGGGACTTGACCAGATTGGACTTCAGACCTGTCTCCCGCTTCTGTATCCTTTTTTTCCTTTTTTTAAATAGAATTCCAAACGATTAAACAAATGAATCTTACAGGGAGGAGGGTTGTCTCAGGCAGTCCTCTCCTCTCTTTCAGAGCCAAGCGATATAGGACATTGATAAAACTGCTTGCTTGAGACCTTTTGATGGAAATTATTGCTCTGTAAGGTTTAAGGTCCAGGTTGCAGAGCAGATTGCAAAGGAATTTCTGCTTCTTAAACTGGCAGCCAAGTTTTTTTCTCGTATTATTCTAAACGAAGAACCTTGCATTACCTCCTGGAAGAAAGGTCAAGTGATATATTTTTGCAGAATGGCAGGCCCTTGCGTCAAAAGGCCTTCAGACTGCAACATGTCATTGCGGTAAGGGGAGGGAGGACATTATACAACAGTTTCAACTGGTGTTGAAGGCTGAGGCCTGTGAATATAGTGGCTACAGGTTGAAGAACAATTAACCACAACTGAGTAGTTGTTACGTAGATTCTGTTCTTCAATCTGAAGATTCCAAATTACTGAGGTTCTGAAATGCCTTGGCTAAAGTGGACGTACTTTTAATCCTAGCTAATGTTGCTTGGAAATTTAAACCCCATGTTAAACCCCTTCTTTCTTAAATTAGTGGTCTTTTAAAGTACTTAAATTATGCTGGATTGACCCCCATTGTTCTTACAGCTCCCGTGACAAAAAAAAAAAGTTAATTTAGGCCTTACAGTGACTAAGAGCATGGTGAAGGACAGGGAATTTTCTTGCACCACTCTTTTAGGACAGTGGAGGTACCTAGGACCTAATTTTGGCCTAGTTTTAAAGGCATTTTGCAAGTGATCAGCTCACTTCTCAGGCAAGAGTGATCTGACTCTCTCCTGTTGTTGTGGAGAGAAAAAAAGATTGCCCACCACTGTCTTATGACAACATAAGAATTGCCTTACCAGAATAAGACAGAGGTCAGTTTAAGGCCTACACTAAAACTTAGGGCCATAGCAACTTTCTAAAGTCTCTTTGGGAAAAGGGAATTCAAAGTAGAGAAATGGCAGGCGGGCTTCCCACCATTTTGTGACTCTAAATAACAACTCCCCCATTACCCCTGCAGCTTTTCCTGCCCATGGCGGTTACTATTATTATTATTAATTGAATTTGTTCATTGCTTTATCTTGTCCCGAGCAAGTGGAGGGAGATGCCTGGGTACTAGGAGGGTACCTGACATTTCCACCATCTCTGGAGGTGTCTGCCTGGGGATCATTGGGTCTTGACTGTTTTCATACACTAATCACCACATTCTGTAGAATTATATTGGTTATATTTTATCCTCACAATTGGAATGAATTTCAGGAACCAAAATGCTTTTTCTGTGCAGCCTGAGCAGGGGCAGTGAACAACATCATAGTTCATTGTGGAATGAATGTCCGCCATTAAGAAAAAGAAGGTCGGAATAGGCGAGTAGATATGTGGACAGTCCCTGGATCAAGTGACTTTTCTTATTTAATTTCTCAAAAGTTCTTAACCTAGCTCCAAGTAGTCATCTGAACCAGCCAGGTGTTGAACAGAGAATCAATCAAAGCCAGTCTGTTATTGGAAAAACGAGAGTTTACCGTATTTTTCGCACCATAGGACGCACCGGACAATAGGATGCACTTTGTTTTAGAGGGGGGAGAACAAGAGAAAAAAAATCTCCCCCTCTCTGCCCAGCACCCCTTCAGCGAAGTGGCAGGAGGCGCTGTGCAGAGAGGGGGAGAACTTTCCCCCTCTTGTTTTCCCGCTCTAAAACAAGGTGCCGTTTAAGGTGCGTTCAGGCGGCTACCTTGGAAGCCTGGAGAGCGAGAGGGGTCGGTGTGCACTGACCCCTCTCGCTCTCCAGGCTTCAGGTTCCTTTCGACCTGCTCTTTGGGGCTGACGGGGGGAAGCCCACCACCAGCCCCAAAGAGCAGGTCAGGGAGCAGCGGAAAGGCGCAGCGGAGAGGCTCCTGCCATAGCCGCGCGTCACCTCTCCAGCCGGGAGAGGGTCGCGGGGCTATGGCGTCTTCGCTCCATAGGACGCACACACATTTTCCCTTCATTTTTGAAGGGGAAAAAGTGCATCCTATAGAGCGAAAAATACGGTAGATCTTGTCTTACCCCAAAATGGCAACAAGACGTTCCATTTTGGCCACTGTAACATTGGTTTAAGGAGCCATTTGGTGCCTGTTTAACGTATCTGAGTTTCTAACACTGTTCCTGTTCTTGATCTCTCATCAGCTCTATCCCATTGACCATGATCCAAACCTGGACCAGAGAATAACATTGGGAGAGTGCTTTTCAATGCCCTGGAGATTACATAATGGGGTACTGCAGGGCACTATCTTATATTCAGTGCTATTTAATGTCAATACGAAACTGCTGAGAGTGGTCATTAGGAGTTTTAGGGAAAGGTGCCATCAGTATGTTGATGACACTCAGCTCTATTTCTCTGTAGCATCTGAATCGGGAGAGGCCATGCAGTCCCTTGGACTGGTGCCAATGGTGAGATGGAGAGGAAAACAAGCTGAGCTTGAATCCTAGCAAGTCAGGGGCGCTGTGGCCAAGTGCCTGAGAAACTGGTCAATTGCCTCCCCTAGATAGGGTTGCATTCTCCTTTTTTGCAGTCCAGGGATGCTTCTGGAGCCGACTTTGTCACTGGAGGCCCAAGTAGTCTTAGTGGCTAGAAGTGCCACTAGTACAGCAGCTACAGCTGTTCCTGGATTGGCCACACTGGTTTATGCAATGGTTTCTTCAAGATTGGGCTACTGCAATGCACCCTATGTGGGGCTTCCCTTGCAGTTCACGCAGAATGCTGTGGCATGGTTGCAAACAGGAGTGAGAGCCTGTCAGCGCATAACACATTGCTCAGATAGGTTGCTGATTTGCTCCCAGACTGTTCAAGGTGTTGCTGTTAGTCATTTGTGTTGAATGGTTTTTAATATTGAATTTTAAATTATTGTGCCACACCTTGGGATCGGATGGTGAAGGGTGGGTACAACAACAATGTGAGACTGTTGAACTTCCATTTAGCACTTATCGCAGTCCTGATCGTAATAAACAGCTTAATTATATCTTCTCTCACTTTGATCAGGTAGGAGGAGTTCTTTAACAGAATCCAGTGCAAATATTAGCAGGTGCATGGGAAAATCACCTGTCATCAGCTTCCATCCAAAATATATTGAACTTACTGCAACTCCACAAGTTCTCTTGCCATTTGTACATGCGGCACTTCTGGAGTAAAAGCAACTCTTAAGTTAATTTAGGCTTCAGGCACAACAGTTGAGCGTCCTCTTAATTTATAAACGCCTGCCTGGATTGCCATTAACGTAACGGTTAAAACATTTACCTGCAGTCACACTTTCATGTCTCGCAGTGTGAGTTAATAAACTTGCTTGGCTGCTTTGTGAGCTAGAAGAGTGAACCGACTGCCTCTTTGGCAATGTTTCTGAAACGTCGCTGTGGCTTACTCATTACTTCTTAATTTTCTTTAAAATTGAGCAGACTAAAGCTCTCTTAAACAGAAGAGCAGCCTGAAAACTTGAATTTCATAGAGTTTTAGCCTGATTGGGATTGCTTCCGAAAGTGACAGCAAGGTGATAAACAGGCAATTCATTGGAAAGTGGATGATGCCTCTAAACCGCAGGAGATGGTTTACTTGGTGTGAGCCAAAGCTGCTGCAGTATATGAGTGAATATCTGAAAAATGCAGGTAGGTCAGGCTTCATCGGACTTCCCCACCTGTTCACCATCTGGCCAGCAGTTGGAAGGGAGAGAAATGGAGGACCCACCTGATTAGCCTGCCTGATTTTCATACATACTGCAGCAGTGTGGAATAAAACTGCTGAAATGAGGCCTGTGCCATTGGAGTGTGTACAGTGGTACCTCGGGTTAAGTACTTAATTCGTTCCGGAGGTCCGTTCTTAACCTGAAACTGTTCTTAACCTGAAGCACCACTTTAGCTAATGGGGCCTCCCACTGCCGCCGCACCGCCGGAGCCCGATTTCTGTTCTTATCCTGAAGCAAAGTTCTTAACCTGAAGCACTATTTCTGGGTTAGTGGAGTGTGTAACCTGAAGCTTATGTAACCTGAAGCATCTGTAACCCGAGGTACCACTGTATTTTCAGAATGGACGATGGTGTCATTGGTAAGAAGGGCATTCAGACATTGAGGCAGAGCCAAGGAGGTGCAACCCCCATTTATTTATTTATTTTATTTTATTTATTTGTTTATTTATTTAGCAATTATTTGCAAAGATTTATATACCACCATTAAGGAGGGTAGGGGAATACCATGGCAGTGAGTGAACAAAGCATAAATTTGTCAATAAAATTGCATTCGTAAGACAAGTACAAAATGCCTCACAAATCAGTAGATCAGATTAATACATCATCATGTATTACCCCTCAGGGAAAGCCTGGATGAGTTTTAAGCAGGCGCCCAAGTGCCAGATCTGCAGGAGCCTGCCTGACATTCATTGGGAGCGCATTCCAAGGGGCAGGTTCTGCCACACTGAAAGGACATAAATCGAACCATTGGATCACAAGCCACTACTAAGAGAGTGTCTCCCGAGGAATGAAATGACTGGGCAGGAGTATACTATACATGAGACAACTAATGAGCGGGACAAGCTTTTGTGGCCTGTGGCTGGCGGAATAAATCAAAGCCATGCGTTGTAGAACTAAATGTCTGCCTGAGATCACTGCCATTACCTCATCCCAGAAAGGAGCCAAAGCAATTAATCTTTACTGTCTTCATAAAGCGGGCCAGAGAGATGCATCCAAGTGCTTGGGAGGGGAAGGTTATTTTTCTTTTATTTATAGGCTGGTAAATAATAGATAAGAACAGTGGTAATCAATAGGCATCCCAGTAGCACAATTAGGGGAATTAGTGGAGAGGGAGATGCTGGTTACGCATGTGTGTTTTCTGTTCTTTCCATGTGGAAAACTAAAGTTTTTGCCATCGGCGTTCCACACCGTGCTTCTAAAACCCTATAAAAGGTTATTTAATTCCACACATTTGCCTTTAATAACATGCATTCTCATTATTAATCATTTATCCAGCACCTCAGATAGTTGCCATTTTATCATCTATTAATCTCGCTATTGATTGTTTTCTGCAGGCGATTACAAGTTTGTGCTGCGAAATGTCTTTTACATAGCCTAGCAATACGTGCAAAATCTGAACCCCCTCCTTAATTATGGTTAAGAAACCACTGCTGCCCCCAAAGCTACACAACTGTGAGTGATTAACACTCGACTGCTCTCTCTGGTGATTTTAACTCTTCTGTGATTCAGTAAACAAAGGCTTAAGTGATTGTGAATCAGGCACCTGAAGTTTTACTATGGTTCACATTAAATCATGATTTTACTAGGACCTTGGGAAGCCAGGGTTGAGATCGCCACTCAGCCATGAAATTCATGTTCTCTAAACTAACCTACCTAACTACCTCACAGGGTTGTTGGAAGGATAGCATTGAGAGGGAGAGAACCACTTTCTTTGGATGAAAGGTGGGATAGAGATGTGGTGATGATGCTTATGTGGTGTTAAAGAAAATGTATTTGGCCCTGTGACTTTCATTTCACTGCTGAATTCCCTGGCCTACAACCTACCAAATAAAAAGCAGCACATTGTTGGATGAATTGTGGGCCTGTTGAGTGCTTCAGCAGACATACACAGTGTTAGAAACTCAGATATATAAGCTAGGTGTCAAATGGCTTCTTAAATCATGGTTACAATCGCCAAAACAGAATGACTTAGTTGCCATTTTGGGGCCAGCTGGCTCGAAAATTGTATTTTTGCAATATGACTTTTTGGTTCCTGAAATTCATTCTGATTCTACAGATAAAATATAACACATAGAATTCCAGAGGATGTATTGCTAGTGTGTGAAAACAGTCAAGATCCAAGGATCCCCAGGTATGCAGCTCCAGATGGTGGAGATGTCAGGAGCTATCCTGGTACCCAGGCATCTTCACTTGGTCAATAGCCAGGTTCAAAATGCTCCTGGTGAAATGTGAATGCTGAAGACACTCACGGTCTCTCTCTTTTGCAAAAGGAAATGCTTGTGCTACCATACATGTTTGATAGGCTGAGAACATTTTGATAGGACATATTGCACAGGCTTGCAGTTTGTGTCTTGTATTATATTTGTTTGTTTACCTCTTTATCGGTTACTTTATACCTTTTGAAGCTTTTAACGTGTCATAATTATAGTGTCACGGTCCGCCTTTTGAACTTTCGACTGAAATAACCCCAGTCGTTTCAATTACTGTATAAACTTCTCTGGCAGCTTCCTAGGAATGAATTAGAAATATGTATGCTACGTAAATAAGTTTAAATGGCAGCTCTTGAGTTTAAAGTAATGAATTCGCAGGTCGGTTTGCAGTGACTCCGTAGTTCGCTATACACAATAAAAAGCATAAGGAATCTGTTGGAGCAGCTCTTGAACCTGTGAGGTGCTGAGCAATGCGATGTGGAAAAAATTTCTGTGGAAAAAATTTTGGTTTCTAAAGTAACAGTGGATGGATGCCAAGTGCAAGTACAGTATTAGGCAAACTTGGTGGATTCAAAGTGTTTAGCTATGCTTGACGCAATGTGAATTAAAAAAAATTGTCACTGTGAGCTGATGGGTTTGTTTTAGTTCTGTGGTGGTTTGTCTTTTCCTGTTCTTTATGTGTCTCCCCCCCCTTTATTTCCCCCCTTTAATACATTTGCAGTAAAAATAAATAAACAAATAAAAAATGCTAAACCAGATCATTCTGTTGGGCAATGGTGAAGAACCCGTGGGCCTTCAGACGTGGCCAGTTTGCTCAGTGGTCAGCGATGGTGGCGCTAATGTCTAACAAAATTTAGAGGGTCACAGGCATGATTTTTCTTGGTGCAGTTACGCTTCACTTGCTGACGTGAGGTAACAGAAGCAGCTCCCAATTATTGGCATGTGGTTAATAATAATAAAAATGCATGAAGAATCATAATGGTCCTCTAAACTTTTCTCATTCGCAGGCATATTGTGAAAACGCTGTTCTTGGGTCAGATACTTTCGCTGTTCATATGTGGGACTGCGGTTACAAGCCAGTACTTGGCCGACAAGTACCAGGTCAACACTCCAATGCTGCAGAGTTTCATCAACTATTGCCTGCTTTTCCTCGTGTACACAATGATTCTGGCCTTCAGAAAAGGTACAAGTGGGACCCGCCACAGAATTGTGGAGTACAGTGGGACCTTGGTTCTCAAACTTAATCCGTTCCGGAAGTCCGTTCCAAAACCAAAGCGTTCCAAAACCAAGGCACGGTTTCCCACAGAAAGTAGTGCAAAATGGATTAATCTGTTCCAGACTTTTAAAAACAACCCCTAAAACAGCAATTTAACATGAATTTCACTATCTAACAAGAGCATTGATCCATAAAATGAAAGCAATAAACAATGTAGTGCAGTCACGCAATCAATCAATCAGTAGCTGAACTGGGTTCCACACAGTTACAAAAACAAAACAAAAAGAGCCACAAAAACGCAAAATAAATAGCAAAAACAGACAGACCTCAGCATCACACTCAAAACGGAAGTGTGGAACTCAAAACGGAAGTGTGGCACTCAAATCAGAAGCATAACACTCAAATTGGAGCACGTTTGGCTTCTGAAAAAAGTTCACAAACTGGAACACTTACTTCCGGGTTTGCAGTGTTTGACTTCCAAGTTGAGTACCAAGGTATTTGAGAACAAAGGTACCACTGCATTCTTGTTCCAGTCAGTCAGCCCATGTCCAGGATTCTCCATGCCATTTTAAAAAAAAACTGATGTTTAGATTTTATTTATTTATATAGCAAGATTTATACACCGCATCATTTTTTTCAAAATTCTCGTAAGAAGTTTACATAAAATAGTGTAAGAGAAATACTCATAAGAAAAAGAGCAATAAAATAAACAGGCTTTAAAAACAAGTATACATAATATATGTTATCACAATTTGGATAAAATAAAATAGAAGTAATGTTTCAAAACATTATTTGTGGATTGGTCATTTTTTATTACGATTTTTACTGTTAGTCAGGTTGGGTGGAGTTTGTTCTTTTTCCAGTGGAAAGGTGAACTGTAAACGTAACCGCTAAATAAACTTTTATTGTTTATCATTTTATATCGGTAGAAAATATTGGTACTCCACTTTTCCCTTAGTAAAACTAGACAATAAAAGCACTGTATTGTAAAATAAAAAAGAACGACAAATAAAAATGAGTGGTGGCTAATAAAAAAATGTAAAATTAATATTATTTATTATTATTAATTTATTATTTATACCCCACCCATCTGGCTTGGTTTTCCCAGCCACTCTAGGCGGGGAAAATATCAAAACTTGTCTGGTCAAACGCTTGTCAAAAAGAAAAGTTTTCACATGGTGATGCAAAGCTGTTGGAGAATGGGTAAGGTAGGCCTCTCTGAGGAGCTTTGGAGCATAGTACAGCCCTCGAGAAGGATGCCTCCTTGGTCAAATAGAGACATGTGTCAGACCAGGGTTCAAATCTCCATTTGGCCACAAAGCTCGCTCGGTGACCTTGGATCAGTCGCCAGCTCTCTGCCAAATTTACCTCACAGGCCCAAAGATGGAGGGGGGGCAAAGCGCATATGTCACTGTGGGTTCCTTGGAGGAAATAATAATAAAACTATCAAATGTAACTTGGATTTTTTGGGGGACACAGAGGGAGCTTCTGCAGAAGAGATGGACCAGAGAGCAGACCCATGCCTAAATGCTGACATTTGTGTTTTGCTTTCTCTCCAGATGACGACAACCTCTGGCAGATCCTGCGAAGGAAATGGTGGAAGTACATTTTGCTTGGATTAGTTGACGTTGAAGCCAACTACTCCATCGTCAAAGCCTACCAGTATACCACCCTAACAAGTGTCCAGGTAGAATAGAGAGCAAAGAGTCTTGTTACACTTTAAAAAGGGGTGTGTGTGTATGTGTGTGAAGAGCCACCGATAAACGAGTGTGATGTATTGGTCAGAGTGATGGGCTAGGCCTAGGGAGACTTGATGCTTTAAATCGCCAACCAGCCTCTTGAAGTTGACAGGGTGACCTTGGGCCAGTCAAGTTCTCTCTCAGCCTAACCTACCTCATGGGGTTGTGGTGAGGATAAAATGGAGGTGGGGAGAAGCTCCTTCAAGGAAAGATAGGGGTGTAAATAGAACGAGTGGACAGTGAAGAGGCTCAGTGTCATCACATAATCTCGAGACTGTGTAGGACTGTTTTACACAGGAGAGATGTAAAAAACCCCCACAAATGAGCATAAGTGGGGATTTGAACTGTGGCCTCCCAGGATCCTACTCCAGCACTGTTTCAATGTTTGAGGGTAAATATCCAACAGAGTCCTGTCTAAAATCAGGACAGCAGTGATTACCCAATTCATCCGTTAGAAACCTTTTGGTAGATTAAAAAGGTGTCCCCTAGTTAACGGGGCAGCAGATGCATTTTCTGAAAACTGGCTAATGACTTTTAATACAAATACTTAGAAAACATCCTCTCCAGCTCAAAACATCCTCTCCATGGGAGTCTTCCAGCTGCTTTCTCTGGATAAAAGATACCTTTTTGCTTCGTCTGGTTGTTTTCAATTTGAGGAAGTATTTTTGTAGATTTTGAGGCTTGATAATGGTGAGATGCTCGCTGCTGTTTCCTGGTAATTAAAGCTACAGCAATTCTTGGTAGGCCCCACTGGGAGTGAGCACCATTGAACTCAGTGGGACTTACTTCTGAGTAAACATGTGTAGGGCCAGGCTGTAGAAGAAACATAATGCAAACATTGCAACTTCTGTCACCTTAGATAGAGATCCATGAGGTGGTGGCCCCTGTGGAACAAGCTGACGCCAGCAGATCGTTTAAAGGCAATGTTGTATGCCACCAACCTGGCTGTCACTGTTAAAAATAGCTACAGTGCCACCCCTATTGCTGTCTCTCCTTGAACAGGGTGAACGGATCAAGCAGCAAATTCCAGATATAATTCTGTGGGTCAGTGATGCTACAGGAGGGAGACATATTTCAGTGTATGTATGTGTGGAGGGAGGGGGGGAGTAGAGCAGGGCTGGTTTAACTATCAACATCGCAGACAATGCTGTTATTCTAAATATATGCTAAGCATGAGAGGTACCTTATGCGTCAGGAATAAGTGTTGCTGCCCCATCATCTAAACTGCTTGGCTAGTTTCGACCTTGTTTAATTTACTGATGTCTTCCCATGGATTGGAAACTTCTTAGAGACTTTTTGCATTTAAAAGAAAATGAAGTTATAATATCTGGGCTTGAAGAATGAAGATAATGTTGGTTTACAGAAGGTGGATTTGTTGGGTGTTATGTTGGAGTGCATGCGTTGAATAATTCTGTATTATTACTGCTGACAGATGAAGAATTGGAAGTTCCTCTTTCTTTTTCTTTCCCTCTTCCCCCATTTTTCCTTTCTTTCTTATTTTCTTCTTCTCCCTCTTACTCAGGCATAGGCAAACTTGGCCCTCCAGATGTTTTGGGACTCTACAACTCCCATCATGCCTAGCTGACAGGACCAGTGGTCAGGGATGATGGGAGTTGTAGTCCCAAAACGTCTGGAGGGCCAAGTTTGCCTATGCCTGCTCTTACTGCTCTGTGTTTTTTATTTAGATCATTTAGACTAGCTTTTTAGTCTTGATACAAAGATAGCCGATATGAATCTTTTGTATTTCTTTCCAAATTTCATTTTTAAAAAATTTGAATATTTGCTACCTGGAGGAGTTATTAGTCCTCATGTGCCTTCCTTTTTATGACCGGACTGTATGCCTTTCTGTACACGGCAGCTCCTAGACTGCTTTGGGATTCCTGTGCTGATGGCTTTATCGTGGTTCATCCTCCGCGCAAGATACAAACTGATCCATTTCATTGCGGTTGCTGTCTGCCTGTTGGGAGTAGGCACCATGGTCGGTGCGGACGTGTTAGCTGAGAGGCACAATGGGGAAGGTAAGGGCTGGAGAAAATGTCATGGTGAAATGCAAAAAACATTGTGTCCCTGGGAGAGTCCTCTCTGAGTGTTCAAATCCTTCCTCTGAAACAGATTTTCAGTAATTCCAGAATACGTCAAGTATTTCTGCTTCGAGGAAATAATAACCATGTTATTGTTTCGATGGGGAAATATACGGGCGGGATTCAGGTAAGCTGTTGAATGCACAGAATGAGGCCCTCTTACGCAATGGCATTCCTCCTTCCCCCTGTGAATCGCCTCACACCCCCTAAGTCTGCTCCTGGAGGATTGGGGAGGGGGGAACGCAGAAAAGGTTTGGGGCAGGAGGGGGGTCTTGCACACCTACAGCAGTTAGTACTGTGTTGAATTCCAATCAGTGTTCTTTGCTGCTCTGTGCTTAGTTGAGAAAGCCTGAATTCTGAAGTGCTAGGGCTTTGGGTATCACTGGCTGAAAAATAAAAAGATGCATGGAATCGGAATGCCTGAAAATGTTTTGCTGACTACTGCATGGTTCTGAAATGTATATTCTGGCTTGGATGCTAAGGTAAGGAAGTTCAGAGAGGCAAAGGTTTCTGTCTCTCTCCCCTTGGAGCCTTCCTGAAAAATGTAGGGTCGGGCATGTAGGGGGCTGGGGAATGGGAGAGGGCAGGAAACCTTCCACAAACTTTCTTGAGTTAACTTATGTACATCTCTCCCCATCTTTATATTCTTTTAGATTCCAGGTAAAACAGCACCTTTTTTGTTGGGCTTTCAGAGTCTGATAGGATAAGTAATTTTTCTATTATTACTAATTATGCAGTTCATGAGAACTGGTGTAATCTTTCTGTTTTGTTAGGGTTTCATGTTACCCTGTTTTTGTTAACTGCCCTGTGAGTATTTTTGGCAAAGGACAGAAATCTCTAAAGAAAGTAATAATCCTAAAATCCAAGACTCTGAAATTTGATTAATACACACACACACACACAATTTATGTTCTGCTTAATCAACAAAACCTCTAGGCAGTTTACATAAAATACACTTTAAAATCCCCAGTAAGATCAGATGTTAAAGACAAGCTTTCCTAAAAACAATTATTTAGCAGGATATACCACCGCCCCTCCCTGCCCCTGCTGTATGGCCACGGGTGGGACATTGCTAGCTTTTTTCTTATTTTATAGGGCAGGAAATTTAGCTCAACATTTCAGATATATTGGGGGTCTAGTCTCCCAGAGTCATTTCCATTATCTTGGGTCTTCAAACAAAGCCTGTTGTGTTCTGTTCTGTTGGAGAACTTCCTGTCTCCTACCTTGTGGTAGGACAGGCAGGTATTATAAATGAAATACTTCAATAAATGAATGTCTGAAGCTACCTTATGCAGAGTCGGGATTGGCCTGGTGAGCATCCGATGCAGTGCTGACAATACCTCAACTACCATATTTTTTGCTCTATAAGACTCACTTTTTCCCTTCTAAAAAGTAAGGGGAAATGTGTGTGCGTCTTATGGAGTGAATGCAGGCTGCGCAGCTATCACAGAAGCCAGAACAGCAGGAGGGATTGCTGCTTTCACTGCGCAGCGATCCCTCTTGCTGTTCTGGCTTCTGAGATTCAGAATATTTTTTTTTCTTGTTTTCCTCCTCCCAAAACTAGGTGCATCTAGTGGTCTGGTGCAGACCACAAGCGAAAAATACGGTATTTCCTTGTTGAATGGAAATGTACTGAGCATGCTTTCATAATGATGGCATCTCCTTTTATGGATTTGGGCGAAGGCTTGCTTCCTACCACAGTACCTGCAACCTAGCTATGATCTCTGTCAGATCTTTCTCACCTGCCATTCAGGCTCCACTGATTTGCTCCAGTTGGAGAGTCTATCCTAGATTTGAAGCCACTCTGCTCAGAAAGGCCCAGAGTTTCCTGGCAAATCTCCAGAGCCTCTCAACAGCAGTGTGAGAGGCAGAAATCCACAACCCGGCCATGCCAATAGGAAAAACTTCACTTGCATCAAATTCTGCTGGGTAAAGCAACAGGAGCCCTGCCAGGGTGAAAAAGCTTGCGTCTCTAATAAGAGCAGCATTTTTTTAGCATTGATTCAATATTGAGCAAGATCCCACAACTGGATCATGTTACAGCTAGTAAAACAGTTCTAAATCCCGGGGCCTCCAAAAGCAAACCGAAAAAGGGTCTGTCATACTCTTAGCATCCATTTAGGAATTTACTGAGAACTTACGGAGATCGATGTATTGATTTTTTTTACAAAAGGGCTAAATTAGGCTGTTAATGTAAGAGGGGGAACTTAAGGTCTTGTTCTTCCCTTAACTACATTTTGCTTGGTTTCCTAAAGTGCCCAACTAACAGGTAGTACATATTGGTCTGAAAATAAGTTGCCCACAAATGTAGGCCGCACTGCGAAACAGAGATCTTTTTCAAAGGTAGCAAAGCAAGATATCCTGACCCACAATAAACATAGGCTTACACCCCAAGCCAGGTTTGGGGTGGGGTGGGGTGGAGTCCAGTCTATATCCTGACCAATACAGTACTTAAACATTCCACAAAACCATATTTCAGAAAAGAAGGTTTTGTTTAGAATTCAGATTTCCCCAAAGATCTGATGGTCAGCAGCAGACGAAGACTTGTTTGAAGCAGGCCGACTACAAACCATGATACAGTGGTACCTCAAGTTACATACGCTTCAGGTTACACACTCCACTAACCCAGAAATATTACCTCGGGTTAAGAACTTTGCTTCAGGATGAGAACAGAAATCGTGCAGCAGCGGCGCAGCAGGAGGCCCCATTAGCTAAAGTGGTGCTTCAGGTTAAGAACAGTTTCAGGTTAAGAACGGACCTCCGGAACGAATTAAATTCTTAACCCGAGGTACCACTGTATATAATTAACCACAGTGTAGAGTTCTTCACAGTGAGACCTTTGGGTATAGGGCGGTGTAGAAATAATAATAATAATAAATAATAATAATAATAATAATTAATAAAAGTTCAGACACAAATGTGGGCGTTAATTGGAAGTACAGAGTTGTATTCAGTGCTATGTGCATAGAGTTCCACCAGAGCAGTGAGACTTCTTTTCCCCACCCCAAATCTGCTCCAGCCTACCCACCCACCCCCCGTTGGAGCAGATTTTGATGGTGTGTGGAGGCTGGAGAAAGGAGGAGGATGTTCCATTGCACAAGCAGAAGTCTGCTGTTGCTCAAGCAGAACGACAGCATTGGATAAAACAAAGAAACTTCTGATCTCCTTGTGGCAGGTTTTTTTTTTTTTTTACCATGATAAACTATGGTTTATGAACTATGGTTTATCATGAAGTCCAAACACAGTCATGTCTTCTGAGCTGAAAATAGATTCTGTGGCAAGTACCCGACACACTTTCTTAAATACTCCAGTAGTTGCCAATGTGGTGTAGTAGTTAGACCATTGGACTAGGACCTGGGAGACCAGGGTTCAAATCCCCATGTAGCCATGACGCTCACAGGGTGGTCACAATTGCTCACTCTCAGCCTAAGCTACCTCACGGCATTGCTGTGAATATAGAAAATGGAGGAGGAGAACTTGAGCTCCTTGGAAGAAAGAATAAATAGTTGGAAAAATGATCTGTGTGCTTATACCTGATTTTGCCATTAAAAATGCCTGCAAGTTGGATTTTACAGCAGCCTCCCTCTTTTTGTGCTTGTCAATTTATATTTTCTGTGCAGGTACCGACGTGGTGATCGGCGATGTCTTAGTCCTCCTTGGTGCTTCCTTATATGCCATTTCGAATGTGAGTGAGGAATACATTGTGAAAAATCTGAGCAGAGTGGAGTTTCTAGGAATGGTGGGCTTGTTTGGGACTATTATCAGCGGTCTGCAGCTGTAAGGATCTATTATACGTACTTTAATTCTAATTAAGAAAACAAAAAACCTTCTGCATCACAGAATGATTTCTTCCTTTCCATGAATTGGTGGGTGTGTTATTAGTAATCCATTGCTAGCATTGCCATTAACCTGTTCAAGAACAAAGGCGTCTTGTGGGGTTGCCAGGATGCAACCTGGAGAAGACCTTTACATTAAAATTTTCTCCCAAATTGGGAGACTAGGCAGACATCGCTTCTCTTACTCATCTCCCCACCTCGCTCCACCATCTCTTTCATTTGCTTACCTCTTCTATCTTCTGTATCAAAAATAACATAAAGTTATAGGGTGGGATCTCTGGGTTATGACCTGCACCCTTAGGCATCAAAGTATTTACCTGATTTGTTCTTCTCGTACCTGGTGTGTCTTTAACTTTCTTTTTGTGGCTTACGTGCTGTCCATGCTGTCCCTTGAAATGCCAAATTCTGTAAATGATTATTCATGCAAATTATCTCCTTGACTTTCAATGAACTAGATGTAGGATTAAAGACAACCTTGGGATTAATCATTTCTGGGCCGAGATCTTGTTTTTCTGGGTCACGTTGCCATCTTTTTAGAGACAAGAGTTTTTGCATCTTTTACAGTTGAGTGGTAAGCACAAACCCAACACTTCTTCCCATTGCTTCATCTCTCCATGCTGAGATCGGTTCACCTGACCGACTTCTGCCCATTATAGTAGTGTTGAAAGGCACCATTGTCCGTAGAAAAAGTGACCACCCTATTTTGGAAATGCATCTTTCCAATGAAACTTGAAGCTATGGTGTTGATAGTTGGCAAAGGGCCCTTAATTGTGTTTCTTAAAGTAATCCCATATGCTGATGGTGAACTCATTCTACAAGTATTGATCCTTATGTGGCCGAAAATGCACCATCCATGCGCGAGAGGGCAGTATGACAGGCTCTAGGAAGGACCAAGGTTTGCATAAGTACATAGGAATGGAAACCCCTCCCCCTGCCCCAAAAATATCCAGTGAAGACCAAGCATGCTCAGTGGGCACAGTTTGCTTAACTGACAGTGGTGGGGGTGGAAACGGGATGGAAAATTTGAGCAGAATGAAATTGAGTTTTCTGGAAGAAGGCATCACTGTTTTAACTGGAACACTGAACAGGAGAAGTCCACACACTGAGATAGCTTAGTCGGTAGAGTATGAGACTCTAATCTCAGGATCATGGGTTTGAGCCCCATGTTGGGCTAAATATTTCTTCATTGCAGCGGCGGTTGGACTAGATGATTCTGGTGGCCCTTTCCAACTCTGCTATTCTATGACACTGCAACATTTTGCTGCAGGTCCCATTTTGTATAACCATCTAGGCATTAAATGCACCTTTAAAAAAATAAGTGTTTATCTACAGCGGTTGATGAATTAGTTCCAGCCAAGAAGAATATTATGCAAACATGCCTTTGAATGAGACAGTATTGATTCTCCCAAGGGAGTGATTCAATTACCATTTTAATCCCACAGAGTTAACTAAGGCCAAATATGACCTGGTAGTTGTTAATGGATCAACAAGAAAAAACATGTTTCAATTATTAAACTCTGCTTCTTGATCAGGCAAACACTGCAGTCGCTAGAAACAAGTGGCAGTAGGCCTGTGTGCTGATTGCAGCCTTGGGGCTATTTTATGGGTTTATATTAAAATCCTGAAGATAGTCTTAGCAGGGTCCTAATACTGTTGGTCACTGCCTGGAGATCAGCACTGGCCCTTAAGATTCAGCAAGGAGACAGCCTGCTTCAGCTTTTCTTGGATTGCTGATGTTGTTTTTTTGGATTATTATGCTGTCTTTTGATTGTTTTACTGAAGTTTGTTAGCTGTTTCTGCGGCTCCATCAAGCAGACGAAAGGTGGAATATAATAATTTTAATAAAATAAATAGCCGATAAAGTGGGCTTCAGTCAACACAGTTTCAGGTGGAACATTTCCCCTCGTTCCAGTCACTACTTGCGTAGCCCAAATGGTGTCACCCATACATAAGAGGGAGATATCAGTGGTCTTGGGGCAACCCAGAGATTTGCAGAAGTACCAAAAACCATTAGGGGGAAAACCCAAAGTGGGAAGAAGCCCCAAATCAGTCCAGTGTGGTCAGTAGCCATGAAATTCTGGTGTTTGGCCCAGGGGAATGGAATAGAGTTGCTGAAATAACAAACAAGCAGCAACATTGTGTTGCAGCTCACCTGCACCATAATAAACCTCTTCATCATTTAAGGTGCCAGAAGTTTACTCTTGTGTGTGTTGTCCACAGAGACTGTAATCCAATGCCCACTGCCTTAGGAGTAAGTCTCCCTAATTCAGGGGGCTTGCGTCAAAGAAAGCCTTCATAGGATTGATCCATAACCTAAATGCCTGTTATAATTAACTGTTGATCGTTATGAAAACCACACCCCCATATTTTAATGCCGGTGTTTTTCTTTCCTTCCCCTTCTCCCACCTTCCCTGTAGAGCCATTGTGGAACATAAAGACATTGCTTCTATTCAGTGGAACTGGAAAGTCGGTATGTGTGCTCTGAAACACCGAAGCAAATAACCTTGCAATTGCTTTGCACGTAGCTGTGGGGGTGGGACTCCATGCTGCTCCTGGAAAGCTGCTCAGACCCTGGTCAATCCCTAATAGGGCGATACTTGTAATTAGTAAAAGAGGCCCCAGGTTCTCCTATTCAGTTCCAAAAGCTGTGTGGGTGTCTTGTGAAGAGCCTCTTTGGTTAAGGAAATCAGCAACTTGGGGTGTGGGGTAAGGAATCATGATGCACGTATAAAATCATGTTTGGAGGAACTGGATAGAGGTAACCTTCCGTCCTCCCCATTCCTTGTTCCATAATCCTAGAACTTGGAATCATCCTGTCAGTTTGATTGACACACCAGACATAAAGAGAGTACGGTTCAGAGAGGATAAGTGTATCAGTGGCCATTTGTCACAATGGCCTGCCCGGAACTTGGAGATTCAGAACCAATGTACCTCTCTGAATAGTAGTTGCCGAATAATAACAAGAGTGGAAGGGAACTATTATTATTAATAATAATAATAATAATAATAATAATACAAATACAGTGGTACCTCGAGTTAAGAACTTAATTCATTCCGGAGGTCTGTCCTTAACCTGAAACTGTTCTTAACCTGAGGCACCACTTTAGCTAATGGGGCCTCCCGCTTCCGCCGCGCCGCTGGGGCACGATTTCTGTTCTCATCCTGAAGCAAAGTCCTTAACCCGAGGTACTATTTCTGGGTTAGTGGAGTGTGTAACCTGAAGCGTCTGTAACCCGAGGTACCACTGTAGTAGTAGTAGTAATAATAATAATAATAATTTATACCCCGCCCATCTGGCTGGGTTTCCCCAGCCACTCTGGGCGGCTTCCAACAAAATATTAAAAACACAATAAAAGATGAAACATCTTCCTAAAAAACTAAAAACTTCCCTAAACAGAGCTGCCATCAGATGTCTTCTAAAAGTCAAATAGTAGTTCATTTCCTTGACATCTGATGGGAGGGCGTTCCACAGGGTGGGCGCCACAACCAAGAAGGCCCTCTGCCTGGTTCTCTGTAACCTCACTTCTCGCAGGGAGGGAACCGCCAGAAGGCCCTTGGAGCTGGACCTCAGTGTCTGGGCTGAATGATGGGGGTGGAGACGCTCTTTCAGGTATACTGGGCTGAGGCTGTTTAGGGCTTTAAAGGTCAGCACCAACACTTAATTTCTTAATTTCTGTGTTGGGGCTTCCCATAGCAGGCATCTAGTTGGCCATGCATGGGATGTTGGCATAGTTCGTCCTTTTGTCCAACCATGGAGTGCTCCTCTCTTATCATCTTATCTCACTGTAGCTGTACGGGTTTAATGCTCCTGAGAATACACTGTCCTCCTCTTTCCCACTTTTATGCTATTAGCAGCATTTGGTGCCTTAAATGTTAAGCCCTTGCCTTGCCTTGCAGTGCTGCTCTTCCTGGCCTTTGCACTGTGCATGTTCGGACTGTACAGCTTCATGCCAGTCGTGATCAAAGTAACCAGCGCTACATCCGTCAACTTGGGCATTCTGACCGCTGACCTCTACAGCCTCTTCTTTGGGCTCTTTCTCTTCGACTACAAGGTGAGCAAGTTTTTCAGATCAATGACATTTGGGGCTAAGCTATGTTCGAGAATTATTGCTGTGGCTTAGCATCTAAACTAGGGCTGTCCGTGCTCTGTGCTAAAAATAATTAACATTCTGCACCCACCCCAGCAAAATTCTGTGACAGGTATCAATTAAGCATAATTTCTCTAACTTTGCATAATTTATCTGGCCATCTGCATTGTTTTGCCTGGTGGTGGTAGTTGAGGGGAGTGACTAGGATCTTTGCAGAACACAGAAACCTTGTCTCGTGCCTCCTCTGGCTAATAATAATAATAATAATAATAATAATAATAATAATTTATTATTTATACTCCACCCATCTGGCTGGGTTTCCCCAGCCACTCTGCGAAGCTTCCAACAAAAAACTAAAATACAATAACCTATTAAACATTAAAAGCTTCCCTAAACAGGGCTGCCTCCAGATGTCTTCTAAAAATTTGGTAGTTACTTTTCTCTTTGACATCTGGTGGGAGGGCGTTCCACAGGGCGGGCGCCACTACCGAGAAGGCCCTCTATCTGGTTCCCTGTAACTTGGCTTCTCGCAGCGAGGGAACCGCCAGAAGGCCCTCGGCGCTGGACCTCAGTATGTTATATCAATAGGCATTGCCCACTTATTTCAAGTATATCGTTGCAGGTATGAGGTCTAGGAACTTGCTTCTAAAACAACACACACACACACACACACAAGCGTACTTTTGGGGCAGAATTTTGTGCTCAATATCACAATGGCATTTTCTTTCAGCACACTTACAGAATTGTGGCACGCACATGCAGGCATGACTTTAATTGGCCCTAATAGTCTCGCTATAGATGTGAATTTAGGGACAAAGTGCACCATGCAATTATCTATGACAGGATGAAAGTTAATTATACTCGGGTCTGCTGCGTATGTAGGTTAATAATTGCATGCAATATGGTTAACATGCTCTTTCCTCCCTGACTTCACGGACTGAGCTGCATGATGGAATTGCAAAGGCAAACCCTTCTGAAATAAGCGAATCCATGGGAAACGCATTAAGTTAATTAGTGTCGGAACATTCAGACCTGGCCAAGTCAGCCAGTAGCAGCCTTTGCTTCTAAGACCAATAAGTTTCTGTGAGGATTAGGGCATACTTTCCACACTTCTAAAGCTTCAGTCAGTCACCTGCCCATCAGCCCGCAGGATAGCTCAGTCAGTTGAGCATGAGACTCTTAATCTCAGGGTTGCTGGTTTGAGCCCCACGCTGGGCAAAAAGATTTCCTGCATTTCAGGGGGTTGGAGCAAATTACCTTCTTGGTCCCTTCCAACTCTGTGATTCTATGATGCTGATGAATTTTCATGCCTCTGCCTGGCTAGCGCATGCTTTGTATGCATAAGGTCCTAGGTTCAGACCCCAACATTTTCAGGGAGGGCTGGGAAGGCTCGTGCCACAAACCCTGGAGAACAGGCTGCCTGATAGCACAGACCAGCCTTTCCCAGCTGGTGCCGTCAGATATTTTGGGCTACAACTCCCATCTTCCCTAATCTTTGGCCATGCTGGCTGGAGCAGATACAAACTGTAGTCTGAAACATCCAGGAGGCCACTGTCAACAATACTGAGCTAGATGGACCAGTGGTATAAGGGCAGCTTCCAGTGTTTCTATTTATTGAATGATGGGTTCATTCTAGCAGGCAAGTCTTCAGTGAGGAGTGAACCCACCTGTGTGACTAATATGCATTAGGTGTTCCTTATAGCTCTTTAGCTATAAGGCTCCAATACTTTGGCCACCTCATGAGAAGAGAAGACTCCCTGGGAAAGACCCTGATGTTGGGAAAGATGGAGGGCACAAGGAGAAGGGGAGGACGAGATGGTTGGACAATGTTCTCGAAGCTACCAGCATGAGTTTGACCAAACTACGGGAGGCAGTGGAAGACAGAAGTGCCTGGCGTGCTCTGGTCCATGGGGTCACAAAGAGTCGGACACGACTAAATGACTAAACAACAACAACATAGCTCTTTAGCAACCCTGCTGCCCACAGGATTATTTTATTCATTTGTTTATTAAATTTGAATACCGTCCTTCCCCCCCAAAGATCTCAGGGCAGTTCACAGTATAAAAATGCAAAATGAAAATACGTAATGAAACAAAATCAAAACACATAATTAAAGCAAAAGGGTTTTGTTTTTGCACATTGTGCCCTTCTGCACAAATGGCGATTGTGACCTCTGGTAGTGGCGATGGGGATCTAAATCTACAAGAGCCAGTCCTCAGCACTTTCCCAGCACTCTGTCACTCTCTAACACGACCAAGAGACAGAAGCCAGGCCTAAGGAGACAGACAGGGAGACAGGCTTAATTCTAAACGGCTGCGTTCATCAGGAGCACGGAATAAATTTGTGTAGGTTTCCTGAAGTGCATCTTTTTACTTTTAGCAGGAGAAAATGTGGCCCCCTACATCCTCACCTGTGATGTGAGCTGTACTCCAAAATCTCAGGAGGGCACTACCCTCCCAATCCCCGCATTGCATTCTCCTGTCTTAATAGATGGCTGGGATTCTAAAGAAGAATAGTTGTTATGGCCCCAGACCAGGACTCCCAGCAGCATCCATTAGCCAATCACTTTGGCAAGGGATACCTTAGCTTCTCCCCTAATTTGGGTGGGTTCCAGCTGGATGCTACACAACATGGTGGGATGATGATAAAGTGCCACCTCCATCTTTTGGGTTTGGTGCAGTGGTGCTACTACAGCCATTTCCTTATCATCATCATCATTTATTACTTGCACTCCTCAAATCTGACTGGGTTGCCCCAGCCACTCTGGGCAGCTTCCAGCACAATATACAAGAACACAATGAAACATCAGATATGCCATGGAGACCTTGCCTGTTATCTCAGAAGTCCCAGATAACTTGGCGCTGCTTCTGCTGTGCTTGTTCCTACAGTCAGAGAGAAAAGGAGGTCGGGTGGAGTTTTGCTTCAAAGGATGGCTCCTTTTCTCTGCAAAGGCTAAAGGCTGGCACCAGCAGATTGACAGTGGGCTATCCCCTAGGTTAAAAATAACACCCAGGAGCTATGATGATGATAATTGATTATATTTGCACCCTTAGGAGCCCAGAGCAGCATACAGAGAAAAGAGCCAAATTATAGCCTTGAAAATATGCAACATAATATCAATAAAATAATTTAAAACACAGAATTCACGGCACAACACCCAAGGAACAGCCAGCCATCAGCCACATTCAGCCTTCTCCAAAGACCTGGACAAACAAGAGGGTCTTTTGCAATCGACAGAATACAGGGCCTCCTGGGAAGGGAGATGTGTTCCTCATCTCCTGGAGGCTATGCCCTGTTTCGAGGGAGCAGTGGGTTGGGCCAAGTGTTGAAAATAGAGGTCCTGTTTTCCTCTTCCCACCTCCCTTCCTGCCCTCCCTTTCCCTTGCTCAGACACTGGTCATTGCATCAGCAGTGAACAGTCAGGTGGGCAGTAAGTTTGAGCAGGGGAGCAAAGGGGGTAAATGTAGCTATGATAAAGAGATAATAATTTTCCATCTCTCCCTGTCCACAGGCCTTTTGGGTTAAGTGGAAAAGGTGCAAGTGAAAAGGTGTTTTGATGTTGTGGCATGGTTGTGTTTTACTATTTTTTTTGGAAGCCTGGCAGCCCAGTCAGATGGGTGGCATATAAATAATAAAATCATTATTAATACTAGTATTATTATTATACCTCTGCCTCCTGCCACCCTTGGGCAATTTAAAGAGGTGTCCAAGCTAAAGGCAATTTTTAAAAAAGTATATAAACAGGCACCACTGAAACAATTCTGAAATACAAACGTACAATAAAAATACTTTAAAAATCAGAACAATTGGCAACACGGTAGAAAGCAGCAGAAAACGATGCCAAGCAGATAAAAGTCCTGTATTACTGCTCAGTTCAAAGCCACAGCAAATAAAATGAGTTTTAAGGTGATTTTTGTGGCTGCAAGGCATTTGTCTTTACAGGCACCCTGATTCCTCCTCTCTTTTCTATATTATCAGTTTTCAGCACTGTATATCCTGGCCTTTGCTGTCATAATGGTGGGGTTCATCATGTATTGCTCAACGCCGACCCGCAGTGCAGAGGCCGCCTCGACCAGCTTGCCTCTGGGATCCAGTACTGGGTTTGACAATCTTGCCTTAAAAATTGAAGAGAACCACCTGAATGTGTCCATCGTCTCACCTGCACAACACAGCAAGGAAGGAAGCCAGACAGAGGAAGCGCTAGACACAAAACTAACCGTCTTGTGAAGAGCACAGCCTCTCAGCTGCTGGAATTACTTTGGAAATGTCAGTAAACAAAAGATAATGAATGTAATGCTGCGCTAGGTTGGATTAAACTGGAGAGGTGCCTACGGTGGAGTTTGTGGTCATGCCAAAGTCTAGAATTTCACCGCGAGATAATGAGGTCCGGATCCTTAGTCGAACCACCTGTACCAAGTCATGTTCACTGAAGATCTATCCTTGGAGCTGACAGGGAAATAAGAAGGTAGGGACAACTAAGGGAATGACTAACAATGCTCTCTGTAGAGAGAGAGAGAGAAATCAACACTAAAGAAACCAAATTGCACTCATGGCTCATTTTGAGTAATTTATCCAATGTCCAAGGTTTGCACTTTGAAGGACTGTGGAATATTTTTGGCAAGAACAAGACTGACAAAAGAAGAAGAGAGGGAAGAGAGACTTGAAACAGGTTAGATGGCCAGTACTGAAAGAGAAGCTGGAAACTGTAAAGGGAGAGAGAGAAAGGCGTCTGTGAAGAGCTGTGAATCCCTGTCTTTAGACCACAAGACCATGAGAGCCAGAAACCATCTTTAAATATTAAGCGATGAGGACAAGAAACATTTTTATATATATAAAAAACTGAATTGGTTAACCATTTCCTACTCCTACACAGTTAAAATTCAGAGTTTGTTCATCATCTTTGCAATAATTTAATTGAACCTTAACACTTGAAGACCGGGAAATTACACTTGGTTGCACTGGCAACTGATGCTGATGACCTGGGATGTACCCATCTGAATTAAAGGATGCACTGAGCCTGCCTCCCTATTGGCGCTGTTTCTGTCTTCATTAAATTGTCCCGTCCTTTTGGATCTCAGATATACTTTAGAGTAGACCACGCCCCTTCTGGTGACAGAGAGCTCAGCAGGTAAACACTCGGTGTGTTTTAAGTTTGAGGGATGCAAAATCCCCTGTGTGTAAATCAGCTTTTTGGAAATATGAAGGTGGTCTTTTTCGCCACAATAAATAATGTATCGAGCCCCCCCCCATATATATATATATATATTTAAATCCATTCACTGACAATTTGCCTAATGGTGTACACCTCTGCAGCTGTAAGATATGCTTTCAGGACCAATTGTACATGACCTATGCACATTTTGTAACCATGTATATTGTCGAAGCATAATCAATATTTGGGCCCCTATCCAGCGAGAGATTAGGATGCACAGATCTCTATGCGTGTATCCCTACTTGGATGAGTCACGGGCCCAAAACTGTGTCCATCGTTTCCAAATCCAGTCTAGCTGCCAGCTCTAGGAAAAACAGGTTGAATACTTCCGGGGAGAAGGTATTTGATTTAGGCCTTCTTGCTTTCCCTTCCCAGTCGAACAACTTACTGGTCCTGTTTAAAGTATTCAACTGGTCTACGTGTTGTGCCTAAAGGATCAGCACTGTAGTATTGGCAGCTTTTTCACACACTCCAGTGCTGTTCAACAGAAAGCCACATGCCTGCATCAGATCATCAGCTCTGACACCAGTTGTTAAGAGGAAGGTGGTACCAAAACTGAGGGCAGAGGTCTCGTCCCCATGTTCCCCATCACTACCAATGATTGGCTCTAATGGAGCTGACAGCAGGTGTTTGGTGACATGTGATACTCCCAGTTCCTGGATATGGTGTTCATGCTCTCCCCAACTTAACTTCTCTGCAACAGCACTCTCTTCTGTTTGTGGGTGTTACCTTGCTTTTTCTGGATCAGTGCTAACGTTTCTCCAGCTGTGCCATAATATTATTGTTATAAATAGCTTTTGAACAATAGTTCAAGCCCAACGCCGTTGAATAATAATACTGGAAGCTGATCCTGCAACACTGTGATAAAGTTGCTTTTTAGGGTGGGTCCTTATCGAGATGGTTATTATCCCAGTTTGACTAGAATCTGAGGAGAGTTGCTCATTTCATCAACTAAATATTTAGGGCTGCAATCTGCTGCATTGAAACTATTAATTCAGAGGAGTTTGTGCCGGGGCTGCTATTCTCCTTTTTGAGCCGCACACCTAGCCATTATTAAGTATTAAGTGCCACTTGAACTCAGACTCTCAGTTCAACTTGTTTAGGACCATGGTGTAACCCTGCTCTTTTGATATACATGGGTGTCCGTCCCCCCTGCGAAGTATCAATATATTATATAAAGATTTACGCTGTTTAATAAACAGTGAGATGATTTTGGATCCTTTTTTTGTACAGTTCCATGGCAGCATGTTTAAAATGGGAATGGAATTCATATTAAAGTTTTGTTTAAAGGATGGAAAATAAATAGACGTTCAGTATATCTCTGGCTGGCCTTTTTATTATGTTTCTATTCCACCCTTCCTCAAAAGAGCATTTATTGGCTTAATGGTGTCCCCCCTTTATAAGTCACAACAACCTTGTGAGGTCGATTAAGCTCAGAGAGAACGATTTTGAGCTTCCTGCCCCTCTCTTTGCCTTGCAAAATATCAAAAGTTATCCAAGCAAATTCACAAGATTACACTCCACCAGTGCATCAGAAATACACAAAGCAATCAGTTATGGTTGCTCCCCTCTTCAGTGAGCTTGTAATTCAGAATTTGTGCTTGCCTGTCATGCGTGGGGAAACTCTGGCCCTCCAAATTCTGGGCTAGAGCTCTCATCATCCCTTATCATTTGCCATGCTGGCTGGTACTGAGGGGAGGTGGAGTCTAACAATATCTGGAGGGCCGTAGGTTCCTCATAATAAGAATGGTAATATTTTTTTTTATTTATACCCCACCCATCTGGCTGAGTTGTCCCATCCCTGTTGTGTGTCGCTAGTGTATACTTTCCTTTGCCCCTCCAGAAACATTCTCTCTAAAAAGTGTGCCTTAATGTGGAGCCGAGCCAGAAATTACACGTTAGATGGGTGCTCAGTATTTTGTAAGAGTATCTTCTGGCCACAAGATGGCACCCAGAGAACCATTTTCTCTTAGCAAAGTGCCTGGTTGTCAGGAGAGGGTGTGCGTTTGCTCAGCTGGAAAGGTAAACATGAGCTGTAGCAAAGCAAGGCAGGTCCAGCTTTGCTGTAGAGACATTTCCTGAGATAATTATGCTGGGTTCAGGTGCAGTTGTCACTTCTGTGCATTCTGGATGCAATGCTTAACAACTGAAATGGGGAACTGTGTGCGCTGGGTAGATTCCAGGGAAAGACTTTTCATGGGAAATCTTCCCAATTTCTGACATGCCACAGCCTCTCAATTGAGCTATAAGAACAGCAGGATCATCATGTGTCTCTTTCTTGCTGGACTCTTCCACTTGAAACTGCAGGGAGGTGAAATTGCATCTTTGACTTCCTGTAGGAATTTTTTTTTATAAAAGGAACACCTTGCATGTATAAAAGCATATTATTTTTATTATTATTTATCAGTGAAGAAGACCATAGGTGGCAGCTTATTTGCCATATGGATATATATGGGCTTACAAAAAAAGTATGACATTCATATCTCTCCTGTAATCTGAAGTGGTACGGTCCAGGAAGTGCATTTTCGTGCAATTATATTGATTGTGTGTTTCTGCCTTTAAGAAAATAACATAAGGAGAGCCCTGCTGGATCTGACCAAAGGTAGCACCCTGTTTCCTGTAGATGCCTCTGGGAAGCCTTCAAGCAGAAAATTTGCTCTGTAGCAGTTGGTACCCAGAGTTGTATCTGCTGTTTTGGAACTAGAGGTTCCATTTACACATAACTGGCAGTTTTTGATTTGCCCTGTCGTCCCTGGATTTGTTCAACCCTATCTTAAAGTCACCTGACCTAGTGCCTATTAACACACTTGAAGCTGCAAATTCCCACCAGTCAATTAGGCAGCTCCCCTATGAGGAAAGGTTGCAAAGTAAGAGGAGACATGGCAGAGGTCTATAAAATTATGCTGTGGAGAAAGCAGATAGAGAAAAGTGTTTCTCCCAGTCTCATAAGCAGTAGAACTCAGAAGTGCAGAGAAGAGCACAGTACAAGATATATGATGATGATGATTGGGAATATTATATCCAAGGAAGCTGAATTCTGGAAATTTCCGGACACACAGAAGGAGGTACTTTTCACACAGCAAATAGTTATAATAATATTTTTAATAATTTTATTATTTATACCCTGCCCATCTGGCTGGGTTTCCCAGATGGAATACACTCCCGCAAAAGGTATGTATGTATGTGATTTGTATACCACCCTTCATCATATGATCTCAGGGCAGTTCATAGAATAAAATACAGGATAAAGGTAAAGGGACCCCTGACCATTAGGTCCAGTCGTGACCGACTCTGGGGTTGCGGCGCTCATCTCACTTTATTGGCCGAGGGAGCTGGTGGTCATGTGGCCAGCATGACTAAGCCGCTTCTGGCGAACCAGAGCAGCGCACGGAAACGCCGTTTACCTTCCCACCAGAGCGGTACCTATTTATCTACTTGCACTTTGACGTGCTTTCAAACTGCTAGGTTGGCAGGAGCAGGGACCGAGCAACGGGAGCTCACCCCGTCGTGGGGATTCGAACCATCGACCTTCTGATCGGCAAGTCCTAGGCTCTGTGGTTTAACCCACAGCGCCAATCGCATCCCTAAAATACAGGATAAAAACAAGTAAACAAGTAAAACAAAACAGCAAAACTGTCATGGCTCACATTTTTGAAGTACAGAAAATATTGGTTTAAATTGTAGAAATCTATCGATTCAAGAAGATTCTGGAACTTTCTCTTTGTGATATAAGCCGGAAGTTTCTAACTGACGAGTAAGTTTCCATTCTGCTTGGAAACAAGCAGAAGGTTCCTGATGTTTGGGTTATTTCTTCAGAGAAGCTGATTGCAGCTGTTCACTCTGGCCCAGTTATCTCTCTCAAGGTCATGCTGGCTATAATGACAGGCCAGAAGGAGCCTGGTCTCCCTTTCTCCCTTTCTTTCTTGGTTCTCTCTACTTTGTTCCTGTCTGGTGATCTGTACATAGTATGCTTAGGTGCTAAGTTTTAGTCTTATTAAGTTAAGGTTTTGCTGCAACTGGATTCTTAAGGAGATGCCAATTTGGAAGAGTTTGATTTATGACTGTTATGCTAATTTGCCTTCAGTAAATAATACTGGATGAATCTGATTGTGTCCTGAGTTATTTTGGTGGACCCAGCATTGTTTTTCGTTGTGACTTACTCTGGATCATTATGGAGCAAAACTACGATGATGTATGAGTCAATTACAGTCATTAAGTACTGGATTTCTTTAACATCTGACCCGAATTGGGCCAATTTGGGTGGTACCAGGATTTAATCAAGTTGGGCTGAGACAGCCTCAGATTGCCACTGCTCACAGCTGTCAGAAGCCTGTGTGGGCAGGCAGCAGAGGCAGGTTGCAAGCTGGGGTGGGCTGTTTGCAAAAAGGCTTTTAAACAGCCCCACACTGTACTTTCACAGAGATAGTGATGGTCACCACCTTGGAAGGCTTTAGAAGGGGGTTAGACATATTCATGGAGAATGAATGGCTAGCAGCCATTCTGGCTGTATTGTACTTCCTCTGTTGGAGGCAGTGTGCTGGTCCCGAGGGTTAACCGTGCTGCGAGGTCCGAGTCCAGTCCGAGGTTGAGGGTGCGGTATGGAGGCTGTCCGTCAAAGCTGAAGCTGGGCCCAAGGCAGGGAGTCGGGTGAGGTCAGGAACTCTGGCAGAAGAGCAGGACAGGGTGCAGGCAGGAACAGGCTACCAACAATGTTGCTCCCGCAACCTGGGACTGGGGCTGGCTGGCTTTTATCTGCCCCGAGGCATATGGCAGCCCCGGTCCACAGGTGACTCGCCTCTCCTGGCCTGGAGGTGAGCACTCCTCCTGCGGGAACTTAGTTCCCTCCGCCTCTCTGCCCCGAGCCTCTGCAGCTCAGGAGAGGCTGGAGGGTTACTGGACCCAGAGGCAATCTCAGCTTCCCCTGACGGGGCTGAGAGTGGAGCACCTGCAGGTAATGGGTCCTCCATCACCTCAGGAGCCAGAGCAGACTCAGCTGGTGCCTGCACCTGAGGATCCAGCACAGGTGAGGACCCTTCAGGTTCAAGCCCCAGCCCCGGCTCAGCTGGTTCTGGAGGCGGGGACTCCTGTGCAGGCTGGGATTCCTCAGGTTCAGCCTCCGAGTCCGAATCCCAGGCCATCACAGGCAGTATTCTTCTAAATACCAGTTGCTGGAAACTGCATCTCAAAGGCATTCAGCTGACTCCTGTGAGAACAGGATGCTGGACTAGATGGGTCATTGGCCTGACTGAGCAGGTTCTTCTTATGTCCATATTGAGACACTTCTTGCCAGAGGTGTGTCTAGCTAGAGAAACCTTGAATACGCATGGATTTTGTTGAAGCTTGGATTCCTGCAGAATGCTGCAAAAACAAGGGCCTTGCCAGTTCCCAACTGCTACTACACATAGCTCATGATCTCTGCACCTTCTCCGATTCTCAAACATACAATCTTATTGATGGGATTCTGTAATAAACATAATTTATTATGTATTTTGAAGCTATCCCAGCAGTTTATGAATTAATTTATAAAATGAACTTTATCTTTACCATGCAATGTACAGTAGCTCACAGTTCCATCAACACAGAAGCATTCACTTCTGAAGCCATTAGAACTTTTATTGCTAGTGCGTGAAATACAGCTGCAATGGGTTTAATTGATGTTGGGCACATTCCAGTAGAGTAGTCTCCCCTGAGTTAGGAGCTTTGTTAAAAGTCCTGAGTGTAAAATAACAATAAAGCTAAAAGCAGCAGCAGCAGTGTCAAAGTGTTAGTTGCTCACCATTTTAAAATATTTTATTGCAGATTTCAAATATTAAAAATGGAAATGATAAATCCCAGAATGGGCCAGTCAACTCAAATATTACATCACTTCTAATGCAACAAATGAACCAGATCTGAATTGATTCCAGTATTGTATGAATGGAGTCTAGTTTTTAAACTGTTAAGTTTTTGCTTCTCATAAATGTTTAAAAGCATAAAGCTCTACATTTTTCAAATTTTCATAAATGTAAATTGGCCTGTTCTTCACAGTCTTTAAAAAATAAAATAGATCTGTATATATTTATATACATGGGATTGTGCTCACATTCCATCTATATATGTAGCCCAAGCTTTCATGAGAAAGACTGTGCAGTAGCTAACAAAATAAATAACCACCACTATATGTACTTTTCTCACTTGACCTTTGACATAATCCAGAAGGACCATTATTTCTGAATATTTTGCTGTTGTCCACCCCCATTACAAACTGTTGGCAATAGCTTCACAACAGCCCATAACTTTGGCAGACAGGGTCTTGGGGTTGAGCCCCACATTGGGCAAAAGATCCCTGCATTGCAGGGGGTTGGACTAGATGACCCTCATGGTCCCTTCCAGCTCTAAAATTCCATGAGTCTAAAGCAGGGGACTTCCATGGCTGTGGAAACCTCCTTAGAGTAGAGGGCCATTTCTGCCAAACCCTAACCTTCAGCAGATACATCAGGGGTTAGGATTGTTCCCAAACAGATTTCTATCACTACCATCCTGCTTCCAATATTGTTTGGGCCTGCAAAAGGTTTGGTTCTGCTTCAAATCCAGTTCACATCCTGGTTCATATCCAATTGGTGCTTGTCCCATAAGCCTCTTGGTGAAATCCTGTCACACTGGATACCACAAACGTTCTTGTTTATCTTTCGCCCATTTTTTGTTGCACTGTAGTGCAAGAGTGACTCTCCACATGGTACTAACACATTAAAGCATAGTTACCTGGGAGTAAGCACCATCGGACCAAGTGGTACTTGTTTCTAAGTAAATGTGCACAGGACTGCGCTGCTTAGAATTTAAAAATCCACTGTAATAATGGAGTTCACTAAGGTTCTTAAATTAACCAGACTTGGCAGTCCATCTTCTCAGATAAAATCATGGGACGGAAGTACCGCAGATGCATTGTGTCAACATAAACATGCCACAGACCTGTGACTGTCCTGGCTGACAATTCTGCTTTACCTAACAATGACAAATCATTCTAGAGCTAGTGAGATGATATTTTTATGGTGTCGGCTAATGCTTCACTTACACTCTGTTTTTCTTCTGACCTTTACAAATAAAAAGAGAAATTACAAGTTTATGCTCCCTGAAGTCCAGTGCCATTCTTTGTAAATGGCAGAAGTGTCCCTGCAGAAGTGTGCATTCTTTTTCCCTGTGGTGTGATCACCAACTGGGGTGTATGGGATGTTAGGGGAGTGGTAGTACCTCTGGTGGGGGACGCATTGTACTCTTGGGCTAGTTTGTCCTCCTTTGGTCCCAGAAGCTGTTGACATATGATAGTAGCCACATACTGGGAAGAGCATTGACTGGCTGCCTAACCAGGTGAGGGTAGCTGATGGGGCCCAAACCCTTGGTGAGTTAGGGACTTCCCCTGCAAGTGAAGACAAGTTCTGGCAAATTGGATGAGACCAATAGTGGGTCCAACAGCCAAGTAGGCGGTTTCTGCACATGCTGTAGAGGGAACTGAGGGGTAGATGGGGCTCATCTACCTGGGAAAGTAGCCCATCTAGGAGAAGGAAAACTCTGACCCTAAACCTCCATTGCCTTGTGGGTTATATTCGAGAGAAGAAAAGGCAAAGAAGCAACAAATCACACAAACCTGAACTGGTTGGGCGACACCTTGTACGCCGCCTCCTGGCAACTCCTGCAGCCAAGCTGGGGCCAAGCGTATTGCTTTGCTCTCCTTTGGACCACATCAGCGAAGCCAAGGAGGAGGTCTTGTCATCTGGGCAGCCCAGAACCTCCGTACACACTTGCCCAGGCTTGTCCCCAACCCCCAGGGTTGTCACTTTGGTGCTGCTAACACAGCGGTTTGACTTCATGCCTGGAGGCACACTCCATTCTCTCTCTCTCTACAGATGGATGCCAACAAGATCCCATCCTGCTAGGGAGCGAGTGTGGTTCTTTTCTGTTTGATCACGGTCCTTTTCCCAAGCAAGATGCCCACTGGGTGGGGAAGACCCACATTACTTCCAAAACAACAGGAGAGACAGCACCAGATTCCAAAAGGGACACATTCACAGGGAAGGGGCAGCCGAGTAAGTGGGTTTTAAGCGAGGAACTACAGGACCCTTATAAATATTCAACAGGTTTAGTGGGTGAAACTAAATGCCACTGCTAAGAAACCTGATGTTAAGAGGAGTCCCAGAACTCCTAAATTAAGGAGTTCTTAAGGTATTCCATAAAGCTGCTGTCTTTAGCCCTTCCTCCGCATACTTGGTATGAAAACATAATACATAGTTGGTTACCAAATGTTTTTCAGTGAATCTGGGGACTTTTTTTTAAAATAAAGCTGAGTAGCAACAGGGAGTCTGTAGTGGGGATGGTGAGGCAAAAGACCCTGGACCCAAGCACACATGCATATTGTATAAAGGTGCAAAGCCCTTCTTTCGCGCCCTGTGAAACATAAATGCACAGAGTCTTTTTAAAAACTGGGCAACATCTGCCTGCCCACGACTCCTCAGCTCCCCTGATCAGTCAAAACAAAGGGGGCAGGAGATCTGTAGTGCCGGAACTCCCTGGTTCCCCTTTGGCAGTGGTGGCGGCAGTAGCAGTCAGCAGCCTGGAGCCAGCCTGGTAGCGCAGTTGGCTCTGGCTGACTTCAGGAGCTGCTCGCTGCCATGGCGCCTGCCATTTTTCCTCTCCAGAAGTCTCCATATGATGTGTTGCGCACAAGACACATCATATGGGGACTTCCAGTCAGGAAAAAGGGTGGGCGCCACAGCAGAGGGCAGTGAGCAGCTCCTGAAGCCAGCCAGAGCCAATTGCACTACCAGGCTGGCTCTGGGCTGCTGTGGCTGCCGCTGCCACATTTCCCAGGGACAGATTTGCAAATCTGGGGACATTCCAGGGACGGAATTTGTCCGAGGACAGATTTGCAAATCCGGGGACTGTTCCCGGAAACAAGGGACATCTGGTAACCCTAAGTTACATGACATCTGACAGGCAGGCATAAGGAGCAGGGTTTCCCCCGCTCAGAATATTGCAATATACCGTTAATTGACTTGACAAAATTCCCTGGGGAGGAAATTTTCTAATGTGGGTGCCACTTGCAAGAAGGCACTATGTGCTGTGTGAAGAAGTACTTTATATTTTCGGTTCTGAATCTTCCAACATTCAGCTTCCTTGGAAGTAACATTCCCTAGTAATCAGCATCATCCTAAACCAAAATAATTGTGTCTTCTGCTATGCACTTCTCTGCACTTCAAAAGAGCTAGCATCTACTCTTCCCCATCTCTCCTGCCTCCAGTAGGAGATAATTTAAAATTCAAATCTTATCCTTCAAAGTATCTGCGGCCTCTCTTAGATTTATATCATGTGTAAATAAAAGGCCATCAAAATAAGTGAATGCTGATAAACCCGATAGGCCCTGAGGGATGGGGTCCTTGGCAGTTTCTTGGCAAGCCTTTTAGATTAATCCGATTTATGTTTTCCAGCTCAGAGATGGGTTTATTAAACAGGGTGCCTTGTCTCGCTCTAACGCAAAGCTGCACATATTAAAATATGAATTTCTCGTATGTGGCTGAAATGAATTTAAAAGATTGCATCTCTCTGTGACTGCATTGCTCCTGGAATTTGAAGAAGGAAACAAGTTAATGGCTATTTTAATGCTGACCTTTACTCATATTACACATGTTAGTTCTACGTGGCATGAAGTTCAGGACAAACGCGTCCATTCTCATCAGGCGTGTGGCAGAGTTCGCAATGTTCTCTTCTGCCTGGCAAATATACAAACACAATCAATTCAAAGCACTTGACAAAGTTATTATGGTTAACCCTACATTGCTGATCTACAATCAGTAAGAAATGCATGTAAGTACTGTTTTGTTTTGTTTTTAAAAATACTAAGAATCTAAACAAGGCATTCTACAATATTATCAGAATATCAGTCATTTCCAGTGTGGCTGAAATGCCTTTTTTTATATAAAAAAGTAACAGATGCTAGGAACAAACGCCAAAGGATCACTACTGGGTCTCTCCTTGCAAGTTTCCCAACGATTCTGGATGGTCACTTTTGGAAACAGGCATAAGTCTGAGTCACCAAAGTGAATCTTACAAGGTTGCCACCGCCTGCTGTGGCTCACTCTCTATGCCTTCCCCCTCTCCTCCTCCTCCTCCTCCTATGAAACCCCACAGCTCTACCCCACCATCCCTTTTCTCATCGTCCGCCCCCCACCCCTGCCTCCTACTCCCTGCCTGTTGACTTGGCCCATGCGTTCATCTCACTATATTACTCCACACCAGTGAGCGTCACATGGCTCTTGTAGATTTGAGAGCAAAAGGCCCAATTCACCTGAGAGGTCATTTTTAAAAATCTTCTGCCCCCCCCCAGTTATTTTTAAAATTATATATTTATCTTTTAAGTAGGGGTAAAGTACCTATTTCTTTAAGTGTAATTATGCCTATAAAAAAAAAAAAGTATCACAAGTGTAGATTTGAAGTGCTTAATCATTAAAACAACCATGTTGCTGGAAATGACAGTGACTGAAAAGGTGGCAAGGCTTTTCTTTTTAATATAATCAGTTATTAGTGCGATTACACCTTTTCATCTAAGCACTAATGCAATATACATACAGTGCTTTTTTTCTAAAGAAATGTTTAGGGGTACTCTCATTTTCCTACTCATATTGACATACTGCCCTTCAATGAGGCCAAACTTAGATTCACAAAATATTTAGGGGTATATGTACCCCTGCATTCCCCCCAGAAAAAAGCAGTGTGTGTGTGTGTGTGTAAATTAATGTAATGTAATGTAATGTAATGTAATGTAATGTAATGTAATGTAATGGTGTGATGTAAAAAAAGCCAGAAAAGTTTTTCTCACAAAATACTGATTTAAAAATAAATGGGGTGATAAAGGGGTACCTACCAAAAGCTTATAGTGAAGCTGTGTACAGTAATGATAGGCTTACTTTACTGGCTTGAGACACCACTGTGCATGTTGAAACCACACTGCCTAGGAAGATGGGAGAAGAGAATTGAGAATGTTCTACACCTGTAGAGATTGCACCATCCTTTCAAATAAAGCCACCTTTTCTGCTGTCTGAGAAAAGATGGAAGAAGTATCTGTAAAATTCAACAAGACATTGGCTTTGTTATGCCTTGGCGTGCACGCCCCATGACAAAAATGAGTGAACAAAGTGTAGTATTTCAACTCTATGCTTCTAGTTTAGCAGTGCTCCAAGATGGTGCTGCCTGCCTTGTCTGTGTGTGAGAAAGCTGCTGTGTTACAAACAATTAAATATATAGATAGAGCCTTCTGCCCGATTAACCAAGGGCACCTTTTAAAATTTATCAAATTACTCTCGCAGCTCTGCTAAAAATATAGCTACACACACAAGCCCACTGCAAAGAAAGCTGAACTGTCAACACTGCTGGGCAGCTGTATTCTGTTGACAGTGGACAGGGCTGCAGTATGACAGTACTTTCAACACAGAGAATCTCTAGACCCTGGCAGATTCCCTCTGTCTTAAAGGGGCTTCCTGAAGCTATGTGAACATTATTTCTAAATCAGGAAGACCTGACAAAGAGGATATGAACATTAGCGAGTCACGAGCAACTATGTCAAGTGCTGAGAATATACAGCACGTTAAATTCCAGTGAAGCAAAGAAATAAAAATGACTAGTTTAAGGTTTAAAAGTAAAATGTGGAATGAGTTCCAAGTCTTCGTGAGCTGATGCTGTATGTTTTGATCTTTCGTTGCTAAGGCTGCAGTCCTGTAAAGTAGGCCTGCAACTTATGAGTGATTTACTTACACGGTGGCAGTTTTTGGTAGGATGGTGGGATAATGTATAAATGAATGGAAAGCCAGAGGGGGCGAGGAACAGTCAGAAAGGGCTGCCTGAGATCTCGTGTGACCTTCCCAGAGCCTGGTAAGGTAAATATAAGCACATGGAAGTGGTTCGGGGGGGGGGGGGATCTTCCTTATTTTGCATGATTTTGCCTTTGTGCACAGACCTCCCCGGAAAAAGAGTTTGGAGTTTGAAGAAGAGTTTGGATTTGATATCCCGCCTTTCACTCCCTTTAAGGAGTCTCAAAGCGGCTAACATTCTCCTTTCCCCTTCCTCCCCCACAACAAACACTCTGTGAGGTGAGTGGGGCTGAGAGACTTCAAAGAAGTGTGACTGGCCCAAGGTCACCCAGCAGCTGCATGTGGAGGAGCGGAGACGTGAGCCTGGTTCACCAGATTACGAGACTACTGCTCTTAACCACTACACCACACTGGCTCTCTTATACGTAGCCCCTGCATATGTTGCAAGCCCACTGGACACAGCTACCTGGGAGTAGGCTCCCCTGAACAAGTGTTGCAATATGGGCTTCCAAATGTTTGGGAAACTTAAAATTTTAGACCTACCCTTCTCCTCTCCAAAGCTTTGCTGCGTTGCTTACATGTGAACCAAGAGCAGCCATTATCCACAGTCAAGAGCTTTGGAAGACGATAAACAAACCAGAAACTATAAACAAACCGCATGAATATTTAACTGTGCTGTGCTTCAATTATTTACGACCCTGCTTAAGGGCATCCTTTTCAACGCAACGTAAGACTTAACAAGAAATCCCAGGATGTTTTCTTCATATGGACTGGTACTGGGGACAGCTTTTACTTATCAAAGATCGCCCACAACATTTCACTTCCCAAACAGCTGCTGTCAATATTTCTTGAAATGTCATGAGCTACACCATGGGAAGGCAAACTAAGGCCCGGGGGCCAGATCCGGCCCAATTGCCTTCTAAATCTGGCCCGCGGACAGTCCGGGAATCAGTGTGTTTTTACATGAGTAGAATGTGTCCTTTTATTTAAAATGCATCTCTGGGTTATTTGTGGGGCATAGGAATTCATCCCCCCAAAAAATATAGTCCAGCCCCCCACAAGGTCTGAGGGACAGTGAAACAGCCCCCTTCTGAAAAAGTTTGCTGACCCCTGGGCTATACCATAATTTTACTTGATGCTTACTCAAGTTTTCCTTCTGCAAATTTCCAAAAGTTAGTTTAGGATTGAAGCTTGACATTGGGCAATTCCCACTTCCCCCAGCAGCAGCACCCTCCCATCTCACATTGTTCAGGAGGCATGGACGGCCCTACCATTAGGTAGATGGTGGTGGTCACCTGAGGAAGCAGATGCTGGTGGACATGGATGGGCAGCGAGGTGCCGGAGGACAGAGCTGCATGTGCCACATGATCAATCCAGCACCTCATATGCTAGCCTGTTGCCCTCAGGTGCAGTGAAGGATGAATGCTGAGGTAAGTTTCAAATGGCTGAGACAAGAGCTCCCCAGCCTTGTTGGGATGAGGCTTGTCTTGGCAGCTCCTGACCCAGGAGAAGGAAGAAGAAACAGAGGAGGACATTGGATGGTGGGGAGCCAAGTGGGAGGAGGGAGGAAATCTCCCCTTTCCACTTTGACTTCAGTCTCTTTGGAAGAGGGAGCAATGATGCCAGTTCCACCCTCTGACCTTCCTGCAGAATGAAAAATCTCAGCAAAGGCAGGGATCCACCTAGCTCAACAGTAGCCAAAATTCTACTCAAGAAACTTCATTATTTAGAAGGCTTTTGACCTTCTGGGGCCTCCATTGTCAGAACTAAGTTGGAACGTCTTTACTCTAAGTGACAAAAGCTGCAAAGTCTCCAAGTTATAGGACAACAAACTGTAGACGAGCTGCACGCCAATGAAAATTGCAAGCAGTTTACTTTGTTCTTTAAAAATGGTTTTGAAGGGCAATCTTTCCTGCTTTGATGCCTCAAAGAATGACTGCTGTAACTGGAGTATAAAGACAGAAGACATGTTTTGATTGCACATGGCTGGGGTTTATTGCTCCGAGTTAATCGCTTTATTAACATCAAGTCAATACTGGCAGAATCATCTGTGGAGATCAAGCAGATCATCTTAAGCTCACGGACTTTATTTAATCCTATCCAGCAGGTGTTGCATGAGAGTCTAGTTAAATTTTGCCTAATCTGTGGACTCCAGGCTAAACCAAACCACTTGCATAGTTGCTTTCTTGCTCAGGCTGGGAAATAGATGGGTTTGCGGTGCAAGTCTCTCAGTGTAATACATGTCATTAGCTTAAATATCAGATTTGAGAACCAACTTTTGTAAATGGCTAAAAGAAAAACACCCTGCAGGTGTGAAAACAGGTTTTAGAAGTACTGTATGTTATGAAGCTGCCCAGAGTGGCTGGGGAAACCCAGTTAGTTGGGTGGAGTATAAGAAATAAATAATAATAATAATAATAATAATAATAATTTATTATTTGTACCCCGCCCATCTGGCTGGGTTTCCCCAGCCACTCTGGGCGGCTTCCACAGAGACCAAAAATACACTAAAATGTCACACATTAAAAACTTCCCTGAACAGGCTGCCTTAAGATGTCTTCTGAATGTCAGGTAGCTGTTTATCTCTTTGACATCTGATGGGAGGGCGTTCCACAGGGCGGGCGCCACTACCAAGAAGGCCCTCTGCCTGGTTCCCTGTAGCTTTGCTTCTTGCAATGAGGGAACCGGCAGAAGGCCCTCGGCGCTGGACCTCAGCGTCCGGGCAGAACGTTGGGGGTGGAGACGCTCCTTCAGGTATAGTAGGAGTAGTAGTATGTAGTAGTAGTATGATTGCCAATTTCTTTTCCCCTGGACTGTTCCTCTGCTCTTAATACTGTGTGTGTGTGTGTGTGTGTGTGTGTGTGTGTGTGTGTGTGTGTACCTCTGACGTGTGCGCTTAAGGGTTTAAGAAGTGCCTCAAATATGCTCCTAGTTATGCATTGGCAAGAGAAAGCAGACTTTGATTAAGTTGATGGTCGGTTGAGCTGCAGCCTCCTGGACTGACTGTGCTAGTGAGTTCTCAGGGGCTTCAGAGAACCACAACATGCAGAAACACGATGAAGCTTTCCCTGTCATAGAAGTAAGTGATGGCAAAAGCGTTGCCTCCTGAATTTACACCACTAACCCAGGCATATTGAAAGCTTCTCCCAGAACTCAGCCTAAAACGGCATCTTCTTGCTTTATGGTTGGGGAAATCTCGGTGGGTTATTCTCTTCTCATGGGTGCAAATTATTGCTCAGAGAGCAGGCATTGCATCTGCCAAACTTATTCCCACCACACAGCTCTGAAAACAACAAGGAGCCCTAAAGATTTACAATAAACTAAGGCTAGCAAGTCTTAAAGGTACAGCCTAATTTTTTGGCTTGGGAATTTGCATGCTCTGGACGGGGACAGGGAGAGGCTATAGAGAAAACATGACAAATTAAAGTTTGCCCGATTCTCTGACAAGTTGTGTCAGAGCTGTGGCTGGATGGTTACGTGGGAGCCGGTTGAAGTTAAATCCTTCGAAGACAGAGGTCCTCTGGCTGGGACGGGACGATATGGGATTGAGGGGGCAACTCCCATCTCTTGCGGGGGTGCAATTAGTGCCAGCACCGTCCGTTAAGAGTTTGGGTGTAATCTTCGATACCTCCCTCTCCATGGAGGCGCAGATTGCAGCTATAACAAAGGCGGCATTTTCTCATCTCCGCCAAGCTAAGCAGTTGGCTCCTTACCTCTCTCGCCCTGACCTAGCCACTGTGATCCACGCGACGGTCACCTCCAGACTGGATTATTGTAACTCGCTCTACGTGGGGCTGCCCCTGAGACTGACCCAGAAACTCCAGCGGGTGCAGAATGCCGCAGCGAGACTCCTTACGGGGTCTTCGCTGCGGGATCACATTCATCCGGTGCTATACCAGCTGCACTGGCTCCCGGTGGAGTACAGGATCAGGTTTAAGGTGCTGGTTTTAACCTTCAAAGCCCTATACGGCCTAGGACCCTCGTATCTACGGGACCGCCTCTCCTGGTATGCCCCACAGAGGAACTTACGGTCTTCAAATAAAAACATCTTGAAGGTCCCAGGCCTCAGAGAGGTTAGGCTGGCCTCAACTAGAGCCAGGGCTTTTTCGGCTGCGGCTCCATCCTGGTGGAACGCTCTGTCACAAGAGACAAGGGCCCTGCGGGACTTGACATCTTTCCGCAGGGCCTGCAAGACAGAGCTGTTCCACCAGGCCTTTGGTCAGGGCGCAGCCTGACTCCCTCCTTTGGCAATCTTTACAATACTTTAGTTTATGGTTGCCATCAATTTTGATTTTAATTAATTCTTTGATGTTTTTATAATGTTGCACTATTTTAGTGTTGTTAGCCGCCCTGAGCCCGGCTTCGGCTGGGGAGGGCGGGATATAAATAAAATTTATTATTATTATTATTATTATAAGTTATGGCAGGGATGGCTGCCTTGTGGTCTGCTGGCTACTTCTGGTCCCCCAATAGATTTTTTGTGACCTCAAAAACCCCACTCATTTGTCTTTTTTTAAAAAACATTGGACAGGAACTTTTTAAGGGGACATTTTGGAACTCACTTTGAAGGGCACACATTTTAAAGGTATAACAGCCTTTACTGCCACATACTATTTTGTGGAAATGTAGTCACATATTTTGTGACTTTCAACCTCTGCTGAGATTCTCTCAGCAAAGAGTACTTAGCATCCAGGAATTCTCTCATATATATATATATATGTATTATATATATATATATATATATATATATATATATATATATATAGAGGTATTATTTATTTATTTATTTAAAAAAATGGTGAAACCAATTTTTACACTTCAGCCAATCTGACACACACACGTGACCCCAGACAGTTGCCTATGGGTCAATGTGACCCTCAGCCTGAAAAAGGTTACCCCCCCCCCCAGTTCCACGTTACAACAGTTTGGGAATTGGCCTGTCTTATTCAGCTGCTAAAACTCTCCTAGAACTCAGTTATCAGCTATGTAGGGTAACTTTGCCAAAAAAAAGAGGAAACCTGTCACCATCAAGAGAGTAAAGGACAGAGATCTGCATACAATCTGCCTAGAAATAATGGCTGTAATTTAAACAGAAACCAAGGACATCTCACCATAGTGAGGAATAGTGTGACCAGGTAGGTGATCTGAGTGCCTCACTCAATCTGATGTCCAGGTTTTCAGTGTTGATGGGCAACCTCAAGACCCCAGCTCCCCGTTATTATGGTTTAAACAAGTCTAACCCAACAGACCTTTGGATAGAAAACACCTCCAACTAGAGCTTCAACTAGAATAGGGTTTCTCAAACTTGGCCCTCCAGCTGTTGTTGCACTACAACTCCCATCATCCCTAGCCAGCAGGACCAGTGGTCAGGGATGATGGGGATTGTAGTCCCAAAACAGGTGGAGACCCAAGTTTGGGACACCCTGAACTAGAAGATTGCCCTCTGTAAAGTCAGACTCACGGCCACCAGACTCATGGCAAAAGCAAACCTGGCCTGGATGTGATGTAGCCCTTCTGTCCCTCTGTGATTGACCTCTGTGGCATGGGCTGGTGGCATCCCCAGGCTCTTGCTGATGAATGTAGCAATGTTTAGCAGAGTCAGAGTCTGCTTTTTACTCCTTGCTGAAAGGCAGAACAAGGCTGCTGAGTGTCACAAGACAACACTTGATCATTTGAAGCCAAAGAACCAAAATAATCCTAAAGGTGATATGTATGTTAGGGGAAGCAGCCATGGAAAACATGGACTCCTTCTCATGTTACCATTTCAAGTTGGGAGCATCTGCCAGGTGGCTGCACTTGCCTGTGCACTGCCAGAAGTGTGCGTACAATGCCCTCTACACAGGAGAACTGCGACATACATCCAGTGGAGCTGTGTGCACGCTTAGCAGAGATATGCAGGAAGCGAGGCTGTGTAGGCATGTGGCATCACAAAATTTATTAATCTGCAGCAAATCAAAACAACAAAACATGGCTGGTGTGAGCAGTGTCTCACACACGTCTTCTCTGGCCGAGAGCACAGAACAAAGAGCAGGAAAACAAAAGCACAAAGAACGGAAGTTCTCTTGTCTGAGTTTCTGTTCCCCAACTCCAGCAGTATGGAATGTAAATAAGGATCACATGATCCAGCAATGAGAGAATGAATTACTGACAAGAAGTCCCAGGCCTTGTGGGAGAAGCCCACCCAGAAGCTCCTCCCCATCCCAGAAGGACTGGCACTGGTGAGGAGGAAACGCCATAGCACAGGACTTTCTCCTTTGGCTGGGTCTTCTGATGTGATCCAAAGTAGTGCAGGGAGAAGGGACGCGGGTGGCGCTGTGGGTTAAACCACAGAGCCTAGGACTTGCCGATCAGAAGGTCAGCAGTTCGAATCCCCGCAATGGGGTGAGCTCCCATTGCTCGGTCCCTGCTCCTGCCCACCTAGCAGTTCGAAAGCATGTCAAAGTGCAAGTAGATAAATAGGTACTGCTCCAGCAGGAAGGTAAACGGCGTTTCCATGCGCTGCTCTGGTTTGCCAGAAGCGGCTTAGTCATGCTGGCCACATGACCCGGAAGCTGTACGCCGGCTCCCTCGGCCAATAAAGCGAGATGAGCACCGCCACCCCAGAGTCGGCCACGGCTGGACCTAATGGTCAGGGGTCCCTGTACCTTTACCTTTAGTGCAGGGAGAAGCCGTGATGCAGCAGCTTTCATGCACAAACATGCGAAGGGCTATTGTGATATAGCCATTCCACCTGCGAGAACTGTTAAGCACAGTGATTTATTATTTATTTATTATTTATTATTGTGGCAGACACAATTGTGCTGGCAATGGATATTGGTCATAATATCGAGACAGAGGTGTGGGAACGATTGTGGAATAATGATATAAAGTTTACAGCCTGTTACAACCTGAGGGAAAATTATATGAAAATGATGTATAGATGGTACTTGACACCTAATAGTTGCGATCCTATGATGCTACTTGTGTGAACGATGTGTTTGAATGGCTGGAGTCAACCTGTGCGGTTCTTTAGCACTGGATCAGCACCTGGTCTAATGGTGGATGGAAAAGTGCCGCACGGTTAACCTTGCCTACGCAGCGGCGCAGTTCCCATGTGGCATGCAGCTGCTTGGGAATTGCACCGGGCGGGAAAGCGGCTCCCACACTGGGGCTTTTGTCAGTCTGTTTCTAGACAGCAGATACCACTTTTAATTAATTATTTTTCCGTGCCAAGATCTGAAACCCAAAACAGGAGAAAGGGAGATTCACTCACAGATCCCTGTAAATAGCACCACTGTTCCCCTCCACCTTGGAAAGTGCATGGGATTTTGCTCTCTTAAACTGTTGGAAATCCTGGAACATGGCAAGAAGCCTGGAATGCTCTATTCTTAGAGCGAGAAAATATAAGTAGGTCAAGTTAAAATAGTTCCTGTAAACATTGCCTCTCAGTTCAGAATCGTCTCTGTTCTGTCTTAAGACCAAAGTGCCTCTTATCATTCTTTCCTTCCCAGATTTGGTTTGTTGTCACTTTCTAAACCCCTGTCGGATTTGTGCTGATGATGCAAAGTACAAGTAACACTGCAGATCCATACAAGGAAACCGCAGTGGCCACTGCTCAGTGTCTTCAGGAGGGGATATGTGATGAAATGGGAACAAACAGTTGGCTATTTCTTTAACTTCCCAGTTCTTTTCTGGAGAGTTGCAGATTTCTCAAACTTTTGAAAACCTCAGCAAGATACCACCATCTCAGTTATCTGAACCAATAACTGGTTTGAGGATGGCCATATATGCCCGTAGAAAAGAGCAGAAAATGTTTGTGGATGTAGCATCAACGAGCCAAGAGGTTGCATCCAGACTAAGTTAGCTGAAGTTGGGTCCCAAGTAAATCAACAGGATAAGTCAGTCATTGCTTAAATCCTATTGATTTCAAAGTGTACCAAGTCAAACTAATTTAGGTTGCAGTCCTAATCCCACTCACCTGGGAGTTAGCCCCATTGAATTTAACAGTACTTACAGTGTTTCTGAGTAGACATGGCTAAGATGGTGCTGCTGACCTGGATCCAACCCACGCCCTTTTTGTGATGCTGGGGAAGCAATTGTCAGCATGCTGATTATTCCAGCAGGGCTATCAGAAACTTTGGAGGTGAGGACATTTAGATCAGAAAGCGGGTTTGGAGACAGCCCCCAGCACTACTGCTCTGACCCAATTAGCTCTCACATCCCTAGGGTTGCTTTTAAGTGATAATAAATATATCAGGAGATACAACCACAGCTCTGCCACTTAACATATGGCTTGGCCCTTATTTGCCTTCTATGCCTAAATTAGAAAGCCCCCAACACTTTAGCCTTTGTTCCAGCGAAAAGTTACTTGGATCCCTTCATCATGTTGGTTGTCCTTTCTTACACTATGCCCAGCTTTACTGACACTGGCTCAGGATTAATTTCTCCCTATGTCACTATTGGAAGAGTAGTAGATCATTATGGGTCTGCAATCAACGCAGCACGAACATTATGTCTCTGCAAGCAACGCAGACAATTCCAGCACTGCAAATAAAGAAGATTGATGCTGTTGCTCAGTTCTTCTGTTACTATCACAGCTCAGAGTGTCAGCCAGAGGCATCAGCTTCCGGGAAAGATAGTGAAGGCCCGACGCAACATTCTGACATCACAAGCACAATGTGGAACGTTGTTTTGATGTCACATGCGTGCCGTTGCGAGGAGCCAGGGGCAGAGCCAAATGCAGTGGCAGCACAGGCTTAGCAGTTGGCGGCCCCCATCTTCCCCCTCCCCCTGGGAAGACGGGGGAAGTCACCCTTGGCCAGTGGCAGCAGCAGGAGGACGAGGAAGAGCAGGAGCCACCAACCACAGAGCCATGCCATGCTTGACTCCAGTATCGTCCTCGTCCTTGCACTGCACCGCCGACTGGGGGCTGCTTCCCCTGTCCCTCCTCCATGTGTCAGAAGAAGGAGGAGCTGCCGGCCACCGAAGCTGCGCTGTGCCTGGTCTGCATGCAGCCTCCTCCACCCTCTGAACATTGGGGGGGACCCCAAAGTGCCTTGGCGCCTATATGGTGTCAGCTCCAGTTTTGCCGGAGGGGAGTAGGCAGCTGGGCTTGAGTGCACCTTCTCACAGAGGCGTAGGAAGGTCAGGTGGTACCCAGTGAGGAAAATTTATTGCCGCCCCCCCACACACATTGATTTTTTTTTTTTTTTTGCCTGCAAAAACGGTTTTACGTTATTTCATATTTTCTTACAAAGGTATGTGGATTCTGGGCCTCTGATAACAAGTAGGCGACTGTGGACAGATTCATAAATCTACAGGATGGATTGTGTTTTGGCTTGTGTCATTTTATTCATATTTATTGTTTATTTATTTAATAAAATTTATTTTTAAAAACCCCGAGAAGTGGTTTACCAAACAAAACAAAACACCACAGCAGTAAAATCAAGAAAAATTAACAATCCTACTTTAAAACACACAAAAGCTAAAATATTAAGATAAAAATTACTTCAACTTCCTAAGCATCTAGATACGCTTGCCTAAAGAAGAATGCTTTTAGCAGGTGCTTGAAAAGAGTCTAGCAAAGTGTAGGTGCTGTCACAGTAAATGCAGTATCTGTGGAACCTGTAGTAGTGCTTGAAACTACTAAATGGGAGGTTTTATTTACTGTGATTTCACCATGCTCTGTACTATCCGAAAAGGAAAACATTTATTTAAAAAACAGGACTGCGCAGCAGCAATCTAGTCTCACCATGATCAGTGGGACTTATTGTCACGGTCTGGTTTACGGGCAGTCGAAGTCCTGGTGGAAGACGTCGGGACCGGGGGCAAGACGTTGGGGTCTGAAATTTCATATACAATGGTACCTCGGGTTACATACGCTTCAGGTTATATACGCTTCAGGTTGCAGACTCCACTAACCCAGAAATAGTGCTTCAGGTTAAGAACTTTGCTTCAGGATGAGAACAGAAATCGTGCTCCGGTGGCGCGGCAGCAGCAGGAGGCCCCATTAGCTAAAGTGGTGCTTCAGGTTAAGAACAGTTTCAGGTTAAGTACAGACCTCTGGAATGAATTAAGTACTTAAACCGAGGTACCACTGTATAGCTATATAATCCCTAGTGTAGTAAGATAAGACCTTTGGAGCAGGCTTTTTTTTTTTAAAAAAAGTTTTTTATGAACCGCCCTAGTAGGGCAGTAATTGTTCCTTGATAATTTGTCACCCCCCTCCATGATGGCAACTGGGGCAGACCGCCCCCCCTTCCTACGCCCCTGCCTCCTCACAGCCGTCACCTCAGCTGATTCGTTTGCTCTCTTCTTCTGGTCCAAGTCCACACAAGTGCCCCCAGTGATTGTGCAAGGACAAATGGCGCTCCATCTGCTCAAGCTTGTCATTAAATAACTGCGTGGTTGGAGAGGGCAAGTGAACAGCCAGAGCAGCTGGGCCAGGAAGCTCTGCACATCAACGGTGAGACACCTGCAGGGGTGCGAGGCTTGGCTGAGCCTGGCAGCGCCAACTCCTGACGCCAGTCTTGTCAGCTTTCCTAGAGATTCTGCCGCCTTATTGTCAGGGTATCGCTTCTTTTTCCCTCCCTCCCTCCCTCTGTATACACTGGACATTTAAGCACATTTCCCACCTCAGAGCATCCTGGAAACTGCAGTTTGTTAAGGGTTCTGGGAGATGTAACTCTGTGAGGAGCAAACTACAGTTCCCATGATCCTTTGGGGGCAAAGCATGCTTTGAATGTCTGCTGCATACACAGCCCAACTCGCTCCATGACTTTTATTTTCCACTATGGTGGGGACAGCTGCTTTGGGAAGGTGGACTTTCATCTGCTTGATGCTGCTTGAGGGGGAACATCCCTCAGGTAGAAGCTGCATGAATGCTGATAATGAGGGAAATTAATTGTGTCACCATTTGGGGCCTGCTTCTTACAGCATTGATGTCATATTATTACAGCTGCAAACACTAATTCTGGCCTAGACAGGCACTTTGGTTCTGATGCAACAAGGCTATTCTTGTGTTATTTTGATGCTGAACGAGAGGCACTCAAGCTTGTGTCTGGACTTTCCGTCTAAGCAAGGGCAAGGCATCTATGATTTTGTTACATTTTATGTACTTAATGTAAAGGCTGAGGAAGAGTTCTGAACAATTTGTAAGAGTGTTCACTTACATTGTACCTAGTCACTCTGATGGGAGCTGAGATACGAGATTGATCATATGAGCTATTGATTACACAACGGCGTGGGTGGCTGGGGTTTGCTATGTCTACACTTTAACGGGAAATGGGGGTATTTGCCCACTTGCTACAATCCCACTATTACTATTTTTTATTCATTTCTATACCACAAACTCTTGTGGTCTACAAGATCCCAGTTAAAACTATCACCACATGAATGAAAATCAGAGCAAACTAGATTAAAGGACCAGAAGTACACCTGACAAGAAGGTTGTTAAAACAGGGAATTGTTTTCATAGGAAGCCTTTTGGAAATAGCCAAGTCTTAAGTGGGTGCCTAAAACTCATTACAGGGACACGGGTGGCGCTGTGGGTTAAACCACAGAGCCTAGGACTTGCCGATCAGAAGGTCGGTGGTTCGAACCCCACGATGGGGTGAGCTCCTGTTGTTCGGTCCCTGCTCCTGCCAACCTAGAAGTTTGAAAGCACGTCAAAGTGCAAGTAGATAAATAGGTACCGGTCCGGCGAGAAGGTAAAGGCATTTCTGTGCGCTACTCTGGTTCGCCAGAAGCGGCTTAGTCATGCTGGCCACATGACCTGGAACCTGTCTGCGAACAAACGCCGGCTCCCTCAGCCTATAGAGCGAGATGAGCGCGCAACCCCAGAGTCGGTCACGACTGGACCTAATGGTCAGGGGTCCCTTTACCTTTTAAAACTCATTACAGCTGGTGCTAGCTGGATTTCATTAGGTAGCGTTCCATAAAACTCAAAATAAAGTCCTATTCATGCATTCTCTGAACACGTGCAAACATAACATTGGCTTGCAAACATTCCCATCCCAAACTGCTTGACTCCCCAGCCTTCCTGCACTGGGTGGGAAGATCTGAAGGAGGGTTCAAAGCTCGTTCAGATGAATACAAGACCATGTCACTTTTGCACATAGAAAGGTTTCCTTTTGGTGTATGAAAAAGCAGTAATTGCTCACCATCGGAGGAGCCCTGTGGGTTTCAGTGTGACTGAGTTCCTCCTGTGTGGAAAGAGGCAAGCCCAGCAAAGCCATTCATGCGGTGATGCAATTATATTTTTGAACCAGACATCTGGAATCGACTCTCTAGCACTTACACATGGATTAAATAGCTCTGCTGTCCCATTGTCAAGTTCCTGTTCAGTATCCTTGCATTGGGGGAGAGAGTCTGCTTTGGTTCTGCACAGTTTAGTTGCATTGACAGGTTTGCCACTAAAAGAGCCAGAGAGAGTTAAGTTCCACTCCAGAAATACTCAACTTCTGAATAGCAGTTTATTTTCAGAACCAAGGGCAGCACCTACTAATTTACGCTAATAATAATAATAATAATCATAATAATCATCATAATAATTTATTATTTCTACCCCACCCATCTGGCTAGGTTTCCCCAAAATTAATCTAGGCAAGAGTTCCAAAAGCAACAGCAGCAAAGCCAAATTCTGCATACCTAAAGGGACTTGGGACTTGAGTTCTGAAAATAGCAGCTGTACATGCCACATGGAAACAACTTTTCGAAAATGAAAGGGCTTTCGGTTGCAATTTGGGATATGGCACAGGGGCCTGCTGTTCAAAATAGGGACAAGAGCATTTAAAAACCCTCAAAAACCACAGATCATGTATGAATCCAGTGGATGTATGTAGCAGCTGCTTGCATTCTGCCCCTAGTTTTTTGGGTGCAAAATATTAAGTCAAGGACAGCATCCATAATAGCAAGACCTTCCTCTTCACAAGTTGCTGTGAAGATGAAGGTCACTGTAGCAAGCTCTAGTGAAGTGAGGGGCATTTTAGCTGTTCTCTACTGTTAATCGAAGGGACGCAGGTGGCGCTGTGGGTTAAACCACAGAGCCTAGGACTTGCTGATCAGAAGGTCGGCGGTTCGAATCCCCGCGACGGGGTGAGCTCCCGTTGCTCAGTCCCTGCTCCTGCCAACCTAGCAGTTCAAAAGCACGTCAAAGTGCAAGTAGATAAATAGGTACCACTCCGTCGGGAAGGTAAACGGCGTTTCCGTGCACTGCTCTGGTTCATCAGAAGCGGCTTAGTCATGCTGGCCACATGACCCAGAAGCTGTATGCCGGCTCCCTCGGCCAGTAAAGTGAGATGAGCGCCGCAACTCCAGAGTGGGCCACGACTGGACCTAATGGTCAGGGGTCCCTTTATCTTTACTGTTAATCGAAATGTGCTGGGGTCTCCTGATAAATGTATAGTTTGGCCCTTAGATACCCTATGTGGCAGACATCAGCAGCAGCAGCATCTATTACATTTATACTAAGGTTACCAGACGTCCCTGTTCCCAGGGGCATCCCCGGATTTAGAAATCAGTCCCCATACAAAATCCTTTTAAGTTGAAAAGTGTCCCCGGATTCATTGAAAAAAATCTGGTAACCTTAATTTTTACCCCCACCTTTTATCTTCCAAAGTGCTCAAGCTGTTGTGAATGATTCTCCTCCTCTCCATCTCATCCTCACAACAACCGTGTGAGGTAGGTTAGGCTGCGAGATGGTGACTGGCCCAAGGTCACCCAGTGAGCTTCATGGCTCAGTGAGGATTCAAACCCTGGTCTCCCAGGTCATAGCCCAACACTCTAACCATTGCACCCCACAGGCTCTCATGGCATTGGTGAATGAGTGGAAGCCATTCAACCGAGTGACTCAAACAGAATAATACGATGATGCAGAGAAGAAATGGCTGGGGAACTGTGCTCTGAATCTTAGTTTCTTCTCTGCAATAAGGAGGTTCAGTTTGCCTCCTCTTACCCTCTGACTTTGCTGCTGTCACTATTTCCAGTGTGGCCTGCAGTTGCCTAGCAACCGGGGTATGCTTGACTATATGGCTCACGTATACAAGAAAATATGCCATCTGCTCATAGGCCTCTCATTTCGACTGTGGCAACATGATCCGGCGATCGACGCGCAGTAGTGGAGAAGTGAGAAACACAGCTGCGACATTTGGCAGAGATGCTCTTGGCATCTCCCTGTCCTGTGCCCAACAGTGAATCAGATTAGGAAAATGTCCACTGTAGATTAAAGATATGTATACACTGTGTAATGCAAGATCACCGTCCCGCTAGCATCATCAAGATGCTAGTTTGAAACTGCAAGCTCCCTTGTCTCGGAGGACAAAGATGGCAGCTTTGTGCGTCTATCCCAAATGCCCGAAACATTATCAACAATTCTGTGAGGGGTGTGTGTGGGGCCCAGAAAGCATAACAGCAGTCAAGGAGACAAAAAAAGAAAGAAAGAAGAAAGCTGAATGCTATTACAAATTAAAATGCTCTGGAAAATAAACAGGCCAATATCCTGAACAGCTCTGTTTAATTAACACTGTGTGCAGGCTTGCCAGAGGGGGTGGATGTTAGGGTGAGGCTATGGGTGCAATCCTGCTCCTCTTCTCAGGTGAAAGCTTGTTGTCTGTGAAGTATGCATTGTGTGGCAAAGTCTGGACCCCCCCCCCCCCACGAGGTTGAATAAAGACACTTGACAACAATATTTTAGGTTAATGGGCTAAAAAAGGCCACAACTTTATTGGTTACAGATTGTGAGCGGTATTGGCTTAGGCATTGGACCTAACCACACGACTATATCTGACTCCCGCTCATCTGCATGGAGTCCGGGAAGGGTTAACCACCAGTAGGGGGAGTCCTGCTGAGGCACATCAACTAGGAGCTCTCCCTGGGCCACTGATAGGGGTCATGCCTTAGGCCCTAGCCTCCCCAGGCTTCGGACAGGGCCACACACACCGGAATCCTCTAATGGAATACCCTTCAATGTGTGGGGGAGGTGATGGCGCTACCTCTCCTCTTCTCTTCTCCAGCAATATTCCAATGCCTAACCACCAAACTTGTAGGGCAGGGTCAGGGATGTAATCCTGTTCCTCTTCTTACTTGTTAAGTAACATATGAAGGGAGGTTGCATGTAAAGCCCTAATGAGTTTGCAGCTAAGGATTTCCAGGCTCACAGCTCATCTTCTCATCTGCTCTGGATTTCACTTAATTCTCACATTTCACTTCTGGCACAGGCTCATGAAGTGGCTTGCACAATAATTTGTGAAGATAAGCTTCTAGAAATTGCATCTGTGCTGCACTGCCTCTGTAATAATTAGGGTCTCGCCTGCAGGTTTCCCCAACCCCACCCCCTTTCTCCCACATACAGGAAGGAATACTTCTTTTTAAGATGGTGTCTGCTTGTAATAAGTGCTCATAATAAAAATAAGAAGTTTTCCAAAAATTAAAAACCAGATACCCAATGAATCAGGGGACGTCTTAGTCAACCACATTGTTTGCAATTAATTGATCCAACCAATATACAGTGGTACCTCAGGTTACAGATGCTTCAGGTTACAGACGCTTCAGGTTACAGACTCCGCTAACCCAGAAATATTACCTTGGGTTAAGAACTTTGCTTCAGGATGAGAACAGAAATCGTGCAGTGGCGGCGCGGCAGCAGCGGGAGGCCCCATTAGCTAAAGTGGTACCTCAGGTTAAGAACAGTTTCAGGTTAAGAATGGACCTCCAGAATAAATTAAGTACTTAACTCGAGGTACCACTGTATTGACTAAATGTTGCAGCCTTAGGAACAATCAACACATTCAGGGAAGCAGGCAAAATATAAGCAGGTTTGGTGAATCTTCCTGTGGGGCTTACCAGGAACAAGTACTTCTAGATGGACTTTATTTTTTATCAAATGAATGACAGTAAGAGTATTTACACGGTGGGGCCAATGACCTATAGGGACGGAAGGCTCTTCTACACTGGAGGCCTTCAGACAGGAGCTGCACAGCCACCTTTGGGAATACTCTCGTGGCAGATACCTTGCATCAGGCATGACTAGATGCTTCAGGTAGGTCTACATGGCCCAAATCTGCTACCTCCTTGGCAGCCCCCAATACCACCTCTACAGTGGCCTCTTGGTGAATAGGATGTGCTGGTGGTCTCCTCTGACCCTTGTAGATCTTTATTCCCTCATTGTTCCTGATGTAGATTTTTACTCACTCCTTCTTTGCTGGTGGGGGGGGGGGCATAACATTTTGAGATTCACCTCAGGTGCCAAAATGTCTTGTGCCACTTAAAAGGTTTGTAGAAAATGGAAGGTCTTCAACAGGTGCCAGAACATCACGAGAGATGGTGCCTGTCTGATGTGTAATGGGAGGGAGTTTCAAAGTGAAGATGTCCCCATGCTAAAGGCCTGAATCCTATTTCATATGGAACAGACCTCCTGATAAGATGGTATCTGTATAAGACCCTCTCTTGCAGACCCCCTCTTGCAGTTCTCGATCTGGAATATAAAGGGGTGAGACAATCTATTCTGGGATAAATCAGCCCCATATAACCTACATGCTGATTTATGCCAGAATAGATTGTCTCACCCCTTTATATTCCAAATTGAGAATTCTATAGTTAAGACCATAGAGTAAGCTGTGCTGCCGGGCTTTCCTCACTTTGGAAGGAAGGGTTGCCAAACTCTCATTTCCACCATGGAATCCTACCTCTCAAAGGAGCCGAAGGCAGCAAACACCAGAATGTTAAAAGAGTTCAATTTAACCAAATAAAAAATCTATTTTTTTAAAAAAGCAAAATCAATAAAATGCCTCCCAAAAGCACATAGAACATATAAAACATTTTTAAAACCCCCAATCACATACCCTCACAGTTCTTAGTTTTACAGTTGCCATGGCCAGTATATTTTCAGTCATCGAATGGCTGGGTAAACAGGAATGTCAGCACCAGAAGCTAGTTGTGCAGAGGGGTGATTGGCTAGCACTTGTGTCATCACAGGTCGACTTCTAGTCCCTCATCACCCCCTGCAACGTTTGAAAATTCATGCCTTAAAATATATATGCAAACAACATGTGAATGTTTAATTCAATATATGTACATTGGGTGCTTTTATAATTTTGTTTTAAAAAATAAACAGGCCACTTAGCGCAAGAGGGGTGGGAGTGGTGCAAGACTGAGAACTGAGTCACAATTTGAATTGCTGGCATATGTCCCTGTCAATTACACTGCAAATATCTTAATAAATTATGAAGGAGGGAGGGGTGCTGACTCACCCAATGGGAGAAAAGTTCATTGCTACTCCTTAAACCAGCTGATGTTTGTTGACTAAGATGTCTGTTAATATTAGGCCTTTGCTTCCTCCAGTGTTTAACCTTGTAAATGCTATCCATGAGCTTGATTTCCCTCAAGGCAGCTGAGTCAGCTCCTTCTCCCCGAGGATCAAGCAGTGTGCATGCCTTTTCCCATTCCTGTTAAATAGGAAGCGGTCTGCTGAAGTGTGCCAGAAAATACCACAGAGGTTGCACCTCACAGGCGAATCACTTCACTGGTGTTGCTACTAGGCCTGGGGAGAAATCCAGCTTAAAACGCAGACCTGCCTAAGTCACGGTCCCTGAAACAATATGAAAACTGAAACACAGCTCTTTGAAATTTGCACTTCTCCAATTTTTTGCAATGCACATCTCCAAAGGAAAAAATGTGTACAAAAAAAATGCATGCATTAGGGGAAAGTGTGCATAGAAGTCCGTGTGTAAGTGAAAATAACATACAAAAAACGCATATTGGGAAAGATGTGTATATGCTGCCAAGCTGTGGAATTTCCT